>NC_050578.1:271879679-272479679 GCF_011100635.1 Trichosurus vulpecula
TCTCTCTCTCTCTCTCTCTCTCTCTCTCTCTCTCTCTCCCTCCTTCTCTCTGTCTGTCTGACACAAACACACTTTCCAGACAGCTCCCACCACCATCCGCCTCCCACACTGCCTCTGCCTCCTCCCTCACCATCCTCCCCTAGGACCACACCCTCCTCTTCATCACTCACCATCCACCTCATGCACACCAGCATATAGGCCAGGTTTTCCACCTCGAAATTCACCAGTGTGAGGAGGGGTGGCCCGACTGTGGGGAAAGAGCAGGGACTGTTAGAGCGGAGGGGCCTCCCCAGCCCCATTCCAGGGCTCAGCTGACCAGATGCTCCCAGGCTGTCTAGGGCAGAGGCTGAGGTGGGGGGAGGGGGCTCATAGATCCGGACCTGGAAGGGATGTTCAAGGGCAAGCTTCTAACAGCCACGTTTCACAGCCGAGGAAACCGATCTCGTCGGGGCCTGTTTCTCCATCTCTAAGCTGCGTTTAACAATAGTATCTACCCTCCAAGGGTGAGATCACACAAACCTTTAAATGCTGTTTAAATGTTAGCTACTGTTATTTTATCGGACGGGAACCTGCGGGCCTGAAAAGGGGAATGAACCAGTTCTCTGAATCCCACTTCAGCTTTAGGGTGAGAGGATCCCGATCCGAATTCCCCCTCAGCACTACTACAGGCGTGGCCCTGACCAAGTCTTTTCCCCTTGCTGGGCCTGTTTCTTTCTTTGAGAAGATTGGAAGAAACAACCAGAGAATACCGGAATTTGAGCATTAGCAGGCACAGAGGAAAGCCAGAGAAAAAGCCTGGAGCCCAGAGTGTCTTGTCAGAAAAACAGCCAGGAGGCTGGTGTCAGCAGATCAAAGAGTACACGGGGGCAAGGGAGGAAAGGACAGGTTATGTTATGAAGGACAAAGCATTTTTCATTTGATCCTGGAAGGGATGGAGAGTTTACTGAGTAGGGGACGACATGATCAGAACAGGACGTTAGGAAAATCCCCTTGGTGGCTGAGTGGACGATGGACTGGAGTGGGGGAGAAACCAGAGGCAGGAATGGGGAGAGACTGGAGGCAGGAGAGACTGGAGGCAGGAGGGGGGAGAGACTGGAGGCAGGAGGCGGCAGAGACTGGGGGCAGGAGGCGGCAGAGACTGGGGGCAGGCAGGCCCCCCAGTGGCTGCTGCAATAATCCAGGTGTAAGGGGCTGAAGTAGTGTCAGAGTAGAGAAGGGGAAATGTTTGAGAGATGCTGCAAAGATGAAGGAGGCAAGCCTTGGCAACAGCCTGGGTACAAGGGGGGAGATAATGTGAGGAGCCCGGGATGACTCCTAGGTCACGAGCCACGGGGGCTGGAAGGATGGTGGTGCCCTTTATGGTAACAGGGAAGGTAGGAGTGGGGAAGGTTTAGGGGAAAGATGATGATTTCTGTTTTGGACATGCTGTGTTTAAGATGTCTCCTGGACATCCATTCTGAGATGTCTGAAAGGCAGTGAGGGATGTGAGATTGGAGGTCAACAGAGAGTTTGGGGCAGGAGTCATCAGCACAGAAAAGATAAATCCATGGGAGCTGATGAGATCCCCAAGTGAAGCAGTACAGAGGAAGAAGAGAAGGGGGCCTGGGAGGGAACCCTGAGGGACACCTATGGTTAGAGGATGTGGTCTGAAGGAAGATTCAGCAAAGGAGATAGAGGAGTGGTCAGAGAGGAAGGAGGAGAACCAGGAGAAAGAAGTTGTGTCCTGAGCACCTAGAGAGAAGAGAGCAGCCAGGAAGAGAGAGTGATCTACAGTGTCAAAGCCACAGAGAAGTCAAGGAGAATGAGTGAAGGTAGAGCCAGTACTGGGAAGGGTGACCAGAGAGGCGGTATCATGGCAGAGGGGGGAAGGACCAAGATCCAGTAGGAGTTAGTAGATGGAAGGAGTGGAAGAGGAAAAGATTTAGGATGAAGGGAAGGTTGTCCCCTATGGAACAGGTATTCCAGAGGGTACCATGGAAGAGGTGGGTAGCATTTGGTTGGGACTTTAGGGACAGATGTGAGGGAGACGAGAAGATGGAATCTGGTGGGGTGGGGAGGGGGCTTTGATGATGATCTGCAGGGGTGCAGAATCACTTCTCCAGGCTAAGCAGGAAGACTGATCCTCATTTTTCATGGGTTCAAGGCCCTTCCCCATTGTTATAGTTAAATAATTACACCAAGTATCAATCCAGACAAGCAATTTATTTAGCCATGCAAGCAGTTGCAAAACAAAGTAGTCGAGAACCTAGAACTTTGGTTTTTACCCGGTTAATATGTAGTTTGGAAGGAATGGAAAACAGGACGGAAGCGTTAAGACGCCTGATTTCTTTTTGGAGAAGATGTGCAGACAATGGGGTGCAGATGAGGGTTGGCTGGAGGGGGATGGGGAGACAATGAGGATTCTGAGAAGAGAAGGAGAAGGAGTAGTGTGTGACATTCTTTAAGCTGGGTGACTTGACGTGTTGCGGGGAGGGGAGGAGGGCGATCTTGTGAGCTCTCCAAACTTACGTGACTGAGACTTAACTTCACAAAATGGCGGATAAAGACAAAACAGAGTCACTATCTCTGTTTCACTGTTACATCATTCTGGTCATCTCCCAGCTTATCAACGTGCTTCCTCATCTGCCGTCTCCAGAACTGGACACAGTCCTCCAAATAAGCTCTGCCCCTTACTCCTGGATGCCTAGCCTCTGTTAATGCAGCCCAGGATTATCCTGAGTTTTCTTGGTTGCCCCATCCCACTGCTGACTCAGACTGAGCTTGTGGCCCACTAAAACCCCCAGGTCTTTTATCCCTGTGAGTTTTGTCTTCTTAGATTGAGCACTCTGGACCTGGAGTCAGGAAGACTTGAGTTCAAATCTGGCTTTAGGTATTTTCTAGCTATATGACCCTCAGCAAATCTCTTCATCGCTGCCTGCCTCAGTTTCCCCAGCTGTAAAGTACAAAATTGTAAAATAATAACAGCATCTGCCTCCCAGGGCTGTTGTGAGGATCAATTGAGATAACATTTGTAAAGCACTTGGCATATAGCAGGCACGTGTTTCCTTCCCTCTGCCCCCTCCAGCCCTGGCTTTTGGACACTGACTCTGTCATCCAGTGTATTAATTAACCTTTCCAGTTGGGGGTCATCAGCAAACCTGATGAGCAGGCCACCTATTTCTTTATCCAAGTCCCACCCAGCCCCGAGCTCCAGGGGGTATGAGAGCCAGAGTACTCACTCAGGAAGAAATAGTGGTGTTGATGGTTGTAGGGCAGGTACCGCCGCTTCTTCTTGCCGTACTAGGGGAACAGGAGAAAAGAGAGCTGAGTGAGGAGAGAAGGACGGCCTGGGACCATGGGAGCTCCTTCTGCGAGTCCTGGGCGATGAAATCCTCCCAGTGACAGCTGCTTTGGCAGCCAGAACGAGGGATTGCCTGGCCCCAGTTCACATGAGCCCCATCATTTCTTTATAAGTAGATAAACAGGACCTGTCTCCTGATCCTACCAGCAGGGCTGGGGTCATAGCATTATCCACACTCGCACCTTCACATGCCCTTAATAGACAGAGATCAGAAGTCCAGCCCATGGTCTGGATCAGGACTGCTGAGCATGGTTGGGCTTAGGGTCCCATCCATGATTGGGATTAGGAAGGCTGGTCTATGACCAGGATTAAGAGGCCTGGATGGTGACTGGGACCAGAGAGGCTAGTCAATGTTCAGGGTCAAGAAGTCCTGTCCATGCCTGAGGTAAAGGATGGAGCAGAATGAAGCCCCTTGAATCAGATGAAAATCTCTCTCCCCAACCTTAAATTCTTGTCTCTGCTCTCAGCCCTGAGCCAATGAATCTCTAGCTTGTAAACAAAGTAAAGCAGGTCCCCCCTCTACCTCTGAACTGGCTTTCTATCTAGGCTTGGAGGAACCATGGGGGCCACAGAGCCTGAATTCTGTTCACCTCCTCCCTCTCCCTCCAGAGGCTGGAGGGCCACCCTTGGGGGCATGGGGTGCTCCACCGATACCTCCACTGATGACTCTCCCAGGAGAAAAACAGGGGCCAATGTCACATCTGGGTCCTTGTAGAAGACATTGGGTTTGGCATGGTGCTGGAAGTGACGGAAGTTCCACCAGTGGGCCGAGAAACCCTGTGGAACAGGAGGGGAGGGACGAGGTCAAGTTCAAGGCACAGAAGGCACTAGTGTAGGGGTGGAAAGGAAGGAGGGAAAGGGCCAGGACCTGAAGTGGCCTGTCCGACCACACACTCCAAAACACACAGACAAGACAGTCAAGTGAGTTCATGGTTGGATACCCTCCCCTAAGTGGGCTGAGGACATCCCCACAAGCCCAGGTCAGGATGTCAGAGGTTCTAGGGCTCTTGTCTCCTCCCCCCACCCATCGCCTCTCTAGGAAAAGATTACTCAAGTGGTAATTCCCCCTCAAGCACAGATGGAGCCTTGGTGTTCAAATATGAAACTGTCAGATGTCAGAGCTAGGAGGGACCATAGGGCAGAAGAGAAAATGTTAGAGCTTGGAGGGATCTTAAAACAGAGAATGTTACAAGCAGAAGGGCTCTTAGAACATGGGATGTTAGAGCTAGGAAGGATCTGAGCACACAGAACTTAGAATGTTTGATCTGGAGGGACCTTAGAATATAGAATGTTACAAGTAGAAGGACTCTTGAAACATGGAATGTTAGACCTAGGAATGACCTGAGAACAAAGAACATAGATGTATGAGCTGGAGAGATCTTAAAACATAGAATGTTACAAGTGAAAGGACTTTTAGAACATGGGATGTTAGAGCTAGGATGGACCTAAGAACAAAGAACACAGAATATATGAGCTGGAGAGACCTTACTTAGAACAGAGAATATTTCAAGTAGAAGGACTCTTAGAACATGGGATGTTAGAGCTAGGATGGACCTAAGAACAAAGAACACAGAATACATGAGTTGGAGACCTTACTTAGAACAGAGAATATTTCAAGTAGAAGGACTCTTAGAACATGGGATGTTAGAGCTAGGATGGACCTAAGAACAAAGAACACAGAATACATGAGCTGGAGACCTTACTTAGAACAGAGAATATTTCAAGTAGAAGGGCTCTTAGAACATGGGATGTTAGGCCTAGAAATGGCCTGAGAACAAAGAACATATGATCTGGAAAGACCTTAGAACATAGAACGTTACAAGAAGGGCTCTTAGGGAGTGTTGGACCTAGGAAGGACCTGAGAACATCAAATATTAGAGCTGGAGAGAACTTAGGACATGGACTCTTGGATCTGGAAAGGACCTTAGATCACCTGAATGGTGTCATCCAGACCCAAACCCCTCATTTTTCTGATGAGGAGAGACAAGCCACCCAACATGACATAATGAGTTAGTGGGACTCCAAATAAGGCTTCCTAGTGTCTAGCTGGGAGCCCTTTGCACTCTATTTGGCCACCTCCCCAAGCTCCAAGGGAAGGGAACTCTGGCTTTCCTGAGGGAAAGAGGAATAGGTGGACTCCACACACATATCCAGGGTCCGGCCCCCCAGTCCTTACCTTCAGCTGCCCCATCACAAACTGCTGGGCCACGTGGTTCCACCTGGACTTCTTGAAGACAGACACATGTCCAAGGTCATGCTGTAGACACCAGGACTGAGACTGGGGAGAGAAGCCAGAGGGGCAGCTCAAAGAGCTTAGCCCAGGATCCCCCTCATTGGATTCAACTCAAAAAGCCCTTATTAAGTAAGCCCTTACCATGTGTGATGCCCTATCCTTGGTGCTAGGCACACAGAGACAAAATGGAAACTGTTCCTACCCTCGCAGGCCCTAAAGGGAGGTAGTGGAAGGTGGCAGGGAGACACCTATGTAGGATATGAGGTGGAGAAGATGGGGATGTGAGGGACACCCAGGCAAAGGGCTCCAGAAAAACCTGAGGAGGGACAGATCACTTCAGGTGGGGAAATCAGGGTGGGCTTCAAGGAGGAGGGGGCACCTGAGCTGAGACTTGAAGGAAGGGGACTTTAACAGAAGCAGAGGAAGGCCTCCATGTTACAGGTAGGTTGCCTAGTGGATAGAGTACTAAAATAAGAAGCAGAAAGACCTGAATCACCACACACACAGCTGTGTGACTCCCGGGCTTTTGGCCTCAGTCCCCTCATCTGTATTATCATCAGGGGACGACAATAGCCCTGACCTCACAGGTTTGTGGTGAAGCTCAACAGGCACTCTGCAAAACTTTGTAAACCCCTTTGTCATTGCTGGCTAATAGTATGCCAAGCCAGACATCAGAGTGCAGAGAATGACCACAGAGGCAAGAGGGGGCATTTGGATGCCAACAATCGCAGCTATCATCCCTCTAGAGGGACGGGGCACCTCAGGGGTCATCTAGTCCAGCGCCTTCATTTTACAAAGAAGGAAACTGAAGCCCAGAGAAATGACTTGCCCAGGGTCACACTGCTGGTCAGTGTATGAGGCAGGATTTGAATTCACTTCTTTCTGACTCCAAGGTGAATACTCCACCCAGCTGCCCTGGGGTTCATCAAGCAGAGAAGGGATGTGAAATTGGGTTGTACAGGTAACTAACTGACCTTCCCTGATTTCGAGGGGCCTTGAATGCCAGATAAGGTTTACTCATCAGGAGCCACCAAAGAACTCCAGGACCAGACCTGTCTTTGCTTCTGATCTTGCCTTGGTAAAGGGGGGGTGAAACCTCTGAGCCAAGGAGGTGAGAGCAGGGTCTGCTCACCCTTCTCTTCATCCCCACCCCCACTCCACTCCAGTCTGATTTACACCAGGAGGAAGAGGAGCAGGGAGGAGTCCCTGTGGAGATAGTGTGAATGTGGGGTGGGGGGGACCTTCAAGGCAACTCGGGCCAAAGAAACATCATTTACATAAAAGATAAAGATGTGGGAATAAGGGGTACGCAAGGCTTTGTCCTGGGACCCTGCTCCAGCCATACGTCCTCCTCTCGCACTCAAAATAGGTTATTTTGATTAATGAAAATCCATTAGAAACACACATTTTCAGAAGCCTTGCCCCATCTGCTGTACAGAATGGTGGCCCACTTTCATACAGCCATATCTCAATTATCAGGGATAGATGACAGCCAGCTTTGCAGCTTAGGCAGACTCCCACAGTCTGTGACTCCTCCAGGTTCCCAGCCCAAGGATGCTCACCTGGGAGACGGCCAGGATCACAGCAGTGAGGATGGTGGGGCCCCAGCCAGTGCCCAGGAGGTAGACCACCAGCCATGCGAGCCCCTCCATGAGCAGGATGTGGCCCAAGATCAGGGAAAAGAACTCGGTGTCGGCCTCAAACAGCTTCATGTCCTCTGCAGCCCTACGCAGGGCACGGAAATCCTCAATCAGCTGCTCCTAGTGGGGAGAGGGGAGGGGTGAGTCCAGCAGGTCTCTGAGTCTGTCCCAGCCCTAAATCTAGGATCCTGAGTCTTCTGCCCAGTCCCCATTTGGGGGCCCAGTCCACCTCCCTGGCCAGGCAGGAAGAAGACGAGCACATATCACTCCCACAAGCTCTGCTCTCTCTGAAGGGTGAAAGGGATCTCCAGAGTGAAATTGGCCACCTTGTATGCTGGTGAGCTCCCCATCACTGGAGGCCTTGTAGAGGGCACTCCTGCTTCAGGGAGAGGTTCGATGCCCTTACACCTGTGAAGTCCCACAACTGTGTGAATCTCTGATTGTCCCATTCTACAGATGAGAAAACCGAAGCCTCTGGAAGGCAGAGCCTGACCCAAGGTCACCCTTAGGTGGAACTCCCAAATCCAGCACTATTTCCACCTCACCGTCATGGATGTGATGGCCATGACTTGGGGGTCTGAGGAAGAGGTACTGAAGGTGGTCCAGATTGGGTCAGCAAAGAAGGAATGAAAAAAAGTGCCATCCACCCACCCACCCATCCATCCAAGACTTCTCATTCATCTATTCAATGAACAGTCATTGAGTGGGATTCACTTAAGACTCCACAACCTTGGGCAGCTCCTCTCCCATCACCGGTCCTTAATTTCTCATCTATAAAATGAGAAAGCTGGATTAGGCAATCTCTGAGGTCTCTCTAAGATCCTATTAGGTAATGGAGAGCCATGGGAGCTTTTTGAGCAATGGAGGGATGAGGTTAGGCTTTGGGAATTGGGGAACACTTGGCTATGTACTGGTGGCAAAGGGTTTGTGGCTCATCTCTGCTCTCATCTCCTCCACCAAGAAAGTGATCTTAACTTACATTTTTCTGTCTGTCCTGGCTGGGCTCTCCAGGGGCCAGCTCCCCAATCTGCAGGGGCTTCAGGAACTTCCTCACAAAACACAGATCCTGGTGAAAGGCTTGGAAAGAGTCCTGGGTGGAGAGAAGAGATGCACAGACAGTCACAGACAAGACCCAGGAGAGGAAGGCAGATCTTTGGCCATTGCGGCCCCAGCCCTGATTCTTCTCCACCCTCTCGGTGGCCAGCCTGAGTCAGCAGCCTGGATCTGGGGCTCTGGAGCCTGAGGCTGGAGTAGAGACCGGAGCAGGGCAGGTGGACCCAGCTTTAGAGCAAACCTGGCTTGTGAAACTTTACAGTAGTTTGAATTGTTCGCTTGTTACATTCCTTCCCCATTAGATTCCTTGAGGGCAGGGAGTGTCTTTACCTTTCTTTACATCCTTAGCCCTTAGCACTTAGTAGTCATTTAAATTAATGATTGATTACCCATAAGGCAACTTGTAAATATAAACTATTGGGATCCTATTGTTAACCCTTCCTGTTACTGCCCTTTGAAAATTGGATTAATTGTTATGGACAGCTCTCCAGCAGACCTTTGTCTTAGGATTTTCAGAAGCTTGTTTCCCTCTGAATGGGACGGCCATAGCTGTCCCATTATGGATGTCCCATTACAGAATCTCCGACTAGGAAGGGATTTGGAAGACCCTCTGGTCCAAGTTGACTCTGAATAGTAATAGCTTCTCTAGACACGTATCCTCAACTGGGGTCCTTCAGCGCTGCCCCCCCACACACACACTGCTTCTTTTTCCGAAATCTAATTGAATCCCCCTTCTCTATGATAGACAGCCTCAAATGCTCATAGAAAGCTACAGTCCTCCCCTCCCCTTCCCCTTCATCTTTTCTTCTCTAGGCCCTTCAACCCAGGGCCCAAAGCCTGCTGCCATCTTCTGGATGGCTCCTGGCTCATCACTAGCCTTCCTAGAATCAAGGCCTCCAGCTGAATCCAACCTTCCCCAAGATGGAGT
This sequence comes from Trichosurus vulpecula, assembly GCF_011100635.1. Lineage (NCBI taxonomy): Eukaryota > Metazoa > Chordata > Mammalia > Diprotodontia > Phalangeridae > Trichosurus > Trichosurus vulpecula. The sequence goes on from NC_050578.1 coordinate 271,888,874, forward strand.
CCAGTGAGATAACCACCTTCCTCCTTATGGCTTTTCTTAATGCATCCTGGGAAAGCATGAGTTCTTTAGCTGCCCCAATGTTCTATTAACTCACATGGAGTTTACAGCCTGCTCAAACTCCCAGGCCTTTTTAGAGGGGCTATTATTGGGTGCCCCACCCCATTTATACTCAGGAAGCTGATATTTAAAAAAAAACAAAAACCTTTTTGTTCAAACAATGACATTTCATGTCTCTTGTCATTATACCAGCCATTTCTTTAATTGTAGTGACCAAGCTTGATCCTGGAGGAGAGGTGAGACAATGCCCCGCCTTGTAGAAGTGGGGGACTATGGGTGTGGACTGTTGTGAACACTGTCAGCCACTTCGGATGTGATGGTTGGTTTGGGCCAACTGTTTGGTTTTTGTTTTCTTTTAAATCTTTTTAATAAGGCGCAGCTCCTTGCAGGGGGAGAGGAGGGTCATGTTTGTAAATGAAGGTGATGGAAAAACAAAAGATGTCCATCCAAATCAGATAAAAATCTGACCACATTCTGCCCGAATAGCCCCTGACCCTTCTCCACCAAGAGGGGAGAGGTTGGCTCTACTGGGGTTCCATCCCTACCCTTTCAAGGAGTTATTCATGAGGCTGATTTTCTGAACCCACATACAGGACTATATTTGTGTGTGTGTGTGTATATATGTATATACATGCATGTACACACATAATATATGTATGTATAGGGACATGTGTATTCAATTTCAGCTTATTTTTTTTCATCTTACTATATTTGACCCTTCATTCTAGCCTATATGTATCTTTATCACTCTTGACCCTGACCTATCATGGGTTAGCTAACCCTCTCGGATTTCTGTCCTGGGAAGATCTGATCAGCAGGCCATCTTATTATATCTTCATCCAAACCAGTGATAAAAATGTTAAATGGCATAAGCTAGATCCCTGGGGCACTCCACTAGAGACTTCCCTATCGGCTGCTATTGACCCATCGAGGACTGTTCCTTGGGTCTGGTCACCGATCCAGTTCTGAAGACACCTGACTGTTCTATCACAGAGACCAGAGTTTTCCAGGTTTTTTTTCCCCCAGAAGACTGGCGCAAGAGACTTTTTCAAACACTTTGCTGAAATCTTAGCAAGTTAGGATGTTCTCTGCAGCATTCCTAGATTGACCTGTCAAAAAAAGGCAGTGAGGCTAGCCTGTCATTGCCTCTTCTTGATGAAATCATCCTGGATTTTCATGATCATCACTTCCCTTTTAAATGCCCACTGACTGTCAGATGCTGAATGAATAAATGAATGAATGAATGAATGAATGAATAAGTGAGTGAGTGAGTGAGTGAATGAATGAATAAGTGAGTGAGTGAGTGAATGAATGAGACAGAAAAGGAAGGGGGAGGCGTCCTCTGGAGTAGTGATTCTCAAACTTCTTCGTCTCAGGACGCCTTTATGCTCTTGAACGTTCTTGGCCTCCTCTCCCCGGAAGCTTTTGTTTATGTGGATTATACCCATCGCTATTTACCATAATAGAAAACATTCTAGTATATATCATAGAATACATGCTATGGTACAGGGTGTCCCCGAAGTCTGGACACATAGGAAATCTCGTTAACATCTCATCAACCATTTCACCGAAGACTCCCTCCGTGTGGTTCAGTGACTTCTTGTTCTGGGCCTTGCTAAAGGAGAAGGTGCACTCAATGAAAATCACAGATGCAACACACTTGATCGAATGCATGAAGAGTGAATGTGCTAAAACTGACGGCAACGTGGAGTTATAGCATCGAGTTCGCGCATCAACCTTTGCGTGACAAACGAGGGGAATCATACTGAAGAGGTTACTTGTTAATATTCCAATGAAATCAAATGTTGTTGAAAATTTCATTCATTTCATTTCTTGAAAACATGCATTTTTGCCTGTGTCCAGACTTTAGGAACACCCTGTATATTAATATGATAATAAACATTCTATCCAATATCCAATGTATTATTATAATACAATATAATAATAATAATTTATTATTATACTATTGTAAAAATGGTTTTGACTTGAGTACTCCTGAAAGGTCTTGAGACCCCACTTTGAGATCTGTTGCTCTAGAGAATCTCCCTCCCCTGGAATCTGTGGAGGAAATGGGACCCTGGGAGTGGGACTGGCTAAGTGAGCAGGGCTGCATTAGAAGGTAGCAGGTAATAGAGGGCCAAGGTATGGGGGGGGGCGGGGCATCTCCAGACTGACCCAGGGAGGAAGCTGTTCTACTCTCTCCCCCCACAACATACACACTCATTGGCACCTTAGGCCAAGTTGTAGTCACTTGACTTGTCTCAATACTGGCTGCCCATGCCCTGGCTGAGTGACCTCGGGGCACCGGGTAGTGCAGTGAATAGGAATAGGTAGGATCTGAGTTCAAATCTGACCTTGGACATGTGCTAGCTGTGTGAACCTGGGCAAGTCACTTAACCCTGATTGCTTCAAAAAAAAAAAAGTCATTTCTCTTTAGGCCTCCAGTTCCCCATCATTAAAATGAGAGCATTGGATCAAAGCCCCTTCTAACTTTAAACCCTAAGGGCCTGACTGAATGGAAGGGCCAGGCCAATTCCTCACCTCCATGGAAATGAACTCCAGGAGGAGTTCCTCCAGAAGGAGGAAGCCTGGGCCTCCCATTCTTCTCCTCATCAGCAGCAAACTATGGAAAGACTCCTGGTTCTGGAGTCAGAGGACTTGACTTAGTCAGTCAGCCAGTCAATGAACATTTATTAAGCACCTACTATGTGCCTACTACTGTGCTAAGCACTCTTGCCTCTATTAATTCCTGTTTGCCCCTCAGCCTCTGGCCCCTTCCCTTTTCTGGGTCTGTAAGACGAGGGGAGGGGGCATGTTTGGCTCTCTGAGAGGCCATCCAGCTCCAGGGAAGGAACACAGCTTCAGCCCTGCCAGGGCTGGGAGAGGATCCGTGAGGGGTTGGTGGGACAGGACTGAAGCAGACAGACCCTGGGGAGCTTGTGAGACCCAGTTTGGAGGCCCCCCACACACACACACATTACAGATTTCTATTTATAGCCTTCACTCTGGGGGTGAGGTCACTACCGGCCTCCTCCCCATCTGGCCGAAGCCCAACTGGGCATGAGTCATGTTTCCTGTTCCCCCAGAGGAACTTCCCGTCTCCCTGGATACCTCAGCAAGGTACAGGGAGGGGGGCTGCTGCTATTCAATGTATGAACAGAGGGGCAGGCGGGGGAGGTGTCACAATAAGACAGCTGGGCCTGGAGTCAAGGAAGATCCCTCTCTCCCTGACAAGCACTTACAGGTCTGGGACCCTGGGCAAACGCCTGGTCCTTTCTGAGACTCAGTGTCTTCATCTCTAAGATGGGAATAGCGCCTTTGTCTCAGAGGGCTGGCATGAGGACCAGATGTGATAATGCCCATACATGGCTCTGTAAATGTTGCTATATTATAGATGCCAGCCACTGTGATGGTTTTTTTGGACCAGACTCGTGAGGCCAGTACTTGTCAGCGCCTGTAACTTCTTGTCTTTGAGATTTCCAGGGCACGCAGAAAGGCTAGGTGCTTACAGCCACGTGACCAGTAGGGCCTGGAGGCTGGAATTAACCCCTGGTCTTCCTGACTCTGGGACCAAGCTCTCCAGCTCCTACCCCATAGTCATTCTTAAAAGGGTCCTTCTAATAACAGATAAGAACATTTCCACGAGCCTTCTTTACAGCCCTATGAAATAAAGGATATTCCCACTTTATAGACACAGAAAACGAGGGTCAGAAATTGTCCAGGATCCAGAGAAATGTAGCCAGGCCAAATGGAGAGCCCTGGCCCCGGTGTGGGATGTGAGCTTGACCCCTGGCCCTACCACTCCCTGGGTGCAGAGCAATCACTCAGTTCTTTGAGTGTCTGCTCCTCCAGAAAAAAAAGGTAATTAGCTTTCCCTTTCGCCCTTGTGAGGAGAGTGTTCAGGATGCCTCCAGGCATCATGGGAAAACAAGGTGTGCCGTGGATACACAGGAGAAGGAGCAGCAAATGAGAGCCCCACAAGCCCAGCCTTATTTTGTAGAGGAGGAAATTGCAGATGTTCATCGGAGGGATGTAAAACGAGGAGCACATTTGGGGCTGGCAGGGAGCCCAGGATTGGTGTGCAATCAGGAGAGCTTCATGGAGGAGGAAGCATTTGAGTCAGGCTTTTAAGGATGGGTAAGAATTCAACAGGCAAACAAGAGAAAGGCTTAGAGAACAGGATGAGCCAGGTTTGGAGGTGTGACAGCTGCATTGGATCAAGGCCCCTTTTGACTTTAAACCCTAAGGGCCTGACTGAGTGGAAGGGCCAGGCCAATTTCTCACCTCCATGGAAATAAGCTCTACCTGGGTGAAGGAAGCCTGGAGCTCCCATTCTCCCCTCAGGAGCAAACTATGGAAAGACCCTTGGCTCTAGAGTCAGTCAGTCGGTCAATGAACTTTATTAAGCACCTACTATGTGTCAGGGACTGTGCTAAGTACTGGTAGACCTGAAAAGTGGGGCTGGGTGGCATCGTTTTGTGGAGAGCCTTGAAGAATTTAAAGAGAGTCTCTTGAATAGCCAGGTGGGACAGTCTGGATTCTCTTCACTAGGTAATAGGGCGCTAAGGAGTCCTGAGTAAAGCAGATCTGGATATAAGATGCATAGATCTGGATATAAGAAATGGAAGTCTAAGGGGCCAAGTAAAGGGTGGGAGCGTGGGGAGGGCTCCCAAGGCCTGGGAGGGCTGTGGAGAGGATCAGTGGATGTCAACACCCTCTGTCATGGCCTACTCTCTCTCCCTCCTGGCAAAGTGTGTGGTGGCTGCCATATGCAGAAGACGTGACTCCTGAAGGCTGAGTGGGAGGCTGAGTGAGTCTGTGTAAGGGGCAGACACTTCCAGGGAGGACCACTAGGGGAAGACAAGGTGCAAACCTGAATATCGGGCTGGAGCCTGGGAGCCCAGTTGAGTAAGGGGAGGCCGGCCTCCAATTGGTCCCTCCATTGCCATGCTTCCAGTTCCAGAGACTGGCAGAGGCTGACTGATCATTCCCTCTCTCCTGGTCTGAGCCAAAGTGTTTTATCCCCCTCCAGCTCAATGGCTTCTTCCCTATGGCGCTTTCTGTGGTCCATTACAGTCTGAGTAACTTTCCCACTTGCATTTACTGTCTTTCTTGCTTTTGTGGTAGGAAGGAGCTAAGCTGGAAAGTGTAAGCTAAGAGCCCTCCTTCCCCTCGAGAGAGTCCAGGGAAGCGACTTCTCGGTTCCTTAGACCCATACCCTTACATAAGAAATATTTAAGGCACGGCAGATGGATATAATTTTAGCCTGATGGCCTTCTCGGAGACTGGTAGGGAAGCTGTGGTTTGCAAAAGCAAAAATGAGAGGCAGGCCAGGCCGGGCCATAGATGGGAACAGAAAACCAAGTGCTAACCTCTTGGGGGTGCCCTGCCCAGCCCGATTTAGTCCTGAGGTGTCTTAGATAATCAATCTTCCTTCTCTCTGCAGCTACCACTGCACACCCTGCAGGCCTCAAGATACTGGGATCCCATGTTAAGGAGGAGAGGGGGATGAGGACTGGTCTGGGCATGGTGGCAGAGGAGAGGGGCTCAACCGTGGCACTCACCCTGCCCCCGAGTCACCTCGAAGGAGGGGCAATCTTCCAGCCTCCCCCAAGGCACTCACAGGCTTTGTCCTGACTTTGATCTTCAGCTATAGGGAGAAATAGCCTAGGTCTGCCTCGAGTACTACATGTCTCAGGAGCCTGTGTGGAGCTCAGCAGCTTTCAGAGCCCAGTCTGAAAGGCAGACACGACTCTGGCCATGGGATCATAGGAGGCTCAAGTATGAGACATTCTAATTCTAAGTCACAGAGGGGCAGACAGGGAAGAACAAAACAGTGGCCAGGACTTGTGCTTGGCATCCTGGTTGTTTCCCTAGGAAGCCACAACAATCTGCAATGCTCCTGGGTTCTCAGGCTGTGTGCTCTGTGAATACTATCGGCTTTCAATGCCTTGGCCGTAGTGCTGGGTGGAGAAGTCCAACACACCCAGCTCGACTGTGGGGGGCCCCAAGTCCTAGGTTCCAAGGCTCCTTCCAGCCCAGATGTTTTATCTTAAAAGATCCTTATCGGCTCAGACGTTCCTAGTCCCGGTGCCTTCCAGCTCTGACATCCAGGTTCTAAGATTTCTTTCGGCACTGACCATCTACATTCTGTAACATTCTGGGTTCTAAGGACCCTTCCAGCTCTAATAGTCTATGTTCTAAAGTCCCTTTTGGAGCTAATATTCTACATTCTATATTCTCAGGACCTGTCCATCTCTCTTTCAGGCTTTATCATTCTAAGGTCTCTTTCCGCACTAATATTTTACACTGTGTGTTCTAAGATCCCTTCAAGCTCTGACGTTCTATGTTCCACCATTTTATGTTCTAAGGACATTCTGTGTTCTAAGGCCTTTCCCAGCTATGAGCTATATTGTGTCACTCTATGGGTCTGCTCTCTGTGACTCCGTGCAAACATGGGGCCTTTAGGCTTCCCTTCAGGTTACTGACTGAGCCCTAATCTCTCAGTAGCTGCTTTGTCCTGCCCCCACGATTGGCATCAAAGATTTGCTGATAAATGTTCTCTGGGGAGAAATGTGCCTATGACATGCTTTGAAGTTTGAGCCACAATTGTAAACATTTCCTACGTCGTTTTTATAAGTCTAGACAATCAACAGAACAACAGGGGGAGTCCCGATTTGCAGCATTTGCTGATTTCTGGGGTGTAAATGCTCACATTGAAAATAAAATAATTGAGGGGCGGCAAGGTGGTACACTGGACAGCATTGGTCCTGAAATCAGGAGGACCTGAGTTCAAATGCTGCCTGGGACACCTGATACGTACTAGCAGTGTGACCCTGGGCAAGTCACTCAACACTGATTGCCTCCAAAAAGAAAAAAAAAGAAAGAAAATGTAACAATCAGCTCTCCTGAACCAGTACAAGCCGGCTCTGGCTCACCGCTAAGATGCTCTTCCTCTGTCTACCCCCCCTCTGCCTCTGAGCTTCCCTGACCTCCTCCTACAGGACGCCTTCCCTGGTCTCTGCCTCCACTACCTCTGGGCAGTGACCTTCTGTCTCCTCTGGGCATACCTTGTACATGCCCGGGTATTTGCGTATTGCCTCCCCATTAGAATGTAAGCTTCTGTAGGGCAGGAATAATTCTTGCCTTTCCTAATAACCTAACAACCCCCCACACACACACATACACACGTGGACACACGGACACACACACGGACACACACAAGCTTAGCTTGGCACATAAGAAGGATTTAATCTATGCCTTTGACCAAACGACCAATGACCAGCTGGTGCTGGTGTGGACAGGGTGGGTGGCCAGAATGAAGGGCTCCTTTCTATGAGACGACCCCCAGCCAGCAGCTCAGCGCTATCTCCTAGGCTGCTCAACCTATGACCTCACTTAAAACAACCAGAGGAATGTCCTGCCAGGAGGAGTCTGGGGCGGAAAGACTGGTTGCAGGAATGTGGGAACTCCTACAGGGTTGGGTGGGATGGAGAGAGAAGCAAGCTAATAATAACGTACCAACCCCCCACCCCTGCCCCCCATAGAAAGCATTTTCCTCAGAGAGTGACTGGACCAGAGGCAGCAGCTGAAGGCCCCACTCCCCTGGGAATGAAATTCAGACCAAACAATTCCTCCCCTCCACCCCTGGCCTGTGTGCCCACACAGTGCTTCTAGATAGCCAGGGCCAGCCCTGCACATAACAACGATAAGGAGGGCGTTTCCCAGTAGTGACCCCCGAGTCAAAATCTGGGCTTCATTTGACGTCCACTAAAGGCTTCCAGGTAGGTGGCTCACACTCCACTGTCTGGACTCCACTGGCCAGTCCTTTGGGAAGGCCTGTGGTCAATCCCACCAGACCATTGGTCGGAATGCAAATGTTGTTTCAGTCACTTTTCAATCCTGTCTTCCTGATCCCTTTGGAGTTTGCTTGGCAAAGACACTGAAGTGTCTCCAGCTCATTTTAAAGATAAGGAAACTGAGGCAAACAGGGTTAAATGACTTTCCCAGGGACACATAGATTGTAAGTATCTGAGGCCAAATTTGAACTCAGGTCGTCCTGACTCCAGGCTTGACACTCTATACTGTGCCAGCTAGCTGACCTTTGGAATGCATATTACACACACACACACACACACACACACACACACACACACACACACACACCTGGCTCCTGGATTCAGAAGTTTAAATTAGCCAGTTCAATAAGCAAAAAGGAGCCCAACCCCGTGTTAGGCACTGTGGGGGAGCTGAGGGAAAGAAGGAGACCTGCCCTTGAGAACTGTGCCATCCCGCTTTCTCTGTGTTTGGAATTGGGGGACCAGGGCTCAGATTCCAGGTCTGATACTTATCACCTGTGATCTGGAACAAGTTCCTTCACCTCTGTGGGCCTCAGTTTATCCATCTGTAAAATGAGAGACTGGACTAGAGGCCCTCTGAAACCCTTTTTAGCTCTAAGCCTGGGACCAGATGAACCGAAGGCTCTGTTACTCACTGGATGTGGCCAGAGGGTATCTGTGGTCCCTCCCAGCTCTCACTAGGTGCCAGAACTCAACTGAGTGGTTCAGATGAGAAAGTGTGGAGTTCTAAGAAGGGAGACCATTGTAGAGCTGTGATCTGAGGCCCCTCTCCTCCAGCACTGGAATCCTGGGGTTCTATAATTCTTGCCCCAGTACCACGCCCAGGACTGGGGTAAAGAAATGTTGTCTAACACGACTATTTATACAGTTGTGAAGCCCTGACGTTGTTGTGGGCAGGGCAGGCCTCCCTTTTCATTGACGGGGCAGCAGGAGCCCCCCTCACTTCCTCACCCACCCACCCCCTCAACACAGAGGGAGCTGCTCTTCCAGGAGCTCCACCCGGTGGAAAAGGGCCTGGCACGTGCTGTCCAGCCTGTGGAGAACAGTGACTCACTCACACCCAGGGTTGGTGCCCTGCATGGCTGTCTGAGCCAGTCTCCTGGAAGCCAGACGCTGGGGCCCTGCCCCTCTTGCCTTCCTGCCGGTGCAGGGGATCTGCCTCCCTCTGGAAGCTAAGCTCAGCCCCTGCCTCCCAGCACTGGTACAAGGAAGGGGCCCCAGGTGGGGGGACCTGGCCAGAAAAGATCCATGAAAGACAGCAAGCAGCATTAGCTAAGGCAATCTGCTGAGGAGGCTAGACCTTGGACATTTACTCCCTGCGTAGCTCTGGGCAAGTTCCTTCCCCTTAACCTCAGTTTCTTCATCTGAAAAGTCGGGATTCCAATAGCCTGAGGGTCAATCTGTCAGCTCTAATCATTTGGGAACTGACCACAGTCTCAGCTGGGTCTTGGCATTACGATTAGGGCCGTGGGAAAACCAAAAGTGCCCTCCTCCCCTGCCTCTCCAGCCCCTAGGACCCTTTCCTGGGACAGGCAGGTCCCACTCTAACCAGCCCTTAGCCCTCCAGGGCTGTCAGGAAAACACTGTCAAAGCCCTGTGAGTCACAGGTAAGAGTCAGGACTCAAACCTGAAACCTCTGCCAGTGTCTCCCGACACTGCTGTCCCCCCCTCCTCGGTGGCTCGGTGGGTCACCGGGCCGGTGACAACAGGGGGCTTGGGTTAGGCAAAAGGCCTGCGCAGCTGGAGAGCGCACAGGTCCCAGACGCCTCGGATTCTCACCGGCCCGGTCCCTCTACATGCGCAGCCTTTGAACTTGGCGCCCTGGGACAGAAATTCGAAGACATCACGGCCGGTACCTGCGGGCAGCAGGTAGCGGGGCCCCTGGGGACCCGGGGTCCAGAGCCTGGGCTCCCTCGGAAGGACAATGTCCCGTAAGCAGAGGCCGCCCAAGGAGTGCCGGGGCGTGTGCCGGGGCGTGCGTCGGGAGGGGGCGAAGGTCTCCCTACCGTAGCATCCTCTCCGGCATGGTGGCTGATGAGGCGGCTGCCTCCAGGGTGCCGATCAGCCCACCGGGTGATGTCATACACCTTCCGCTCTATCACCAGCCACTTGTCCGTGGGCAGGCAATGCTTCCGGATCTCTTCCCAGCTGTAGGTGGGCACGGGGGTCTCTGGCGCTGCGCTTCCCTCCCCCGGCTCCCCCATGGCCCCTCTCCTGGCCCCAACGTCAGGCTGCGGGCTGCTGAACCCTCCCCCCGCGCCTGGCTGCCCCCTTTCCCTCAGTCCTTTTCGGACGCCGGGGCTAAAGGGCCCCTGGCAGCGATCCCCCTCTCCCCGGGCGGTCCTCCTCCTCTCTCTTTCCTGGGCTCTCCTCCTCCCGGGCTCCTCTCCCTCCCCGGCCACCGTGCCTGTTCCTTCTCCCTTCCCGGAGGCTCTCTCAGCCTCAAAGAACTTTTCCCCCCCCTTATAAATCCATTGACAGCGGAGCTCAGCCTCGCCCCCTCCTTCTCCTCCACATCCTCCTCTCGTCATCCTCTCTGGCCGTTCACAGCCACCGGGAGTAGAGAGCCTGGGCACCAATCCAAGCCCTGTGTCAACAGGCCTGGGAACCTGCCATTGGCTGGCCTAGGCTACAGGAAGGGTTGCCCCTGAATCAGGGAGCTAGTCACTGCCCCCTCCAAACACCATCCCCTTCTCCCCAGGCTGCCCCACCCTAGGGCTGCCCAGAAAGGCAAAGCACAAAATACCTAGCATGGGTCTGGGGCAGGATTTGAACTCAGACCTTCCTGATTTCAAGACACTCTGCTGCCTAGGGGAACAGAAGCAGGGTGGGCAGAGAACCAGTCTGGGAATCAAGAACACTTGCTTCAGACCCTGGAAACCTGGCGATTTCCTCATCTGTAAGACAGAGGCGATGATAGCACCTGGGTTGGACCGAAGGAGATAATATTTATAGTGTCTGACAAACCTCCAAGTGTTGTATAAATGAGAGTAATAATTACTGCCCATTACAGCCAGTCCTAGGGATCAGACCTCCAGAGCCAGGCGCCACCGTGGGGGTCGGGCAGCCCAACCACCGACTTGGCGCAAACAGAACAAGTTGTGAATGGGAGAGAACGCCTGTTCTTGGCCTGCCAATACAGGACATGGAAGAGCAGAGAATCGGGGTCTGGAGCTGGGAGGGCCCCTTACGAGCCGCCAGCCCAGCCCCCTCTCTTTTTACAGATGAAGTTCCCAGAAGGGCCAAGTGTCACAGGGAGGGAGCAGTGAAGCAGGAGTTTTGAACCCAGGCCCTCTTACTCTCTGGATGAAGCACTCTCTCTTTACTGGCTTCCTGCCATCTCCAGTGACTCCTCCAGGGTCACACAGCAGCAAGCATTGGAGGTGAGTTGTAGACCCTTCAGGCCTCTCACCTGATTCTGAGTTTGAAAGCCTAAATTCACTGAATTGCCCCTCCGGCAGGAACTCCCAGTTTGGAAGGTCTCTGTAGGGGAGATTCCTGGGATCAGAAGGAATTGGGCTTGGAGGGGACCGAGTGGTTCCGAAGTCCAGGGCCATCGAGGCCTGCCCTCACCCCCACCTCCACAACCCCCTCCCCGCCCCAGGACCAGGGTCTGGATCACAGCCCTTCCTTCCTTCTCCTGATGAGCTAGGCGACCTTGGCCAAGTCACAGCCCCTCTGGGCCTCACTCCTACGTCTGGCTCTGGTATCATTTATGAAATGATGTCAGTCCTGAGTCCTCAGCCACCTCTTCCTTCTGGCCTCCCAGGTCCCTAGCCTCAGGTCCCTCCCCTTCCCAGACACAGCTGCTGTGGGCAGTGACCCCATCATGTCTGGGGAAGTGGCTGGTTGGGAGCCAGGTCCCCCAAGTAGGGGGGAGGGGCAAGGGCAGTACCATGTATGGCCTGGAGCCAGGAGCTGCCCACAGAGCTGGCACCATCCGAGTGAAGGGCCCCTGCCAATCGCTACCATGTCACATTTGCTGGAGACATGACAGGAAAACCAGGAGGAGAGGATGGGAGACACTGGCCCTCAGCCCCTTGTCTGTGGGGTGGTGGGCAGACAAGGGGCCCTGTTTGCCCCAGCTGAGGTGCTACTTCACTCTGGCTGTACCTGAAGGGCTACCAATAAATAGCATCTCTCTGATGCTTTAAGGTTTTCAAAGCCCTTCACATATGCCATCTCATTTGGCCTTCTCAGCGACCCCATGATCTTATCACCAGACCGGGAAACTGAGGCAGAAAGTGATTAAGTGACTTTCTCAGGGTCCCACAGCTAGTCAAGGTCTAGGGCAGGATTTGAACTCAGACCTTCCTGACTCCAAGTCCAGGCCTATATCCACTGTGCCACCTAAGGGTGAGAACAGAAAGACGTGCAGTGAATAAGAGAGAAATGGAGAGAGACCCAGATACTCCCTATCCCCGAGATAAAGCCTCCCTGGTTCTGGTATCAAAGGTGGCACTTGATAAGTTGTGTCAATAGCTTCTGACTTTTTGTGACCTCAGTTGGGGTTCTCTTGGCAAAGATACTAGAGTCGTTTTCCATTTCCTTTTCCAGCTCATTTTACGGATGAAGAAACTAAGGCAAACAGGGTTCAGTAACTTGCCCAGGGTCACACAGCTAGTAAGTGTCTGAGGTCAGATTTGAACTTGGGTCTCCCTGACTCCAGGCAGGTGCTCTATCCACTGTGCCACCCAGCTGCCCTGGGTTCCAATTCTGCCTCTGGTGACTAATACTTGTGTGACCTTGGACAAATACCCTTCCCTCTCTGGGCCTGTTTCCTCATCTGTAAAATGGGAGGGTTAGACTAGGTGGTTTCTAGCTAGTGGTTACAAAGCACGTGCAGGTTTTCCAAGGGCTTGTGTCATCTTACCTGATGAGACAGAAAGACAGAGATGGAATCAGAAATGAGAGGGAGGAGGAGGGTGCAATGACCCCAGAACCTGGAGCCCCCATCAGGGACCAAGGCCAGACCACGGGATATGGCATCCCAGCATCCCCAGGAGAAGCCCTGTCCTACAAAGGAAGTTCCTCTGGGTCTTGGCTACCAAGTGTCCCAGCTTCCAGGAATGGTCCTGGTCTCAAGATCTCCACTGAGTCTCAGAAAGGGAACATGGTCCTTTTGAAGAGGGAGGCAGAAAACCGGCTGCCCCTTGGAGGCTGGGAGCTCCAGCCTCCCTGAGGCCCCTTTTGTGGAGGGCTGGGATGGAGGCTAGGTCACCCCACCTGTGACCATCCTGGCTTCCCCCATCCACCCACTCAGCAGGTCAGCTGATGCTCCAGCATGGGCAGAAAGCAGCAAGAGGGATGGGCTTGGAGTCAGGGGAGTTTATGCTCAAAGAAGACTTGATTTCAAGCTGGAAGGGAAACCCCCCGCCAATCCCCAACTTTACAAAGGACAGAGCTGAGGCCCAGAGGAGAGACTCTCCCGTGGTCAGTGTCTGAGGTGGCCCAGTGGTCCATCCAGCATAAAACACCACCCCTGGATCTGGGTTCAAGTCTCAGCTCCACCAATTTACTCAGCCTTATGACTGTGAGCAAGTCACTTGGCCTGAATTTCTCATCTAAAATAAGGCTAAAAATGCTTCCCCTCCTTCCCTTTGGCATTGTTTTGAGGGACTAAGGCTAACGCAGTTCACATGCCTTGCACACACACATGAGCCATCAGGACATTAGGACCATGGATTGAGAGTTGGAAGGGTCCCCCCAACCAGGACGTCTGCTCTGGGGTGGGGGGAACTGAGCCCCAGACAGCTGAACTGGTAATGTGAGGATGTGAGGAAAATGTGGGAGAGCTGAAATTTGAACCCAGAGCCTCTGACATCAAGCCCGGTCAGCCCTCTTTGCACTGCACCCATATTAACCAGAGGCTAAACCAGGTAATACAGTAGAGTCAGGAAGATCTGAATTCAGATCTTGATTTAGATACTCGCCAGCTGTGCGACCCTGGGTGAGTCACTTCCCTTTCCTCGTTGGTAGAACAAGGGAGTTGGACCTGACGGGCCTCTAAAGTTCCATCCAGTTCTGGATTGGTAATCCTATGAATGCTGTGATTAATGTTTTCAAGGATCTATAATTACATTGATTAGGGAAGGGGGAACACTCCCTCCATCGGTGCAGATAGCAGCCCCTCTCTGTATAGTCAATCATCTTTAAGGACTGTGGAGGCCTGGACTCAGAGTCTTTCCTGCTTTGTAGGACCTACTGAGAGCTGTACCCCTCCCCACACGTACACGCAGCCTTCAGGGATGTAGGGTCAGCTCCAGCACAGGATGAGGCCTCAGAGAAGGCCTTGGCGGCGGGGGGGGGGGGGGGGGGGGGGGGGGGGGGGGGGGCAGGGAGGGGAGAGTAGTGTTATTGGTGCCGTGGTGGTTTATGCTAATGATAAGAGGAAGGACGGACAGGAGCCAGACAGCCGCTGTGAGCTCCAGTGCTGACTCCGATGCAGGGGAGTGTGTGAGGAGGAAGGGGCTCACCTTGGGGTCCACAGATCCCCCAGTGCATCTGGGAGCTGGATGGAAAAGCAAACTGCCTTTCCTCTCCTAAACCTCTAACTGAAAAAGAAAAGTCCTCATGGGGGAGGGGTTTGTGGGGTTCCCCAGGCTGTCCGAGAAGGGCTCCATAGGCTCGAGTTCCCTGTACCCCCAAATATATGCACGAAAACATAGATATGTATACAAGTACACATATATGTCGTATTAGTAAGAGTTAATAATTAGTGCTTCCTGTCAGAGCAGGGCTGGCAGAGGGGAAGACAAGCTGGTGAGGTGCCTGGCCCTTTTCCTTCTCCAGGTTGGAGTACCATGACTCTGGCTGTCTCCCTTTGCAGAACTGGGGGGCAGAGGCAGGGGCAAAAAGCGGGGTGTCTGCCAGTCAGAAGGAGGCTCTTTGTGAAAAGGCCCATCACCCCTGCCTGCCCCCCTTGAAGCCCAGGCTAAGGCCAAGATCTGTCAGTCAGCAAGTATTTATAAGGCAATGTCCTGGTGTGGGCAGAGGCCCGTGGGGCGCTGCTTGGGGCGGGGGTGGAAGACAGAAGGGAGTTTATGGGTTTATTTTCTTCTCTCTGCAGAGATTAGAGCAGGGGCTGGCACTGTGTCTATGGGTCATGCCAAGGTTCCAAGTGCACCCCGACTCTGGAAACTGACTGAGTGTGTGTGTGTGTGTGTGTGTGTGTGTGTGAGAGAGAGAGAGAGAGAGAGAGTGTGTGAGTGTGTATGCGTGTCTAAGTGTGAGTGTGCTCAATCACTCCGATGTGTACACACCACTCTCTGGCTGTCTTTGTCTCTGTCTCCCTAGGGAATTAGTCAAGGCAGGTGGCATCCCACCAAAAGGACCTGGGTGTGGCAGGGGCCATGGGCCTTCCCAGGAAGGGAAGGAAGCAGCCAGGTGCCTCGGCAGAGGGGCCCTGCACAGGGAGTCAGACACCCTGACTTTGAGTTGGAATATCAGCTTTGCTATTTACCACTTGTGTGCCCTTGGACAAGTGACTTCCACTTCTAGGCCTCAGTTTCCTCACTTGTAAAATGAGAGGTACAGACTGGATGGGATTCCCTCTCCCTCTAGACAGTTGGTCATCCTTAGAGGGAGACCCTGGAAGTCCAGGTTAGGGCCCCAGGAGTCCAGGAGCCTTCAGGCTCCCCTCCCCCCAGCTTACAATGGCTGCATGGATTTCTTACAGGTCATAGATTCAGAGCTCACCTAATCCAATCCCCTTGTTTTGCAGATGAAGAAATGGAGTCCCCAAGAGGGAAATGGCTTGCCCAAAGTCATGAAGTTAGTAAATGGCACAGCTAGGATTCAAAACCAAACCCTCTGAGGACAAAGCTGGTGGTGTCCCTGGGCCGCATGGCCCTCCAGCTTACAATGAACCAGAAGAGAGTCCTGTTCTCTTCTTCCCTTATCTCCCTGGCTCCCTGGGGGAGGGGTCACTCCCTGCACCTGAAATTTGAAATGCACACATTTTACCTCTCAGGTGCAGAGAAGAGGGCCTCTGGCATCCCCTGGAGGCACCCGAGGCCCAAGGCTCACTCCTCCTTCTGGCCAGCTGGATATGGTTGGGGAGTATGGGAGAACAGATTCACCCAAAGAGCAGAGAGGAAGGAAGCTCAGCCAGGCACCAAATGGTTGAGAGCCTGAGAAAGGATGGAGTTCAGTCCAACTCCCCCCACCCCCACCCCATTCTGTGGAAAATTCTTCTCTTCCTCTGTACTGTCCTTTTCCAGAGGTGGTTGAATCACAGATGTTTCTATTCAGAAGGCTCTTTAGGGAAGAGCATCTAGGCCATCAGAGCTGAGGGATGCCTAGAAGCGAGAACAGGATGTCAGAGCTTGAAGGTCAGGACTGGGAGGGACCATAAACCTTTGATCCAGCTCTTCAGCTTGCAAAGGGAAACGAAATTGTGACACGATCTCTGGGTCATTACTCTGGGTTATTATTACGCCTGTCACTGTAGCACTTGTGGTAGGTCCTTAAAGGCAGATATTGCCTTAGGGGGTGAGGGTGATCCTATGGGTCTGTACTGTAGATCATGAACCCCAACCCCAACGTGTTTCCTTTAACAATCTGCCAGCAGACTCAGTTACAGCAGCAAAGGCATTTATTGTAACAATAAAGTAAAATGATGGCTATAAAGCACCTCCCCTGTAACCTGCTCTCTCAGTTACACAGTATGCTCTCTGGGCTCAAATTTAAGGTATAATGGTAGCGAGGGACACATGTAGCAAGAGCTACATGCCCTATATCTTCGGGCCTGAGGTCTTTTCCATCTTTGTAGAGTCTTCACGAAAAGCTCTCCTTAGCTGTCTCGTCTCTGCCCGGTATGGTGCTCAGCCAGGTCCCCAAGGTTTCCTCCTCTCTGCAGGCTGACTCTCCATTGCCGAGGCTAGTTCTCTCTGATTCCTTAGCCAGCTCTCTCCTCTGGTCCCATTCCTTGAAGCGGCTTCCTTCGTCGAGTAAGGGAGACCCTGTAGCTGGGTCTGTCTAGCGCATGTGTTTTTTGCTCCCAGTTATGCCTCTAACTGCTAAACATTGAGTATCTCTTGGGCAAGTCATTGCTTGACACCATGGCCAGTGTGGGGTGGGAAAGAAAGCAGAGACACCTCTTCTCTTCAGGAGTCTCTTGCACAGAACACTTCTGAGCTGTGACACCCACCCTGCCCCACCCTCAACTCCCCAGGCCTTAACTACTGAAAGCACACAGAGATAGGGCTAATATGTTTGCTCAGTCAATCTCTTGTTCCCTTCTGACTCAATCAGAAACTTGTTCCCACTTTGCCGCAGGATCACCAGGTTTGACACATTGACACTTCGTTACCTCTGCCAGCCATTCTTTTTCTGAGTTGGGGTGGAGGGGAGGCCGTGATTTCCATGACCTCAAACGTCTGCAAGCGACTGCGCACAACGTGGCTGATGAGCCAGGCAAACTGGAGTTCCTGATGCAAGGAGGCCACTCTGGCTGCACAGATATCACCGAGACTTGGTGGGGGCATAGAGTAATAGCAAAGCGCTCTGCCTGTGTTGTCTCCTTTGAGCCTCATAACAACCCCATGAGGTGGATGCTATGATTGTGCCCATTTTTCAGATAAGAAAACTGAGGCTGAGAAAGGCCCAGATTCACATGGCTAGTACCTATCTGAGGTCAGATTTGAACTCAGGTGTTTCCATCTCCAAGCCCATGCATGCTCTCACCCCACTGTACCACCTAGCTGCCTCTGGCTCTGAAAGGGTATATATACTCCGTGTAGAGTATGCCTTGGCTCACTATCCCAGACCCCAGTAGCCTGCATGTGTCCCTCAGGGTACTCAGAGGGCTTCGTGGGGTGTAATCTTCTCTGACCAGTAGCTTGAGCCTCCACCAGCTGTGCTCTCCGAACCATTTTTTTTGGAGGGGGGAAGACAAGGCAAGTGGGGTTAAGTGACTTGCCCAAGGTCACACAGCTAGTACATGTGTCAAGTGTCTGAGGCCAGATTTGAACTCAGTTCCTCCTGACTCCAGGGCCGGCACTGTACTCACTGAGCCACCTAGCTGTCCCCTCCCAACCACTTTTGATATTAGGGCCCAGTGACTAGCAGCCCAGATTCATTTACCTACTTAACAATAGCCAGATTTTACAATGGAATTTATACTTTGAAGACACAGCAAGAGCAAACTGAAAACATTTCCTCCAATACCTTAGGAGGGCAGGGACCCTCTCCTATCCCACCTCAGTCTCTGGGGACAGTTAAAGCTTGACTTAGCTCAATTTCTACATAGCGCCCCTCCTACCATGTTGACCAAGGGCCGAGTCACTGCTGCTGGCCGAATCCTTGTCTTGGCTACCACTGGGGAAGCTGGTCTTCCAAAGGTCAGTCCCCACTCCTCAGGACACGGCTTCTGCACTGCCTGAACTCTGGCTCACTGAGGTGCTAAGGCCCCTCCAGGCCTTCCAAACTCCCAGGGTCACAGACTCTACTCCCTGCAGTGGTAGCTGTGAGCCAAGGTGTTTTCTGACCCGCGTTAACAATCGTTTCATTCTTCAGAAGGTGGAGGAACTCACAAGGGGGACCCTATGCCCTGCGACTGATTCACATCAGTAAGGAGTGACGCCCTTGAGAGGAAGGCATCACTTCACACTAGAATTTGTAGGAGAGAGGGACAGGATAGCTGGGTATAGTCTGACATGAACATTAGATTTCAGGGTGCTGCAGTGAGTGGACAGAGTGCTAGGCCTGGAGTCAGGAAGACTCATCTTTCTGAGTTCAAATCCAGCCTCAGATATTCACTAGCTGTGTGAGCCTGGGCAAGTCACTTCACCCTGTTTGCCTCGGTTTCCTCATCTGTAAAATGAGCTGAAGAGGGAAATGGCAGACCTCTCCAGCCAAGAGAACCGAAAATGAGGTCATAAAGAATTGGACATAATTGAACTAGTCATCCTTCTCCTCAGCAACAGCAGAACAACAAGGAGCTGTAATTAGCAAAGAAGCCTTCTGGCAGGGACGACTACTCTGCTCCTTCAGCGTACCCCCCCCTCCCAGTTATCTGTTTAAGGTCTGAAAATTCCTCAGAATCCTGGCAAAGCCCCTCTATCAGGCTCTATCCTCTCAAAACATTTCAAGAACTCCACCCAGCAAAACCATCAAGATGTCTGGGCCTGGGGTACCAAGGCTTCCCTCAGCTCCTCTTCATGTTCCTGGTGGGTCTGAAAATCAACCTGAGTTGCAGAGCAGAGACACTAGGGAAAGTCTTTCGTCAGGGTCCTTGGCCTGGCTCTTAGATCCTGCCTTTACTGTGCATACCTGCCAGCAACAAAATTCCTGGTCCTTGTGTAGTGTTACCTTCAGCGACGAGCCACATAGGCCTCTCTACTTATCTATCTCTCCAATTTCATCTCATTAGATTTAGGTCTCCTGTTGAGATCTTTGGAGATTCCGACATTGCCACCCTCCTGGAAGACATCCAGGGCGGCATCAAGGTGGAAAGTATAAATTCCATTGTAAAATCTGGCTATTGTTAAGTAGGTAAATGAATCTGGGCTGCTAGTCACTGGGCCCTAATATCAAAAGTGGTTGGGAGGGGACAGCTAGGTGGCTCAGTGAGTACAGTGCCGGCCCTGGAGTCAGGAGGAACTGAGTTCAAATCTTCGAGATAGTAAGAGGCTTGTGTTCCAGATGACATGGTGTTGATTGTCACACCACAGGGCCTTGGAAATGAGACCCACCCTCGTTCACAAGAGCTTGGCCTAACGATCCACTCAGGAAAAATGAAGCTCGTGAAGTATGGTTATCATTCAGACTGCGACAAGCTCAAGTTAAATGAGACAATGTGTGTAAAACATTTTGCAAACCTAGAAACACTATTTAAATAAATGCTATTATTATCATTAATTCAATCATATTTCTAAATTAATCTGATCATATTTCTAAAGCTATAACCTTATTTCTATGGTATTTATAAGGCTACAATAAATTTCTATATTATCAAACAATACATTTGTAAAGCACTTGGCCCACTGCCTGATGCACCGTAAATGCTTAAAAACGCTTGCTCCCCACACCCCCTTTTCTATTGTTATTATCCTCAGTCGGCTGGACAGCCCAAGGGATTCCTCCATCGGTACACAGACCTCAGACAGACACTATGAATGGTCCTTGAGTTGGGCTCATTGTTCATCATGAGGCGAATGGATTGGGTGGCCTTTCTTTGAATGCTCCCTAGCTTCTCCCTGAAATAAAAGCCGGTGCGGTGTTCTTAGCAATGAAATTCCTTCAGTGATGCTGTGTGGCTACAAGGCACCTCTGAAGAATTAGAGATGAGGTTCACCCAAAGGGCGAGGGAGGAGCCTGTGCTGCATGGAAGTAGGCTGTGACCTATTACAAAGAAATGTTCAAGAAAAGCAACACAAAGGAGTTGTCAGAAATACCCTGCTGGAAAGGGAGATGACCCACTCCCATGATGAGAGAAGGCAGTAACCAATGAACAGTCCATGTGCTTCATTGGCATCTTGTTCAATCTTTTTGAGTCACGTCTGATTCTTTGTGACCCTGTTTGGGGTTTTCTCGGCAAAGATACTGGAGTGGTTTGCTATTTTCTTCTCCAGCACATTTTACAGATAAGGAAACTGAGGCAAACAGCATTAAGTGACTTGCCCAAGGTAACACAGCTAGTGAGTATGTGAGGCTGGATTGAAACTTAGGTCTTCCTGACTCCAGACCCAGTGTTCTATCCACTGAGCCAAATAGAACTTAGGCTTTAATTTTTTTCAGGTGAAAAGAATTTGAGTCTTCCCCTGGTAAGGGAGAGGCTTATTAGCCATTGTACCCTAGCATATGTTAGCAGAATTTAGCTCAGTGAACACTTCTGCTAGAGACCAACAGACATCCCAACAAAGACAACACAACATACAAGCTTTTATTAAATGCTTACTATGTCACAGGACCTACATAAAGTACTTTGGATACAAATAAGGGCAAATATTTATGTCTATACACACATACATACATAGCCCTTGCTCTCAAAGAGTTCACATTTTAATGGAGGAGAGAGAGGTGAAAATAACTAGAAACATACAGCGCATGAAGAGGAAGGAAATCTCAAAGGAGAAGGCACTGGCAGTTAGGGAGACCAGGAAAGGCCTCTTACAGAACGTGGGATTTGGTTTGAGTCTTGGAGGAAGGTAGGGTAACATAGGTAAAGGAGGAGAGGAAGAGCATTCCAGACATGGGAGACAGTCAGTGAAAAGTCTGCAGATAGAATGTCATGTGCAAGGAGCAGCAAGGAGGCTGAGGATCTGGATCACAGGAGTAAAGTATGGGGAAACCAGAGATGAGGAGGCCAGGCAACAAAGAACTTTAAATGCCAAACAGGGGACTCCATTTTTTCTTTCGGCGATGTTCCTCAGCTGACAGGGAAGGGGGAAGGCATTCCCTGGGAACCTTGAAAAGAAATGAGAAGGTTTGGGACAGCCACCCTAGATAGTAGCACAGGGAGGGCCCATGTGAGGAGAACGATTGCCTTGCCACAGTGAGGGCCCAGGTGAGATTATATAACATAAATCTGAAGTGGACCCAATCGACATGGTTCTGTGATTTTTACCAGCACTGTGAATAGGAGTGAGGGAGGCAGATGGTTGGCATTTGGCAAGATGTGACTGTCAATAGGATGGGGAAACAGGAGACTGGAGAATAGAAGATCATGTAGGGTTTGGCTATTCCACAAAGGACTTAGGATAAGAATGGAAGGAGAATGTAGTCAGTGTGTGGCCTGGTAAAGACCTGAGGGTCAGAGAGATTGGAGGTCATGGTGAAGAGGAAGAAGAGGGTTAAGGGTCATGAGATCATAAGAGGGAAAAGATATGATAAAATGATAAAAGATTATGATCAGATAAAGGAAAGTCAAGCCAAGAGCCCATATCACTCAATGGTACAGAGCCTCCACAGTGTAGTAAGGGAGACTTTCTCTGGCCACAAACATCCCTAAGCGGACGCTCTATGTGTCTACTTGGGCCACATGTGTTGCTTGTTTCTTTCTGTAGTTATGTATTCCTCCCAATGTTAGAGCACCAATATGGAGGGAATCCATCACTTAATTGGCTGCGAGGTTTGATGTCTTTTGTTTCAGTCCATGTTCTTTCTGGTTGGGTTAGTAAAAGTACGCACAGCTTTAGAATCCTAGGAGTTATGAGTTTGACTAAGTACTGGTCACAGGGAGCTTTGGATCTGGGGTAGCTCCAAACATAAAGTCACACACTTGGGTTCAAACAATCAATTTCACAAGTATGCAATGGAGGACATAAGAATAGGCATCTGAAAAAAAAAAAGGAGGTCATCGTAGATTGCAAGCTGAATGTGAGTCAGTAGTGCAACATGGTAGCCTGAAAAGCTAAGGTGAGCTTAGGTTTCCTACATGATAACTCAATCACTATAGATATGGGATAACGTAAGTACTCCATAAGTCCCCACGTTATGTAAAGGCTGGGTGCTGTTGGTGTTCTAATTACTGTGATAATTGCATAGTGCATTTCCTTCTTCAGTCTATTTCACAGACAAGGAACTGAGGCAAATGGTACAGAGTCACCACAGTGTAGGAAGGGAAAGTTTCTCTGGACACGAATGGCCCTAAGTGGACACTCTATGTATCTACTTGGGCCATATGTGTGGCCTCTTTCTTTCTGTAGGTATGTATCCCTCCCAAAGCACTTTACATACATTATTTCATTTTGTCCTCACAACAATAGTGGGAAGGAGGTGCTATTACTATCATGCCCATTTCACAGACGTGGAGATTGACCCAATACAGGTTAAGTGACTCATTAACAGTCTAAGTGTCTCAGTTAAGATTTGAATTCAGTGTTCCTGACTCCAGGCCCAGTGCACTGAGAGGAATCATGTCCACGGCTAGGAAGGGGATAGTCTCTGTAATCTGTCTTGGTTAGACCACACTGAGGGAACTGGGTTCTGTTCCAGATGTTACAGTTTATGTAGGGCATTGGATAACATTCGGAAGAAAGCAACCAGGATAGGGAAGGGCTCCTTAATTATTTCATACAAAGATCAATTGAAGGAACTTGGAACATTTAGCCTGGCAAAGGTGGGGGCTTAACATTCATATATTCAAAGGGCTGCACACTCTGCAAGTCTGAAATCCAGGTCCCACCAGGGCCCCTGAAGTAGGTCCTATCATCCATCTGAGGACTAGCCTGGCCAGCTTCAAAGGAGCTCATTGATTGAAGCTCATCGGGCCCCAGATGACCCTGTGGATAGAGCGCTGGGCCTGGATTCGGGAAGACTCCTCTTTGTAAGTTCAAATCCGGCCTCAGACACCTTACTAGCTGGGTGACCCTGGGCAAGTCACTTAACTCTATTTGCCTCAGGTCCTCATCTGTAAAATAAGCCAAAGAATGAAATGACAAACCAGTTCTGCTGAGAAAACCACAAATGGGGTCATTCATGACTCTTCAGAGTTAGACACAGCTGAAAAACAAGGGCAAAGGAACTTAGGGGTCACAGCAACTCACAAGAGCCTTGCTCTACCAGACCATGAACATGGGTGGAGGAGGGGGCCCTCATCAGACAAAATTAGAAGTCTTGAAATGTCAAATGGTTGGCATTCCTGACATCAGCCCTGAGTCCTCAAGAGACTGTTAGATTGCTATCCAAGCAGCGGCAGCGCCAGCACCAGCAGCAGCAGCTCACTGGTTTACAAAGAGCTTTTCTCATAGCGACCCTGGGCAGTGGGCCGTGCAATTATTATTATGATATCCGGGGTTCAGGGAGGGGGAATGGCTTGCCCGTCATCGCCTACCTAGCAGGTGTCAGAGTCAGGATTTGAACTCGGGTCTCCGGAGCACGACGCCGTAGGAGTGTGGCCGGACCGCACACCTGGGTTTTCTGAGGACCAGCCTAGCTAAGTGCAGAAAGCCTCCTAGCTTCAAGATAGTGAATTTTTTGGCCACAACTCATGATATGTAAAGCGACAGATGAGTTGCAGTTTGCATCAGTGGACCTGTGGGAAAACCCACTACAAGGAAGTTACAGTTGTGAAATAATTACCTGATAATAACGTCCTCCTCTGTAGCAATCTTTGAGGTAAGCAGAGGACACTTTTAGGAATCTTCGCTGCCCTGTAGAAATGCCCCGACACACCCCCAAGGGTCTGGTAAGCTCAAACCCCTTTCCCTTCCTTCTCCAGAAAGAGGAGCAGATTCCCAGAGTAAGACCTGAAACCCTCCTTCTCTCTCACGCTCCTCGCCCCACTGCAGCAGTGAGGATCTCTGCTACAATCTTTCTGATTCCCCAGACCAAAACCCCCTATAGAATGTGAGCTCCTTGAGGACAGGGGCCATATTTGTGTATTTGTGTCGTCACTTCCTGGCATACTGTAGGCATCTAATAAACGCTTGCTAAAAAACTAAGAGTAGCACCTCTGACAACTACATCTGGATTCAGAAACCCAGTTGGATCATTTTTCCAAATTCAGGACTCGGAGCCCCCGCCGATGTATCTTTTTGTCAGACTGTGCAGGATGATGCAGAAATCCAAAGCAAGCACACAGGATCATAGGATCATAGCTGAAAGGGACCTCAGAAGCTAATAGTCCAAATGCCTCCTTTTACAATCAAGGAAACTAAAGTCAACAGAAAAAAAAAATGCTTGTTGCTTGACTGGATAAACTCTGGGGTCTCTTTTACTCCTAAAGCCTTTGTTCTCTGGCTTGGGACGAGATCCAGGGAGGATAATGGGAACGGCCTTGGCCTTGATAACAGGCCTGGGACAACTTGGGGCCCCTCCTACTAATAAAATAGAGATAACAGCTCCCATTTCTGTTGTACTTTGAATTTTGAAACGCCTTGACTTGACAGAATGAGTGCAATTTTCCCCATTTTACTGACGAGGAAGCTTAGGCTCAGAGGAGCTGATTGTCCAGGTTCACACAACTAGTAAATCTCAGAGGCAGGATTTGAACCCAGATCTTTCTGCCTCCAGAAGATTTGCTCCAAACCACATAAACAATATGTCAGATACTCACACAATCACTAGCTTTTATTGGACAAGGTAAAGGAGAACATGAGACCTGTTGGGGCAGGCACTGTTTTTGCCTTTGCATGGTGCCTGGCTATACAGTAGGCACTTAGTAAATGCTTTTTGTTGACTTCTTAGCTCTTTGAGGCTTTGTCTAGCCCAAGCTCTTCATTTTACTGTTGGGGAAAGAGCCCGTAGAGGGATAGGCTTTGTTCAAGGTCACACAGAAAATCAGTGGGAGATGTGGCCTCCTGATTCCCTACCATACTGTGGGCAGCCCACGGCAGAGCTTTCTGTGTCCCAGGAGGAGATAATGGTAAAGTGCCAAAGGAGAAGCATAGAACAAGGTTGTTACTACCTTGTTAGACTTAATATGTCTTTTAAAAAAACCCCTACATTAGTATCAATTCAGGATTGTTCATTTTCCTGCTTTTTCTTTGTTATATACTGACATGTTTGTTGATTACATCCCAAAGTCATCCCACGGAGGAGCAGAGGAAAAGAACTTGAGAGATAAGTCATTGAAGCCCCAAGCTGGACTGGCCCCTCCTTTTAAAGATGAGGAATCTGTGAGCCAGATAAGTTACTTGGCCAAGGTCACAGAGCTGGCAAATAGACCCAGGATTGGAACCCCGTGGTCTCTTGCTTTAAGAAGCCAGTGTTCTTCCCCCTGTACCTTTCATAAGTGTGGGTCCTAAGCAGACCTCCTATTTTCTGCCAGAGAGGTCTGGAAGATTCTCTGGGCTCTGGTTCAATCCTCAGTCCAATCCTTCATCCAAGGGTGGATCAGGAGGATACAGTTTCTTTGATTCTCAGACTGTCTGCAAGAAACTCCTCAACCTTTACCAATAAATCCTTCCTTTATTAAATAGAGATTTTGTTACATTTCATTTTAAAAAAGGAAACTAGAAGTGAGTCAGCAAGAGGTCTGTGTCCAGAACAGCCCCAGATCACCAGGGCCAGGTAGGGAGAGGGAGGTCCCTTGGGCGGAAGGTCCTTCAAAGGATCACTAGACTATAGCCACTCCCTCCCTCCAGGAACTCACAACAAGACTCCCCCCACCCTAATGCTGCCTACCCATCCCCTAAAGAGGTGGGTAGTCTCTCCTACCCACTGGCTGGTGCCAGAGACATGGGGCAGGCTATATCCCTACCCCTTCCATATCTGAGGAAGCACCCATTATGCTTGGGAAAAGAGCTCTTGGCCTCTGGGTCCTGGGGAAAGGCACTCCAGAGGTAGGAAACAGGCCTCCCTCCCCCCACCCTGCCTCCTCCTGGGTTGGCAGGGCCTCCTGAACAGACTGAGACAGGTGGGAAGCCTCTGAGCTCAAGCTATATGTGCCCAACCGCCTCTAGCCGGGTGTGGGGGGTGGGGGGTAATTACAGGAATGGAGATGATACTGACCCTGGGAGAGTATACAGGAAACAATTTCATCGTCGGGAACAGGTGGCCACCCTGCCTTCTGGCTGGAGAGTGGGGGAAGGGCAGGGTTTGAGGCTCAGAGGCCAATCCCATGGGTGTGGGCCCGGTTGGAGGAAAGGTCCCTGGAGAGGCCTTTTAGAGGAGGTCCTGTCCAACAATTTGGCAAGTGGTCCTGACCCTGGGGGTGCCTGTTGGGAGGCCACTAGCCAACCTCTTCCAGCCCCCACAGCAAACCTCTCCCTAGACTGTCCCCCAAGCTTTTCAGCTCAGTCCCTGATGGGAGCCGAGCCCCTTTAAATTCCTCAGGGGAAGTAAGTGTCCTATTTAAAGGTGAAAGATTGGAGCCAGGTTCTGGGAAAGGTCCCCTTCTGTTGCCCTGACCCCCATCCCAAGGCTTGCACACACTTAGCTCGGCTTGGCTGTTCTTTGTCCGACAAGCCTGCCCAGTGGTTTATCTGTAATTCCCAGCTTGGAATGATTGTCATTCAGAAAGCAGCAGAGACCGGGATGGCATTCCAACTTAGGACATGTCCCCTGACAGCCAGGAAAGAGAAGCAGCTTTCTTGGGGGGGATGGGGGGTGTGCTTATTAACTCTTGACTGGCAAGTCTTTCTGGCTGAGATCTGGGCTGCCCCTAAAGCCCTACGAAGGTGGGATAGAGAGGTCACGAGGTCCACTAATGGGGTAAGGGGACACAAGACCACCCTCGTCTTAGAGATCCCCCCCATCACTGGTGGGGAAAGGAGGTGGCATTCCAAACACCACTCACATCAGGGACTGGTTGTCTTCTGCCCCAGATTTCCACATGTCCCTTGCCCAGGCCTGAGCCTGGGGAGCAGTTCAAGGCCGGCCCTGACCCAAGGGATCCTGGGGGCAGCCAAGGGGATTGGGTCAAGGGAAAGGGTGTGAGTGCCAAACGTGAACCTGGGGAAAGACCACAATCCTTCTTCCCTCCCAGGCTGAGCTCCCCAACCGCTGGTGAAATGTTTGGAGAAACTTCCCCAAGGGACAAATAAAAGTTTTGGGGTTAACAAGGCCAGGAAGCCAGCAAGACTTAGCAATGGGTTCCCTGGCTGAAAGAACAGGAACATGCCACAAGAGGGCACTGCTTCCCACTGGCCAGTAGACAAGGACGATACTTGTCCTGGTCATTGCCCAAAGTTGCTATGCTGTGGGCAGGGTTGTGGGGGAGGGGGCGATGGACAAATGACAGGGGCCTTGATGTCATGCTTTGGAGTGGGGGAGGGGGAGGGCAGGGCTTCTCCTGAGCTCACACACAAGACACCCTCTGTGACTTTTTCTTTTGGTGGGGGAAGGCTGGTGGTGGGGGGCCAGGGGGCTGGACACTTCCCCTCTTTGGAAGACGAGAGAGCATGCCCCCCACCCAGCATCTCCCCACGGGCCACGAAAGCCTGCAGGCTTCGTTCTTGTTGATCAGATATTTTTTTTCTTCTTTTGGAAAATTCACTGCATCAGTTGGTGGAAGCAGCAGACGGCCTCTAGCTGGCTCCTCTTGGAGCCTGGGCCTTGGAGCCCGAGATCCAGCCTGAAGGGATCCGCTCCTCTCTGCATCCCCTCCTCCCTGCAGGGTTTTCTCCAGGGTCCCCTTGCTGGTGGCAGTCCCCCGAGGTAAAACCTTCAGAGGATGGAGACCCACCCATCATGTCCTTCTACCTCACTCAGAGCAGCCCCCAGCCCAGCGGCCCTCTCCCACAACTGCGTGTCCATTTGTCTGTCTCCCTGGAGCTGTGACTTCAGCTTCACCGCTAAACCTCATTTGGGTAGAAGCCCAGCTTGGCCAGGGACATCTCCTTCCGGAGCCTCATGATCTCCCAGAAGATCAATTCCACTAGAAGACGGGAAGAAGAGTCTGAGTTAGGCTTTGGCTAGGAGAGCCCCCTGCCCCAATTCTGCATCCCCTCCCCGGCAAAAAAAAAAAAAATCTCTTCTCCCATGATGCTCAGAACAGATGGAACAGCTCAAAGGCCTGTAAAATGCTAAGGTTTGTTACTAAGTGGTTTCATCAGAGACATGTGAGGGAACGTAGGAGCCCGTCTTATCCCCAGTGTACAGATGAAGAAACTGAGGCTCAGAGAAGGACAAGTGACTGACCCAGGGTCATTCTGAAAAGCTAATAAATATTAGGGTTATTTGCCTGGTATCTCCAGGGATACAATTCAGAGCAGCATAGGGCTAGGATTGGGCTTAGAGACCCACCCAACACCCAGCCACATCCCTTATAGATGGGGAAACTGAGGACCAGAGAGATTAAGATCCAGTTCAAGTTGGGAGGCACCCTGGTTCAACAGAACAAGCCCTGGCTCTGGAGTCAGAAGGCCTGGGTTCAAATCCTGCCTGTGAGGGTTCCAATCTGTGTGACCGCCTCCCAGGGCCTTACTTTTTCCTCTGTAAAATGAAAGGGTTGGTCTTTGATTTCCCTTCCGCTTCTAGAGAGAGGATTCCACCAGAAGTAGGATTCAAACCCAGATCTTCTCTTAGACTAGCATTCACCCGACTATGCCTGGCCACCATGTTCTCTGAACATCTCTAGCAAACTCTGAACAAGATTACTTTTCTACTTCCATATCACAGCTCCTAATGGTCCCCACCACCCTGTAGGATGTAAGCCCTTTGGAGGCTAGGGACTGGTTTGGTGTCATGGATTAGTCATTTTGGTATCATGGGATTCATGGTATCCTTAGCACCAAGCCCAGGATCTGGCATGTGTACATGTATGTATGTTTTATTGTAAGGAATTCCTGGTGTGGAAAGCCCCTCTTACCATGCAGACTAGTGTCTCAGCTGGACCTTGCCATCTTAGAGACTACAGCCTTGAAAGGATCACCTGGATGGCATGTTTCCCGAGGTACGTCTTGAACCTAATTCTTCCTGATATCGTGGCTGGCCTTTTATGCGCTTAACTGTTCACTAAATGTTAGGTCATTTGACCTCACTACCTTGCATTTAGTTACCACTTAAGAAATGTTTGCTGATTTTATTTGGGCCTCACTTCCCCAGTCTATAAAATGGGAGACCTAGACCAGATGGTGTCCCTGAAGTCCCACTGGCTCTATTTGATGCTATGATTTTAAATAATTTTTCAATTTTTGTGTCCCCAGAACTTTCTCACTAACCTACCCACAGCAAGTCCTTTCTAAATGCTACAACTGAATTCTAGCCTCCTTCAGCAGCTAGCTTTGAGTGCCTGCTGTGTGGGGCACTGGGGAGAGGCATGCAGGCCACCAAAATATCCCACATGGTCCCTTGGCATCTTAGCTAGAGAGCTCCCCATCAAGTTGGAGAGAACAGCGTCACCAGAACTACTTGGCCCTCAGGGCTCTGCTCTGGGACTTACAGGACCAGACAGAACTTGAGCTGGGCCCTGAAGGATGGGGAAGCCTGGAAGGACCAAGGGAAGGCCCTCCAGGAGAGAGGGAAAGCATGAGGAAAGGCCCAGAGGTGGGAATCAGCCTAGCAGAGAGTGAGGAATCTGGCTGGACTGGGGGCGAGGGTTCATACGTGGGAGGAGAGTGAGTTTGGAGGGCCTTGAACACTAGACTCAGGAGCATGGGCATCTGGGATGTGGGACGAGATGATGAAATCTGTGTGCTAACAATGCTTATATTCATTCTAATGATGACAAGAGCTGACATTTCTGCATCCCTTTAGGGCGTGAAAGCACTTTCCATGTGTCCTCTCATTTAGTCCTCACAACCATCATTAAAGTGAATCCTATTTCTTATTTCCATCTTTTAAACCCAGCTTGTGCTTTCCTTTGTATGGGGAGCACCCCCAAAAAGACCTCCTCCTACCAATGCAGGTGGGCACCTTCTCTGCTACTTCTGGCTTTGTAGAAAGTTTCCTGGGGGCACTGAGAAATTAAGGAGCATGCCTGGGGTCAGCCAGACAGGATGGGTCAGAGGCAGGACTCTGAAGCGGGCTCTTGCTGCCTCTCTATCCCCATCTTACAGATTAGAAAGCTGAAGCTCAAAGACATTAGTGATTGGCCCAGCATCACAGAGCTAGTATGGGTCAGAGGCAGGTCGAATTCAGGTCCTCCTCACTTTTCTCTATGTAACACCAGATTGCCCTGGCATTGTTTTATTTGTACAAATCTCATCTCCAAAACTTGACTGTCAGCCTGAGGAGGGCAGGGTCTGTACCTCATACTTTTCTGTCTCTCAGTCAGTCTGGCACAGAGCTGAGCTTGCAGGCCAACTGACAGTGAGAAGCCAAGGTGGGGGACCTAGAGAGGGCCCCTAATTTCCCTTGGCCTCAGTTCCTTCCGATATAAAATGAGATGCAGTTTAGACAAGATACTGTCCAAGGTCTCTCCCTGCCCAGGTGATTTTAACATCCATAAGCAAGGCTTATAGGTTTAGGTCTAGGATGGTCCCCTGGCAAGCTACATCTGCTCCCTGAACCTTGGTGTCTGGTGTCCCAAATGCAAAGTCTCTCCCTCCAGCTCCACAGGACTGTAGATCTTTCCTGCCGGGTCTTTTCCACAGCCACAGAGAAGCCAATCGGCACGTTTTCTCCTATGTTCCATCTCCTGCCAGGAATGCCCTCCCTCTTCTCCTCCCCACTCCCAGAATCCTTCAAAGCATGGCTTGGCCTCCCTGTCCTACAAGAGGCTTGGCCTGATTGCCGGTTGACACATTCTCCCTCTTGAAATGACTTTGTATCCATGCTGTAACCCTTTGCCTGCATATGTGTTTCAACCCTTCCGGGAGATGGAAAACCACCTGAGGGAAGCCTTTGGTTAGCTTGGTTTGGGAGTGGGGTTTCCTAGCACCAAGGACAGTGCCTGGTACAAAAGGAAGGATGCACCATCACTGGGGGTGACTCCCACTTAGGAAGTGCCTTCTGCTAGGGCAGGAGCACCTGCTGGGCAAAGCGCAGTCTATAGTTTGGGGGAGTTGCCCAGGGTCCGAGTCAGTGTAAATAGCAGGACTTGAACCCAAGTCTTTGTGACTGTTCACTCTTCCTCGCTGGCTTCACAGAGCAGGCACTGGATTAGCTAGTAGCACTGAATAGGAGCCCTGAATGTTTGCTAAATTCAGCCGAACCTCCTAGAGAGGCAGGCACTGTGAATGTCATTATCCCTAGTTTGTAGGTGAGCACCCTGGGGCTCTGAGAAGCTGCACTTAGGTGCATGAGGCATCACTGGTGACCAGGAAGATCGTCAGGAATCAGAAGCCAGGCCAGACAGGTGACCTCAGGCGAGTCACTGAGGGGGCAGGGTAGTGCAGAGATTCAATGAACCTGGGTTCAAATCCAGCCTCTTCTGTTGGCTCCCCGTGGGCTTTGAATGAGTCATTCTTTCTCCAGGCTTCAGTGCCTTCATCTGCACGGGACATGATGGTGACGATGATGATGGCTAGCATCTATACGGCCCCTACTATGTGCCAGGCACTGCCCTAAGCCCTTTACAGATGGAATCGCATTTGATAGATGACTTAGATTATTCCCTAGGTCTTTTCCAGCACTAAACCTGAATCCCTCTCTGGGCCTCAGTTCCCTCGTCTGTAAAATACAAGCACTGCCAGTCCCCTGAGCCGGGAAGGCAGGGAAGAAAGACGGAGGAATTGGCTGGGGCCAAGGGCAGGACACACGGGCTCAGCCTGCTGTGCGCCGGCCACCAGGGGGCGCCCCGTCCACTCGCCTCTTACCGTCCTGCCGCACCAGGCCCTGCTGGATGTAGCGAATGTAGGTGAAGAAGTTACAGACCGCCGTGATCTGCAGGGAGACAACAGGAGGGGAAGGGGATGGATGAGAGGGTGGAGGAAAAGGAGGACCCCATGGCCTCCGGGGCTCTCCAGCTCTGAGTCTGCTGTCCCACGATCCCACAGCTTTGGTTCTGAGCGATAAAGACAACGTATACAGGCCTGGGCTGGCTCCATCTTCACTGGCCAGGCCCTCCTCAGAGGGAGGCACCAGCTGCCTAGGGTCCCACTGACACACAGTGATGAATATAGTCACAGAGGTTTGGGGCAAGAGCCAGGAAAAGTGGCCTTCAGGCCTGGCTGGGACTAACTTGCATCATGACCCCAGACAAGGGTCTCTCACGGCCACGGTGCCACCTGTGAAATCTAGGTGGAGTCTACTATCCCACCCAGCTCAGACCTTGGGTGTTCTGTTCTAAGGCCCCTTCCCAGCTCAGACAGTCTCTGTTCTGGGCCTTGAACAGCAGACAACCTGGAGAAGAGCCCAGGGGCCAGAAGCCAGAGGACTCACCCTGGCCCTGCAGGATGGAGAGATGTAGTAGTAATTCTCAGAATCTCCCAGCCTGATGCGGTGTCGGCAGGTCCGAGACAAGCCACTGAGAGCGCACTTCCTGGGGGAGACAAGGCAGGGAGACTTCAGGGAAGGGTCGACTCTGGAGAAGAGGAAGACTGGGGGCAGGGCAGGAGACAGAAAGAGAGAATGGGGTGCGGGAGAGGGAAGGCTGGCAGAGAGGAGCTTCCACCTGCGGGGCTCTGGCAAGGACAGTGGCCCACAGAAATCATCAGCTAAGGCTTTGTCAATTCTAGCCCCTGCAGACCCAATGACTTGCTAACAGACTGGGGGGGAGGGGGTGTGGGGTGGGGGCCGGACATTAGAAATGAGGATGAGGGAGGGAGAGCAGCAGAGGCCTGAGCCCTTAGCCTGGGCCTCTGACTCCCCTGCTCCCCCATCTCTTTAGCTTGGAAACGCCCACCCACACATATAAGTACACAGATGCACCAAGAGGAGGCCAGGCTGTGAATGCTGTGAAGCCAGGCAAGATCACAGCCTCCAGCCCCCAGAGAATACCACCACTGCCTGCTCTTAGCCCGAGCTCTCCTCCTCCGCCTTCACGCACACAAAAAAAGACTCCTTCTCCCCATCTCACCCAGGCTAGAGGTGTACTCAGGCCCTGCCTTACTATGATCATTGTAAGACCTTTGATCTGATTCATCTCCAATCTGGTCTGGTCCCTCCCCTCCCCAGGCAGCCCAGTGGTCTCCTGCTCCCAGGGGCTCCCCATGTTGGTGCAGACCCCCAATGGGTTTACAATGCAGCTCCAAACTCCAAAGCTCAAAAGATGGCAGGGATTTCAGGCATGCCCTACCCCTCCTCTGCCTCTCATGGAATGGGGGGATGGCCTTACAGGTACCCTCGTCTTCAAAAATCACTCCCAGAAATCTCCCCCCTCGAAAATCTCACTCTAACTTTCCCTATGTTCTAGGGCCATCCTGAGCCTTTCTTCCCCTATAGATTACAACCTTCTTGAGGGCAGCCCTCTCCCTTCCTCCCTCCAGCTCCTAGCTGTCTTTGTTGTCTTGTGCCTAGAAAAGTGCCTGCACTTTTTATTTTTATTTTTTGGTAATCCTTCTGCCCGTGAGACCAGCCAACTCCTTGGCAGCCAGCCTGAGGAGGACTTTGTCTGTGGCCCTGTTTTCTGCTCCCCGAGTGCAGGCAAATCCTGCCTCAGACACTTGTTGTGTGAACCTGGACAAGGCCCTTAAACTCTCTGGGCCTCAGTTTCTTCTTCTGTACAATGAGGGAGTTGGATTTGATGGCCTCTGAGGTCCCTTCTTGCTCAAATTTATGAGCCCATGAAGGTACACACACACACACACACACAAACACACACACACACACACACACACCCCTCCTAGCCCCAAATATAAAATTAGCATTTTCCTGGTTTTAAAAGAAAATTAATGTCAACTTTGTTAATGTTAAGTTTGCAGAAGGAACATTCTTTAAAAAGCCACAATTTCATGCTGAGATGTCAGCATGGTTTAATAACAAAAGCCTCTGAACTTGGAGTTGGGAGAAACCCAGGTTCAAATCCTCTCCCGGCTCCCTCCTCACCTCTACCTCCAGCCTTCATGGGACACCCCATACACAGGCCCTACAATGACTAACTAGTGCTCCCCCACCCCCAAATTATTGTTTTGTTATTTATAGATGTTCGGTATTGACTTATCTGGGTACATCATATTTTGGATTCCATCTCTCCAATCTCCTTGTCTTTGCATTGGCTGTTCCTCACACCAGGAATGCACTCCTTCCTCCTTTCTGTTTCTTAAAATCCCTAGTTTCCTTCAAAGCTTAACTCAAGCCTGATCCTCCACCCCCCACTCCCCCACACACTTCTAGGGCCTTTCCCCCCAAATCACCTCATATCAATTCTATATCGCACTCTATCTCCTTCAGCTAAACCATAACTCCTTGAGGGCCTCTCTGTTTTGATTCCTGTCTATATGTCCCTAGTGCCTGGTACCTGGGATTTGGTGGGTGTTCAATAAATGCTTGTTAGTTCACTGATGGCTATTTGTTAAAGTAAAAGGTATGCTCCTTGAGGGCAGGATCCCTCTTGCCGTTGTATTCCCAGAGTCTGGCATGTAGTAGGCATTTAATAAATGCTTGTTGCATGAAAGAACAGAGGTCAGACCAGAGGTTATGGTTCGAGCCTTGGACCTTCTGGCCACCCAGAGCAGAGAGCCACTAACAAAGCCTAGGTTAGTAAAGTGTTAAGTGGATTTAGTTTTGGGCAGCTCAGCATCACTTACGTCATGATCTGGGCCCGGAAGCCACTGTGGGAGAGAGAGAGAGAGAGAGAGAAAAGGAGAAAAAGGACACTGAGTCAGGGCCTTGGTGGTGGAGGCAGGGTGGGGTTGGGATAGATCTAAGAAGGAGGAGGGGCTGGAAGCCAGCAGGGCCTCTAACTCAAGGCCTGACCATGGGCCTTGGAGGATGAGGCAGAAGCTGGAGCTCTGGGGCTTGAACTCCCCTACTCAGGGGCCCAGGGGTGCTCACTGGCTAGATGACGTCTTGACTCCCTTTGGGCTCTAAATCAAGGCTCCTAGGAGCTTGGGGCCCCTTCTACTTCTAGTTTTCTGTGGGTAACACAGAACCTGCGCCCGGAAGCAGCAGCTGTTAAGAAATGGGAAATTCTTGGACTGTTGTCCTGTTTTCATGAAAACAGGAAGGTCTGTGTTTCCGGGAGCCACTGGCTCAAAGCCTCAGAGAAGGGAAATTCCCAGAGCAGAAACCCCACACATGTACATACATACACACACACACACACACACACACACACACACACACACACACACACACCCTCCCCCTTGAGGCCCTGAAAAATCTCATCTGAAAGAGGCAGCCGAGGAAGAATGATGGATCTGAAGTCCAAAGACCTGGATTCCAATCCTGACTTTGCCAAACACTATCACTTTGTGGCACCTGAGGCAAATCCTCATTTTTTTGAATGAGGGGGGCCTGGACTGTCTCTAAAGTCCCTCCCAGCTCCATGCCCGAAGGAGAAGAGAACACCACCAACAGAGAGAAGTGGGTCTAAGTCTCCTGGGACTGACCTAATCCTCAGCTCCCACTGACCTCTGGAATGTCCAGGCCTGGGGTCCCTCTGCTCTGCCCCTAACCTCCATCCCAGATCCCTGAGTGAGGCCCCAGGAATGGAGGAGGGCTCAGCAGGAGGGCTTCTAGAGGACTGCCGCTGGAATAGGGGAGGGGGAGGGGGAGGGGGAGGAGCTGGCACCAGGTGAGGGGCCACTCTGAGGCTGTCTTACTTGGGCCCACCACACTCGATTGCAGACACCTTCACCACAGGGAGTGCCTGTGAGGCCACGGGCTCGACAGTCAGGGTGTTTTCCTCCACAGCCGCTCGAACCAGCTCGGAAAGCTGCAGCAAAGGCCAGGATGAGCCGTCAGTGGGTTCAAGAGGGAGGGAGGGAGGTTCCCCGTCCTACCCCCTTCCCCCCACCAGCTAAGGGCCCCCATTTCACCTCTTGTTTGGTGAAGTTCAAGCAAGGGCCAACGTCCTCCCGGTAAATCCTCTCCAGGAAGGGGCAGCTTTTGTCCAGGGTGGGGGCCTCTTTCCAGGCTTGGAATTCAGCAAACAGGATGGTGTCCACCTGAAAGGGGCCCAGACAAGTTGGGGTGAGAAAGAGGCCCAGCACATGGGGTGGGGCTGGGATGGAGGACATTTGTCTGGGCTCCTCTGTCCAGGGTCCTTCAGGGGACCCATCTGTAGCAGTAGAGGCAGTTTAACTGAGCCTCAAGCAAAATGGGGGGAGGGGCGTGTCTCAGCCCTCCAACAACATGCTGGCAGCTCAGCCCCACTCCCCCTCCTCCCCACTGTGGGTCAAGGGTCACCAGTCTTTGGAGAAGTCCCTGGAAGATTCTCTGGATCACATCAGTACTGCGTCTCCCCGCCTCTACCACCAGACTTTAAACCCATTTAAAAACCACAGCTCTGGGCCCAAGTACACCTCGTGCCTCTTCTGGTCATTAGAACTAACAAGTAAGAGAAATAATCCCAAAGGTCAGAAGAAAAAAAAAATGGTGAAGCACCCGGGATCCTCTCACCCGCACAGCAATGAGGACCCAGGGAGACTGGTCAAAGGTCTAGGTCAGGGTCAAAGCTGGGGGACAGGGGGAGGCACCTGATCCTTAGACTTCCCTATGGTCTGCCCAGTAGGCCAGCCTGGCCCTCCAGGGCACAGAGAAAACCGGCTGTCCTTCTATTGCCCCCCGAGAAGGTGACCAGAGAGAATGCACCCAACATGCTGGGCTGCCGCTGCTCCTTGCAGGGACTGGGGGTCCAGGTGACCCCCTACTGGGACTGACGGAAAGAGCTGTCCCTGAGGAGCCCACCCTCCCAGGGGCTGTTACCTGCCAGGAAGAGGAAGAAGAGGAGGAGGAAGAGGAGGAGGAGGAGGAGGAGAAGGAAGGAGACTCCGAGGCCAGGGTCTGCCAGCCCGGCTCGTAAGTGATGTGGATGGCTTTCCCAGGGATGATACATAGGAGTAAAGAGAGAAGGGTGGGCACCTCGGGCTGGGCAGGAGCACAAAGAGAGAGAGAAGGGAAGAGCAGGAAAAGGCAGGGACAGACACAGAACAACCGAGATTAGCATCTTCGCTCAGCAGCAGGGACCCGGCCCTCCTCTATCCTGCTTTGCCTTGGAAGCCCAGCAGATTTTCAAAAGGTGTCTGTCCCGCTGCCCATCTCTCCCCTGGGGGCATACTGCCCACTTCTGCTGAGAGAGAATAAGCATGGTGGCCTGGGAGGTCAGGGCTAGAAGGGAGACGATCAGACCTAGTGCCCTGCCTCTCTTGGAGACCCGGCTCAAGCCACCCAGAGTGAGCCGGAAAGCCGAGACCCCAGATTCCCAAACCAAAGGTCTCCCACCCCAGAGAAATCAGCCCAACACTATGGAAAGAACACCGAATGGGGGGGGAGGTCTAGAGAGTTTTGAATCTGACACTTCACTAGCTGTGTGACCCCAGGCCACGCTCTTAGTTCCAGGGTCCTCGCAAGCCTCCGACTCTCTCCAGACTTATTCCCAGCTGCCCCCGGCTGCTCAGGCTTCTCCCTCCTCAGACCATCTTGTCTCTTTATCCGTGGCCATGCTATATCCCTACAGCAGGATATAAGCTCTGCGAAGGCAGGGACAATTTCATTCCTATCTTTGCACCCTTAGGACTTTGCATACAGTGAGAGTTTAATAAATGTGTGGAATCTATCTTTTGAATTTCTCATAAAAGCATTGCACTGTGGGTACATGTTTCTGGTTACTCATGGTTGAGGGTAAATGGATCCCACCATCTGGTGAAGGCCGGAGATGACCAAGAGGGAGGCTGCGGGCAGACGGGAAGGCACTGCCTTGGGAATGCCATTTCACGACCTCTTCTCCAACCCTGTCCCAGTGGGGAGGGCGCTAAGCCACTTTACCAGTCACTGTCTAGAGTCTGAGAGCCGCTCGTGATGCTCAAAGTCCCCAGCCTGACTACTGAGCCTGAGAAATAGCATTGATGGTTAGGGACCCCGGGTTCGAATCCCAACGCTGCTATTTACACCTATGTGATCTTAGGCCAGCCCCTCCCCCACTCTGGGCCTTGGTTTCCCCATCTGTAAAATGAAGGGATTGGTTACATCGAATTGGATGATTTCTGAGATCCCTCACTGCTCCCAGATCCATGAGGGGCTGGACAAGGTGGGCTCAGAGAACCAGATTCTGAGCTGGGAGGCCATCTGCTCTAGCTTTTCACTTTTTACAGGGAAGGAAACTGAGACCCAGAGAGTACCTTGCCCAAGGTGGGGAGCTAGGATTCAAACTCACTTTTATCTGACTCTAAATTCCACTTCTTTCCCTTCCAGCTCAAAAGCAAAGGAGCCTATGGCTAAATGACCCTGGGTCTCTTGGTCTCTCCATCCTCTGGCTTCTACCCGCTGTGGTGGGTCCAGAGCCCTGGGAGCTCAGGAGCCCCTCCGAGCCAGCAGCATATACCCAGGCTGATGGGCGGAATCTCTGACCCCCAGGACCCCCACTCCTGCCCCCACCTCTTTGCACTCGTGGCCGATGGGCTCAAAGGAGATGCTGTGGCTGGTGGCAGGGCAGACAGCAGGGCACAGGGTGCTGCTGGTACTCTTGTTTCGAGCATGTCCCTTCCGGAAGACGGCCTTGGACGGGCTCAGGAGCTGGGGGTGTAATTCCCGATTGGGCGAAGATGGGGTGGAAGTGATCACCAGGGCCTTCAGGGCTGTCACCTCTGCTTGCAGCATGTCGATCTGGCCAAAGGAAGGGCAAAGGTCAGTGGCCATGCCTGCCTGCATCCCTAGCCCAGAGCCCCAAGACAGAGAAAACGCTCAGCATCCTTGGACCAAGCTGGAAGGTGCCGCCAAGGCCATCTTGTCATTTTACAGATACGGAAACAGAGGCCTGGGGAGGTTAAGAAAAGGAGAGATTGGAGAAGACAAAGAAGAGAGGAAGATTCCCCATCATGCTTCCACCACCATAAAATCACAGAATTTTAAGAGTCAGAGACAAGAGCAGCCACTGAAGCCAACCCACACCTGAAAAAGAATTCCCATTACATCATGCCCAGTAAGGGTGCATCCATGCTTTTCATGAAGACTTCCAATGAGGGGGGACCTCCCTAAAAAGTGCCTTCCACTTTGGGACAGTCCACCCTGTTAGCACATCAAGCCTAAATTCCACCCGTGGCTCTTGATTCTCCGTCTGGGGCCAAGCAGACCTAACTAATTCTTCTCCCATATTCCAGCTCTTCAGATATTGGAAGACAGTTGTCATCCCTCCCTGCCACCCATCTTCTCTTCCCTTCTTCAGGCTAGACATCCCCAGTTCTTGTAATTAATCCTCATGAGGAATGGACAAATGGCCTTTCACCATTCTGGTTGCCCTCCTCTGGACAACTGATCACCATCCTTTCCAAAATGGGGTATCTGGAACAAAACACCTTCCTGCACTCGCCCCTCAGGGATTTCCTTCAGTCCCTCCAAACACCTGGACACTGGGAGGATTCCTCAGTGCAGCTCTATCACAGACTTTAAAGGGACAAGGACAACTTCAGTAACTTTTGGACTCTCCCCCCACCCTCAGCCTCTAGAGGTCATTCCAGTCACGGGGATCCCCTAAAGAGTTTTGGAAGCTCTTCTCAGGGACTGGGATGAATCAAGAAAGGCTGTGTCTCCAAAGCAAGAGGTCCACACCAATCTGGAACCATTCCCAATGCCCGCCTTGCTTGTGCCCGGAGTCCAGTCAGTTCCCACAGAGAGGATCCCAGACTCAGAACTGGAAAGGACCTTCGAGGTCATCTAGTCTAGCTCCTTATCACAGCTGAGGAAACGTGAGTCCCAGAGAAGTGACTTGGCCAAGGTCACATAGGTACCAAAACCAGGTTCTCCAAAATCTTACTCTCAACTACATGGGACTTCGTGTTCTGGAGAATAGGGATAGTTTTCACTCCATGATTACACCAAGTGAAAATATTGCCTGGGAAGGTGATGATGCTGGGGAACGGTGAAGTAAGGCGGTCCTACCCAAAGCTGCCAACATAGAGTGTGAGTCCTGGGAGAGGGTCTTAGAACAGAGAACTCAGAAGGTAAGAGCAGGGAGGAGCCTTTATAGATCTTCTCCTCTTATCCCCTCATGCAACAAATAAGGAAATAGGTCCGAAGGAGAAGAGGCTTTCTCCAGCTCACAATCACAGAAGGGCATTGGAGAAGACCAGGGGACCTGCTGAATAGATGGAACAGGGAGAGAATTTCCTTAGGGGGTAGGTAAAGGGGCAAGTAAGGAAACCAGGATGTCTCACCTTCCCTCGGGCCTCCATCAGCTGCTTCTCTGATGCCGCCTGCTTTGTGTTGGCTTCTCTCACCATCTTGTGTGCTTCCTGTGCAGGGAAAGATAGCCCAGCAGTCACCCAGAGACCCTCTACCAAGTTCTATCTGAGGGACTTCCCTCTGTGACCTGAATCAGGTGTTCTTGACTCCCAAGTGGCCGCTCT
Organism: Trichosurus vulpecula; assembly: GCF_011100635.1. Lineage (NCBI taxonomy): Eukaryota > Metazoa > Chordata > Mammalia > Diprotodontia > Phalangeridae > Trichosurus > Trichosurus vulpecula. The sequence goes on from NC_050578.1 coordinate 271,929,507, forward strand.
ATCCATTACACCACACTGTCTCATAACCGATATCCAAGTTCTACCCCATCCCCAACCTGTTAAAAACACCTTCCAGTGATACGTGTATCACATTTGGCCTCTGCTCTGGGCACCAGCGTCCACAGCGTGAATCTGGCATCTTGGCTATCGCAGGGCTGGGGCCAGGCAGGGATAGTACCCAGCACGATGCCCTCTAATCCTGACCCTAATGAGCCCCCAGACCTCACCCAGCCCTGCTCACAGCCTTAGCGCCTCCGCAGAGGGCGCCGCCTCACCTCAAACAGGCTGGCCGTCAGCTCCTCCAGTTCCTGTTCCAGCTGTTCCCGGACCTTAGACAATCTCTCACACTCTTCATCCTTCAGCTTCAGCTCCTGGGAAGACCAGAGGCATGGGCCCTCCATTGAACAAGTGGCGGTACCAGCCCTTCCACAGGGCTCCAGGGGCCCCTGAGGCTCAGGCCGAGCCAACACACCCTCTGGCCAGTCTATAGCAAAGGCGGGTGAGGTTAACCATGGGAGGACCAATAAATCAGCCTTAGGAGGAAGCCCCTCGAAACCCCTTTAGATCCACTCATTCTCTGACCCGGACAGACCCCAGGCCCTCAGTAGGAGGGACCGGCAGGTGGTTCTGCTCAGCCGCTGAGGTAAGGAAGAATTCTCTACCAGTGAGAGCTGCCCCAGAGCAGATGGCCTTGGGAGGTGGTGAGCTCCCTGTCTCTGGAGGGCTCCGAGCGGAGGACAGATGACTGACCACTTGTCGGGAGAAGGAAGAGGAGACTCTTGTGTGGGGGTGGGTTGGACTCTATGCTTTCTGGGGACTGAGCCATCCACGGGCATGGTGACAATAGCGGTGCCTAGCACTGGGGTTGGGCACTTCAGGTGTGCAACAGCATCTTCTCGCTGGATCCTCACAACAACCCTGGGAGGCAGAGGCTATTAGCAGTCCCACTTTATGGATGAGAACACTGAGGTTGGCGAGGGTTAAGTGACTTGCCCAGGGTCACACAGCTAGTAAGTGTCAAGAGCCCAGGTTTTCCTGTCACCCAGGTCAGCATTCTACCTCCTAGGTCACTTAACGGCCTCGGCATTACTGCTGGATCACATTAATACAATTTGTGACAGTGACTTTTTTGCCTTCGTGCCTACTCTCTGGGGCCACACATGATATTTCCGCAGGGAGAGCTGTGCCCAGGGCTTGGGGCCCACAACTAACAGATTATTTCTTAACCTGGAGTCTGTGAACTCTTTAAAAAAAAAAGTGTTGATAGTTACATTTCAATATAATTGGTTTCCTCTGTAATCCTGAGTATTTTATGCATATAAAAATGTGACTCTAGGAAGGGGTCCAAAGACTTCACTGGCCTCCATGGCTATCTCTAATTCATCCTGTTCTTAGTCCTTGGCACGTTGTCTCCCTTAGATGGAAGCACCTTGAGGGCAGGGGCTGTTTTTGCCTTTCTTTGTATCCCAGTGCCTGACACATAGTAGGTGCTTAATAAATGCTGGTCGATTTTGCTTGACCAGACTGCTGAGGGGTCCGTGACATGACCAGTGCCTTCGACTGTAAACTCCACAAGGCTGTACTGTCTTTCAGCAGCCCTTAGTTTTGGGCACAGCGCCTGGCACATATTTGATTGTTGCATAACGTGCGTCACCAGCCGCGGCATTCTATGCCCTCGCCCCCATGATGGTGTGTCTGCACCTCCCAATGGGACCTGGCCCCCATCTAGGCTCCCTCATACCTTCTGAGCTTTTCGTAGTTCTTCCTTCAGGAACTCCGAGCCCTTCTCCCGAATCTCCACGGAGGAGCTGCGCAGCCGGGAGACGTCCAGGGGATTGGCCGGGTGGCCCTCCTCTCCTCGGCCACCCTCCCCACAGGGAGGCTCCAGCAGCTGGGAGTCCTTCCTTCCTCTGCAGGGGGACGAGCTTTTCCATGAGCTGGTCACAGGAGATGGTGGCCCCCCTTCTTCTGCCTGGGGCTGGCTGCAGGATAAACACAGGAGTCAGCAAGAAGTCAGTGTGCCCAGGGAGGGGCAGCCCATCAGCCTTTGCTGGAAGAACCAGGTAGAAAGCATGCCACCCTGGGAAATCACAAGCCCTGGAGTGGCCCCCACCACTAACTCCTGAGGACCTTGGCCAAGTCCCTTTTCCTCTCCAGGGCCTAATTTCCTCCCTCGTAAAATGAGAGGGTAGGAAGATGATCTCTACAAGCCTAAAGCTTAGTTCCAGAAGGTCCTGGTCTCTGGAAATCCACGCCCCTCCACACTGGCCTTGCCAAAGCCTGCTCTCTGCCTTAAAAGCCCCGACTGATGCCCTTTTCTCTAGAAGCCACTAGCCATGGACTACACTGAGAAATGGTTTGTTCTCAAGTAGCCAGGGTTTAAAGCCCACCAGGTCCAACCTCCTTCCTTTCACAGCTGAGGAAACTGAGGCTCGGAGAATTAAAGTGATCTGCCTGAGGTTACACAGTGAATTCTTGGGATTTGAAACCAGGTCTCCTGGCTCCCAGCTCATTACACAGCTGTGCTCACACTCCCCAGGGGGCTTCCTGGCCCACAGGCACCTTTTCCTTCTCTGGGGGCATGGGGTGAGAGGAAAAGACAGCAAAGATTCATGCCTCCTAGTGGGATTTGATTCACCACCCTTCCAGCAGACCTTGCCTCCTCCTTCATCCCCTCTTCTCTCCTCCTGCTGACTTGGGGATGAGGAGGAAGTGGGGAGGGGGAGGTCAGGCCCAGCAGTCTGGGGAAACCTGGCCTTTTTGTGCCGAGGCAGCACCAGACTTGCTCACTCAGCGAAACCAGAGAAGCTCCGGGGCTCGTGAGCCAGCAGGCTTCCGCACATTCTCCAGCTGGGCTGGATGGAACGAGAGAGCACGCAGGGCCTTAGGGGGGCGGGGGGCGGGGAGGAGACTCCAGGGGCCCAGCTCTTGTTGCTGCTGATAAGGGTCAGGGTGGGGGAGGCCAGAATCCTCCCCCCACCAGAGGGGGCTGCCAAGGGCTGCACCAACCCTTCCCCCACAAGTATTATCTGCCCGGTCCTATTGGCTGCCACTCCCTGTGGATTCCTGGGGGGAAGAGGGGGCACACTCAGCTACGCCAGCCCAGGGAGCCTACAAGGAAAGGGGCTGTTTCTGGGGAACACTGGGGACACAAGCTGGAGAGCTTCAATCGTCGGGCCTATCCTGCTGTCCACACCCTCCTCAGAACCTTTCCTTGGAGCACAGAGAGGCCAGAGTGGGATGCTGGAAAAAGCAGGAGTGAGGGGGAGATGGGGGCTTTAGACCCGCAGACTGGTGTGTGACCTTGGGCGAGTCCCTTTCCCACTGTTTCCTTTTCTGTAAAATGAGAAGGTTGTAGTGAAATGATAAGTAAAGCTAAAGAGAGGGAGACAGAGATAGAGAGGAGAGAGAAGGGAGGGAGGGAGAGAGGGAGGAAGAGAGAGAAGGGGAGGGAGATGGAGGAAGAGAGGGAGAGGGAGAGAAGAGAGGGAGAAAGAGGAGGAGGAGGAAAAGGAGGAGGTAGAGGGAGGGGAACGAGGGAGAGGGAAAGAGAGAGAGTTGGACCAAAGGTCTTCTAAGGTCCTTCCAGCTCGGTCATTTCCAAGCGAAGTAATTGCACAGGAATTCGGGTGGATGGACCAAAGCTGGCCAGCTGGGCGAGAGATGGGCCCCATCAGCTAATGTATGAGCTCAGTCCAGGGGACCCCTGAATCCCAAACCGACCAAAACTGGTCTGAGAGGCTGAGCTGCCACTTGCTTTAACATCCTAACCAGGAGAGGGCATCAAGTCTCTCGAGTTTCAGAAAAGGGAAGGAACTAGTTGAGGCTCTCATAGCTAATTAAATTAAACAGATAATTAAACAGCAGAGCTAGGTCCTTGGGTTCTAGACTCAGAGTCCTTCCTCCTCTCCACATTGCCCACAAGGAGCTGTATATCTCCTGCAGGGAGGACCTGGGGCTTGGTGAGGCTGACCAGGAGTGCCCTAAGGATGAAGGTCCAGCCAGTCTGTGCTGGACAGAACTTTGGAATCCCATGATCAGCCGGCTGCCCCAGAAGCCCAGAGCTGGAAGGGACCTCAGTGACCACCTACTGCAGCCCTCATTCACAGACAAAGACACTGAGGCTCCCAGAGGGTAAGAGACTTGCTCGGTGGTAAGCATCAAAGGCAGGCTTTGAACCCAGGTCTTCTGACTTCAGGGCTAGCAGTCTTTCCCCTGTACCACCTACCAGGTTTTGTGGGTGACTGTTTCCCTTGTGAATAAGCTTTAGAAAAAGTGCTCTTGACACCTGGCACTTAAGGGGACCTGGGAAGAAGGGAAACGAGTAAAAAATACAATTGGGCAAAAGCCATTTGGAGTTACAGAAAAAAGGGAAGGCAGTTGGTGTAACCATAGGTTTGGAGCTGGATGAGGCACGCTCTTCTCTCGCTCTCTTTTTATTTTTTTTTCCTGGACAAATTTGCTAGGAAAACTGAAGAGCAGCATGACAGAAATCAGGGTTAGAGCAACATCTTATGCCACATGCCACAGCAGACTCCAAATGGATGGGGGCTCTGAATGTGAATCTCATGCCCTAGCAAATTTAGAAGACAGCGGGTACTTTTCACAGCAATGGAGAGGGGATGAATTCTTAACCAAAGAAGGATTAGAGGAAATTCCAAAAGATAAACAAGACAATTTTGGTTACATGAAAATGAAAAGTTCGGAATGAACAAAATTAATACAACTCAAGTAGAAAGGGAAGAGGCAAATTGGGGGAAAAAATGTATTGAACATCTCTGATACGCAGGATATAACTAGGACAACCAACAGAAACATATAAGACCAAAAGCTATTCTCCAATAGCTAAGTGGTCAAGGGATATGAACTATTAACAACCACATGAAAGAATGCTCTGAACCACTACTAATTAGAGAAATACAAATCAAAACAACCCCTACACTCAGCAAATTGGCAAATATAGCAAAAGTTAGAAATAGTCCATGTTGAGGCATACTAGTACATAGTTGGTGAAGCTTTAAGTTGGTTCATTCTAGAAAGCAACTTGGAATTATGCAAAGGAAGTGGCTGAAATGTCCATACTGTTAGACTCAAGAGATTTCACTACTAGGCATATACCCCAAGGAGGTCACTGACAAAAAAGTGGATCCCACATACACCTAAAATATTTATAGCCATGCTTTCTGTAGGAGTAAATAAAGATGAACTCTATCAATTGGGGAATGGCTAAACAAGCGCTAGAACACAGAGAGGCGTATGGAATATTATGGTCCTGTAAGAAACAAGAAATACGATGAGCACAGAGAAGCACGAGAAGACTTGGACCAACTGATTCAAAATAAAGGAAGAGGCAGGAAAATGACATAGTTGGGGAATGGCTAAACAAGCTGTAGAACACAGAGGGGCATATGGAATATTATGGTCCTGTAAGAAACAAGAAATACGATGAGCACAGGGAAGCACGAGAAGACTTGGACCAACTGATTCAAAATGAAGGAAGAAGCAGGAAAATGACGTACTGGGGGCATGTCTAAACAAGCTGTAGAACACAGAGAGGCGTGTGGAATATTATGGTCCTGTAAGAAACAAGAAATACGATGAGCACAGAGAAGCATGAGAAGACTTGGACCAACTGATTCAAAATGAAGGAAGAAGCAGGAAAATGACATACATGGGGAATGGCTAAACAAGCTGTAGAACATGGAGAGGCATATGGAATATTATGGTCCTGTAAGAAACAAGAAATATGATGAGCACAGAGAAGCACGAGAAGACTTGGACCAACTGATTCAAAATGAAGGAAGAAGCAGGAAAATGACATACATGGGGAATGGCTAAACAAGCTGTAGAACACGGAGAGGCATATGGAATATTATGGTCCTGTAAGAAACAAGAAATATGATGAGCACAGAGAAGCACGAGAAGACTTGGACCAACTGATTCAAAATGAAGGAAGAAGCAGGAAAATGACGTACTGGGGGCATGTCTAAACAAGCTGTAGAACACAGAGAGGCGTGTGGAATATTATGGTCCTGTAAGAAACAAGAAATACGATGAGCACAGAGAAGCACGAGAAGACTTGGACCAACTGATTCAAAATGAAGGAAGAAGTAGGAAAATGACATACATGATGACAAAAGCAATATAAATGGGAGGGAATCAACAAAACAATGGAAATTGAATGTTGCAAACTTATAATCAACATCTTTAACCCCAGGAGAGACTGGAAAAAGTACCTGCCCATGATTCTTTGCAGAGAGAGGAGACTATGAGGGCAGAACATCGCGTATAATGCCAGGCTTTTTCAACATATTGACTAAGTTTCCTGAATTATTTTCTGCTCCCCGGTGCCCTCGGGACCTTTGGCCCTTTCTATCTGCCCTGAAAATAAGCTTTCCTCTACTGGGGGTCTTCCCCCAATTAGAGAGAGAGCTCTTCAAGAACAAGGGACTATTTCATTATCCCATTCATACAGGGCTTGCCACATAGTAAGTGCTTGGTACATAGTTTTCATTCATTCGTTCATTAATTCATTAATTTCTTGCTTTTCATTCTTTGTTATAAGAGATGGCTCTCTGGGGGGAGACTGAGGGGAATACACTGGGAAATAGAGGTGACGTAAAAACAAAAATTACTATTTTTTTTTAAAAGTAGATAGCAAGCCCTGAAGAGGGACTTGGCAAAGGTCACAGAGGTAGAAAAATGGCGGGTGGGATTCAGACCCTGGACCCAATCACAACTTGAGCTGTCTTTCCACATGGGCACAACCATCTCTGAATCCAGGGGAGCCAAGCAGGCTGGGGGACAGGGAGGGAGGGAAGGCCAACAGGATGTGTGGGCACATTAGAGAAAGGAAGGGGAGGAAGAAGTCTCTGACATCCACAGGTCCTGGATTCCAGCCTTGCCTCAGCTGGTTTCCATCTGTGTGATCTTGGCCAAGTCCCACCCCTCAGTTTTCTCCAGGGGCAGCATGGAGTAGTGCGTGGATAGAGTTTTGGACTTGGAGACAGGAAGGCCCAGGCTCATCCCCCGCCTCAGATACTTACTGGCTATGTGACCATGGACAAGTCATCGGCCCTCACGGGGTCTCAGTTTCCTCACCTGTAAAATGAAAGGGCTGGCCCAGATGTATTCCAAGGTCTTTCTAACTGGAAATTCTATGCCCTGAGTGTCTGACACCTTCTTCTTGCATCACCCCCATAGCACAGGGAGGGTGACGGGGACCCTAATGACACAAGTCTGCAGCCAAATCTCTGCCCATCAGCCTGGAGCCCCTGGTGGCTTACTCCCCCAAGGTGGGAGGACGGGTGCCGAGGTTTTCCTATCGCAGCCCAGGGCTGCATGAAGGGCTCCCGGGTCTGGGCAAAGAGAGCAGGGCCTCCCTCCCAGCCTCTCCTGCTCCCACCCTGACTCTTGCTCAGCCTTTCCTTTGCCCAGACCAATCCCAAGGCTGCTTGGCTCGAGCTCTCCGGTCTCTCTCCCAGCCCTTTTACAATATTCCCAGTTGCAATCACCCTCATTCTGGCCCTGGATCCCTCCTGCCTGGGCTACTGTAATGGCCTCCTCTTCCCTGATTCTCAGCCTCCAGCCTCTTCCCGTGTAATTGAACCATCACACATAGGTATTGAGCCACCTTCCTGATGCCCTGTGCTTTGGGCTTTAAGGTTTACAGAGCTTTCCTCCAAAATCCTATGAGGTGGGCGATGGAATAAAGAGGAAGAAATGGAGTCCAAGAAAGACTGCCCAAACTTGGCCAGGGGTCCAGAGCTAGGGCTCTAGGTGCGGTTCCCACCAGAGGTATGCTTTATGTCTGTATGGGTGTATGTGTCTGTCTGTATGGCGTGGGGGGTGGAGGTGGGAGGGAGGGACAGAGGGCAGCAGTTCCATCTGGACTTCCATGTTGAAACCTCATCTTTCCTGAATCTAAGTCAAATGCTATTTCCATTGTCTTGCCCATGCCTTACTCCCAAGCTTTCAGGGGCTCCCCATTGCCTACTGAATCAAATGTAAACTTCTGACCTTGGCATTCAAGGCCCCTCACCTTCCCAGTCCAGCCCATCTCACACCACTACCCTCCTCCCTGGTTTCTCCTATATCCTTGCAGGCCTTCGCTTACACTGTTCCCCCTGCCAGGAATGGATTCTAACTTCCTCCTGCCGAAGGCCACCCCCCCCCCCATACTTTGGCTCTGGTGGTACCTTCTCAGCTTCCCCTGGGTGAAGGGGTACCCCGAGGTCTTGTTTGGTCCTCTCCTTTCCCCCCAAACAATCTATGATCAGATGCATACATTTGTAAGCAGGTATCCTGCCCCAAGAGAAGGTGGACTCTGCAGACTGGGACCTTCCCTTCCTCTCTTCTCCAATTTCCCACCTCTGCACCTTTTCCCTCATGATTCCCCTTGCCCTGAATGTCCTTCCTCACATCTACCTCCTGGAGTCCCTGGATTCCCTCAAGACTCAGCTCGGGCTCCACCTTCTACAGGATCCCCAGTGGTCCATGCCCTCTCTTCCAAAATCAGTGGGTATTTAGGGCATCTATTATTTATTTGGGCACATGTTGGTCTTCCCCATCAGACTAAGCTCCCTGTGGGCAGGGGCTGTCTCACTTTTGTCTCTGTATCCCGGCACAGTGACAGGCACACAACAGGCACTCAAACAATGCTCCTGACTTCTATCCCAGCCCAAGGTCTTGAATTCACAAGAACAAGGGAATAAGCTTCTCATTGGTACCCTGTATTTCCTCCTCTTTGGCCCCTTCCAGTCGGATGTCTATGGGCATCGTGCACCAAGTGCTCAAGCTATAGCATCTCACAACAAGCCCGGGACTCAGGCATCATCACCCCCAATTTCACAGATGAGGAAACTGAGGCCCAGAGAGGTTCAGCGGCTTGCCTAGAGAAAATAAGCATCAGAGTCAGGATCTGAGGTCGGGTCCTCCTGGCTCCAAAACTAGGCTCTCTCCACTGAGCCATACTGCTACCCAGAAGGGGGTGGCTCAGAGAAATCGCCAACTCAGACTCAAGAGGAAAGGGAGGGAAGGAACAGGCCAACCCCACTCAGGAGGAATGAAGCATGTGATTAGGGAGGGAGGAAATGGAGAAGCGGGTGGGGGCAGGGGAGAGAGGGAGTCATCCCACCGGAATATGCGGCGTCAGCAGAGGATTTCCGGAAGGAGGGAAGCAAGGACGGCTGCTTTGGGCAGCATATTCTGGGGGGTGCCGGGGTAAAGGAAGGGCCAAGCCCAGCAGCCTCCTCTGGGGCAGGACCAGCAACCCCACACCCAAGCAGCCTTCCTGGTGTCTGACTGGCCCCAAGCTGGAGGTCCCCCACGGCAGTGGGAAAAGAGTCCCGGCCAGCTACTCCTCCTGCGTCTGCGTCTGCCCCTCCCCACCCCCCTTCCATGGACCACAGATTCTTTCCCTGGAAGATGAGGCTAAGAAAACCAGACACGGACAGTTCAGGGATGTTGTAGGGGCCAAGGAGAGGAGCCAGGGAAAGGAGTGGGATCTAGCCCTGCTGAAGCCCCTGGCCGGGAAAAGGGGGCCGACTCCTCCCCAAAAAGGGCAAAGTGGGTGGCCCAGAGAGCCACACTAATGAGTGTCCAAGATGGGGGCTTTATTCTGGGGATCTGGGGATGTTGTTCAGTTGGGAGGGGGGAGGAAGGGCAGATTAAGAAAAAAACTAAAGAAATGAAGCTTTTAGCAACAGGACAGCCCTGGAAAGTGTCAGGGGCCAAAGCCCTTCCAAGTCACTGCCGGGCCCCTCAAAGACAGAGGGAAAGGACATATGCTGATCCCAGTCCCACAGCTGGTTAGTTAGTGACAGAGAGGGGATGGGAGACCCCGGGCCAAGGGGGAACAGCCAACATGAACAAGCAAAGCAGCCACAGCACACCTAGCTCCCCTCCCCAAGTCCTCTGCTCTCTGGGCTCCTCTCTGTAGGAGCCAGGGCCTGGTCAGGTCAGAGGCTGGCCTGTTCATTCATTCATTCCTGAGAGGCCCAGCCAGCCCAAGATCACTCAGCCCCACCGCCCCCCCCTTCTCCCCTCCCCACAACAGAGGCGGGCTTTGAATTCTCAGCGGCTGAGGGGGCATCAGCCTTCCCACATCAGTGGCCTTCAAAGGTCAGGGTGTCGTGTGGCACTGGCGGATAAGAGCAGGAGAAGAAGGAGCTGAACACCTCATGTGGCAGCCCTGGGTTTCTCTGCTCCACTGCCCCAGATGCATCCCTAACCCTTGCCCCCACCCCCTGCTGCCTCCCAAATGTCTGGGGTGGGATGGGGGGAGGGAGAGGTGGAGACCAATCAGGTCAAATTCATCTCCATACCCAGACAAAGTCCACCTCCAACTAAGTCTCAGAACACCAATGCCACCCAGACCAGGGGCAGGCACTTAGTAAGAATTCAACAAGCACCTTGCCCATGGACAGAATGCCAGATCGAAAATTGGAAGGGCCTTGGAGACCCCTCCTCTGTTTGACAAATGAGGAGGGTGAGCAACCTTCCTAGGGGTCCCACAGGTAGTGAGTAGAAAAGCCAGGGTTCCAAGCCAGGTTCAGCTGTCCCACGCTCGGTAAGCCAGTAAGGAGGGGTTACAAAGGCGGGGCTCAGCCTCCAGGGTCTTCTTTATCTGAACTCACCCACTCCAAAAAAAGCCAAATGCTCAGTAAGCTAAAGCAACAGTCAGACTGGGTCGGTGTAAGGGACACTCGCTCCGGAGACAGAGGGCCTTAACCCCATCCTCCCCACCCGGCCCCCACACCCCAGGTCTGATTTTCCTCCATTTCCTATAAAATTTTGGAGTTAAGATTCCTTTCCAGATCAAAATCCATAAGATCCATAGACCTAGCACAGTGTCTGGCACATAGTAGGCACTTTGATCGTTGCTTGATAATTGACTGACCAACCGATGGCAGGAATCACTGCATCTCTGACAGGGGGTCCCACAGAGGCAGCCAGCTGCATTGCTGGACAGTACTGATGGCTAAAAGTTCTTCCTGATCCGGAGCCCACTCTGCTGCTCTGACTTCCACCCTTTGGACTGAGCTCAGGCCCCTGGGACCACACAGAATAATGTTACTCCAAGCACCCGTGTCTGCCCTGCCCAGCCCACCACCTGGGCCCCAGACTCTCTCACTGTCCCCGGGCTTGGAGAGGGAGCTGGGAAGGGCCAGTTCAACCAGGGGGCCAGTCATTCAGGGTGAGCCAGATGTTGGGAGGGGCCACCCCACCCCGCCCTGGCCTTGGTCAGCGTCTTGGGGCCAGTGGGGGCAGGGGGGGAGGACAAGAATCCAGCCAGGCCTTAAGAGAGCCCCAGGCAGTTTATTCAGGAAAGGGCCTTGTTGGTTCACTTCCTCAGGAAATGTGCCTGGGCCAGGGAAAAGTGTGATCCTGCAACTCTGCCCCCACCCAAGCCCTCCCCATCCCACTTTGTAAAGAACTCCAAAGCATTGGGTTCTGCTTGTCCGTGTTGTTAAAAAAAACTCAAGAAAGCCAAACAGAAGGTCCCCAGGTCCTGACCCACCAAACAGAGGTTAGGAATCATCCTCTGGGTTCGTCTCCTAGCCACAAGCCTGTCCAGGGTCTCAGTGTGGGCCTACCCAGAGCAAGCCTTGGGAAAGCCTATCCTGAGGGCCCAGTGCCCAGGAATGTGCCTCGCTGGCCTGAGGTCACCTCGGCCCCCTGGCCTGGAGTTGCTGCCCTCACCAGGCCCTTGCTAAAGCTATGTGATAAGCCAACTCGGTCCTGTCCTAGTGTCATAGACTGGCAGCCCTAGGCATGGGCCATGGGACAGCGGGCAGCACACCAGACTGCTGGGAAGGGAAAGGCTATAGGAGGAGGGCTGGCCTCCAGACTGGAGCCTGGGAAGACCTGAGTTCAAATCCCACTAGCTCTGTGGACTCTGGCTTGGTCACTCCCCTTCTCTGGCCTCAGTTCCCCCGCTGTAAAGCAAGATTAGACTACCGATGGCCTCTGGAGTCCCTTTCAGCTCCAGATCTATGAATCTTCTTTCAATCATATCCACTGCCAGGCCTGCCCATCCCCCTCTCCTCTGGGAGGGAGAAGAGTAATCCAAGATCCTGCAGGAGGAGAAAGGGACTAGAGAGGGACCCAGGCCCGTGTCCACAGAAGACAGTGCCCATGAAGGAGACACTTGAACACAGAGCTCTGTGGTGTGAGAGAAAGAGCAGGGATGGGAATCAAAAGACCCATCTCCAAACATACAACATGCTCTTCCCAGCCTCAGTTTCCTCATCCGTACAATGGCCTCTAAGGTCCAGCTCTAAATCTTGTGCCTGCAAACCCCCACTTGGGAGCTCTAAGAGGACAGGAGGCCGTCTCAAGGCCTTTGTGTGTCTCCTGCCAGCCCATCCCTGCCTACGTCCATCAGCTGCACAGAGCCAGCTGTCTGCAAGGCTGCCCTGAGGAGGGTGATGTGATGGGACTGATTCCCCTTCGATCTCTGCCCTTCCTGCCCGCCAACATCGCTTAGTGCCTGAGCACCCATCACGCAGGGATCGATGGTCCTTCTGATGGTGGGGGAGTGAGTGAGCCAGCACCCTCCACTCACCAGCCTCCCACCCCCCGCAGCTGGTGTCCCCCTTCTTATTCTGGGAATGAGCTCCCATGGCTGCCGGGAAGGGCTCCCCCAAGTGAACCCCCCCTTTCTGGCCATCGCCCCTCCAGCCAGAATGTGGGCCCTGAGAAGGTCAAGGACAGTCTCACTTTTTCATAGGTCGATGCTCAGTATGTAGTCAGTACTTAAAGAAATGGGTTTTTTTTTCATTCATTCCTTTTCATTTGTTCACTTCTCATGTACCAGGCGACCCCTCTCAAGTGGGAGGACCTGGATTCAAATTCTGGCTTCATTACCTCGGACAATTCACTTTCTGAGTCTCACTTTTTTCATTTATGAAAAACCAGGGAATTGGCCTAAGTCTCTGGCAGCTCTGAGCCTTGTGCCCCCTCGAGGGCAAGAGGAACCTCATCTCTGTTGGCCACTGATGGGCACCTAGCACAAGGCCTAGGCTCAGCTTCCTCACCTGTGAAATGGGGTTAGAAACACTGGCATCCCCTCCCTCCCAGAGCCGTCATGAGAAGAGTGCTTCGTGAGGCACTGGAGAAGTGGGAGCGTTGTTATGACTGCTCACTCCTGCAGCAGCCTCTCTCTGGGCAAGCCTGCACCACGGCCTTTGTGGATCATCCGTCTAGGGTCCCTGTCGGAACAGCTCCCTCCCTGAGCCCACCCGTCCCTTCCCTCCACTCCCCCACCTCTGGAGCCCAGAGCTCCAAGGAGCCGAATTAGAGCCTACGACACAGGGCACAGAATCAGCCTTAAAATCAAAGTGGGGAGGAGGGCCAGGAAGGCACCCACTCGGGGGGCAGAGGCAGCCACTAGCAGCTTCCCATTTGAAGTAATTCTTCTGCCTTATTTGTGTAGCTACAGGACTACAGCTGCTCACTCTAAAACTGATGCCCTTGAAGCAAAGTCCCAGTTACCCAGTCCTAGTTACGGCCCTGCTCAGGTTCCATGTGTCAAGCTGTCCAGTAGGATGACTTGCAAGGTAACACTTCCAAACATCTCCCTGAAGTCCTCTAGCAGAGACACAGCTGAACTTGGGGTCTGAAAAACTGGGGTGATCACACTTATAGGTTCTCTGACCCTGGCCAAGTCACAAGACCTCTCCTGAGTCTCAGTATGTTCACCTGCAAAATGGGAATAGAAGTTTGCACTCCCTGCAGGCATTGTAATGAGGAGGATGCTTTGTCATCTGTGAAGGGCTGTAGAAACGTAAGCTATCCTTATCGGTGGGCATCTCCGTCCAAGGTGGGGTTCTGCCTGTAAGTACTGAGGGGGCTGGGGGGATGGAAATCAGAGCCCAGAGAAGGCATGATATCTCCCGGTCCAAAAGGGATGGATGTCTGCAGCTTAATAAACTGCCCAGCCTCAGGAAACCACAGGCACGGAGAGCAGACAGCCTGAAAATCCAAGTCTGGCCCTTACTAATGGATTTGCCTGGTAGACACAGCTCCCTTCCCCCACAGTACTGCCTGACAGACACTCGGCTCCCATAGGCTCCTGAGGAAAAAAACCACACACAGCCTCAGTGTCACTGAATCACAGAAAGTCAGAGCCAGGAGGGACCGACATCTGAGCATGGAACACACAGACCGTCAGAGCTGAAGGGCCCTTAGAACTTGGAATGTCAAAGCCGGGAGGGTCCTTGGAACACAGAATGTCAGGGCTAGGAAGGTCCTTAGAACACAGACCATCAAACCTGGGGTGGATTTTTCAGGTCATTTAACCTGCCTCTCTCATTTATACAGGAGAAAACAGGCGGGGACCAGAGAGCAGACAGGATTTGTCGCATCTCAGAGGCGGGAGGCAGTAGAGCCCAGATCCACCGAGTTTTCCCGTGCCCTGATCCTGGCATTCTACCTGCTCCTGGGAGATCCCATCGCGGCCCAAGGTGATGGGAAAATACGGATCATCTTTGACCTTCATACCAATCATGTGAGTTGGGGTTAGAGTAGAGACCTTGTCCTCACATACAGCAGGCACTTAATAAATGCTTGTTGACTCGAACTGAATTGAACCCTCCCCATGGACTGGATGTGGACACTGAGGCATAAAGGGGCTTTGCCTAGGGCCGTGCAGTTAGACAATAACAAAGACAGTCTTGGGCCTGAATGTCCTGACTTCAGGTCTTCTGTTCTTCCATTCAGAATCAATTCAATTCAGCAAACATTAAGCACCTACGCTATGCTATGCATCATGGGTATAAAACGAGTCTCTGCCTTCAAGAAGCACATGCTCTAAAGCAAGCTTGTTGGGCACCTACTATGCGCCTAGCACTGAGCCAGATGTACGGGGAGAGCTCATTCAACAACAAACATCTATCAAGCGCCTACCAAGCACTGTGTCAGCTTATGACTAATCTGTGGGTGATAAAATAGGAATCACAGAATGTCGGAGGGGAAGAGATCTCTCGGAGGATCTCCGGGACATCCCACCTCCAAAGCAGGAGTCCCCTTTGCACATCTCTGGCTTGGCTTCTCCATGATAGTGCACAAGGTCCTTGAAGAGAGGGGGCTGTCTGCTTCCATGTTTGCACTGCCAAAGCTTACTCAGCCCAGTATCTGCGCACCTACTAAGTGCTTAATAAATGCTTTTTTAAAAAACTCATCCCTTTGTTCTACTCTCTTGTTCTTTCCCCTATTAGGGTAGCAGGCTCCTCGATTTAGAGCAGACCTCAGATGCGAGCATTTTACAGATGAGGAAACTGAGGCCCAGTTTCTTCAGAAAGGGAGACTCATTTGCCCAAGATCACAGCAGCTCATCATCGGCAGATCTGGGACTAGAAAGGGCAGTCATTTGGGCATTTACTATGTGCCAAGCACCGTGCTAAGCACTGGAGAGTTTACAAAGAGTAAAAAACACAGTCCCTGTCCTCAAGAAGATTGCATTCTAATGAGAGACAAAAGGCGAATAATATGTATCTATAAGACATAGAAATGTAAATGGGAGGTACTTTCAGAGGGAAAGCACTACCAGCTTTTTTTGAGGTGGGGGTCTTCTGTTGAGATTTGAAGGAAGCTGAATTTGGGTGTGAGCCAACAGATTGCCTGTGGAAGTGAAGAGGGGGAGCCAAGGATAACAGCTGGGTGACTGGGAAGATGGCAGTGTCCTCAGCTGAAAAAGGAAATTTAGGAAGGAGGGGGACATTTTGCGGGGGGACACCATGAATAAGTTCTGTTTTGGACACATTCAGAGTGAGATGCCTTGGGATCATCCAGTTAGAGATGTCTGAAAAAGCAGCTGGTGATGTGAGCTGCCGCTCAGGAGGGAAGTTGGGGCAGGATATAGGAATCATCTCCATGGGGATGATGACTGACCCTATGGGAGCTGTTGGGATCATCAAGTGAGAGTGGACAGAGAGAGAAAAGAGGTTCAGAGGCACAAAGCCTTGGGGAGCACCCATGGTTACTAGACATGAGGTGAAGATCCAGCAACAGACCCCAAGGTAGAAAGGTCAGACAGGTTAGAGGAGAACCAGGGAGAGCAGTGTCCCCAAAACCGAGGGAGAAGAGGGTATGAGAGGGAAGAGGGTGGTCTGTGTGACTTATCAAAGAGGGTTTCTCTTCATTCATTCAGCCTTTACTAAGCACCAACATGCTTAATAACCCAGACTCTCCTCTTTACTGCCTACATCACCTGGGTCGAGTCCCTTCCCTTGTCTAGTGCCACAGTCTCTTCTGTGAAATGAGGGGGTTTTGACCCTTATGGTCCCTTCCAACTCTTCTGTAACCATAGGAGATGGCAAGTATCCAAGACTGCAGAATCCAGGGCACATGGCTGCCCACTCTCCCTATATTCAACACATTCCAGGTGGGTTCACACCACCACCGCCACTTTCTTCTCAAGCTAAGTTGATTCCTTCTCCCTCCGAAACACACACACACACACACACACACACACACACACCCATTTATCCAAGAGACCCAGAGGCAAGCATCTGGCTTCCTCTCAGCCCAGTGAGGGGCTACTCAGAGCAGGGAACCCCTCCACTGCCTTTCTTATGCCAAAGAATCTGCTAGCAATAAGGGTCAATTCTGTCCAGGCCCCTGCCACTCGGGAAGAATGACAGGGTTGCCATTTTTTAAAAATCCGGGGCGGGGGGGGGGCAGACCACACCCCAACTCTGGCTTCCAATGCCCTTCATAACGTGGCCCCCATTGGTGTGTGAGTGCCTTAAAGGTGGGCTTGGGTCTTGTTTGTTTTTTGCCCTTTTTTGCCCCAACTCTTAGAACAATGGCTGGCACCCAGTAGGTGATTAATAAATGCTCTCAGTTCATTAGGCCCTCATTGCTTCTTCTGTGTTCCACTGAAGGAGCATTGAGGTTGGTCTCCCGGCCCTCCTGACTCTCCCCTCTCCAAACTCATCTTGCAGTCAGCCAAAATGTCATTTCCAAATCGACAGTCTGACCGTGTCTTTCCCTGGCCTGAGAAACTTCAGGGACGCCCTGCTGGCTCTAGGACAAAATACAAAGCCCTCCACAACCTAGCTCCAGCCTCCTCCCCTTCAAGGTTGATGAATTTCCCACCAAGCATTCTATGCTCCAGCCCAACGGTCCGTTTCTTGTTCCCTGGACGAGTCTCTCCCACCTCCCCACCTTTGCCCAGGTTGTCACTCATTCCTGGAAGGCTCTTCTTCCTCTCTCCTGCCCCTCCGAAAGTCTGGCTCTTCCAAGGCTCAGCTTATTGCTACCTCCTACAGGAAGCCTTCCTGAACTCACCTCTTAAGGTCCGGCCCACAAACATTGGGTTATCTTGTAAATATCATGTACTTTCCTGTATTTCAGTGACTGATCTCCCAAGGATATTCACAAAGTCAACCACAGTTCCTTCAAGCACATAGTAGGTGCTTAATAGGGCAGCTAGGTGGCACAGTGGACATAGCACTAGACCTGGAGTCAGGAATACCTGAGTTCAAATGCAGCCTCATATACTTCCTAGCTATGTGACCCTAGGCAAGTCACTTAACCCTGTTTGCCTCAGTTTCTTCATCTGTAAAATGAGCTGGAGAAGCAAACTATTCTGGTATTTCTGTCAAGAAACCTCAAGTGGAGTCATGAAGAGTCAGACGTGACTGAACAACAACAGGTGCTTAATAAATGCCTTTTTTCTGAGATCCCACCAGTCCCTTAGTTTCTGAATTTCCTTTTTCCAGGGTCTAGATTCGGAGCCAGACAGGGACCTTACTTGAGGCCCAGAGAAACTAAGTGGCTTGCCCTGTTCGTACAGCTAATAAGTGCCTGAGGTTATATCCGAACTCAAGCCTTCATGACACCAAGTCATCACTGCGGCCTCTTTCCTTTCCTCCTTTGCAGGACTGAGGGGCTGCAGCTTTATCTGAGGCATAGGATTCAGGCTTAAACCAAGAAAAGGTGAGAAGAAGTTGGGCCCCTGCTCAGGGCCAAGGAGGGCCGACTCTCAAGTGTCCTATGGCTCAGAAAGTGGGACTCTGACCTGAAATCACTTTTATTTGGGGACTTTCTTACTACCCTCTCCCTGTCACAAAGTTGGATTTCTGAAGGCCAGCCCCTCCCAGGTCGAAGCTGAAAACAGGATGTATGTCTGTGTATTGGGGAGGGAGGTGCAATGAGGGGGGTCCCAAAGTCCAGGTGAGTAAATTGTCTCCCTCTGGCCTTCTCTGAAATCTTCCCATCCTTCCTCTGATGGTCCCTAAGGGATGCTCTGAGAACAGATAATGGAGGAAGTGAGGTTCCCAGGAAGGGAGGGGGAGAGGCTCCTCCAGACTGCCTGGCTCCATTCTGGAGAGGCCCCTGGAGTGTTTACAGAGCTAGTGCCCACCCCCAACTTTGAACACAGAGCAGGGATCACCTTGTCTCACATGTCAGGGAGCCTTCCCTGCCCCAGCCACAAATGCAGCTTATTCAGGCTCAGAAGGGAGTACTGAGAGCCCGTACAGAGCCCATATCTCCACCTGTGTCACACATACACACACACACACACACACACACACACACACACACACCTCCACACAAGTACCCAGGCCAGAGCCATGACCTGCTGCCAGCTGCCCTGCCTTGGGATACTCCATTCTTTAGGAGGTGCTTCCTAACCTTCCTTCTAAGACCAGGAGGCAGGTCCCAGGTCCTTTCCAGGTATCTTTCATGATCCTTACAATGTTCTCAGGTCTGTCTCAACTCTGACTTCCTACATTCTGTGCTCTGAGGTCCCCCCAGCTCTGACTTCCTGTGTTCTAAATCTCTTCCCAGACCTGTGACAACTGATGCAGAGTGAAGTCAGTAGAACCAGAGAACAAATTATACAATAATACAATAACACAATAACAATATTATTAAACAAAAAATCAACTCTGAAAGAGCCACGATTCCAGAGGCCTGAGGATGAAGGCTGGGTCCCACCAGTGGCCAGAGCGGATGGACTCAAAGACTGAGACACCATTTCTGTGGACACGGCCAACATCACAATTTGTTTTGCTCAACTAGACATATTTTTATGAGGACTTTGCTCATCTTTCTCTTTCAGTTCAGGTGGGAAACATGAGGAGGGACAGAAGGCAAACAGAAGCCTCTCCCAGTTCTCTCTCATTTCTGTGCCTTTCCTCTGAGATTACCCCCAATGGACCCTGCATCTTTCTTGATGGATATAGCTTGGTTGCAGTCATCTTCCCCGCTTAAATTGCGAGCTCCTTGAAGGCAGGGACTGCTTTATGCCTTTCTTTGTATCCCCAGTTCTTAGCACAGTGCCTGGCACACAGTAGGTGCCTAATAAATGCTTGATGAGAAGATAAAATCGATTTAAAAAATGAAATCCTTCCCACAGGCCTGACATTCCATGTTCTAAGGTCCCTTCCAGCACCCTCCCATCCCTAACATTTTGAGTCCTAAGATCCCCCTGGGTTCTGACCTTTTTTCTATGGTTCTTCTCCTTCCTGCACCACTGTCATGTCCTTGGATCCTCATTCTTAAGAATATTCAGTATCTGAACGGGGAGGAGGGAGAGGGGCACAAAGAACAGAACCAGGCGTGAATTCAGCCTCAGACACTTACTGGGTGACCTTGGGCAAGTCGTTAAACAATGCGGGAGGCCTCGGTTTACTCACCTGTGGTATGGGGATGACAATATGAACTTGTTGCAAGAATGAACTGCAAACCTTTAAGTGGGAAGGGAAGGAAGTGGAATGAGCATTTATCTAAGTCCTGCCGTGCGCCAGGCACTTTACAAACCTTATCTCCTTTGACGCGCACAACAATCCTGAGAGGTCGGTGCTATTATGATCCCCTTTTTACAGATAAGGAAACTGAGTCAAACAGCAGTTAAGTGACTTGCCCAGGGTCATACAACTCATGTCTGAGGTCAGATTTGAACTCAGGCGCAGCACTCTATCCGCAGCTACATAAGCTAGGATGCTTATCGTCAATGGGTAACTGACCAGGAACCAGGAAAACCTGGGTTGAAATCCCAGCCCTGACACACCCACACTAACACCTCGTAATTCTGTTGCTGGCCTTCTTTCAATTATTTTTTATTTATCCTGCACATAGCTTGCTTTGTATATTTTCATCTGCACGTGGTCGTCCCGGGGAGACTGTAAGCTCCTTGAGGGCAGGGATTGTCTTGGGCCTCTTTTTGTATCACCAATGCTTAACAAAGATTTAGTGAATTGAATTTGGCTGAAAAGTGAATTATATGTCCCTAGGAGAGCCCCTAAGCTCCTAGGACCCCTGGGCAGTGCCGGTGAGGTTGCAGAACATTTGCTCACATGCATTGTTGGGGGACACTGACAGCTCTGGAGGCTGAAATGACAGGTCCAGATTTTAAAAACAGATAGCATCTGCTCCTCCTGCCCTTTCCCACAACCTCTTTTTTCATCCTTTTTTCCTCCTCTTCCTACACATTACATTACTCGGGCTCCAGGTATTCAGTCCCTAGGTAAGCTCCCAAAGGATAGGGCGGGCCACCAAAGATCTGGTCCCTAAGGCCCTTCCTCCCTCTCACCTGGATCCGCTCCTCCTCGTCCTTCCATCTCACTGAATCCGGACTTTTGAGGGCCTGGAAGGGTCCTCTGGACACAGACCAGCAGAGCAAAAGAGGATCTTGGCATCCCGGGTCTTTAGGAATCATCTGTCCTAATCCTTCCACTTTACAAGGGAGGTGATGAAAGCTCAGAAAGGCGTGGGGAATGCCTAGTTCAGGGTCACAAAACTACAACCAGCGAAGTGAGCCCTTTGACCTTTCCATGTTAATCTCACACTTGTCAAAAGCTGGCACTGAAATGTGGGAACATGAAAAATTCCAGTTTCTGACTTGTCTTCGATCTCAGCAGCTCCATCCTTCTGGCCGTTGGGGAAGGGGGAGAGGCGGAGGTGAGGAAGCTAGGCAGGGAAAGTTGGGAAGAGCCCTGAGGAAAGGGGGCCAACCAGGGTGTGTAGGTGCCAGCATCATAGAGGGAGCCCCAGGGGACAGAGTTCCGTCTCTTTCCTGGAGGGTCCCGGAATTCTCAGAAGGGGTCTCTTGAGCGACGCACTTTTCTTTTCTGTGCCTCTGTTTCCCCATCTGTAAAACTACTAGATGAGCCCTAAAAGTTCCTTCCAGCTCTGACGTTCTGTGCTCTGTGATTCTCTTCCTTCCTCCTCCCCATCGCCAACTCAGTCCCACCATTCTACTCCCGAAGGGAAAAGGGAGGAGAGGGGAGAGGAAGATAGGAAAGGGAGACCGGACAAGAGAGGGGCGGGGAGAGAAGCCGGAGAGATAAGGGAAAGAGACAGAGCGAGACGGAGAGACAGAGAGAGAGGAGAAAGGAGCGGAGGGGAGGGAGAGAGTGCACCAAGCGCCCACACAAAGGAAAGTTAGCAATCGGCCAAAGGGTCCAGGGAGGAAATTGATTCCAGACCTACCCTTTCCACATGCTGGCTCCACTCCCCCCTCTGCTCCTGGCTCCTGGGCTGCAGCCACGGCCGGCCCGGCGCAGACAGAGGGTCCCGGGTGCTCAGTGACCCCGGCGGCGCCGCCGCATCCCTGCCCACCGCGGTCCCCGCCCCTTGGGCACCGGGGATGCGCTGCCCTCCAGGCGCCCCGCGGCCGCACGGACTGCCGCTGGGACTCTGCGGCACCGACAATGCCCCTGGCCCTAATCGTGACCCTGGCCCTGCCCCTGTCACTGCCCCTGCCGCTGACACTGCGGGAGCCCCAGCCCCGCCGCCCCACAGCTCCGCTCCCCTCCGCTGCGCTCAGCTCTTCTCGGCTCTCCAGCAGCGGTGGCGGCGGTGACTTGGGGAGGGTCACGTGACCTCGGGGCGGGCGCGGGGTGGGGAGCCGAGGGAGGGAGAGGGAGCTTCTGATTGCAGAACACACGTGCCCTCGCCCCCGCCTCCCACCCCACCCCACCCCAGGCATGTAGAGGACGCTCTAGTACTGGACCAGCCCAGGCATCTTTCTGCAGCGGGCTGTCTGCCGGTCGCTTGCCCGGGGAGGGTGCGGGAAAGGAGCCGGCTAGCCGCAATCCCTCGTGGGCGTCTCGCTCCAGCCTCCAGCCTAGCATCCCCACCCCCTCCTCCATGAAGAGCCCTGCCAGCCTCCTCAGCCGGGCGACCCCCACCCTGCCCAGTCTCTTCTAGTGCATCCAACTCAGGACATTCAGGGCTGAATTACCCAGCCTTCTTTGCCCATCCCCCCCTGCCCCGTTTCCTAGCCCCCTCAAAAAAAATCAGCGTCTCCCACAAGTCTTTCCTCGGAGCCAAAGTGTTTGGGTTCATGGGCGAGAATATCACAGAAAGTCAGAGCTGGAAGAGACCTTGGAACAGCCAACGACGAGCTGGAAGGAAGAGACATACACCAGGATCACTTATCTAGAGATGGTAGGGACCTTAGCGGTCATCTGCTCTTCGCGCAGCCGCCTCATTTTACTTATGAACAGACTGAGCCTCTGAGAGCTCGGGACTTGCCCAAGGTCACAGCTAATGGCAGAATCAAGATTAGACACATCCTGCCTGCCAGTCCAGCGCTCTGCCTCACAAACCACACTGCTGTCTGTCTGTCTCTCCCGCTGCGAGACTGAGCTTCCTAAAACACGATTTTTTTTTAAAGATCTCTTCTTGCTCAAGAGTGTGCAATGACCCCTCAGTGCGGTATGGAATCTAGCCTCTCCGCCTGAGGTCCTTCTCAGAGCCCATAGCAGGCATTTATTTGTGCCTTCTCTGAACAAGTTAAAGGTACCCTTCCTATGTGAGGGGAAAGCAAGGGAAAGGAATAAGCCTACTATGTGCTCGCTAGACACTGAGCTTTACAAATATTATCTCATTTGAGCCTCACACATTATTAGTGACGTAGCATTTCAGAGTTGGGTGGAATGAGACCCCAGAGGCATTGATTAGGAATCACCTTCTACAACATCTCCAGCAGGTGTTCCACCAGCCTCTGCTTAAAGAGCTCCACGGAGGGGGAGCCCACCACCTCCTGAGGAGGTTCCGTCCATGCTGGGACAGCTCTTATTTAGAAAAACCTTTTCTTTCCACGGCCTCTAAATCTGTCTCTGCAGTTTTCTCCCATGGCTTCCAGTTCTGTTCTCTGGGGTCCAACTAGAGCAAAGCTAATCCCCTTCCGAGGAACATCCCTTCAAACATTTAAAGACATTTGTTCCCATTGACTTCGCTGGTCTTTTCCTGGCTAAACACCCCAGCTCCTTCGAAGGATCCTCCCATGGCATGAAGTGGAGTCTCCACTCCCCCACGCACAGCTTGGTCACCCCCCCAAGCCTCTGACCTTCATTGTCACACATAGGAATTGACACTGTACAAATAAATACATGCTACAGAAAACTACATAACTTCCATGAAGGTAATGCTGTGCTTCTGTGCCATGAGAAATGATGGATGCCTTAAGAGGGGAAGGGAAGGGAATGGCATTTATGTAGTGCCTACTGTGTGCCAGGCACTGGGCTAAGCGCTTTACAAATATCTCATTTGAGCTCTCACAACAATCCCGGAAGATTGGTGCTGTTGTGCCCATTTTAAATTTGAGGAAACTGAGGCAGAGGGATGGGAAGCAACTTGTTGAGAGGCATGGAGACTCTTGAGTGAACTGGTACCAAGTGAAGGAAGCCGGCCATCACAGTGAACACAGAAGTGCAAGAAGGAAGCAACAAAACAATTAAAATGGAATACTGAGGAATTATAATGACCAAGGCTGGCCCTAACAAAGAGAGGTGAACAGATAATCCCCTCCTTCTTTGCAGAGGTGGGGGACCACAGGTGTGGAACACTGCAAATAATGCTAGCCCTTCTTGATTGGGTAGTTCAGGGCTGGGGAACCTGTGACCTCGAGGCCACATATGGCCTTGGGTTCAGCCTTTTGACTGAGTCCAAGTTTTACAGAACAAATCCTTTTGTTGAGGGGATTTGTTCTGTGAAGTTTGGATTCAGTCAAAGGGTTGCACTTGAGGATCTAGAGGGCCACAAGACCACAGGTTCCCCACCCCTGGGGGGGGTAGTTAGTTTGGTCCAAATTTTTTTTCCTTCTTTTTAATTATTTACTATAAAGGATGGCTCTCTGGGAGTAGGTAGGAGAAGAGTTGCAGCAGGAAATGTAGGTGAGGCAAAAATAAAAGCTGTCAATAAAATTTTATTTAAAAAAATAACATGGACATTTAATTTGGAATCACTGGTATGCTTTTAAAAACATGTCTAAAATGTCCATACCATTTAATTGAGAGATCCCACTGCTATGCTGCATATACCCCGATGAGGTCAAAAAGGGACAGAAGAGTCCCATGTATATCAAAGGATTTCTAGTAGCACTTTTTGTAACAACAAAAAACTGAGGCAGGAAAGGAGATGCTCCGTGATGATGGCGGGAAAGGGAAAGGGAAGTGAACCTTGGCAGTTAGTTTGGAAACCTGCTAGGAGGGGCCACTTTGCTTAGGGTTCACATTGGAGATTTTACCAATTAGCGATAAGGGTATCGGTAGTCAGCTTTTATATAATGCTTAAAGGCTTGCTAAGAGCTTTTGCGAATATTAACTAGTTATCCTCTCCACATCACAACTTTCCCCATTGAGATTTTCATATGCTGCAGGTTGGCATAAGAAATTAAATGCAAATTTGGGAGGAGTTTTGCAGAAGTCACAGAGGACACACGAAGACCAGCAGACCGCACAGAAAAAATTTAGAAACTCAGAACTGCATAAAATATATGTATGGTACTGTATGCTATCAACATATTTTATCTTTTAATACTGTAAATATACGATTTCTTTTTTAAAGTTAAAATAAGTAAAAAGTTGAGTTTGCGAAAGGAACGTGAGAGCCGGCAGACCGCACACAAAGGTTACTACGTTTACTTAACGTTGACCTCGGTATAGCCTACGACCAAATATTGAAGCCAAATTTTACAGTAAGGTGCTGTAAACACCCCATAAAAGAAAAAGAAAAAAATTCAGACATCTTCTCTGGTGGGAAAGTGGAGCCAAAATTTTTGCTTGGGTTTTCCAGATCCACTAACCCCCGTGATGTAAAAGGGATAGCTGCAATTTTTAATATGGTAAGATAACAGAATATTATTGAATCCCGAGAAATAACTGTGAGTACAGAGGAGTATGAGAAGAATATGGATGTGCACAAAGTAAACAGAACCATAAAACAAATCTCCACAACGGCAGAGATAGCAGCAACCAGCAATTGAAGCTGAATGCTGGCATATTCTAATGGCCAAGCTTGGCCTCCCGAAGGAAAATGGAGGAGGCAGATATGCCTCTTTGTAGCAGCAGCAGACTATGGGGACAGAGTACGGCCTGCAGTGTCAGACATTTGGGTGTGTTGGTTCATTTTTAACTGCCTTTCCCCCCTCTCCTTACTTCTTTGTTAGAAGGAAAGGCTCTCTAGGAGGGGGATACTGGAGGATGAAGGGAAGGCAAAAACGCAATAAATACTGTGGGCCCGGGAGGGAAGCACAACATTTCAGGTGAGGTATCTGTTGAGGACAGAGCAGCCTCGAATGCCAGCGCAGGAAGCTTCAATAAACATTTAACGATGCCTACTGTGTGCCGGGGATGGGGGCTACAGAGACAAAAAGAAACTGTCCTTGCCCTCCAGAGTTCTGGTTGGGAGTGAGGGGGTGACCATTGGTACCCAAATAAAATTCAAGAGGCAGGATGCACTAGTGATGTGGGGAGTAGAAGGCGGCCCCCGAGCTGTGCTTTGAAAGAGGTCCAGGATTCTAAGAAGTGCGGATAAAGGCTCACTACAGACTCGGAGAACCGCAGCTTCACGGGTGTCAATTTGGCAGCTCCGAGGGGAGGGGAGGGAGCACAGAGGCAGGATTGCCAGGGGCACAGCTCGGATCTTTTTAGTCTTTCACAAAGGAGACAAACAGATCGTTCCAAGGCTGAGCCGAGGGGCTTCATCAGAATAAGCCCGGACCAGCTGGCCACCGGCGCTACTCCGCTAACCAGCTCCCTTTCCAGTTGTGGTGAGAGGGACAAAAAGGAGAGAATAGTAGGCCAGTCATCGTCCACCATCCTCATCCCCCGTCCTCCTCTTCCCTCGTCTGAGTTAACTCTCCTTTAAAATGATGAGAGGTCCTAGACCTGGCGCCTGGGATCTGGGTTCAAGCCCCCGGTTACTTACTAGCTGACTGACCTTGGATGAACCTCAGCTTCCTCATCTGCAAAGTGGAGATAAAGACAGTGAGACTGCCCAGCTCACAGCTGGAAGGACGCATTTTGTGAATTGTAAAGTGTTATAAAATACAAGCGGACATCAGGAACACCTCCCGACCTTCTGGGACGGAATTGACCATTCCGAGCGTTTGGGGCGGACGGCAAAGGACCGGGCTGGGGGACTTCCCTCCTGTCCTCCCAGTCTCGTTTATTCATTCAACAAACATTGCTAGGCGCACAGATCTCTAAGCACAAATACAAGCAGGTAGCTAGAACACGGACTATATCTTACCAGACAAGTACATAAAAGAACCCATCTCTGTAGGAAGTCTGAGGGGAAAGATTATTCCCAGCCAGGGAGCTATCAGGCAGGGCTTTCTGGAGGAGACATCTCTGGGTCCGACTCAGACGGATGAGCAGAAATTTGACAGGCAAAGAGTAGGAGGGATCATGGGATTGCCGATTTAGCGTTTGAAGGGCAGGTTTTCTAATCCCTCCCCTTCATTTTTACAGTTGAGGAAATGAAGGCCCAGAGGAGTTAAATGATTTAGCCAAAGTCACGAGTCAAAATCTAGTCTGAAGAACCAGGGATCTCGCCTTCTGGCCGCACTGCCCCGGGGCCAGGGCAAGAGTGAGAAAGGCCCTAGAGGCAGGAGGTCTTGTAGGAGGCCTGAGAATGGTCCAGTTTGGCTAGAACTGGAATACATTGAGAGCTCATCAGACTTGTCAGAAAAAAAAAAAAAAACGAAACCCAGAAGACTTCCTCCTCCTTCCTCATCTTCCTCCTCCTTCCTCCTCTCCCTCCCTCCTGTCCTCTCCTCACTCAGCTCTCTAGTCCTCTCTCCACCAAAAGCCGCCCCTCTTCACAGCATGCTTGTCCTTTTCTCCTGTGGGGGGGTGGGGAGAGGGTCTTCCTACAAGCCCCAGCTAAAATTTCCCCCTTCCATAGGAATCCTTTCCCAGGCCCTTCTTCACTGCGGTTTCCTATTTGTTCTGGACATAGCTTGCTTGTCCATAGCTCCTCGCATGCTGTCTCCCCCATTAGACTGTGTGCTCCTCGAAGGCAACTGTTATCCTTTGCCTTTCTCTGTAGCCCCAGCACTTAGCATAGGGCCTGACTCACAGCAGGTGTTTAGTGACTGACATGTCCACCTCCTACATGTTTACCTGTCCATCAGGCAAGGGTCCTCCAGGGTGGTGTCCAGCCTTGGGGCAGGGACCAGGGTGACTCCTGAGGCCTCTGTCACCCCCAGATCCAGCATTGGAACATAGTGGACTGTGCCAGTACTCACAGCAAAGAGCAGTGGGCATGTTCCAGGGGCAGCGGCCCTGGCTGGACAGCGGTGGCAATCCTCCTGGAACTCCATTGTGAGAAGGCAGGCCTTGCTCACAAGACCCCCCAAAAGTCCTGCTCAGCTCAGCTACTAGATGGGTCCCAGGAGAGTCAGCTGGAGTATCCCAGAGCCAGACAAAACAGAACTGAACACATCTGTGTGTCTCATCTCCCTTGGGACCAGAGGCCTAACCTTTGCTATCTCCAGGTAGCAGCTTGTGGAAGGGAGGAGTCTCCTTGGGTTAAACCTTTATCTCTTTAAGCCCCATAATAATTAACTCCCAGGGTCCAGGAGTTCTAGGCAGAACCTTGTCTGGAGTATGACACTGGAGAGAGAGAAAGGGAGGGTAGAGTGCCGGGGTCCTCATCAAAAGAGAGGTGGGCACTCTGCCAATCACCACTATCTGACAACTCTCCCTAAGGGCTGCTAGGAGACATCACTTGGGTAAGTTGATTTCCCTAGGAAGGAGGCTCTTCTAAACTGGCCCCAGAAAACCACAGAGTTGACAATTTTTGTCTCTGGTACTCTACGGTCCAGGAGTCTTCTGATCCCAATTCAGGTGAAATCAACCTACTTTGTGGCAGGCCCTGGGAATGCATGAAGACAAAAGATAAATAGTCCTGTATTTAGGAAGTTTACACTCTCCTAGGGCATGGATTCTTTATCCGGCCTACGTGAAGTTTTGTTTTTTAAAACATTTTGATAAAGATATATTAATATAAATCTTTTATATTTATGTGTGACACCTTTTTTTTTACAGCAATTTGCTCATCCTAATTTTAGGCAGCAAAAAGATCAACCCCCAAGATGCATTTATTTCCCTCCTGACTTTAGGGAGCTTATTTTAAACAAGCAGCTGAGTTCAGACACAATAGCTCTGAGCCCCCAAGTAGGAAAATTCCTAACACTCAGGCACAGAGGTTAGGCTCCCTTCCTAACCTAACATTTATATCTTTCTCTGGTTAACCCCTGGCTCCTTTGTGGGTGAAGTAAAATCCATGGAAACATTCGGGCAAAGAAACAAGGTATTATATAACAGTGTCTATGGATGGGCAGGCATTGGGAGGAGCTGTTTGGGAAAGAGTTGAGCTTTTCTTGGGATTTCTCTCAGCCGTTCAGCCAGGGTCCTCCTTTCTGAGATACCTGTAGAACCAATGATTCTCCTAGACAGCTTCTTTCTCTGGCATGATTTAATTTTCTCTTTGCTCCACTCTTTGGCTTGGAATCTCTTTCTCCCCAATTCTGAAATCTCTTCTCTCTCTTACACAAATTACTAGGGAGTGGCCTTAATGGATTCAAAGCCTGGTTCTATTCTCAGTTCTGATTATTAGATTCAATAATATACTGTTCTCACATAGTCAAGGAGCTAAAATGGGGATAGTTTCAAATGCACCCTTACGTATGGCATTTTATAAACCTGAGAAGAGGTCCAGTACACAAAAGAGCTTAAAAACCCCTGGAACAAGAGATGTAATCTGTTCACAGAGAAGTAAAAGCAGAACCAATACAACACCAATATACAGCTGTCCACTAGAGACTAGGGGAATCAGGATCTTAAAGGAAGAAGCACTGGAGCTGAGCCTTGAGGGGATCCAGGGGTTTATAAATGTGTAAGTGAGGAGGAAGGGCACAGCAGGCGTGAGGGCCAGTCCTGTGCAAATGAATAGAGGTAAGAGATGGATAATTTGGATAGGAAGGACAGTTTGGCCGAAACATGAAATGTGTTGGTGTATGTGGGGAGGAGGGCGACATGAATAAATGAACTGTCAACTTGGAAAGGTCAGCTGGATCCAGATGGTAATGGGCTTTAAGGGTCAGAGCATTGATTCTATGCTGGGTCACTGGGTTGGGCTGTGCCATGTGGGATGCTAAAGAAATAAGACCCTCCCCCCCTCAGAGGGCTTGCAATCTAGTCAAGCAGACATGATCTTATAATGTTTAGGTTAACAGTAGCAGATTATGTGAGAAATTTCAGGAAATACTGACCTCCAATGCTGGACTTGGAGTCAGAAGATGTGAGTTCAAGTCTTGCCTTTGATACTTACTGCCTGGGTGACCCAATGAGCCTCAGAAAGCTTTTTACCAGCCCAAATTAAAGATATGTTGCAGATCTGGGGTTCCTGCACTGATGAACTCGGAGGTACTTGGCCAGCCTCTTTGAGGGGGGAAAGCCAAAAAGGAGTATGAGCAGGAGGCAGAAAGTTCCAGCAGCCAGAGGGTATGGAGGCACTACTGGGCTTGGGTCCTGGCACTGCTACCACTTACTGGCCCGGATGACCTTGGGTGAGTCAGTCCTCACTTGATAACCTCAGTTTCCCCATCTGCAAAAGAGGGGCATT
Organism: Trichosurus vulpecula; assembly: GCF_011100635.1. Lineage (NCBI taxonomy): Eukaryota > Metazoa > Chordata > Mammalia > Diprotodontia > Phalangeridae > Trichosurus > Trichosurus vulpecula. The sequence goes on from NC_050578.1 coordinate 271,959,384, forward strand.
GAACTAGACAGTTGCTAAGGTCCCTCCCAGTGTGGAGAGACCATTAGGGCTTGGAGCAATCTGAGAAGGACTCATGGAGAATTCGGATTTGTAGAATAGGTAGGTTTTGGGTATAAGAAGCCCTTCTGAGAAGAAACCAGAGCACATACCAAGACCAAAGCCTTGATGCTGATCCCACCTCACCTCAGAGGTGGTTTCTCACTCACCTCTAACAGTCCAAAATTTTCTGCCTAATATTTTACATCTTACGTGCCTTCCAGGGTGACAGCAAATTCGAGGAACCATCCAATTCACCACTCAAAAGGAACTTAAGAGAGCTGCCTGTGCGGTAGATAGCCATCCTTCCCTGACTTCCCCCTGCCTCCCACTGGACCCCACAAGGTAAGCAATATGATATCAATTATACATGCAAAATCATGCAAAATATATTTCCAAATTAGCTGTGTCACCAAAACAGCAAGAAAAATAAAGAAAGTAAGAAAACTATATTTCAGTTTTAATCAGAAGTCATCAGTCTCTCTGAAGGTGGATAACCTTTTTCACCATGAGTTCACTGGAATTACCTTGGGTCATTGTCTTCATCAGAGTAGCTAAATCTTTTACATTTGCTCATCATTACATTGTTGGTATATTATATGCTGTTACAATGTACACAGATCTGTTATTATTATGATGTATGCTGTTACTATGTACATGGATCTGGTTCTGCTCACTTCACATCAGTTCATGTAACTCTTTCCAGGCTTTTCTGAGAGCATCCTGCTCATCATATCATATACCGCAATACTCCATATCACAATTATATGCCACAACTTACTCAGCCATTCCCCAATTGATGGGCATCCTCTCAATTTTCAATTATTTACCACCACAAAAAGAGTTGCTATCAATAGTTTTATACATATAGGCATCAGACCTTCTTTCTAACCACTCCACTCCCCACACAGAATTTCTGAGTTGGGAGGGACTCTTGGGGGCATCTAGTTCAACTTGTTGTTTTACAAGAATTCCTTTTCCTGCTAAGTTGCTTAAACTTCTTTGGGCCTCAGTACTCTCATATGTAAAAAGGAGGGACTCTGAGGGCTACTGTTTGAGCATGCTACTCACTTTCTGATAGAGAGAAGATGGATTCAAGATGAAGAGTGAATGGTGTACGTCCTTGGGAATGGCCAACATAAGAATTTATTTTGCTTCACTATGCTGATTTATTACAAGAGGTTATGATGCTTCCCTATGCTGATTTATTACAAGAAGTTATGAAGACTGGCCCTGAAATCTTGTATGATCTGATGCGGAGGGAAACGAGCATAATCAGGAGTACCATTTATACCATAACAATAATATTGTAAAGATGATCAGACACACCTCTGGTTGGTTCGATGACCTACCACAATTTCAAAGAACTCATGATGAAACATGCCCCTCCAGAAACAGTGCTGACAGCCTCACAGAGTAGATTGAATCGTATTTTTTTTCTTCTTTCTTTTTCTTGTCTTTTTTTCCCCCAAACATGATTAATGTGGAAATTTGTTTCACATGATTATTTATATTTCTAATAGGTTGTCTTTTTCTTGACTTCTCAATGGGTGGGGGAGAAGATGGGGGACAGGGGGATAATTTGAAACTGAAAATAAAATAAAAAGGAATTTTTTAAATGCTATACAAAAAAAAAAAAAGACTGGCCAGGATTTCACCCTAGTCCCTATCTTGAATGCTACTTGAATATCTCCACGAGGAAGCTATAAAGCTCTTTGTGGGCAGGGATGATTTAATTTTTCTCTTTTATCCCTACTCTGTCTGGTAATAGTAGGTGCTTAATAAATGCTTGTTAATTGAGTCTTCAGGAAGAGACATTGTAATCTCTATCATAAAGAGGCCTCCAGGCCTGGATCCTTGGGGCTTCGATGGGGGTTGGGGGGGAGAGTGGTCACTCTGCTTGGATTTGACATCTTCCCCTTTACTCAAAGATGGCCAAACTCAGGGGAAACATCTGGTTGAGTAGAAGGACAGGAGGAGGAGGAGGAGGAGGAGGAGGAGAAAGGGGAGAAAGGAAAAGAGGAGGAGGAAGAGAAGGAGGAGAAGGGGAAGTTGGTGGAGGAGGTTGAAGGAGGAGGAGGAGGAGGAGGAGGAGGAGGAGGAAGAGTTGGAGGAGGAGTTGGAGGAGGAGGAGGAGGAGGAGGCATCTTTCCTGCAGCTGGGCCAGCTCAGTAAATTTCCCAGCCAGCGCCTATCTCTCCCTTCCTGTTTTCTCTTGATGGTTAACCTCACTACTAAACCTCTAACATTGTCGTCACCTCCCATGACGGTCAACATTTAGTCCCACCTGGAAACATTTAGCCAAGCACAGGATGTGCTGGATTTAAAAGGGAGAGGGGACTGATGGTTGGTCCCCCAGGATGGTCAATGTGGGGAATGCAGGGAGAAAGGGCACCTCTGGGCCTGGCAGGCAGCCCGCAGGCTAAAGCATTTTATAAAAACCTTTCATTCCTCATTGCCCTCCCCCTGCCTCGGGGGAACCTCTACACAGGACAAACTTATTGCTTCATGAGCTTTCATGACCAGTGTGAGTCTGATTTGGATCATTGTACCTTCCCTTGTGGGCCACAACAGAAATATCGGTCTCAATTGGATGTTAGAATCAGAGCACGTCGGAGCTGGATGCCCCCTTAGAACACAGAGCGTAGAATGTCGGAGCTGGGACCGACTTTAGGACACTGAGCACTGAAGTCAGAGACAGAAGCTGCCCTGGAACACAGGCGGTCCAAGCGAGAAGGGGCCTTAGAACATAGGATGTCAGAACTGGGCGGGACCTCAGTCTAAGGTCTACACCGAAGAATATCGGGGCTCCTAGGGAGCCGAGGACAGGAATGTGAAAGAGGAGACGGAACACTTTATGAGCAGCCTTGGAGAGCATCTAGCCCAATCCCCTTGGCTTACAGATGAGTCCCAAAGAGGAGCAGTAGTCATTTGCCCAAAGTCACCCCACAATTTGATGGTGGTGCTGGGATTGGAACCCAGGCCCCCTGCCTCCCAGCCCAGGACTCTCACCCCGCACCCAGATGCTCCTGCCAATCTCTCTCTATCTCAGCCCTCCTCACCACTTACCCAACAATCTCAGTCACGAGGGGACAGTTCATGAGGCCTCCAGCCTGGCTCGCCTGCACAAACGGCCGGTGACTTGGCCCTCTGCCCTCGCAGTGAGCAGGGGGCAGTGGCTGCCCGAGCTGGTGCACCTGCCCAGAACCAGAAAGGACTTTGGGTGCAGGCATCTCTGGGAGAGTGGAGAAGGAATGAAGAGCTAAGCTCACCTTGAGCCAAGCATGCGATGCCATCCTGGGGACAGGTCAGAGGCGGGGCAGAGCCCTGCAGCCAGGGACCTCCCCGCCCAGGCCTCTCCTGGGAAATGGAAAGAAACCAAAGGCCTCCGAAATTCCAGCCCCGACCGCCCCCTCCCTGCAGCCAGCTGTGTGGAATGTTTGAACAACTATATGGAATGTTTTTCGGTAAGAATTCTCCCAGGGGTTTCCGGGATCTAGGAGCTCAGATTTCAAAAAGGAGGCCAGCTAGAATCCTATGGCCAGAGAGGACTCTGGGACTGAAGGGAAAGTGCCGAAGACCCTGGAGGGCGTGAACTGAGCCCCAGCTGCCCCAGGCCTGGAGCACTCATTCCTGGGGGGTGGGCAGGGACAAAGAAACCTGCCCCAGGTCTGCTGATGCAGCCAGGCTCTGAGACTGGCAGCCTGGGGGCTGGTCTAGGGAGAGGGGTGGGGCAGGTCCTTCCTTGGCCCTGGGAGCCCAGCTGCACCAGAGCAGAGCTTTACTAGATACTTATTGCTAGGTCTTTGGACTGTATTTGGCTGCCTGTATGACCCAGGCCTCAGCCTGTTTGAGACTCTTCCCTCACTGAGTAACTGATCAGCTGAGTCCAGTCCTTAATCCCTCGGTTTGTGCTAAGTAAGCAGGATGACCGGTCCCAAGGTAGCTACATCAAAAAGGTACCAGCTGAAAGGGTCAGTGCCTCCAAATGAGGCAAGCTGACCTAGATTGGCCCGAGGAACTGGGACACCTGGGTCCTCATCCCGGTCCCCTTCCTAAGGAGCTGTGTGATCTATGCACCTCCTGTCCCCTCTGTTTCGTTGGTACCTCTCCCAATGGTTTATTTTACACCAGCATCAGAGCTGAAATCACTCTGTCCTATAGTCACAAAGCCTGGGCCCGATGGGGCTATGCACCAAGAGGCTGACATCCAGAGAGGTCCTCCAGCTGGGTGATGTCATCAGAGAAAAGCAGCCCCACACTATCCCATTCCAGCCCTTGGCCCCAGTGATCCCACCACCGTGAGTACACACGGTAGAGAGGTTAGGGAAAGAAAACTCATCCCTACCTCACCCTGGCTCCCCACGGACACCAAAATATTCAGAGCAAGACCTTTGGGGGAGCAAAAAACTGGAAATTGAGGGGCTGCCCATTGACTGGGAGCTAGTCCCTGAATGTCCTGTGAGAGATGACGAACAGGAAGGACTCAGGAGAAACATGAGTGAAGTCAGACAGACCTGGCAGAAGCAAAACCAAGAGAATGACCAACACGACAGCCCCAACAATGTCAGCGAAAAGAACGCAGAACAAGCAGCTGAACCTGATCAGGCCCCTCGCAAAGAATGAAGAGTCCGGCAAAACTATCTAATGACGAGGCCACCCTGCCTGGCAAGAGCAAGTCCCTGCCTTCTCGACCAAGAGGACCAATGTGTGTTCGATGATGATGATAAATAGCAGCTTATGGTATTATAAGCTTATCCAGTACCTACCATGTGCCAGGGCCTTGGACCCCGAACTTTCATCAAATTTTAAAATTCAGATGTAGCCATCCAGCCCAACCACCTCAGACTATAGCTTGAACGTTTGGGGTATGGGATGGTCTTTATTCCACCCCACAGAAAATGCAACAACAATATAAAAGATGAGTTGTGTCCCACAAGGGAGGTAATTCTAATCTCCTGACTCCCCTACAGCCCTCCAGGCTCACAGCATCACCCCAGGTTCTAGACTCCTCTCGGAAAGGAAAGGAGCTAAGGGTTGTTAGCTGGCCCTGATGTTTCAGTGGGTCTGCTTTTCAGTTCAGAAATGTCTCTAGACCTTTAGCCTCAGGGAGCTCCTGTGGGCTTGGACTCACTGGCAGGGGAATTTGCATGGAATTACACCAAAGCAGCCCCTTTCCATTGGAGCCACACTGTCTAAAACTCATGGTGATAGGAGAGGGCAAAGTGCAGGCTAAGAGGGCACCTCTTGCCCTTTGCTGCTATACTAATCACATGCCCAATGGGGCCCTCTCCTAGAGGCTGGAGCTGCCTAAGAGCTCTGCTTTCTCTAAAAGGTTTGGACCCTAGAACTTGGGGGGTGCCCCCTTCTCTTTTTTTAATTAAGATTTTTTTATTTTTAGTTTACAACACTCAGTTCCATATGATTTTGAGTTCCAGATTTTCTTTCCCACCCCATCCCCAAGATGGCATGGAATCCGATATATCTTCTCCATACAACTTTACATTGAACTGATTTACACAATAGTTAAGTTGTAAAGAAGAATTATTACCAATGGAATGAATCACGAGAAAGAAGAAACAAAACCAAAAAAAAAAAAACAAAAGAGAAAAAAAAAGGAGAGCAAACAGTGTGCCTCCATCTGCATTCAGACGCCACAGTTCTTTCTCTGGATGTAGCCGGCTCTCTCCATCATGAGTCCTTTGGAGTTGTCTTTGAACCTTGTATTGCTGAGAAGAGCCAAGTCCATCAGGGTTAGTCATCACAGAATCCATATATCTGTGGTTGTGTATAATGTTCCCCTGGTTCTGCTCCACTCACTCAGCATTATATCGTGTAGGTTTTTACAGGTTATTATGAAGTCCGTATCATCCCCATTTCTTATAGCAGCACAATAGTATTCCGTTAACTTCACATACCACAACTTGTTCAGCCGTTCCCCAATTGATGGGCATCCCTTGATTTCCAATTCTTCTCTACAAAAAGAGCCACTATAAATATTTTTGTACATATGGGTCCTTTTCCCGCTTGTGTGATCTCTTTGGGATACAGCCCTAGAAGTGGTATTGCTGGGTCAAAGGGTATGAACATTTTTATAGCCCTTTGGGCATAGTTCCAAATCACTCTCCAGAATGGCTGGATCAGTTCACAACTCCACCAACGATGCAGTAGTGTTCCAATTTTCCCACATCCTCTCCAGCATTTATCATTTTCCTGTTTTGTCATTTTAGGCTATCTGACAGGAGAGATGTGGTACCTAAGAGTTGTTTTCATTTGCATTTCTCTAATCAGTGATTTCAAGATTTTTTTCATATGCCTATAGATATCTTTAATTTCTTCCTCTGAAAACTGCCTGTTCATTTCCTTTGACCATTTCTCAGTTGGCCCCCTTCTCTTGATAGCAGAAAAGATCTCCTCTGTATCCAGGAGGCTGGGGCTCAGAAACTCCTCACAGCTCTGGAAAGCTGGGGTTCAGTGACCTGGAGCGAGTCATTTTACAACCCTCAGCCTCAGTTCCCTCATCTGGAGAATGAGGGGTGGTGTACTAAATGTCTGCTGGGGTTCCTTTTTATCTTGGCATCCATGAGCCTATGGCTCCCACCCTTAAGACCTGTGCTGGTCCCTCCTCCAACTGAGGTTATGCCCCCGGACTCTCTAAGGCTGCGACCCAAAACTTGGGGTTCAAGAATACTCCTCAGAAGACCTGGGTTCAAATACTATTGCTGATACTTAAACCCCTGTAACTAAGTCCCGTACATAACCTCCCTTGGCCTTATTTTCGTCCTCTGGGAAATGAGGGATGTCAAAGTTTTATGTATATTTGCATTTATTGTGGCAAAGAACTTGAAACTGTGGGGGCGCTCCTCACCTACTGGGGAAGAGCTGAACAGATTATGGTAAGTGGCTGGGATGGAATGTCATCATGCTCTAAGACCTGACAGAGGAGATTGTTTCAGAGAAACCCGGGAAGACTCGTGTGAACCGATGCAAAGGGAAGGGAGGAGAACCCGGAGAACATCTTCTACAATAACAACAGTATTTCGGAGACAATCAGTGTCAAAAGATTTGAGATATGTGATTAACCCAATGACTAACCACAATTCCAGAGGACTCCTGAGGAAACAGGCTGCCCGCCTCTGACAGAGAGGTGGGGGGCTCAGGGTGCAGTGAGGCACAGACAGTGGCCAATCCAGGAATTTGTTTTGTCTCTGTATATTTCTTACAAGGGGTTTTTTTTGGTTTTGTTTTTTTATTTGGCAGGTGGAAGGGAAATATTTTAATTTAATTGAAATTAATAAAAATTAGTTGAAAAAAAATTAATAAGTAAAACAAGGGGTTTAGACTAGATGGCCTCAGAAGTCGCTTCCAGCTCTAGAGGTGATCCCACGTTCTCCCATCAGGCCAGGAGACTACGTGCAGGCTGTGAGGCAGCCATTAACAGCTTCCCAAGCATCTACCTGGGCGCCAGGTATGTTCTGAACTCTGATGCTCTCCCAGGATCTTTCCAGAAAGGAGGGAAAGAGGCCCACAGGGTCCACATTGGCCCTAGCTGGAGAAGCTCAGTGGCACCACAGCGGATCGAGCATGTGGGGCCCAGAGTCGGAAAGACCTGAGTTCGAATCCGACCTCAGCTACTTCCTAGCTAGGTGACTCTGGGAAAGTCACTTAAGCCCTATTTGCCTAAATTTCTCCACCTATAAAATGAGGGTAATTACCACACTAACTTCCCAAGGTTGATGTGAGGCTCAAAGGAGACAATATTTGTAACACACTTAGCACAGTGCCGGCGCTTAGTAGGTGCTGTGTACTTATTTCTTTCCCTTCCCTCACACTGCTCTCAACCCTTCTTGCTATGGCTCAGCACCAGCACCCTGATGGGTTCAAGTCACCCAGTTCATCCCCAGTCTCTGACCCTGCACTCTTTAGGAAGGTCTGAGCTTCGGTAGGAACTGATCATTCATTCCACATTCACACGATCGTTCCCTCGACAAGCTGCACAGTGGGTCAGGCACTGTGCTAGGCACTGGGGGAGGGGTGACATGAACAAGAGTGAAACCTTCTAGCCCTCCAGCAGCTTACATTCTACAGGGAGAAGGAGCAGGGATATAAAAGAAATACAAGACAGTTCTGAGAGGGAGGGCCCTGGCCTGGAGTCCAATCCACCTGATCACCCTAGGGGCAAGGCGTTTAACCTGTATAGATCTCTGAGCTTTTATCTGTCAAACAAGGGGTTAGAACAGATGATGGCTGAGATGCCTTCAGGCTCTAACGTTATGCCCTGATACCCCCACGATAATAAGATTAAAGCCAGGTTGTGAAGGGTTTTGAAAGCCAAACAGAGGGGCTTCTATTTGCTCCTGGAGGTAATAGGGAGCCATGGGTGTTTACTGAGGGAGAGCTGTGAGATCTGGTAAGATCTGGACATTAGGAATGTCATTTTAACAGCTGTGTGGAGATGGACAGGAGTGGTCTGAGAGTCGGAAGGCAGGGAGACCAAATGAGAGGCACTGCTTCAATAATCTGGGAAAGAGGTGGTGAGGGGGATGGTTTGAAGAGGTGAAGGGGTCTAACGGGAGCCATGGAGGTAGAAACAAGATCTGGAATACACAAGGTGAGTGTGATCACATTGAGATGGGGAGCCTGGGTGACCAGGGGGGTGGTGATGCCTTTGACAGAAACAGGAAGTCCAGGGGAGAGGAAGTTTGAGGGGTGGGAAGACAGTGAGTCCAGTGTGAGACATCTTGAATTCAAGATGTCTATGGGCAGCAGTCAGGAGGACCTGTGTTCAAATCCTGCCTCTGACACTTACTGGCTGCGTGACCCTGGGCAAGTCACTTAATCACAATTGCTGCCAAAAAAAGTTTTCTGTAATTTTTTTTTTAAAGGATGTCTATGGGACAGTGAGTTTAAAACATCCAACGGGAAGATAAAACCGAACAAATATTCACATCCCTGTGAGCTCCCCTAGTCCCAGAATCCCAGCATTTGAGAGCTGAGAGTCTTGTCCAGTCCATAAACAAAAGGAATTCCCACTGTAACTGGTCCTCCAGTCTCCACCTCCAAGGAGGGAGAACCCATCACCCACCAAGGCAGCCTTTCTACTTTAGACAGCTAGTTGTTGGGAAGATTTTCTGGACCTGGAGTCAAGAAGACCTGAGTTCAAATCCAGCCTTACTGGGTAACCCTGGCTGGGCATGTTGCTTAACCTCGTTTGCCTCAGTTTCCTCAACTGTAAAATGGGAATGATCATTGCACCTACCTCTCGGGAGTGTTGTGAGGATCGGGAGATAACACGTGTAAAGCATTTAGCGCAGTGCTTGGAAGCTTGGAAGCGCCGCCACATAAATATTAACTATTTCTTTGTTGTTGTGGCTCTTATTAACATCAGGCCCAAATATTCCTCTCTGCAAGCTTCACCCATTGCTCCTGGCTCTGCCATCGGGGACAAATATTTCCAATATTTGAAGGCAGTTTTCACGGCCCCTCTTCTCCCTGAGGCTTCTCCCTTCCAGGCTAAATATCCCAGCTCCTCCAGCATCCCAGCCCCTCTCCTCTGAACCCTCTCCAATTAATCGTCCTCCTCCTTAAACTTGGGCTTTGGAATGAAATCTGACAAAGGCAGAGGACAGTGGGACAAATCACCTCCCTGTAACTGGAAGATGCACCCCTCCTAATGCAGCCCAAGACTGCACGAGCATTTCTGGCTGCTGCCTGTGGTCCGCTAAAGCCCCCGGATCCTTCTCTGAATGCTCACCAGTCTTGCTTGTGAAGCTGATTTTCTGTACCCAATTACAAGACGCCCAGGTCCACGTCTTGCCATCCTACCGGGTGATACTGTATTGCTACCATAGTCCGTTACTGTTTGAAAACTTCCTGAGGACAAGGACTCTGGGTGTTCTCTACAGTTTTCCCCATTCCACTGTCCAGCCAAGACTTTGTACGTAGTAGATGCGTAATAAATTGCAAGACAATGATCATCATTGAATTTCACCTGATTTGAGCCAGTCCAGTGCTCCGGCCTGTCGTAAGCCTTCTGGATCCTGACCGGCATTAGGCCCATCAGCTGTCCCTCCCAGCTTTGGGTCGTTGGCGGATTTAATGAGCAGGCCATCTATGCTTTCACTCATCCCAGGGCCAGACCGAGGGACCTCCAGCCCCATTGACCTGGAAGTGTGTGTCCAGCCAAACAAGCGGTTCTGAATACAACTGATTCTATTCTCACCTGATCCCTGTCTCTCAGTAGAATGTGCTTTATCATAAGCTTTGCTAAAATCCAGGTATAACCTATAGTCACAAAATTCCTCCATCTACTAGCCTAGTAATCCTGTCCCAGAAGAAAACTAACCCATCGTGGAATTCCTCTGGTTCTGGCTCCCCACCCCCACCCCCGCTTCACGGTGTCTAAATTTGTCCCCTGGCAAATTCCCCCATATTCACCTTGTTCTGCCCTTGAGGACCAAGCAGACTGCGTGACTTCCAGGTGACTGTCCCTCAAGAACCTGCTTCAAAAGCCAGTTCTACCAGGAAGCTTCCCTGATCCTCCCAGCTGGTAAAAATCTATCCCCCCAACCGCCTCATGGTAATCCCCCCACAGAACTTTGGTTTGGACATCTCTAATGTGCTTCTGTTCTGGTTACATCATTTTGTCATTAATTAACTGGGTGACCTTGGGCAGGTCACTTCCCCCCTCCACCCCAGGGGCTTCAGTTTCCTCCTCCATAAATTATGGGGTTTGGACAAGTTCAGGGGTTCTTACCCTGGGGGCCCCACGTACATGGATGGATTTCAAAGGGTCTGTGAACGCAGACTGGAGGGAGGTGGGACTTACGTGTTGTTCCCTAACCTCCAACTGAAATTCAGCATTTCCTTAAATTATAATGAAAACCTGACTGAGCAGGGGTCCATTGGCATCACTACCAGACCATTACCCAAGGGGCCCAGGACACAGGTGAAGAATTCCTGGGTGTGGAGGTCTCCCAGGTCCAAGTCTTGCCATCCTGCCAGGAGATACTGTGCTGCTGGCATACTATTTACTCCCCCTGCTATCGCTCCCCCTTATGATCTGAAAGCTTCCTCAGGGCAGGGACTCCGGGTTTTCTCTATAGGTTTTCCCCATTCCAATGTCCGCCACAAGGCTTTGTACATGACAGACGCATAATAAATGTTGTTGAATAGGCCTTTTCTGCCAGATGGGTACAATAAGCCTTGCACTGAGAGCCAGCCTTGAAGTTGGGAAGACCTGGGTTCGAATCTTGCCTCTGACACATAACTAGCTGCATGGCTTTAGGCGGCTCATTTAAGCTCTTTGTCCCCCAGGCAATAGATGAGTTCCCTAGCTTCATCAGAGGAAAGACTTTCCATGCTGGGAATGCCCCACTTCAATAAAGCCTCAGTCTGGACCAAACAAAAGAAACCCTTGGACTTCCAGCCTCTGAGGGGAGCAGTGAGAAAGTCCTGTAAAAAATGAACTCTTGTGGTCACACCTAGTTGGGGCAGAGCCTCCTGCCTCCCAGCTTAGTTTCTTTGCACTTTAGGAAAGAAGGGAGGCAGGGTGATATGGGGCAGTGTCCTATCTCTGGAGCCAAAAGACCTGGGTTCAAATCCCGCCTCTCTCACTTATTCCTTGTTTGACCTTGGGCAAATCATTTCTTGCCCTGGGACTCAGTTTCTTCATTTGTAAAATAAGGGGGCTAGAGTCAATGGCCTCTAAGTTCCTTCCAGTTCTCACTGGCCTGGCTGGTTTCAGAGGCCCTGGCCCTGGGTGGTGGGAGGTGGGCGGGGCACTCACCTTGCAGGTCTCAGCTGAGCAGTGTCCATGGGGCCAGGGGAGATGTCGGTGCACGGCGTCCCCAGGTCCACTTCTCTCTCTTCCAGGCCAAGGGTCGTCCGGGCCCCTCCCCTGGGCTGGCTGCAGCGGCTGGAATCTACTTCATGGTGCTCAGGGGGAGTCTGCCGGGCCGGCCTGACTAAAGGGCACCCCAGGGGTCTCTGACTACTTCCTGCTCAGGGGTCCCTGGGCCCAGGAGGCGACAGCCAGTTTCTTGCCCTGCTTCCTCATGGTCCTAGTGGTGGGATGGGGCGTCAGGGTGGAGATGGTCCAGGTTGGTAGCGCTGACCCTTCAGACCAGGCCCCCAGATACGATGAGTCTTCAGAAGCTCAGGAGGCCTGGCCCCAGGTCCAAGGGTCACCCCTCTCTCCTGAAGCTAGTTCTCTCCAGCAGTCTGTTCTCCTCCAATCCAAAACAGGCAAGTCGGTCTCTTCCTCTCCAGCAGCCGTTAACCTCCTCACCCAGTGGGCAGGGGATGGAGTCCTCCTGAGGCAGTGGGGAGCAGAGGGGCCCCTTGGGTCTTCAGGGAGCCAGCTGCCCTCTGTGCCTCTCACTTAGGCCCTGGGGGTTTTCTCAGGGTGGGGGCCTTGACAGTCAGCCCCCAGGGCCCCCCCCCTCCTCTGCCCACCTCCACCAGGGGGTCCTGCTCTAAACCTACTGAATAAGGTAGCTCTTGGGCTGGGTGTCCAGGGGCTGTTGGGAGACCTCTGTGATGCACCTGTTGCTGTGGTTACCCTAAGTATATGATGATGTCAGTGTTCCGAGGGCTGGAGTCCCACCTGCCCAGCCACAGTTAACTCCCAGGGACTTCTGGCTCGCTCTGCCCATACTGTCTAAAGCCAGAGAGATCTGTCTGTGGCGGGCATGTTTCTATCACAATCTGAATAATAATAATAGCATTGACAACCTAGTCCTGACTGCTTTGGAAAGTATCTAGCCTTGGAGTCAGGAAGACCAAGTCAAAAGTGCACCGGGTCTGGAGTCAGAGGCTCGTGGTTCAAGTCTTGCCACCTGTGACCTATAAGCTTGATCTTGCAGAGCCGTACGATGGCTCATCTTTAGAACGAACAAGTCGGTCTAGGGGGACCTTTAAGATCCCTTGCTTTTAAGTCTGTGACCCTCTGGTGCCTCGTTGACTTTGGACAAGTCCTCTGTCTGGGCCAGGCCCAATCCTCTAGGGCCACTCCCTAGGACTAGGTCATTCTGTGTTGACAAAGAGCATTTCCACAACGGGAGTTCCCTGGACAGATGATTACAAAAATGCTATTATATTTAATTAATTTAGCACTCTTATACTATTGTCTCACCACCGGGTAGGCTGGAGAAGGAGAAATTTTTCAGGCACAACCCATTACTCTCATAAACCGTCCACTAAATCTCAGAAGGGTTAGGCTTTACAGTCTAAATGGTCTCTATAACTATAAATACATAATAAATATAGTGAGTACCTAGGCGAATGAGATCCTTGAAATATGATTTATGATGTATTATAAATTAAGACGTTGGACTCATTAATGTGACTAATAATATTGAATAATGATTTTTATTAATATAATAATAGTGTTGATTAAAGCTCACATTTCTATAGCTTTTTAAAATATCTTGTTACAATTCAACAAGCATTTCTTAGGCACCTCCACGTTCCAGGCACTGAGCCAGGGCTGTGGCCATAGAGACAAAATTAAAACTGCCCCTGCCCTCAGAGTGCTTCCATTCTAGCTCCTGAGGCGCCGACATAGTTACCAGGAGAGGGGAACAGAGAGAGAAGAGAAAGAAGCCTAGGACACAGCCTAAGAGGGACAGCCACAGTTAGGGAGCACGGCCTGGACCAAGATCCAGCAAAGAGGACCAGGCTGGAGCAGAGGAGGGAGTGAAAACTCAGGAAGAAGGAAGCGCCTGGAGAGCAGAGAGGGTGGTCAACAGTGTCAGAGACTGAAGAGAGGTCAAGAGGAGCGAGGTCAGCAAAAGACCAGCGAAGCAGTCCAAGACTACTTATCTCCATTTTATACGTAGGAACGCTGGGGCAGCTAGGTGGCGCAGTGAGCAGAGCACCGGCCCTGGAGTTAAGAGGACCTGAGTTCAAATACAGCCTCAGACGCTTGACACACTTACTAGCTGTGTGACCTTGGGCAAGTCACTTAACCCCAATTGCCCTGCCTTCCCCTCTCCAAAGAAAAAATGGGGACACTGAGGTGCATGCCACAGGTGAGAGGGCTTGCCCAAAGGCTCAGACCCAGACTATGAACTCCAGTCTCTTGACTCTAAGAGATATGTGCTTCAAATATCACACCCTGGCTATAATTAGTCCCCGATTTATAGATGGGGAAACTGAGACCCAGAGAAGAGAAATAACTCTTTTTTTAAAAAAAATAGGTTTTTATTGATATTTAGAACATGTGGATTTTCCCCCATATCCCTCCCCTTCCCTCTCCCAGAGAGCTAGCCCTTGTAACAAGGAATTTTTTTTTCTAAAGGAAGAAAAGAAAAAAAAAATTCAGCAAAAAACTAATCAATCCATTGAAAAAGTTGATGTGATGCTCGATGATGCGGCCCTGTCCCCCACGTAGGAAAAGAGGGGGCGGGGGAGGTGTGGGAGTGGCTTTCCTGACACTGCCCAGCCTGTGGCCTGATTTGACCTTAGAGTTCTCTCCACCACCCACCTAAGAGGCTGTGACAAGAATGACGGTGTCACCCACCACTAAATCCCCCCAGCCCGTCTTAAAGGGGCTCAGGCTGTGCTCACAACACAGAACTTCCCCTCAGAAAACAAGAGGAAAAGTCAAGGGCCAGCGGGAGGGCCCCTTGGGGCTGAGGCGCCCTCCAGTGGCCAGAGTCCTCTCCAAGCTCCCCTCCTGCCTTGGAACCCCGACACAGAGAAGAGGGAGCAGGAGACTACGGAGACCAGCATTTCCCAAACTCCCGGGGCCTTGGGACACTGGGGGAAGGGATTTAGAAATGCTCTGAGGCTGGCAGACCACTCTACACATTTTACCTCTTTGGATACGGAAAGTGTTTTCTGCGCCCTCTAAATTTGATGGCCTGGGACGAACCCCAGTTGCCCTTCCCTGGTTTTGGCTCTGGCTAGTGATCAAAAAGATGGTCCTTTGTTTCAGGGGAAAGCCCTCACTCTTTGAAAGCACCAAAGCACTGAGCCATTTCCCAGATGCAGCCCAGTCCATTTGTGGGGTCATAGATTTAGAGGAGGGAGGGACCTCAGAGGTCATCCAGACAACCCCCCCCCATTTATAAAATGAGAAGGGTGGACTTGACCTCAGAGGACCCTTCTAGCTGAGGAAGGCCAGCTTTGGAAGCAAACCCTTTGGGGATAGAGAGGAGTGATTCTGTGTATTCTTCCTTTCTCTCTTTCCTCCTTTCATTCCTTCCCTTTCCCCCCCTTCTCTTCTTTCCTTCCTTCCTTCCATTCTTCCTTTCTTTTTTTGCTCATTTGCATATTTCCTGTAATGTGTGCTTTTTTTAAATTTTAGTTTTATTTTTTCTATTTTTTGTTTTAGGAAAATGTTATCAATAGCTTTAGTTTTTCTGTCACATCCATCTTCCCAACATCCCTCTATCCTCCGAGGCAGATAGAGAGATAGACACAAAGAGTGAAATAGAGGGAGAAAACAGGATGTACTGACACATCAGCCAAGTCCAGTGTCATCCCACACAGTGACCCGCACTCACAGCCAGCCCCTACCTCCCCTACTCCCCACCCCCTTACACCAGCCTGGTTCAAAGCTTTGCTTACCTACGTGTGTTAAAGAAGGCACCACCTGCGCTGGACTCTCTTTCCAAAGTCAGTGAAGGCCAGGATGAGGAGTCTGCACGTCATCTCATGAGTTATGGGGGGTCATTGAAGGTTTGCGAAGGCTAGCAAAGGGAGGGATGTGCAAACAAGTCATGTTATAATGGATCTATGTTGCGTTTGTCCTTTGTTCTCGAAGAGGACCGTGACATCAGGGAGATGATGACGTGACTTGTAGTTGACTCTGATTTCAGTGAGGGAGGGCTGTGCAAGGTCACCAGCCTCACCTTCTCCTCCAGAGCCATCAGGGTCCAGTGGCCTGATGTTCACCAGGATGACTGGAGGTGGCCCAGGATGCACTGGGAGACCCTGGTCCTTTCAGGCTGTCTTTTCAGGTTCTCACTTAGAGTGAGGTAACACCCATTCAGTGAACAAGCCTCCTTAAGGAGTTAATCAGGGGATGACCCTGTTTAATCAAAACTCAAAAAAAAAAATCAGACTGGGAGGGGAAGACCTTCAGGGTTCCTGCCAAAAGTGAAACCATCACTATTTAGCATTTACATTCACTCTGTGCTAGGAGGGCAGGGACCTGTTGTCCAATCTATGAGCTCCAGAGTGAACTGGGCTCAAGGCCTGGTATTTGAGAAAGAAATCTAGCTAGTAAACCCCAAGTCAAGGAGGCAGCCTTCAGCCATGGAAATGTACCTTTCTTTGGGCAGAGGAAGAAGACAGAGGTGGAAGGGGCGGGGGGCGGGGGGTGGGGAAGAAAACCAGCTTCCATCATAACCACATCTGATGGTGTAGTCAACATTCTGCACCCATAGTCTCCCACTTCTCCAACCAAAAGAGGTAGGTGCACTTCTTTGTTTCTTCTCCAGGGCCAACATGGACCACTGCAATAATGTTCATTAGGCTTTGTTTTATTGATCCTTTTACTTCCATCATCGAAATTATAATGTTTTGCTTTCCTGATTCTACTCACTTCACTCTGCATCAGTTGAAAGATTCCCACACTTCTTGAATCTCCTATAATTGTTTTTTTTTACAACTCAATGATATTTCATTCCATTCATTCCATTCACCATGACTTGCTCAACCATCCCCCAATCGATGGGCACTCATTCTATTTTCAACTTTTTGGTGACCACAAAAGTGCTGCTATGAAAATATTTGTATATATGGGACCTTTCTTTTTGTCTTTGGCCTTCTTAGGGGCACTAGCTCAGGTATGAACCATTTAGCAATTTTCTCACATAATTCCAAATTGTTTTCTGGAATGATATACCAGTTCACCACTCCACCAAGAATGTATGAGAGTTCCTACCACTTCACCACTCCACCAAGGATGTATGAGAGTTCCTGTCTTCCCCAAACCCTACCAAGGCCTCAACATTGATCTTCCGGTTGTCCTTGCCAGATAGCATAGTGAACAGAGTGCCGAACTTGAAGTCAAGAAGACCAAGGCTCTGATACGTGCTACTTGTGTGACCTTAGACAAGTCACCTAACCTCTCTCTGCCTCTTTCAGTTTCTTCTTCTGTGAAATGGGGATAAAAGTAACATATCTCACAGGGTTGTTGGGAGTATCAAATGTGATTATATATATATATATATATATATATATATATATATATATACACATACACACACACACACACACATATATATATATATATATGTATGTATAGAGAGAGAGAGAGCGCTTAAAACCTTAAGATGCTATTAAATGCTAGCCATTGATACAGATTCTTCTAAGAGTATGGTCTTTGAGGATTCATAGTTATTTAACATTACTGAGAGAGTACTCAATACTCAAGCCTTTATATCGTGGCAGAACCTGATAGACAAGTCACACTTGACTTTGAGACTCCAAAGTCGCCTTCGTGTCTTGACAAGGCATCTGAGGAACACTTTGTGGAGGACAGGTAAAACACTGGTGTTGAAAATGTGGTCCTTGGAGTAGAGAGGAGCTTGCAACTGTTGACAATTCTACAGGACTCCCTGACAGTGATCCAGCCTACCGTGTTCTTCTGGTCAGTTCCTTAGCCTGCTTATTTGTCCTGTCGATGGGTAATTCAAGTCTAGGATAAATGTACTTGGTAGAGTTTCTCAATGGGCTACTCATCCCGCTGCACATTGTTTTCAGAGTAATAGGTGTTTCTCGTCCACTTTGTGTATTTCAGGTTGGATGGCTAAGTTGATCTCTTTCAAGTGACCATGGATTTTAATGAGGAGTGCTCTGAAGCTTAATGCTATCAGCTCAATCTTGTCTGCAAACAGGGGCATTCATTCATTTAATTCATTTATTCACTCATTCATTTAATAAACATTTATGAAGTGCCTACTATGTGCTAGGTACCGTGTTAAGTGCTGGGGATACAAAAAGAGACAAAAGACAGCCCCTGCCCTCAAGAAGTTTAAAATCTAATGGAAAAGACAACATGCGAACAAATATACACAATGATATATAAAGGAAATATATATATATATATATTATGATATATTTACTGGCATCTGGAGAACTTTGCCGTTTATGAGAAATCCCTACTCTAATGAGTCTCCATGAAGGATATCCTCCATGACTTTATGCCTCCCTTGAGGTGCATGCTCAGTGGATCATTGACTAGATTATCTCCCATAGTCACAATCTGTCATTTTAACCTCTGTATGGGAAGCTCTCATTAAAAATAAGCTTTAGACTCAGCATTTTTTATGCTGTTAAACTAATAAACAAAAGACAATGGAAGAAAAGCCTGGAGCTTTTGGGGGCGGGGAGGGGGGAGAAGGAATTTGAGAGTTTTTTCAAATATTGGAAGAGCTATGGAAATGCTTATTTCATTCCATAAATTAAAAATAAATAAAATTTTTAAAAGACAAAAAAGTGAGTCTTTACTAACTTGCTTAAGTAGAATCAAGTGGTATAAAACATCTCCTCAGACTGAGGGAATGCTCTCCCCGAAGAACATCCCTGGCTTTGTTCTTCCCTCTCTCCTTCAGTCTCTGAGGGGGCTCTGGTCCCTCCAGAAGCACTTCTCCAGTGATTTAAGGTTTACAAGGCATTTTACAAATATTATCCCATTATAATCCTCACAACGATGTAAAGACGTGGGTGCTGTTATTATCTCCACTTTACAGATGAGGGAGCTGAGTCAGACAGAGTTTAAGTCACACAGTAAGGGTCTGAGGCCACATTTTAACTCGGATCTTTCTGACTCTACTGGACCTCCTAGTTTGGCCCCAGAAGGGAAAACTAGAACCGAAGGGAATGGAGTAACATGGAGGTAGATTTAGGCTCGATGTTTGGGAAAACCTCCTAACAGAGCTCACCAAAAATGGGCTGAGCCACATGCGGAAGCATTGGGTGCCCCCTCATGCCAGGTACTCAGATGACCCCTTGTCTAGGATGTGGCGAAGAGGATTCCCATTCAAGATGATGAGAGGCGATTTTGAATAATAAATAAACCACTGGACTTGGAGTCAGGCAGAGCAAATGCAGATTTAGCCTCAGACATTCTGAAGGGAGGATAGGCAAGTTTCTTAATAATCTTCCTGAGCTTGGTTTCTTCATTTGTAAAATAGAAACCTACCTTATAGGATAATTGTGAACAAATAAAATGATGTGCTTAAAGGCTTTGTAAACCTTAGCTTGAGTTGATGTGGTCTATGAGGTCCCTTCCACCTCTGAGATTCTGAGACTTTTTAAAATTAATTTTTTCCATGAGCAAAAATCACCTCCCCCCCCACCCCATGCCCCCTAACCATTGAAAAAGAAAAATGAAAAACAAAATTCTTGTAATAGCTATGGCTAGTGAAGCAAAATGAATTCCTGCCTTGGCTCTGTCCCCAAAAATCTATGCATCCTTTGGAGATTTGAGCAATGCCATGGAGTCTGTGAATTCTTCACACCTCCCCATCTCTTGCATGCCTGGGAAGATGAGGCTGCTTTGTCTGAATGAGCCGCCTGCCCTTTCTCATGCTCTCCTCAAGCCTGGAATAGCAAACAGAGAGCCTTCTAAAGGATGGCTGAGGACAAACCCACCAGCTGAACTAGACAGAAGCTCAGAGTGGAATGAGGAAGAGAAACGAGATTTCTCAGGAAATCAGAAGAGGAAGACGTGAACTGTTAAAGGCTGACTTTAGGGAACCCAGCAGAGAAGAAAAAGATTTCTCTGTAGAAAGCTTATCTCTTCCACCAGACAAAGCGGCCCTCCATAAATGTACTGGGTGCCTCTAATATTACCGATGCCTGGAGAGGAAGAGGAAGAGGAAGTCACAATCCAGAAATAAGTCCTTGCCCACAAACTTCTGGGTCCACAAGTAATTACCAAGAAAGGCAAGGTGGGCTCCTTGGGACCCCCAGCCCTCTCCTTTCTGGGTCTAAGCAGCTGCTTCTGGAGGGACCACAACCCCCTCAGAGACTTAAGGAGAGAGGGAGGAACAAAGCCAGGGATGTCCTTCTCGGAGAGCATTCCCTCAGTCTGAGGAGATGTTTTATACCACCTGCTCTTACTTAAGCAAGTTAGTAAAGACCCACTTTTTTTTGTCTTTTAAAAATTTTATTTATTTTTAATTTATGGAATGAAATAAGCATTTCCATAACACAGTATGATAATCATAAAAAGACTGCACATGAAACTGTAAATCCACTATGTATGATTTGCTATTTCCTTTCTAAAAGCTAATTAAGCTCGGCTGCCTAATTGATATCAGCCTGATAACCATTGGAAGGGTAACACACAGATGGGGGCTCCAGACCATGGCGCTAGAAACCCACTTCTCAGCACCTCAAGTTCCTCTGGTACCCTGGAGGAAGAAAGAGTTTGCTGCCCTTTGGGGACCCAACCTGCCAGAGGGAGTAGGGGGTGGGAGAGTAGCCCCAGGCCCAGGGCCACACTGGTATTGGGCTTCCTTTGTATCCAGGGAGGTTAATAGAAACACTGAGCTTCTGAGCAGGAAGGAGGGCCCCTGAGATTCGGTAGCTGTGTCAGGGTAGGGTGGGTGGGCATCTGGTCTTGGGGCATCTCATCTATAGCCACCAGATCTGGGGGTGGGGTCCTCTGAGACTTTCAGAGTCTTCTTAGATGAAAGTGACAGGATCAGAGATTTAGAACAGGAAGAGGCTCCTCAGAGGCCCTCTAGTCTAATCCCCTCATTTTAAAGGTGAGGAACCCAAGTCTCATGGAGGATAAATGACTTATCCAAGGTCACAGAGGTAGTAAGTATCAGAGGTAGGATTTGAACCCAGATCCTTGACTTCAGAGACAGTGATTCCTGTTGCACCAAATGTTAGCAGCCTTGCCCACCTCCGACCAAACCAGCGGCAATTGTCAGCTTCTTTTCCTCCTCTTCCTCCTCCTCCTCTTCCTTCTCTTCCCACTGGAAGAAGACTAGGAACATTAGGGGAGGTGGGTCTGGGCGCTGATCCTTCCTGCGCTGATTAGAGTGTGTGGGGCATCACTCCGGCCACGTGGGCAGGAGGGGAGCAGGAAAGAATTAGAGGGAGCTCCAGCCCCAGGGAAGGGGGTAGGGGTGGAGGTGGGGTTGAGGAGCAGGGAAGCTGCAGAGAACCAAGCAAGCTTTAGCTGGAAGATTAGACAGAGAGCTGGGCAGGGACAACAGCCTCCTTTGTGGAAGGAATGGGGATTATAGAATCAAGTGACCGGGGGCTGGCCGTGGGGCCCAGCTTGGCCGGGGTTTGGCCATAACTCAGCCCCCCACCCCGAGTGGGGAGTGGGGATGAAGGATTGGGGGGTCAATAGCAGCAGATTCCCTGGGAGCCGATCAGGGCACTGAACAGCCACACACTCCCAGGCAGTGGCAGAACGTGGACATCCCACTGTGAGTATGGGGGGAGAGGGTGGGAGTTGTTTCCTGGGAATAAAAGGGTACCTTGGGAGCTATGTGGACACTGCAGGATTTAGCCAGTAAAGATATGTGGACACATGCTAGTGTACCCCAACATGCTATATGCATACATACATGAACATATTACATGCAAGGACACACTTGAACATATGCACATACACACATACCCTAGGACTCATTCGACCCAATGAGCTTTAGAGAGACTGGGATTTGGGGGACATATGTCAGGGCAAGGGACATGGAGCAGAATCTCAGTTTCCCAACCAGGAGGAAGAGAGACAGAGAACAGGAAACCTCCCTGCCTTAGGAGTGGAAGTGGATGATGAGGGGGCAGGGGGATCTGGCAGCCTCGGGGCTTCCATCTCAGCCACAAGTGCCTGGCTACGTCCCCCAAGTTCTTGAGGAAACACCTCAAAGGTCACTGATCTGTTGAAAAATCTTGTGATCCCTTCATGGTCATCCTGCCTCCTGCCCTGTTTTTCTGGACCCTTCTGCTGCTGCTGCCCGGTGCCCACGCCTCAGTTTCTCCTCGCCCCAAGAGCATCATGACTGTTACCTACACCAACCGGGTGGCGAATGTCCACCTGGGCACCTTCTCCAGGCTCCTGCTCCAATGGCGAGGCAGCATCTACAAACTCCTCTACTGTGAATTCTCCATCTTCATTCTCTGCTACTTCACCATTAGCATGATTTACAGGTGAGTCCGAAGGAGGGAAGACAGCAGAGGGAAGGTCAGAGCTGAGAGAGAGACCTTAGGAAGAGAACATCAGACCTGGGATCAGATACCTTAGGACTGACAATGTCTGGGCTGGGAGGGAGCTTAGAATATAGGACCTAGAATGTCAGAGCTGGGAGAAACATTAGAACCTAGAACCTCAAATGTCAGAGCTGAGAGGGACCTCAGAACCTAGAATGTCAACTAAAAGAAATCTTAGAACATGGAACATCAGAGCTGGAAGGAACTTTCAATCATAAAAAGTCAAGGCTAGAAGGGACTTGAGAATAAAGAATCCTAGAATCGGAAAGGATTTTGGAACACAAAACATAGAATGTCAGGGCTTGGAGAAACCTTAGTACCTAGGTCCTAGAATGTCAGCTAGAAGGAACCTTAGAACATAGGACATCAGAGCTGGAAGGAACTTTCAATCATAGAAAGTCAAGGCTAGAAAAGACCTGAGAATTAAGAATCTCAGAACTGGAAAGGATTTTAGAACACAGAACACAGAATGTCAGGGCTTGGAGAACCCTTAGAACCTAGGACCTAGAATGTCAGAGCTGGAAGGAACCCTCCAGCCCAGCCCCTGGGAAGCCATGGCTACATAAGGGGCCTTAGAAGTTCAGAGCTGGGAGGGATCTGCTGCCTTCTCTAGTTCAGGAAAGAGGAAGGATGTCAACTTGCTTTTGTTGGCAATTTTTAATGGGTGTTTTCTGTAGGTCAGCAGAGCTCGAGTTACAAGAAGCCTATCCTGATCCCCCTCCATTCCAGGGGATTCCCTCTGTTGATCATCTCCAACTCATCCTGTATATAATTTGTTTGCATGTTGTCTCCCCCATTAGACTGTGAGCTCCCTGAGATCAGGGATCCTCTTCAGTACTTAGCGCAGTGCTTGGCACATAGTGCTAGCTGTATAACTGACTTGCCCAGGGCTACAAAGCTTGTGTCTGAGGCAGGATTTGAACCCAGATCTTCCTGATCTCCTAGTGCCCTACCAGGCACAGTAATACCAGCTGTGCTCATTCTCATTGCCATGCTTCCTGTGACCTTCTCCCTCTCTCCCTGTCTTTCTCAGACTGATCCTCAGTGAGAACCAGAGGCTGCTCTTTGAGAAGCTGGCCCTGTACTGTGATAAGTATGCCCAGCTCATCCCTGTGTCCTTTGTGCTGGGTAAGTCCTGAGGGCCTCTCCCACCCTCCCCCCAGACCCCCTTTTCTGAGCCAGAACAGGTGCAAAATGAGTAGGACTCTCGTGCTGGCAGGGCTCGGGAATCACCTTCAAGAGAGGTGGCCCTGGGATGGTGTGTCTGTCTGTCTGTCTGTCTGTCTATCTGTGTGTCTGTATCTGTCTATCTGTCTATCCATCTGTCTGTCCATTTGTCCATCTGTCTGTCCATCTGTCCCATCTGTCTGTGTGTCTGTCTATCTGTCCATCCTTCTGTCTGTCTATCCATGCATCTGCATCTATCTGTCTGTGTGTCTGTGTCTATCTGTCTATCCATCTGCCTGTCCATCCATCCATCTGTCTGTCTATCCGTTTATGTGTCTGTCTGTCCATCTGTCTGTCCATTTGTCCATCTGTCTGTCTGTGTGTCTGCATCTGTCTATCCATTCATCTGTCCTTCCATCTGTCCATCCTTCTGTCTGTCTATCCATGCATCTGCATCTATCTGTCCATCCATCTGTCTGTCCATTCGTCCATACGTCCGTCTGTCTGTCTCTCTGTCAGG
Source organism: Trichosurus vulpecula (assembly GCF_011100635.1). NCBI lineage: Eukaryota > Metazoa > Chordata > Mammalia > Diprotodontia > Phalangeridae > Trichosurus > Trichosurus vulpecula. The sequence goes on from NC_050578.1 coordinate 271,983,301, forward strand.
AGAAAGAGGAGGGGAAAGGAACGTGGTGGCAAGCCAGTCCTGGGGACAGGAGAGTGTGTTCAAGGTTCATTCAGATCATGGTCAATAACTATTTCTGATTTCTACAGAGTACTAATCTCTTCTCCGTTCCCACTTTACCAAGGAATAGAGGCTATTCTCCTCCCAGGGTCCTGAGTCCAAAGCTACATGGGCCTCAGAGGCCGACTAGTCCAACCTCCTCATTTTATAGATGAGGAAACTGAGGCCAGGGCTGGAGACAGGATTTGAATTCAGCTCCTCTGACTCCAGAGCTATTCTCTCCAAATCTGTCCTGAGCCTTCTCTTTTTCCCCTCTCTCATACCTGCCCCATTCTTTCATTCCAGGCTCCCAGGCTAAGGTAAGCCTCTCCTCTTGTGTCCTTGCCCCCCCCACCTCCTCCTGGAGCTTCCCCACTCAATCGTTCTGTCCCTCAGCCCCATCTTCTATCTCTCCCAGTCCAGGGGCCCCTTTCCTGCTGCCTACAAGCACACCCAGGTCTTCTTCCATTCTCTTGTAGGACGTATGTTCTGGCCCCTCTCTCTCAGGGCCCCTGCAGGCTCTAAGGCACCCTGAGGGTGTCATGGTGGGGCTCTCTTTATGGCCATCCACTCAAGCACCCCATGTCCACCATTGCGGAAGCCATTAACTAGCCTGCTTCTACTTAACCTCAGAAGGTTTTACAGAGGGACATTTACTTCAGAACAAATATATAAACATTTCCTCAACACTTTGGAAGCCCCTCTCCCTAAAATCACCTCTTTCTCTGGGGGAAGGAACTCCAAATTTAGCTGCGTTCCTACCTAGCACTGGTTTTTACTAAGCTCACGTTCAAATATGGTACAACTGGTAGACGAACCCAAGCCTCAACTACTGCTAGGCTGTGGTTCCAATGGTCACTCCTAAGGGTTACTCTGTAGTGATTCACCAACTGCAAAACCCAGCCTGGATTTCCATGGCCCATCCTCCCAACCTTTCAGACTTTCCAAGGTTGGCATGGTCTCTCCCCAGATGCCAAGAGCTAAGGAGACCCCAAATGAAGTCAAAAGAGGAGGAGGAGGAAGAGGAAGCAGAGGGAGGTGACAGGCCTTTTAAAATTCCTCTGCAGCCAGTCAGAGGCATCTCTTCAGTAGTGGTTAGCCAACCAGAATCAGTTATCTAAAGTCTACACTCGCTCCAAGGCAGGGATGGGGAACCTGCAGCCTCAAGGCCACATGTGGCCCTCTAGGTCCTTGGGTGCAGCCTTTTGACTGAGTCCAAGTTTTACCGAACAAATCCTTTTATTGAGAGGATTTGTTCTGTGAAGTTTGGATTCAGTCAAAGGGCCCCACTTGAGGACCTAGAGGCCAAAGGTGACTTCGAGACCAGAGGTTCCCCACCCTGCTCCAAGGTCTCTCCAAAACTCTTCCCAGGTTCTTCTCTTGGAGAGAAGCCAGTCCAGATGCTTTGTACATGTGACAGACCCTCATTAACTTCAGAAAAACCTTCACTCTCTTCCAGCTAGCATCCTCTGGGCTCCTCTGGTTCACAGCCAGACTCCAGAAAGAATTATCTCACATTTGTCTCCGTTTCCCCATCTCCCATTCACTTCTCAGCCTCTTGGAATCCGGCTTCCAAACGCTGAACTCAGTTGGAATTGCTTGTCTGAGGCTCTTAATTTCTAGCTCTGAGAGTCTTTCCGCAGCCCTCATTCCATCTGCCCTCTCCACACTTCCTGACATAATCTACCAAGCCTTCCTCCTGTACCCTGTCTCCTCCCAACCTTACCTGATATTGCTCTCTCTTGGATTTCCTCCTTCCTTTCCACCTGCTCCTCCTCTGTAGCTATGACACATGCACTAGCTGTGAGCATCCCCCAAGACTCCATCCCAAGCCTTCTCTTCTTCTCACTTACCACCAGAGTTTCTGAACCTTTCTGTGTGTCATGGATCCCTTTGGTAGCTTGGTTAAGCCTAAGAATCCATTCACAGGAAAAAAAATATTTTTATAATATTTTTTATTTTAATGAAAATATTTTTAATTTCATAATTGAAAGAAATGTCAAATTTCAGCTAGAGGTTAGTGAAACTAAAGGATTTTTTCCCACCCATGTTCACGGACCCCTTGAAATCTATCCACAGGCCCCTTGCGGCAGGGGAGGAGGAGGAGAGGGTTTGTGGACCCCTGGTTAAGAATCCTTGCTTTATTCTTTTTTTTGATGAGCTCAGCTCCCATGGGTTTACTTCTTATCTCTGTATAAAGCACTCCCAAACCCTTCCTTTCTTGCACTCCTGTCTCAGATTGTCAGTTACCTGCCAGATAGCGCCACTTGGCTGTCTCATCTATGCCTCAAACTCAACATACTGCAAACAGAATTAAGCAGCTTCTCTCCCTCCCCTTGAACGTTCTCCTTCCTCTGAACTACCTCATAGTCTGTGGTGGGACCTTGAAGTCATTCTCACCTCTTCCCTCTCCCTCACCTTGGCTCAGCCTCGTATCTACTCAACTGCCAAGGCTTGTCAATTCTCCATCCCGATGTCATTGGTCCTCTTGAAAAATGAAGGACGAACAACAACATCCTTCTCCCTACTCACCTTAGAGGCAGACCCTTGCCGCCTCTCTCCTGAACCCCTAGAAGAGCATCCCAATTGGTTTTCTACTTCTAGTCAATGCCCTCTCCAATCCATCGCCAACATAGCTGCCAAAAGTCTTCCTAAAGCACAGTTCTGATCACGTGGCACGCTGCTCTAGAATCCTCAGGGGCTCCCTATTGTCCTTGGGGAAAATACAGTTCTTCATCTAGGCATTTAAAGCTCTTTGCAATCTGGCTCCCACCTATCTTTCCAGACTTACTCCACGTATACACTCTACATTCCAACCAAACTGGTTTGATAACTTTCCCCTGTCCTTGAAATGCCATTCCCATGTGTCTTTGCACAGGCTGTGATCCATGCCTTGCATGCCTTCCCTCCTCACATCTGCATCCCAGAACCTTTAGTTCCATTCATGGCTCACATCACTCTTATGGGCAATAAAGGAAGGGAATAAGTATTTAAATAAGCGCCTACTGGGTGCCAAGTGCTTTTTACAAATATGTTGAGATTCACAACAATCCTGTAAGGTAGGTGCTGTTATTATCCCCTGTTTACAGCTGGGGAAACTGAGGCAAACAGAGGCGAAAGGACCTGCCCAGAGTCACACAGCTAGTAAGTGTTGAAGGCTGGATTTGAACTCAGGGTTTCCGGACTCCAAGCCCAGTGCTTTGTCTGCTGCTCTGCTAGCTGCCTTTTCTGATTCCTGGCCCCCAAATAAACTTGTATTTACTTAGCTGTGTCTCGTTTTTTCCCAATAGAAAGTAAGCTCCTTGAAGGCAGGAGCAATTTTACCTTTTTCTTTCTATCCCCAGGGCCATTTATCTTTGTTGAACTAAATTGAATTCTACAATGAGATTTTGTTTTGCCCCCATTAGAACATTTGCTCTTTGAGGGCAGACAGGGACGTTTCACTTAAAGAAGGTTAATAAATCCTAGCCCAGTAATTGAAACAGGGAGCAGGCTAAAATGGTAGCCAGAAGGACCGTGGTTAGACTGGGCAGAGCGGCAGATAGTGAAATCTCTTTCTTGGGTGACTTTAAAGAAAAGGGTCTTTCAGGGGTAGTAGAAGCATACGCTGCTTAGGGGACTGAGCAGCAAAATGAACCTCCCAGGCCCCCCTTAGCCCTGGGAGGCTATGTTCTTACTTACACTACCCTAATCCTTTGAGTGTCGATGTAAGGCTGTATAGAGAAGGGAGAAACTGAGGCATGGCACTGGCTCCACCTTTCCTGAAGTCATAGGCTAAGGGAAGATGACAGTAGAGGTATATGCCCTGGGGTTTCATCCCCATCCCGCCCTCTAGAGTCAGGACCCAGAAAAGCGGATGGTCACTAATTCCTGGTCCTGAGTGAAAAGAGCAGGGATTTTGGAGTTGGAACACTTGGGTTCAAATCCTGGCTCTGCCTCAAACTCGCCTCTGGCAGGTTATTTCTCCTTTCCAAATCTCAGTTTCCCTGTCCATTTAGAGTCAGGATCTTGAAGGTCTCTCTAGCCCTGAATCCTAGAGCCCTAGAACCCTCCAAGTCTATCCTGGGGTCCCCCCCTGCCCTCTCCCATCCATGGCTCCTCCCTCCAGCCCGTTAGGTCATCCCAGCCTCAGGTTCCTGAGCCCTGGGCTGGCCTTGGGCTCCCAGGCTCCTCCCCTCAGCGTTATCCTGGACTGCTCACCCGGCAGATCCATCTTTCACCAACATCGATCTTTCTTTCTCTACAGCCTCACATCCACCTCCTTCACTGTCTTCATGTGGCTGCCATCTTGGTTCAGGCTCCCATTATTTCTCACCTAGACTAGAGCCTCCTAATTAGCCTCCCTGCTCCAGCATCACCCCACTCTAACCTCCCCTTCCCAAAGTTGCCAAGGTGATTCCCCTTAAGCATCCATCTAATTATGCCTCCCCCCCCATAAATTCCAGTGGCTTCCTATTGCCTCTGTGATCAGATACAAACTCCTCCATTTGGCTTTTTAAACCTCTTATACTTTGCCCCCAACCTACTTTTTCAGCCTCACTGGAAATTTTTCCCCCTCCCACAGTATTTTATAGAGGTACCCTGACCTCCTCTCCACCCCTCATCTCCGGCTTTGTACTGGTGGATTCTCATGCCTGGAATTCACTTTCTCTCTCTCCTCTCTCCTCTCTCTTCTCTCCTCTCTCTCCTTTCTCCTCTCTCTCCATCTCTCCATCTCTCTCTCTCTCTTTCTCTCTCTCTCTCTCTCTCTCTGTCTCTTTCTCTCCCCCCTCTCTCTCTGTCTCTCTGTTTCTGTCTCTCTGTCTCTGTCTCTCTCTCTTTCTCTCTCTCCATCTCTTTCTCTCTCTCCTCTCTCTCTCTCTGTCTCTCTCTTTGTGTCTCTCTGTGTGTGTGTCTCTCTCTCTCCTCTCTCTCCTCTCTCTCTCTCTCTCTCCTCTTTCTGTCTCTCTCCCTCTCTCTGTCTCTGTCTGTGTCGGTCTCTCCCTCTCCCCTTCTCTCCTCTCTCTCTGTCTCTCTCTCTCTCTCTCTCTCTGTCTCTCTCTCTCTCTGTCTCTTTCTCTCCCTCCTCTCTCTCTGTCTCTCTGTTTCTGCTCTCTGTCTCTGTCTCTCTCTCTTTCTTTCTCTCTCATCTCTTTCCCTCTCTCCTCTCTCTCTGTCTCTCTCTTCTGTCTCTGTCTCTCTGTCTCTGCCTCTCTTTCTCTCTCTCCTCTCTCTCTCTCATCTCTCTCTGTCTCTCTCTCTGTCTCTCTCTGTCTGTCTCTCTCTGTCTCTCTGTCTCTCTCTGTCTCTCTCTCTCTCTCTCTCTCTCTCTCTCTGTCTCTCTCTCTCTCTCTCTCTCTCTCTCCCCCTTCCTTCGGATAGAACTCAGGTACCCTTTCTGCATGAAGCCTTTCCTGATCCTCGGTGTCCTCTCCCCAAAACTACATTATAATTACCTAACTAGGATTTGTGGTCTAAATTTACCACGATTATGCATATGTGTGTTGATGGTGTTTCTCCCAATGGACTGTGAGCTCCATGATTCATTCTTCTTCTTCCTAGGCCCAGAGCCCAGAACAGTGTCTCGTTCACAGTAGGTACTAAATAAATGCTTGTTGGCTGGTGGATTGACTGAATGATGGCAGGGGCTCAGTTCCTCCTCCCTCGTCTCTCCCCTGGCGCAGGTTTCTATGTGACCCTGGTCGTATCCCGCTGGTGGAGCCAATACCAGAGCATCCCCTGGCCTGACCGGCTCATGAACCTGGTCTCGGCCAACGTGGAAGGCGAGGATGAGCACGGCCGGCTGCTTCGACGCACCCTGATGCGCTATGCCCACCTGTGCACAGTCCTCATCCTGCGCTCAGTCAGCACTGCTGTCTACAAGCGCTTCCCCAGCACCCAACACCTGGTGCAGGCTGGTGAGCGGGCAGGGCTGATGGGAGGGGGCACCGTGGGGTACACCAGGCACGGGGCTCAGGCCTGGGTCCTGCCCCATCTCTATAACAACAACAAGCATGTGCACCGCACTTTAAAGTTTGCAAAGTGTTTTACAACGATCTCATTGTATCCCCACAGTAAACCTGGGAAGTAGGTGCTGGCGTTATCTTCGTTTTATAGATGAGGAACCTGGCAAGAGGGTAAAGAACTTGCCAGGGTCACACAGCTAGTGAGTGTCAGAGGCTAAATTTGAACTGAGGTCTTCCTGACTCCAGGACCGGTGATCTATCCATCACACCGCCTTGCTAGGTCAGGCTTCTTGGCTGGAACACCAGCACAGAAGCCGTCACGAAGTCCCAAGAGAAGCCCAGCTCTCCATAAGAGACCCAGAGAGTGACTTGCCCAAAGCCTCCAGTGGCAGAGTCTAGACTCCGCGGGATTTCAGCTGAGCAGGGAAGACCTCCGAGATGTAGCACTCAGTCCAACCCTCCTCATTGAGGCCCAGAGAGGAGGAGTGACTTGTCTAAGGTCACTTTGCTCCAAAGACAGATGAGAAGTGAATTCTCCTCACTCCGAATGTAGGCCGTGTTCTTTGTTCTAACCCCGCCACCACAGTCATGCTGGCGGCCTCCTTGGCTCAGATCTCCAGGCTTTTTTCACCATGCATGCGGGCGTGGGTCTGGGCATCTGGGGCATAGTGAAGGGAAGGAATCAGACAAAACAGAAACTCAATGCTGACAAATGCCTTCTAGCATAGCCTTCCTCGTCAGGGCCTGAGGGCCCCCGAGAGAACAGCAGCTTCACCCCTACTCTGGGAAGTCTGGCTACTCGCAGCTCGGGTACATTTAGGAAGGGAATGACCCGTGCTTATGACCCTTAGGGCAAATGCTGCATAATTTATCATCTCAGAGAGCTGTCCACGGTACTGAGAGGTTAAGGGACTTGAACCTTGGTCCTTCCCATTCTAAAGCTGACTGTCTAGCTACGATACACACCACGCTGCCTCGACAATAACTATCCCAAAAACGACAACAACCCATGATTTGGGGGCTCTCCGGGGTTAACAAAGCTCTTTTCTTCTAACAGCCCAGTGTTGGGCAGTATAAACACAACTGGTCTCATTGAGGCCTGGAGATTTAGTATGGGACGCAACCTCAGAGGTCATCTAGCCTACCTGCCTCATTTTACAGGTGAGGAAACTGAGGCCCAAGAGAGTGAAATGACTTGCCCAAGATTACCTAGGTAAGCAAATGACAGGGCAAGGATTTGGACCCAGGTATTCTGACTAAGGGCAGCTAGGTGGTGTAGTGGTTAGAGCGCTGGGCCTAGAGTCAGGCAGACTCATCTTCCTGAGTTCAAATCTTGTCTCTGACACTTAATAGTTGTGTGACCCCACTCCAGGTACTTCGCTCTGTTTGCCCCTCATCTGTAAAATGAGCTGGAGAAGGACGAGGCAAACCACTCTAGTATCTTTGCCAAGAAATCCCCAAACGGGGTCAAGGAAGAGTCAGACATGAGTGAAAGGTCTGAACAACAACCACCTCTGACTCCAAATCTGGAAATCTTCGCACCTAACTTTTAATTGTCCCAAGTCAACACAGGGAGAAGCCATGAGGAAACAGTTGATCTGTGTTGACTCATTCGGCTAGTCCTGGGCATATCTGGGTTGTTTTACCCTTGTTTCTGTATCTCTCTCCCTCCCTCTGCGGGTCCTTCTTTCTGCCCCTTCCCATCCATCCATCCCTGACTCTCTCTCTCTTGCTGTTTCCAGGCCTCATGACCCCTGAGGAGCACAAACGATTCGAGAGCCTTAACTCTCCCCACAACAAATTCTGGGTTCCGTGCGTGTGGTTTGCCAACCTGGCTGCCAAAGCCCGAAGGGAGGGCCAGATCAGGGACAGCGTTGTTCTCCAGGGTATCCTGAATGTGAGCTTGGGAGTCTTTGGGACTTGGAGTGGGAGGAAGGGGGGAGATCAGAGGAGGGTCAGGGTCATCCCACGAGTGGTTGATAGCCATGAGAGGCACTGTAAGAGTTGTGGAGGTAGTACCTTGAAGACCACCTTAGGCTGGACTTTTTCCTGTACCGGCCACTACCCAAGCCTCCACCACCAAGGCACCCCCCCAGGGACAGTGGCCCTGACTGGCACACTCTCCCTAGGGGCCAGCCTTTGGGAGCAGATAACATTTCTCATTTTCTTTGCCCTCAATTGTTTACAAACACTTTCCTTACAACAACCCTGTGGAAAGGGTAATCCAATGACTTTATCTTGATTTTACAGAACAGAGAAATGGAGGCTTAAAGGTTTTGGAATAACTTGTCCAGAGGAATAAGTAAAAGGAAGCAAATTATATAGAAAAAGTTCTGGGTTTAGGATCAAAGACTCAGAATATAAGTGTTGCAGGCACTCTGACCTTGAAAAAGTCGCTTCCTCCCTTGGACTCAGTTTCCCCAACTTTAAAATGAGGAGGGTTAGACTAGACTCTGATGTTCTATGTTCTGTTGGTTATTTTTAGCCTTGAGATCTTGGTCCTCAGATCCCAGGGCTCTCTCCATCACACCCCACTATTCTCTCTTTACCACATTGTCAGTAGCCATGAGAGATGGCGAATCCCAAACAAGGTAGTGAGGGTGGGACTGTGGATCAGAAGGAGGTATGAGGAGGGCTCATGGATGACGGTCTCTTCCCTGTCCCGGTCTGCTCTTCTCCAGGAACTGAACACCTTACGCTCTCAGTGTGGTGCCCTCTACGGCTATGACTGGATCAGTGTGCCTCTGGTCTACACACAGGTGAACAAACCAGATCCAGGGGAGGGACAAAATGAAGCAGGATTCTGGGAGGGACAGAAGCTCTGGCCACAGCCCCAGCAGAGATGTCGCTTGAGGGGCTCAGACTTTGTCTTGTCCAGGGACTTCATCTTTTCCTGGACAGCTTGGCAGATGGTCTGGTGAAGCCCACAGACTCATGTTTTTAAGGGCATGAAAATAAAATACACAGGACAACAAAGGAAAGCAATTATATTGAAATACAGTGATTTAAAAAAATTTTTTTTAATTCCTGGCCCTGGTGAAGAGCCTCTGGAAGAAGAACTCTGTGATCTGAGTTAGCCATGCCAGTCGCTCATGTCTTGTACATTCTCCACATGGGAAGGTGCAGGGAGACAGGCTAATGTAAGGGGAAAACTTCCTAAGGATGAGGTTTGTACGAATGAGGATTTGGCTGGTCGTGAGCTCCCCATGATTGCAGGTCTTTGGGTGGACGCTGGATGACCACTTGTCATGAATGCCCTGATAATAATCCTCCATGTTTCTAGGGCTCACTGCATGTGTGCCCCTCCTGTGACCCTCATGACCCTGGGAGGCTGACTGACATTGGCCCATTTTGAAGGCAGAGAGAGTTCAGTGTGCCCAAAGGTCTGAAGCAGAATTTGGACTCAGGCCTTCCTGACTCCAGTTCTACTTGTCTACCTCGTGGTTGTAGAGAATATTCCTGTCCAGGCAGGGGTTGGACCAGACAGCCCCTGAGGAGCCTCAGAGCTCTGAGCATCCGTGTCTGTCTTGTGGCCACCTTATGATTCCATTTCCTCTGCTACCGAGTGGGAGACAACCTGGCCTCTTTGGCCTAAAAGGGATCAAGCATGAAAATCTGATGAATTTTGCAGCATTCAAGGTTCTAAGGCTCCTTCCATTCTGTGTTATAAGGTCTCTCCCTTCCAGCTCTCCTCAGAAGCAGAGAATCCTGGAGCCCAATGATCCCCTCTCTTGTTCCCTGAAACAGGGAGACTGAGCAGAAAAGTGAGGGGGAGAGGGCTCCCTGCACAGGGAGGTCAGCTTCTAAGGTTCCTTTCAGTTCTGAGGTTTTAGGGTGCCCCAGTCTTGAGATGCTGAGACTCTTAGGCCCTGTTCCATCACAAGCTGGTCTAGTGGAAAAGCCACCAGAGTGGGAGGTGCCGCCAGCCCTTCAGTGTCTCCGCTTGTCTAGGAAGGGGGCATGGGAGGAAAGGAGCCCCCCACCCAGCACGGGGTGACTCACGGCCTTCTCCACCTTATAACCCAGGTGGTCACCGTCGCCGTCTATAGCTTCTTTCTGGCCTGTCTGATAGGGCGACAGTTTCTGGATCCAGCCAAGTCCTATCCAGGCCACGAGCTAGACCTTTTCGTGCCTGTCTTCACTCTTCTCCAGTTCTTCTTCTATGCTGGCTGGCTAAAGGTGAGCCTTGGGGCAGTCCTGTGCCAAAGGATGCCATCCAGCTGTGCCAGTGGGCAGGAGCTGGGCAGTGTGGGGATGGAACAGTGGGGAAGGGGTAGGGAAAGGGGAGAGAGGAGAGGGAGGAATGGGGAGCTGGAAGAAAGAGGACTAACTGGTGTTCGATGACATCCACAATTGTGAATGCCAGATGGAACATTCTAGTCTCTTATGTCCTTTTCTATAAAATATTTGGATTGGACTAGACAGCTTCTGAGGTTCTTGTTCCATGTTCTAAGATCCTTCCCAGCCCTGATGTTCTGTAAGCTATGTTCTAAACTCTGACATTCCTTTTTTTTTTTTGAGGCAATCAGGGTTAAGTGACTTGCCCAGAGTCACACAGCTAGTAAGTATCTGAGGCTAGATTGGAACTCAGCTCCTACTGACTCTAGAGATGGTCATTCCATCCACTGAGCCACCTAGCTGCTCCTTGACATTCTCTATTTTTAAAGTCTGGATCTTCTCAGATCTGAAATTTTTTGTTCCAAGGTCCCTCCCAGTGATGAAGTTCTCTGTCAAAAGGCCTCTCTGAGATATGACATTCCCTGTTCTAAGGTTTCTTACAGCTCTAATATTCTACATTCTAAGGTCCCTCTCCACTCTGTTTTATGTTCTAACCACCACCCCCTCCCCACCATCACTGAAGTTTTCTGTTCTAAGATGCTCAACTTGAGTGGGGCCTGGGAGGAGGATCTGGAGGCAGAAAGAATCAAGGCTGGCGTGTAATCTCAGACCGGGGGGTGGGGGCTGAGCATCACACTGAGACCCTCGGAGGGACTTGGGCAGAGGCGGGCGTCGGCGAGCGCTCTGGATTGGCTGCAGCCAGCCCGCGCCTGCCTGATGCTGGGGACTCTGCGGCAGCTTTCCCGGAGGTCTGAGCCGGTCCTATTGATTCACAAGGTTAAGGAAGCGATTTTTCCGAAGCAGGTCGGTGCTATCTTTCCCCCTCTCCCTGTATCAGGTGGCAGAGCAGCTCATCAACCCCTTTGGAGAAGATGACGATGACTTTGAGACCAACTGGCTGATTGACCGGAACTTACAGGTACAGGAGCGACAAAGTCTGCCGGTGCTGAGCCGGTGCGGCGGCTCCTGCTCCAACAAAGCCCTTTATCAAGCGCCGCCAGCGGGCAGGACCTTGTGCCAGTCGGTGGGGGAGATGACGGAATTTAGAAAGGACCTAGTCCTTATACCCTCGAACTTACAATCCAACAGGGTAGATCAGACACCGGTGCGGACTGCAAAAATATCCCCAAGCGACTGACTTCTGTTTTATAAAAATGTTCTCAGACATATTCGCTTGTCCCCTCTCCATAACAAGCCCATGCAACCAGTCAGCTGGCCTTTACAAAGCACAACAACCTTGCGAGGGAGGGGCCGTTACTACCCCCATTTTACAGCTGAGGAAACTGAGGCAAACAGCGTTAAGTGGCTTGCCCAGGGTCACACAGCTGGGAAGCGTCTGAAGTTGTATTTGAACTCAGGTCTTCCTGACTCCAAATCTAGAGCCCTACTTTCCTACCTTAGCTCCCTTTAAGAACATATATTAAGCGCTTACTAGGGAGTCGGTGGGATTTATTGAGTGGGGGGATGGGGATGACAAGATCAGACCTAAGGGACTCTACTGGTAGTCAATCCACTAACGGTTCTTGATTGATTACTATGTGCCTAGCGCCGTGCTAAGAGTCAAGGAGGCTCGGATTAAAAACAAAAATAAACCTAAAGCTCGCATATACGCACAGACAACCCCCAAAGCCGGACCTCTTCTCTCCGGGCCGCCCCATGTTCATTTCCGTATTCAACAGCGTCGATCAGACTGCTGCTGCGTGCCAAGCCCACCTTCCAGGCCGGGGGCAACATCCAACCGGAGCGGGGCTCCCTGTCCTCAGGGAGCGTAGGATCTAAGCAGCCCAAAAGAGATCCATGAAACACACACGCCATAATAGAGGCTTTAACGGAAGGGAATGGAGACCCGTGGGAGGGGTCCGAGGGATGAGGAGATGAAGAAAGCCCGGCTGGAGGGGCCGGCACTTGAGGTGGGGAAGGGGGCCGTTCCGGGTCTAGGGCGCAGCGAGCCAAGGCCCGGAGGCCGGAGAACACAAGTTGGCGGGTGAGGTCGCAGAGTAGCCCAGCCTGGCTAAAAGATAGGACAAAGTCAGCTTCCCACATCGCAGCCCGCCCTTCCTTCAAGTGAATTCGTCGTTGAATTTCAGCCAGACTCAGATAGAGGGGAAGAAAAGGAGAATATGATTGACCCCAAGAGCTGCACCTCCAGGGGACAGCCTGGGGCTCCCCGGTTCAGTCCCTTTTCTCTTTCTCTCTCCTTCTCCCCGCACCCCCTCCCCCCAAAGGTCTCTCTTCTGGCTGTGGACGAGATGCACCAAGACCTGCCGGTCCTGGAAAAGGACATGTACTGGAATGACCCAGATCCCCACCTGCCCTACACGGCGGCAGCCTCGGAGTCCAAGCGAGCCTCCTTCCTGGGCTCCACCTTCGACATCAAGTGAGTCCCCAGCTCAGGCTAGCTCCCCTCCCCCCAGTGGTGGGGAGGTGGAGGGAGCAGTGGGTGGACTAAGGCTTCCTTCACCTGCAGAAAAATCCCATGAGGCTTGAAGGGAAATGGCTTTAAGGAGGTGGGTTGATCTGATAGAACATCTTGGAGCAGAGAGGCCTGCAGGGCATGAACGCAGGACACTCCCCGTCTCTCCCCATCAGATAGAATGAGCCCAGGCAGCTCATGGCTGACTCTTCCTGGCTATAAGACTAAGACTCCATTCTCTCTCTCTCCCTCCCTCCCCTCCCCTCTCCCCGCCCCACCCCACATATTAACATGACTTTTATTATAGGGACATCCCAATGAACATACAGAATAATAATAAACACCAAATCCAACCATTTTAAAAGACACCAGAGTCTTAACCCACAGTCACATCTCCTAAAAATACAGAGCTACAGTGACATTATGAGAAGGAATTAACAGCAAAAAGTAAAGAGTTGGACTAAAATTACTCGAAGATTCCATCCAGTCCTAAGCCCTGGGATGCCCTGAATGCCTTGCAAGCTCAGGGGCTCTCCAGCTAGGCTCTGGAGGTGAAGCCCTCCTCCATTTTAGTCTGGTTTTCCAGTTACTGTCACAGAGGACTGAATCGTAGATCGAGAACTGGGAGGGACTTTAGGAGTCATCTGGTCCAACCCTATCATTTTGCAGATAAGGAAGCTGAGGTCCAGAGAGGGAAGGTGGGGGGTCCAAGGTCCCACCCATTGTGGGAAGGAAGCCACCGAATTGGGGTTTAAGCCCAGATCCTCTGATTTCTACATCTGGGACTCTTCTTCCCTCAGCCCTAAGATACCCCCTCTGCCAGCTCCCATTTCCTTGAGTCATTGCTTTGGGGAAGGCTCGAGTCACCCCATCTCTCGCTGCATCGATCACATATAGAATGGTGGCACTTCAGAAGCAGAAGGGACTCAGGAGAGCACCTCTGCAGTGGCAACCATTGTGGATGGTGGATCGATGCCTGGGTGTCGGGGGTCCCCTAGTGGTATGATCTGAGAAGCGCCAGGAAGGACTCAAAGCGAGTTCCCCATTGGGATGCCCCAATATCTGAAATCCTACCATCTGCAATTTCAGGAAATCATGAGATTTTAGAGCTGCGAGAGTCTTGGAATTATAGAATTGAGAGCTGGACGGGAATGCAGATACCTTACCGAATGAGAAAGTCCTCGTAATGCCTGCTAGCATTTATATAATGCGTTACAGTTTACAAAGCTCTATACAAATGCTATCTCATTTATTCAAACAGCAATTCAGGGACATAGATGCTGTTAGATTCCCGTTTTGCATGTCAGGAGACTCCAACGTCACACAAGCAGGGAGTCTCAGAGGGGGAATTTCTTTCTACTTGCCAAAGTTACCATCACCCATGACCTAACTAGCAAAGTGGTGGGATTCTAACTCAGGTCCTCTGAGTGCATCTGGCACTGTCTCTATGAGACCGCAATGCTGCCAACCTCTTCCACTTTGACCTTGGGCAAGGTCATTTTACCCCTACTGGCCTCAGTTTCCCTGACCAGTCTTTTTCTTCATCTGTAAATTGGGGATGATAATACTTGGTTACATGAATGGGAAGGTAAGGATCAAAAGAGATAATGAAAATGAAAGCGTTTTGTAAATTCTGATGTGACAGTCGAATGTGAGTTATCTTGAAGGGGGCAAGTATTTGCTTTTTCTGTACCTGTCACTGCCTTCTGTAGGAAGCAAAGGTTCACTTTGGGGGATAGATCTGGCTGTGGGGAGTAGGTCCTGACCCAGACTAATGAGGTGGGCACTTTACCTCTTCCCAGCATGCAGAAAGAAGAGATGGAATTTCAGCCCCTGGAGCAAATTAAAGAAAATGAGGAAGCCAACCACTCCACTCCATTCATGGGTCCCTTCAGTCGCCTGCTGGGGGTGCAGCCCCCCGGCTTCACTAGGTCTGCCTCGAGAATGAACCTGCTTCGGAGGAGGGATTACCCATACCAGGATGTGGGCAAGGCCAGAAGTGCCTGGACCTCAAGGGGCGATTCCTCTTCACAGGCTGGTTCCAGCTTGAGGGAACAGTGGGAGAGTGAAGACTCTAAGCTTCGGGAGCTGGACGCCTTCATATCCACCCCCTTCTATGAGAGGCCTGGTTTCTACAGTGCCCCCCAGACACCCATCAGCTCCTTCCCTCTGGTTTTCCCACTGAGGCGTCCACCAGGCAGAAGAGGCACTGCTCTCTCCAATGTCCAGACTGGCTCATCCTTCACCAAAGACAATTGTGCCAATTTCTGCCCGTCACAGGCCAGTGACATGGATGCGAGCCAAAACTCTGTGACTTCCAGCATGAGGGAAAGTTTCATCTGGCCCACAGAGAGAGGCAAAACCACTGATGCCTCCTTGGTAGCTACCCTGGAGGATCATCTGCCCAGGAAAAATGAAGAACTTAGTGCCCCAGGGACCCCCGAGGCCCAGACCACAGCTTTAGAGAGCCCCAACTTCCTATTTGAGGCTGACGTGGAGAGGCTGGACAGCTTTAGGAGACCTAGAAGCCCCTGGCAGCCCTGGCTGGCCCTGGAGAACAAATCTGTTCTCTGTTCAGATTCACTCCCTGCTGCAATGGGCACCCCCAGTGATGACCCTTCTCTGCCCAGCTCCATCCCTCTGGCACCTGCATTGCTCTCTCAAATCAGGTACAGCAAAGCTGCTCTGCCCGGCTCAGATGATGATGGACCCAGCACCCTTGGCCAGGTCTCCATGGAAACATCGGGGTCTCCAAAAGATCTGGGGACTGTAAGTGATGTCCATTTCACCACAGAGCATAGGGAAACTGTTGAGCATCCTTCCTCCAAAGACCCAGGCATCTCCCTGGCAGAGGGAGACTTGCTGGGGCTGATAGAAACAATTCAGGAAAGAAGCGAGTTCTCTGACTTGGGACAAGTAGGCAGGTTCAGTTAGCCCATGTCCCAGGGCCTCTTAACTCAGGCATGAGTGTTCCAGGCTGTGTTATGCAAACCCCTGGCTAAGGTGAACTAGACTGCAGAGGGCTTTTCCCAAAGCCAGCCAGAGGAGATGGATGGAAGGAAGGAAGGAAGGAAGGAAGGAAGGAAGGAAGGAAGGAGGAAAAGAGGGAGGGAAAAAGGAGGGAAGAAAGGACGGAAGGGAGGGAGGGAGGGAGAGACAGAGAGACAGAGAGAGGGAAGGGGAAGGCAGGGAGAGGGAAGAAAAAGAGGGAGGGAGGGAAGAAAAAGAGGGAGGGAGGAAAGAAAAGAAAGGAAAGGACAGGGAGGGAGGAAAGAAAAGGAGAGGGAGGGAGGAAGGAGGTGGAAAGGAAGGTGGGATGGAAAAAAGGAAGGATGGAGAAAGGGAAGGAAGGCAGGGAAGGGAGGGAGCAAGAAGGAAGAACAGACTATCAGGAGTGCTTCAGTTTCTTCCATCTGCTCCCTAACGGGTAGCACAGAACCAGCCGAGGTAGAGAACACAGCACAGCCTGCTTCTTTATTATTCCTTCTCTCCAACAGGCACAGTATTGTTCAGCAGGACAGCTAGCAGCCACCTCCCCAGCAGCTGGTCCCCTCAAGCTTCTCCCTTCTTACAGCAGTCAGCTGTTTCCTTCAACCACAAAAGACTCAAAATATCCTGAACCCTCAAGCTCTCAAGCCACGTGCTAAAAGCAAAAAGAAGAAACAAAAGGGATGTGGTCTGGAGCGGTGACCTCCCTCTTTCCCATTCACTTAGCTGCCTAGTTTGGGGATAGAGCCCCGACTGGGCTGGGGCTGTCAGTGAGGGACCCAAGAACGAGCAGTCTCAGCTCTCTTGGGATGACACTAACAGCTTTGGGGGAGCTCAGGATCCCCCTGCATTTCAAGGCACACACTTCCTAGACTCTATAGGATTTTGGTGAAAATCCTTAGCCTACAGAGCAGGTAGGATTAAGAACCACTGGGATTTATTAAGGCCAAGGCAAACCCCTAGCCACTACAGGCCCCAGGCAGTGGTCTCACAGTATGGACTTGGGAGTATCCCCATGACTAACCCTAACCCTAACCCCCTCTGCTTCCTCGGTATTGACATCCCTAGGTTTAAGCCAAACAACTCTTCTCTAGGATGGCCTGGGGTCATCTCTGCCAAGTCCTCTCCTGGGATCAACGAGTGTGGACTCCAAGACCCACCATTGCACGGGCCACTGATATGTCTAGGATCCATTTTTTTAATGAGATTTCACTCAAGCACGGGTGAACAGGTGCAGACGTAGGCTGACTAGAAGCCAATCCCAACGCTCATTGGTCTGCTTGGTCTCTCTTCTTGAAACGGGGGAGGGGTCTCAAACAAAGGGCTCGCTGTCTCATGCAGACTAGATGCACGTGGGTCTCACTAAAATTTAGGGCGGGTCCTGAGCGGGGAATTCTGGGTAACTTACACCTTAGGACTGTTTACTCTTCAAACGGACTCACATTCTTACTTGGACTAGGACTACTTAAGGGTTGTCTGTGCTGAGTCCCCACTCCGGTCCTGGTAACCCCAAGGAGGCTCATTACCCCAACACAAGATGGCCACCGCAGGGCTCCCCTCTCCTACCGTGCCTTCCGAGGGTTGGGAGCAGATAATACCCCTTACCCACACACACCCCCCCTTGTCTATCCCAAATTCAATCTTTATTGAGCCCTACAGCCCTAGGTGACAGGCTTAGCTTATGTAACTGAGGTAAATTCCAAAATATATCGCAATTCCCCCCAAAATAAACTCAGCACACAGTGATTTTCATCAGTACCAAGTCACTTTATTGGGATGTAAATGGTGGTAGTTTTTTGGTACAGATTATGAAAAGGTCAGATAACCAAAATATGCATGCACTGAAAGACAGCAGGAGTCACGCCCACAGTTCCCAGGTGTGGGGGAAGCCAGGTGCGGCTTAGCTCTCGTTGTCACTGTCTCCAAGGGTGTGCTTGTCAAAAAGATATTCCGCCATGCCAGAATCGGGGGCCCCCATCTTGCGCAGGTTGGTTACGTGATCACCCAGTTGTTTGATGGCCTTTACCTGTTCGTCCAGGTAGTGGGTTTCGATGAAATCACATAACTGAAAAACAAAGGCAGGACCGTTGGTGACTGTTGGCCCGCCCCTCGCTCTCCCCGCGACCCAGTTCTCGGGCCAGGCCCGCCCCCCGGGGGGAGGGGCCAGACACTCACATGGGGGTCATTCTTGTCAGTTGCCAGCTTGTGCAATTCCAGTAACGACTGATTGACATTTTTTTCCAAGTGCAGAGCACACTCCATTGCGTTCAGCCCGCTCTCCCAGTCATCTCGGTCTGGTTTCTGTAACAGAGGGCGGCTGGGTGAGTGGAGCTGACCCCGGGAGCGCCCCCCGCCCGCCGCTGAGCCCTTCCCGGGCCCCTGCCCACCTTGATGTCCTGCAGGAAGATGCGGCCCCCGCGCTGGTTCTGCAGTTTCATCAGCTTCTCAGCGTGCTCCCGCTCCTCGTGGGACTGGTGTAGGAAATACTTGGCGAAGTTCTTCAGCGCCACGTCATCGCGGTCAAAGTAGTAGGACTGCAAAGACAGCGGGAGACGGGATCAGTGGTTTGCTGTTGCTCGGGACCCAGCCCTGCCGGGCACCACACAAAGGCCCTGGAGGAGAACCACCGCCGCCACCACGTGACCTCACCCTCTACACTTGGGGTCCTGGGGTGAACAAGCACCCAGAGCGCCCCCCGGGGCTCGGATGAGCTTTGTGCCCGTAAGCGCCCGCGACCACGCCACGCCCTTGCTGGCCATCGCGCCCCGCTGGGGTCTGCGCATTGTTTGTGCTTTTAGAGCCGCAGAATCGCCTCAGAGCCTGCCCCGGGGCTCGGCATTTTCTTTGCATGACTGGTCCAGATCGCACTAAGGGGGCTCAGCCCCGCCCCCAGACCCCTAAGAGGTGGGGGCGGATTAGCCCGCTGCGTCCAAGCAAAAGGCGGCTCAAGGTCAAACTGGGCACCGCGCTGCCCTTTGGACCCCGCACCTGATAACGGAGGTGGGGACGCGGGACCGCAATAAGGGGAAGGGCCGCCTCCGCCCCCCGCCCCATCAGCGTCTCGGCCAGTATCCCGCCCGGGCTCCGCCCTTGGCCGCATGGGGCCCAGCTCTCGGGGGTGCGGAGCGAGCGCCATTGCGCAGGCGCAGCGACCGTGAGGGGGAGGGGAGTAGAGAAGGGAGACCCGCCCCCCCCCCGGGGCCCGTCCTCACCATGGACAGGTACACGTAGGAGGCGTACAGCTCCAGGTTGATCTGGCGGTTGATGGCGGCCTCCGAGTCCTGGTGGTAGTTCTGTCGCACCTGAGAAGGGGACGAGGTGGTCATGGCGGCGGCGGCGATGGAGGCTGACGAGGAGGCGGGAGGAGGCGGCTGCGCAGCGGCTGCGGCTGAGGCTGGGGCGGCGGCGGCGGCGGCGACGGCCGGGGGGCGGCTGAACGAGCGGCTGCTGCTCGAACGGTAGGACGGAAGAAGTGTTGGTTAGTGGAGGTGAAGGTGGAGAGGTGGCTAAGGGCGGCTCCGGCCGGGAATCGAGCAGCGGGTTCCGTTCAAGCACTGTTGAAGCAGGAAACCGC
Source organism: Trichosurus vulpecula (assembly GCF_011100635.1). Taxonomy (NCBI): domain Eukaryota; kingdom Metazoa; phylum Chordata; class Mammalia; order Diprotodontia; family Phalangeridae; genus Trichosurus; species Trichosurus vulpecula. The sequence goes on from NC_050578.1 coordinate 272,002,616, forward strand.
AGCGACTCCCCTTCCCTGCGCTTCTGGCGACTCGGGGGCGCCCGCGCGGCCCTTTTATGCCCGCGCCGAGGCCCCGCCCCGCGTCACGCCAGCCCCCGCCAATGGCTGCGCGAGGGGCGCGCGGGGGGGCGGGCCTTGGCGTCACGGGACCCACCGCCCCCGCCCGTCCCCGCCGGCTCCCCCGCAGCCCCCTCCGTCGGAGTCTGCGCCCTGGAAACGGAGAGGGGGAAGGAGGGGGGCGGCTCTTCTCGTCCCCTGGGGGGAGGCGAGCGGAGGCTTGAATCTCCCGCTGTTCCCAGCAGCGCGCTCTCCCCCCTCCCCTGCCCACACCCAGCATTGCATCAGGTCCTGGGGTGCGGGGGGGACACTGTGGATGGGGAGGGGTGTTTGGGCTCAAACCCCGAGGAGGAGGAGGGAGTCTAGGCTGGATCCACGCGCCCCTTTGTCCCTGATGACTTTCTTCCCCCCTTTTTTTGGGGGAGGGCTGCATTCGGGATGGGATGGGAGCCTCTCCCTCTGGGAGTGAAGAGAAATTGGGGAGGGGGTTTCATCGTCCCTCCCAGCCATGAAGCTGCAGAGATAGACCCTGGTGGGCCCCGCTGGAGGACTGGGACCCCCGGCATCTCAGCCCGGAGTCGGGGTCCGAGCCCTGGAAAGAGCACGGGGTGCGGAGCCCCCCTCCGTTCCTTTGTAAAATGAGTGCGTTGGACCAGCCGATGTCCCACCTTCCAACCCTGGATGTTCGATTGCCAAGCCCCCCACCCCCATTTTACAGATGTGGAAGCTGAGGACCCCAGAAATGAACTGCCTGGCCCAAGGTCATCTACATCAATCATTAGAGCCAGAGGGTGGGCGTCACGCGGGCTGTCCCCACAAAGACCAAAATCAAATCAAACTATCCTCCTTTCCCTTCCAGAGCTTAAAAACCTGGGGCGGGGGGGCGGTTACAAAGACAAAATTGACCTCTGTCCCTAAGGAAATTAAACCCCAGGTAGGGACATTGAGAGTCTGCAGAGATCCGCGGATACCTACCTGGTGGTGTGGGGGGAGGTCAGGGGGCCAGGGGACCGGGGAGGGCGGGGCTCTTCACCTTTATGGTGCCCTGGACCCTTTTGGCAGTCTGAGAAAGGTGGGACCCCTTTTCTGGAGTTTAATGTTTGTAAAGGCATAATATACAGGAGGTTACGACAAAGGAAATCAATTCCATTGCAATGCTGTGACCAAAATATATTTTTAAAAGATGACTTTGGACCCCACGATACAGATACCTGGTGTTGGCGCAAGGAAATTGATACAAGATGGGGGGGGAGCGCCCACGGCCAGACCTGAAACCTGCACTTGGGGTACACATGGCCTGCTCTTTTCAACATATTAGAGGCCATCTGTGGCCCTGCAGGGTCTCAATCAGAGGAGGGGTTTCCCAGCTCTGCCTCTTCCGGGCAAATCTCCCCTAACCTTCCTGAGCCACTTTTAGCCTGTAAAAATGAGGATCAGACAAGATGGCTTCTGAAGTCCCTTCTGGTTCCGAATCCAGGGTCTTCCCTAATGAAATCCCAAGGACTGGCATGGAGCCATTCTGTATTGGCATGGGCCCTGGGACTGAGGGCAGGAGGAAATAGGGCACAGTGGATGGAGCCTGGGCAACCTGGACAAATCACGTTCATGCTGCGCTTCAGCCCCACCCCCCCACCCCCCCCCCCATGAGCAGGACCCTGAGGCCTCTAAGCCCCTTAGACCCTCTATGGGCCAGTGAGTCTCCTGGTCCCCAGTGACTGGATGCCTGTTGGCTTCTTGGGGCTCAGAGCCAAGCAGGGCAACAGCCAGCCCTGTGCTATCATCCCCCACCTTGCCTAACGGTCCCCAGACTTTGGCTCCACAAGCCAGGAGGTGGGAGGAAGGATTCCTAAAATCATACTGGCGCCCAGAGGCCCTTGGCACTGGGCATGTTTTTAAGAACAGGAGACAATAGTCATTATCGGCAGGCTCCTGGATGCACCCCAGGTGAGATCATTGAGATGTTTGCCAAACCCAGGGGCAGAAACTTGGACCTCAGCTTGTATGAGTCCTCCAAAGTGGGGGAACAAATGACCACAGCCTTGCCCCTCTTGCTTCTTAATAAGGGCAGGCTGTTGGATTGCTGAGCTGGAAAGAACCTGGGGTATCGAGATCAGGCCCCTCATCATGTGGGTGGGGAGCTGGAGGCTCAAGTTGGGGCCATTAGCCGCACCCCAAGTTAATGGCAGAGCCAGGATCAGAACCCTGAGTCCTGAGCTCCTTCCCATGAAAAACGCATTTTTTTTCAAGCCACACCTATATAACATTATTATTCCTTATCTCTTAGAAGCAAGAAGCCAGAGAAGGGACAGAGAAAATTGGCCCAAGAGAGATAAGCCAAAGCAGCCAGCTTGGGATGTGCTTCTGTCTCCCCTTGGGGCCCCGGGGCCCTCCCTGGCTTCTGCTGAAAACAGATATGACTCCCCTCTCTCTCTTCCTGCAGGCTCAGCAGCCCCAGGTGGGACTCGCTGATGTCACCGCTCCCGCCTGCTCCTGAATGCATCCTCCCTCTCTCCCTCCCTCCCATTTCATCCCAGAAACTTTTCCGGGGGAGAGGTGAGGCAGCTGGCCACCTGGTTTTCTAAGAAAGTCTTTTGTGCAGCCCAATTTGGCAAATGAGAAAATGGGGGAAATCCGTTCTTTCACCAGGCCTGCCCTGGGAAAAAGAATTCTTTCCTCAGATTCAGTCACGTGAGGGGCAGCTGCTGCTGGAAAACTAGGAACAAGGTCCCTTCCTAGGGTCTGGCCCTGGAGACGATAGGGATTCAGGTCCCAGGGCCAAGTGAAATGCTCTGAGATCCCCATCGACCCAGGGACCTGCTAGATTGGGACTCCACCTGGGGACCACCGATGACCACCTGAAGGGGCCAGAGGGAAATGGGGGGGGGGGGGCAGGGTGTCTGTAAACGAATGGGGAACAAAGTTAGATCTTTATTGCAATAAAATTGGGTTTGGGAGAGGACAATCCTATATATTTTATGAACTTGAAAATATGATTCTGGGCTTCCACAGGAGCCTACCTCTATTTGGAATTCAAGGACCCAGGTTCAGATCCCGGCTCCCCGCCGTGTGCACCCTTGAACAAGCATCAGTTCACAGGCTAGTTGCTGAGTCTCCCCAAAGATCAGTCAGGCCACCAGCCCTGATTAAGTGCCTCCTGTATACCAGGCACTGGGCTGGGTGTTGAGGACACAAGAGGTATGTTCTAATAGAAGCAAAGTCCTTTGCAAATGTTCAGTGTGGGTGTGTGGTGTGCTTCATTTGTTAACAATCCATGGTCTCTTGTCATATGCTGCTGAGGTGACAACAGACACCTAGGGCCTTCCTTCTGTGGGGTCTGCTGCTGGTCCTCAAGTCAGAGATTTTGGCTTCAAATCCCCCCCATGCTACTGTGGCCTGGGGCGAGTGGCTTCACTCCCTGAAGCTTCGGTTTCCTCATCTATAAAGTGAGTGGGTTGGGTAGCATTAGATGCATGGCTGGCTGTCACCCCTGGTCAGCAAGATGTGTGTCGCACCTTGGACGGGACAAACGCTAACAGATGATGGCCTGCTGAATTGTGTGGCCCTGACCCAAGGTGGGGAGGAGGCCGGAAGTGGTGGAGACCCGCGAGGGACTGAGGGCTGCATGGAGGAGGAAGAAGGGCTGGAACTGGGCCTTGGTGGGCAGAAGGCATCCTAAATCATACTCTCTGCTCTTGCCCTAGCTAGACCATGGGCTTGTCAAGGGCAGGGACTATCTGGTACAATTCTCAAGGGCAGTGTGGCCTTGTGGAAAGAACACTGAACAGGAGGTGGGAGAAGGGGCCCAGATGCCACCTGGGACACTTGTCCCACAGCAACGGGCCAGGGTCTCCTGAGTTTCAGGTTCCCAATCTGTGAATAGATGATCTTGTCTAAGGCCTCAGGCTGTGATGAGGAAGGTGCTTTACAAACCCTGGGGTGAAGTTAACTGGACACCTGACATCTTCTCAGGGGTGTTGAGGGCCTTCCTGTTCAGACAGTGGTCTGCCTAGATGACCGGGGGAGGGGGGGGGGGTCTCTTCTAACCCACAGTTTAACAAAAACGTAAGAGGTGGGAGGGACCATAAAACCTGGGCTGTCTGAGGTAGCAGCAATGTTAGAACCTAGAATGTGGAATGGCTGAGCTGGAAAGGACTCTTAGAACAGAGCACAGAATATCAGAGCTGGGAAGGGCCTTAGAACTTAATATTTCTGAGTTCAAAGTGCCCAAAACATGGGATGTCTGAGCTTTAAGGGACAGTAGAACCTGCAGCCTGTGGTCTCTGGGCTCAACAGAGCTTAAAATGGAACCGGAAGAGACCTTAGAACGCAGAATGTCAGAACCCCAGGACAGAAGACAGAAGGTCGGAGCCCAGAGTCTCCTAGGGCATGGCAGGACTAAGCTCCACGGGACTGTCGGTGCTGGGAGTGATGAGGGCACAGTCTCTGGGAACCCCTTGAACCCTTGAACTCTCCTTGAATCTTCCCACTCTACCTGGACTTGGCCTGAGGCTATAACCATTAAGCCCAAATGCCTACCTTGCCCAGTCCTCTGTTGTCCAGCTGTTTCCCACCCTTAATCCTGTTTCCCATCCTTAAACCTGATCAAAATATCTATACCCTAGCTCTGCTACCCCAGCCCTTTATGGGTTGTCATTTCCATATAGCCTTCAGTATTTCCCCCACCCGGGAGTCTGATCTGATCCCAGTCCTTTCAGGCTCCTCCTTAGACTCCTCCTTAAGTCCTTCCCTAGACCCCTCCTCTGGCCACCCCAGACCACCCCTCAATCCCTCCCACAAGCTTTGTGTATATAATCTCCATCTTGCCTCCATGAAGGTGGTCAGATCCAATCTAGCTCAGATTGGTCTGGCCCGCTTTCCTTACAGGCGTCGCAAGGGGTGGGATGTCTTGGGGGCAGGCCTGTGTGGCTAACTCTTAATAAACTTTATCCCTTCCCTTGGCTGAGAAGGCTTGAGTCGAATTCTTTCGGCAGGACCCGGCGTGTCGGTACTTTGGGGTGTCGAGCACCTCTCACCCCAAACCCTCATCATTTATGGTTCCCTGAACCGGGAAGCACTGCTAATCTCAAGTTCTTCTCCAGCCAAGACTGAAGGTATGTGAGCCTCCCCCTCTCCCAATTCCCCTCCTTGCTCTCCAAACATTTTGGATGTGCTTCTCGGGCCTGACCTCAGCAGGTCCCAGTGGGTTGGACAGCTTGGTCCAGTGGTCTCAGTGAGTCGGACAGTCACGCTGTCCTGGTCAACCTGACGCTATCAGGTGGTTCTCGGTCCAGTCGGACAGCTCGGTCCAGTGGTCTCAGTGAGTCGGACAGTCACGCTGTCCTGGTCCACCTGATGCTATCAGGTGGTTCTCGGTCCAGTCGGACAGCTCGGTCCAGTGGTCTCAGTGAGTCGGACAGTCACGCTGTCCTGGTCAACCTGACGCTATCAGGTGGTTCTCAGTGGGTCGGACAGCTTGGTCCAGTGGTCTCAGTGAGTCGGACAGCCACGCTGTCCTGGTCAACCTGACGCTATCAGGTGGTTCTCGGTCCAGTCGGACAGCTCGGTCCAGTGGTCTCAGTGGGTTGGACAGTCACGCTGTCCTGGTCAACTCAACCTGACACTATCAGGTGGTTCTCGGTCCAGTGGTCATGTCAAAGGACATGGACGGATGCCCCATCTGGAAGCATGTGCCAGATCCTTTCAATTGTTTCGGCGCTGAGAATTTGGGAAAGTTTCAGGTATCTTCTGTATATTTTGTCTTCTTGTTTATTTTGTTTGTCCCCCGACAATTACTCCCAACTTCTCCTTTACTAAGGAGGAAGGAATTTCCAGCCTTGGGCCCTGCCCCCACGGCAATATCTCCTCCCCTAGCCCCTCTCTCTGAGGTAGCACCCACTTGGGTCTCTGGGGTATCTTCCCCTCTGACCTCTACCCCTCGTCAGGTACTAGCTGATCTCCCTTGCCAGGCAGATGCCCTGGCCTTGCAGTCTAATCTACCTCAGCCCCAAGCTCCAGGTCCCACAGCGCCTTCAAGGCTTTTTCCCCTGAGGGAAATGCCTGCCTCCCCTGCTGGGACAAGGAGAGTGCATGTTCCATTCTACATTTCAGATCTCATCCAAATTAAAGAAAAACTGGGGAGATACTCAGAAGATCCAACTAAGTTTACTGAGGGTTTTAGGGATCTGTTCCTGCAATTTGAACTTTCTTGGTGTGATTTGCATATCCTCTTCTCTACCTGTTGTACCACTGAGGAGAAGAGGAGAATATGGGAACACGCTCAAAAATTTGGGGACAGTTTGGCTAGCAATAACCCCATAAAATATCCCCCAGGAACAGCTGCTGTTCCCACTAGTGACCCAGGATGGAATTATCAAAGGAGTGAGGATAGAGAAAAGAGAGACCATATGGTAATTTGCCTGTTAGAAGGCCTAAGAACTGCATTTCAAAAGCAAATAAATTTTCAAAAAATTAGGGAGATTACTCAGGGAGAAAAAGAAAACCTTGCCCTTTTCCAAGCCCGGCTAGTAGAAGCTATTAAGAAGTATACAAATTTGGATCCTGATTCTATTGAAGGGGCGGCAATACTTAACATGTATTTCATTAATCAGTCTGCCCCAGATATTAGGAGGAAACTGCAGAAATTGGCCATGGGACCCCAAACACCTCAGGCCCAATTGCTGGAGACAGCCTTTGGAGCTTTCAACAATAGAGACCTGGTTGCAGCAGAGGAAAGAAAATGCAGGGGAAGAGCTAGAGGCAGAGAACACACTCAATTCTTAGCTGGTACCATGGCCAGGAAAAGACCCAAGGAGCGCCCCTCCAGGGATCCCCCTTGGAAGCCCATTGGCTTGGGCAGTGGGGAAACCTGCTTTCGATGCCACAAGGAGGGTCACTGGTCTAAGGAGTGCCCCTCTAGGGCGCCCCCCTGGAAGAAGCCTCCGGGATCCAGGCCTCTAGGACTGTGCCCAGCATGTAAGCAGGAGGGACATTGGAGGTGTCCCCGAGGCTGGAAAAGTGGTAGAGCCTCCTCCCAGCACCCTGTCCTCCAGTCTTCTCAAGACTCGGAAGGAGGGGAAAGCCTGGGACTTGGCTGTGCTCCCACTTTCTCCACCTCTCTCGCGGAGCCCTGGGCAAAATCGAGGCAGAAGGTAAGGTTACCCACTTTATCACGGCTATGTTCTCTTGCTTTAACTAGTGGCTCTGGCCCCACATGCCCCTCGACCTATCAGGTCATGGGCATCAAGGATCTGTTGTCTGAACACTCCTTCTCTGGCCCTGCCCCCGTGGGAAGGGACCTGATGGTGAAATTGGGAAGCCAATTTTCTATAGTTAAACCTCCCATCTCCCTTCTCCCCCTGCTTAGCAGGCCTCCCCACGTTCCTCCAGAAGTGTGGGAGACGGTCAAGCCAATTGCTTGGGATCAGGGAATTCTTGGGAAAGCTACTCATGCCACCGCAGTCCTTATTCGCCCTAGAGACCCTAATGTGTTTCCCAACCACAGTCCATATCCAATTAAGCCTGAGGCTTGGGAAGGACTACAACCACTAATTGAAAAATTCCTTAAGCATGAGATCCCACCCCTATTAAAGGAAGTTATACCTCGTTTTGGCTTACCTGGTTCCTTACGGAGTGACAATGGCCCAGCTTTTATTTCACAGATAACAGAGGACTGGGCAAGGTAGGCATTTGGGCTTAATGGTTATAGCCTCAGGCCAAGTCCAGGTAGAGTGGGAAGATTCAAGGAGAGTTCAAGGGTTCAAGGGGTTCCCAGAGACTGTGCCCTCATCAGGAGGGCACTGGCCATTATCCTTTGCTTCTGATCTCTGGACTTGTGTGCCTTGGCCAGGTGCTGGGCGCCCCTCAGGAAGCACTCTGTGGGGGGGGGGGGGCGGGGTGAGTGTGAGTGTGCACCCGAACGTGCTCAGTGGGGGAGCAGCAGCTGGAAGGTCGGCCAGCCGGCTGCCCCGGGTTTCCTGGAGATGTTTTCTCGGTTACCAGGGAAGGAGGGAGGCCAGGAGGGGGATCCTGGGAGAGGGGGCCCAGCCAGGGGGAGCGCCCAGGGCCGGCTGGGTCTGGCCTGGCCGGGCCTTGTACTCTGATAGCCCCAGGCTGGGTTTCCAGGCAGGCTTGGGAGGGGAGGGGTGGGGGGAAGGCCACTCAGACTGCTGTCCCACCATGACTCTGCACATTTCCTAGGCTCGGGCTCCTCAGAAAACTTGCTTTGTCATGGTGGGGGTGGCTGGGTGAAGGGCTCTGATTGAGGCATTGGGAACCACAGGAGGAATTTCCCCACTGCGGAAGGTTCGGGGAATAGCCCGGAAGGTTTTACGGGAGATTTGGAGGTGGGGCTGGGATGGGTCCCAGGAGACTGGTGGCTGCTGGTTCCACCTCTGGGAGCCAGGAGCGAAGAGGGGCCTGGGAGGCAGGTAGAAATGCTAGCCAGGGAGCCCAGCTGGCTGGGGAGGAAGAGCCCCTCCCCCTAAAGAGTTTGGCTGGAGCCCCCTCCCCCACCCTGTTTCAGTGTACCCTCCGGCTGTCAGAGCTGAAAGGGACCTTAGGCCATAAAACTTGGAAGGGCCCAGCACCTAGGGATCCTAGGACCTGGAATGGCGGAGTTGGGTAGAACCTTAGAGCGCGCTCTTAGTCGGAGCCCATGAACTTCTTAAGAAAATATTTTTATAGCTATTTCAGAGTAATGGGTTTCCTTTCTAACCTTGTGTATTTCATTTTGTGCCTTTAAAAACATTATTCTGAGAAGGGGTCCGTAGGCTTCGGCAGACTGCCAGGGGCGTCTGTACACAACAGAGGTCCAGAACCCCCAGCTCAGAACATCACCTTAGCAGCTGGGAGGGCCCTTAGAACCTAGAGTGGCAGAGCTGAGCAGGACCCCGGAACCTGGAACGTCAGACCTGGGCAAGACCTTTAGAACGTAAAACATCAGAGCTGGGGGCCACCGGGAAAGGTGCTGGGTTGTAGGGTGCCAGAACTGGGAAGATGTCGGATCTCATCTGACAGAAGCCGAGGGGGGCACAGGAGGCCTTGCTCTCTCTTAGGTGTCTGCTGAATGTCGGTGGTTCTGTTGAGGCTCAGTGAAGAGGCTTTCCAGGCCAGCAGCCTCTAAAGTGAATTCACCATCTGTTTCTTAGGTACTTACTCATGACTTTTGGAGCCAGGAGTGGGTATGGGGAGAAGCGCCAGGTTACATCAGATGAAATCGGGAGCTCTTAATCTGCCACCAAGGACCTCAGTGACTCCCCCTACCCCTTCCCTCCTCAGCTCCCACTCTCGGGGATATTCCATGGCTCGCCAAATTTAAGGAAATTTCAGGTCCTTCGGAGACACCTTCGGGTCCCTTCTCCTGCTCCAGGGCTTAGCAAGGGAGTCAGAGGCAGTGCTAGGCATGGACCTTGAGGCCTGGGAGGCAGCTCTCATGGTCTGAAGAGTCTTGGGGCCGGGGGAGAAGGGGAGATCCTTCTGGGTTGGAGGTGGGAGACAGGCCTTCTGGGCACAGAGAAGGTAACTGAGACCCCCTCCCCAGGGAAAGGGACTAGTCCAAGGTCACACAGAAGAGTTGAGACTTGTAACAACAGCCTTGAGCTGCCTGGGGAAAAAAGAAAATAAAACACTAAACAAAGAGTGCCTCGGGCACACCCCTTGCTGAGCCACAGCTTTCTCCTCTATTCCAAGGGATTCTTATCCTTCCTGAAGCTTGTATTTTTTAAAGATGTTTGGATAACTGTAGGGTCACTTCAGAGGCCAAATGGGTGGCCTAGGGAGAGACTGGAGGCAGGCAGACCCCCCCAACAATCCAGCTGTGAGGCAAGGGGACCTGCATCAGGGGTGTGCCAGCTTGGGGGGGTGGGTAGGGGAGAAGGAAAGAAGAAAGGAAGGGAGAGAAGGAGCAAGGAAGGAAAGAAAGATGGAAGGTGGGGAGGGAGGGAGGAGGAGAGAAGGGAGGAAGGAAGGAAGGGAGGAAGGAAGAAAAGAGAAGAGGGAGGAAGGAAGGAAGGAGAGGAAAGAAGGAAGGAAGGAGGGGAGGGGGGAGGAATTTCCTGCTTTTAAAGAGATTTCTTTCTCCTGGTGGATAAGAAGCAAGTTCTCTATAGGCAGGGACTGTGTCTTTTCAGTGTTTGAGTCTGGCATAGTCCCAGTCACATAGTAGGCCTTGTGGGACCAGAACCAAACCCCGAAGGGAGGGTGCCAGGGATTCTTCCCCTGAGACCAGCACTCCAGGGGCTAGACCATTCCTGCCCCCAGGCCTGTACCTGGGCACCTACTCTCTTCACCTTTTCTTCCTTTTCTTGGCTGTTTTTTTTCATTTGACTGTAAGCTACCCTAGGGCAGGGAGTGGCTTTCTTCCTGCCTATCTTTGTATCCCCAGCTTCTAGCTCTGTGCCCAGCACACAGTAGGTGCCTCATATAGAACCTAAGGAGGTATTTGGCTTGTAGACACAAGGTGACTGGTCCAAGGTCACACAAGGAGTCAGTCTAAGTTGTGTTATGTGCCAGGCCTTGGGGGTTCGAAGGCAATTCCAGTCCCTGCCCTGAAGGACCTTAGACTATAAAGGAGGAGGCAACTGGCAAACAACTATGTACAAACAAGCTCTGTACAGGATAAATTGGAGGTAATTAAAAGAGTGTTGTCCTGGAAGATCCCCAGCCCTTTAGGCTAAGGTCTTTTCAGGTCCTCATTTTGAGTGAGGTAATGCCCATCCAGGGCATAGGCCTCTTTAAGAAGCTAATCAGGGGTTGGCCCCTTTACTCAAAAACTCAAAAAAAAAAAAAAACCGGGAGGGAAGGACCTTCAGGGTTGCTGGCCAAAAGAGAAACAATTATCATTTATTTACATTCACTCTGTGCTAGGAGGGCAGGGACCTCTTGTCCAATCTATGAGCCCAGTGAGTTGGGTGGCTTTGGAGGAGACAGTGAGGCTGGTGACCTTGCACAGCCCTCCCTCACTCAAATCAAAGTCAACTGCAAGTCAAGTTATCATCTCCCTGATGTCAAGGTCCTCTTCTAGAACAAAGGACAAACACCACCTGTGAGTAGCCTCCCCTCCCCTCCCCTCCTTTTCCCTTCCCTCCTCCTGTCCCCTCCCCTCCCCATGCTCTGCCCAAGGAAGCTGGGAAGGGGAGATGAGGAGGGAGAGCCCCAGAACCTGGAACCACAGAGCCAGAGATGGGAAACAACCCGGAGGCTGGTCACTGCATTGTAGAATACAAGAGGAATGGCTGGGAGGGGGTGACCTCTGGGGGAGGGAGATCCACCGTTTGAACCCAGGCCCTCTGACTCCCAATCCAGTCTCTTTACCCTGTGTCTTGCTGCCCCTTCCTTTGGCCACCCTGCCCCTCCCCAGGGCCAGTGTGATCTTCTATCTGCAGGAGGCCAAGTGTTGGGATCACAGAAGCTTCCAAGACAGAGCTCAGGCTGCACCCAGAACACAGGCTTTGCAGCTAACTGGCCGAGATGGTTCTGGGTCAGCTACCTAGAGCCTCTAGGCATCAGCTTCTTCCTCAGTAAAATGGAAGATGAGAAAAAAGAACAAAATAAAGAGGAAAACTATATAATTAGAACTAATCTGTCCCCAAGAAGAAATAAGGAATGTACCTCCCTCTTTCATTAGAGAAGTGGGGGGCTATGGGTGTGGAATGTTGCACACCCTGTCAGATATCATCACTATCATCGGCAGTGGCTAGGGTAGGGTAGGTATATCTGCAAATGACTATGATATAAAACCAGAGATATCAGTTAAACTTAGAGAGAGAGAAAAATAGGGACTACATAATCTCCAAGTTCCTTCAGACTCCTGCTTCTCAAGCTTCGTGGCAACCAGAGCCCCCGCTCCCATTTCTGGACCACTGTTAGCTGTGCCAGGCTGGGGGGGGATGTTCCAGAACATTTCAAAGAGAAGCAATTCAGTGGGAAGCAGGCAGCCCTATGTACAACAGCTGGCCTCTTCCCTTTCCTCCACTCCCTTCCCAAGCTCTCACCTGACTCCTGGGTGACCCTGCCCCAAACGGCACCAGAGAGGGTGCTCCTCAGAGTGTAGAAAACAGCTTCCTCTGAGGTTGTGGAGTGAAACCCCCATGCTGCCCAGGAAGAACTTGGAAATACCCCCAGGGAAGGAGAAAAAGTCAGACAGATCTCTCAAGTGCTTTCTGATGCAAAGAGAGACTTATGTGAAGATAGGGGTGGAGAACAACCCATCCCACTTCATTTTCTGAAGAATCTGCCCACAAAATCCTGTTCACCAGTGGTCAGTGACCTTGGGAAAAGTATGTAATGGTGCTGATGAGGGTTTGGGGTGAGAGGTGCTCGACACCCCAAAGTACCGACACGCCGGGTCCTGCCGAAAGAATTCGACTCAAGCCTTCTCAGCCAAGGGAAGGGATAAAGTTTATTAAAATTTAGCTAAATAAGCCTGCCCCCAGAGATCCCACCCCTTGTGACGCCTGTAAGGAAAAAGGGCCAGACCCATCTGAGCTAGATTGGTTCTGACCAACCTCATGGAGGCAAGATGGAGATTATGTACACAAAGGTTGTGGGAGGGATTGAGGGGTGGTCTGGGGTGACCAGAAGAGGGGTCTAGGGAGGGACTTAAGGATGAGGTCAGACTCCAGGGTGGGGGAAATAGCTGAAGGCTATATGGAAATGACAGACCATAAAGGGCTAGGGTAACAGAGCTAGGGTATAGATATTTTGATCAGGATTAAGGATGGGAAACAGGATTAAGGGTGGGAAACAGCTGGACAATAGAGGACTGGGCAAGGTAGGCATTTGGGCTTAATGGTTATAGCCTCAGGCCAAGGCCAGGTCAAGTGGCAAGATTCAAGGAGAGTTCAAGGGTTCAAGGGGTTCCTAGAGACTGTGCCCTCATCATTCCCCCCTCAAACAAATGGGACCCAAATTCTTTTGGGGTCAGGGACGAAGGTCTCAGCTTCTGGAATTGCTTCCTGCTGACAAGGGGCGTAGAGCTGGTTTGATGGGTCCAGTTCAAGGGGTGCACAGTCATCTGGAAGTTGATGGCTTGGAGACTGGAGGAGACAAACCTGGCAAGGAAGTTAAGCAAACAACAAAACAGACAGTACAGGAGTACAGAGAAAGGACAATATCCCTGGTGGGAATTAAAGATGACTATTTCATACCTAGCTCCCCTAACCACTTGTTCTGCTTCGGGGTTCAGGAGTGTGTAGCACATCAATCCCTCCCACAACCTTTGTGTATATAATCTCCATCTTGCCTCCATGAAGGCGGTCTCTCGGGGCAGGCTTATTTGGCTAACTCTTAATAAACTTTATCCCTTCCCTTGGCTGAGAAGGCTTGAGTCGAATTCTTTCAGCAGGACCCGGCGTGTCGGTACTTTGGGGTGTCGAGCACCTCTCACCCCAAACCCTCATCAGTGCAGCCAGAAAACTGGCTTTGAGCAGGATGGCTCCCTGGGCAGGGGAGGGGAGCAAAACATGGGATACTGTGATGGAAGGAACAGAAAATAGCAATAAAAACTTATTAAAAATGTTCTTAAAAACAAAAAACGGGCTTTGCAAACATGTAATTGGGGCCAGTGCAAAGGACTGGTATTGGAATGCAAAAAGACTTCATAAGATTGGACCCCATTTGTATGGAGTGGTAAGGGCACAGGGAAGAAAGCAGCCCTAAAGACACGTGTAAAAGTTACAAGGGAAGGAAGGCTGTTGGAGAGAAAAAGATTCTGGCAGTTCCTATGGACCAAGATCTGAAAGATGAGCAGAAGATCCCATCCCCTGAGGAAATGACCCGGAGCCAGGAGATGTTGCTTTGGGTCAGAAGCACAAAGCCTTATTGAGGCTGCAAGGGGAGAACCTTTCCATGGTCAAGTAAGGATACCCAGTTGGACGAAGCATTGTGGGGGGTTTTCAGAAGCTAATAGCAACTCTCGACAATAGAACTATCACATGGCTTCTCTCCTGGTCAGACTGTCAAACACAGAGATATCAAATGTGTGGAGAAAGCCCGCCACATGGGAAAAGGTCACCTAATCATGGAATTGAAGGCAAACTTCCCAGAGAATGACCTTCTTTCTTCAGCTAAGCTCTTTGTTGGAAAAGTTCCGCCCTGGAAGTAAAGGGGACTGAAAAAGTAGAGGTAGAGCTGGTGGACTCTGGCCCATTCAAGAAAGGAGCCACCATTACAACATAGAGGCTTATGAGGATGCCAGGCCAGCCCAGGAGGCGGTTCAGTGAAACCTCTGGACGGGGCCAGGGAAGGCTCTTCGTTGCAATGCTGGCTTCTGTATGCGATAGAGAACGAGTAAGGTTTACGGTCATCTTAACACTGTGTTTAAAGTTAATGATAAAACCAGCGATGTAAAATGGCCAGCTTTACCGTTTGTGACGTTCAGGGTACAAGATCATTTAATACCTTTAATTGTTTGCTCGTAGTAAAGAACCCCTGGGTATCTTTTTAATGACTCAAACTTTGCTCTTTCCTTGTGTTTATGCAGTGATTTAGATGGAGGTTTGAGTCTTGACTGAGTAAATGTACACACTGTTCATAATTGTCAAGGTCTGAAATTAAAATGTGGTACTGACACTGTGACCTTGGGCAAGTCACTTAACCCCAATTGCCTTGCCTTCTCCCCTCAAAAAAAAAATAAAATGTGGTACTTCATTTATTAGAATTAAAAAAAAAAACTAGGAAGAGGCGGGGGAGATATTTCTAGGGGAAGGAAAGAAGGAAGGAAGGAAGAAAGAAAAAAAGAAAGGAAGGAAGAAGGAAAGAAAGAAAGAAACAAAGAAAAAGAAAAAAGGAAGGAAGAGAAAGGACAGAAGTCATTGAAACATTTTATTTTTAAATACACAGAGAAGGACAGAAGGAAACACAAGCAGACAGTTTGGAGAGTTCCATGTTGAATTTATTAAATCCTTTACAGGAAGAGCAGGCTTTACGTAATAGAGATTCCTATATGATTTCTTCCTTCTGTTCTTTGTATATGGAGATGTTTGTTTATTTGGTGTTAGTTAAGGTCAGAATAAAACAGAAAGTTTAAAAGCTTTACTAGACTCTCCTTACCTCAAACCTTGGGGGATCTCAATGAAATTCTTGTTTCCTTCCAGCCCTTACAGAGGCCCAGAAGCAGTTAGGTGGGCCATGGAGCTCTGGACCTGGAGTCAGGAGGACCTGAGTTCAAATCCTGCCTCAGACACTTACTAATTGTGTGGCCCTGGGCAGGTCACTTAACCACCTGCCTCGGTTTCTTCAACTGTAAAATGGGTATAAAAAATAGCACCTATATCCCAGGACTGTAGTAAGCATCAAATGAAATAATGGGTATAAAGCACTTAGCACATATTGCCTGGCACATAGTAGGTGCTTAATAAATGCTCCTTCCCTTCAGAAAGACCTAGAGATTTTCCCAAAGCCACAAAGCTAATAAGTATCAGAGCCAGGATTTGCTCCAAGGCACATAGTAGGTGCTTAATAAATGCTTGCTGATTGATCAGCAGTTCACACAATTAGCACTTGCAGCTGTTCCAGGTAACTTCTTTTCATTCCAAAGTAAATAGGACCAGTATTCTCTCTCTCATGCGCTGTGCACAGGTTGGCCAGCCAGTCCCTTTGGGTCAGGAGTGTCCCGGACCCTTGGGGCAGACCCACATGGAACCCTGCTCAGAATAACGGTTTGTTTTTAACTCATAATGGAAGGAAATGCTACATTTCAGTTAGAGGTTGGTGAAAATAAAAGATGTGATTCCCCTTCCCACCCAAATCCACAGGCTCCATGAAATCTAAGGGTCCATGGGCCCCAGGTTAGTAATTCTGCGTCCCTTCTTCCCAATCTCTGATCACCTTCCAGAAGGGGTCGTCTACACCTGCTACCCAACCCCTTTGGTGTCTGCCCTCAGGCTAAGTCTCATCTCTGTGACCTCCCCTGTGGGCCTGTCTGGCACCATTGCCCACCCTCCTCATCTGGAGGCTCTCTTCCCTTTTGGCTTCCATAACCCCATTCTTTCTAGCTTCTTCTCCAGCCTCTTTCGCCACACAGTCCTGCTTGTCTCCTTTCTCCTTAACCTTCTCTCTCTCCACCCTCCAGGACCACTGGCTACTGCTGTGGCAGGAAGACAACCCTTCTGGGGGGTGAGCTGGGCAGGGGGTGGGGATTGGGAAACCAGAGGCCCTGGGTTTGAATCCCGAGTCTGCCGTGGTGGGTGTGACCATGGGCAAATCACTTAGTCACTCTGACCCTGGGTATCCTCATCTGTAAAATGAAGGGGTTGGACCCGATGGCCTAGCTTTAAACTGGTGCTCCCGTAATCCCAAGAAAAGGACTTGTCAGGAATCTGTCTGGGGAAGCTGGGAAAGGAAGGAAGGCTTTGGCCTACTCCAGGAGCAGAATGAGGCTGGAGGCATCTCCCCCTGGGTACAAGTCTGAGGCATTCTGCAGATGCACCCAGGCCTGGGGGCTTTGCCATTCCCTGGGGGGGCAGGGAAGTTTAGGCCTGACTCAAACCCAGCTCTTGCTCAACTTGTGAGCTGACCCTCTGGCCCCCAGTCTTATCATCTTTTATAATAAAGGACTGGTTTTTTCTTTATTAAGCCATTTTTTTTTTTGCAGTGAGGGGTCCTGAAAGGGCACTGAATCCCCGGCATAGGCCTGAGGGTTCTGTAATGATGCAGCAGAATGAAGCTTCTTCAGGATGCCTGGCACGTGGGTCAGCCAGCATCTATTAAGTAATGTGCCTAATGGTACTTGACAGGTGATTAATAAATGTTCAATGAACAGAGCGGTTATCAGCGGCTGGTTAGGAAGGGGCATCCCTGAGACGACACAGGTCAGGGGTCTGAGTGCCCCATCACACAGAGGTGTGGTGAGAGGCTGGACCTCCGTCATTCCCTTCAAGTGTGATGAGTTACAAGGGGCCTTAGACGGCAGCTTGGGTCAAAGTCCCTAGAGAGACAAGCATGTGAGATGAGAGTGATCTTGTGCTGAGGTGTGTGGCAGGTCCACCCCCAATCCCGGGGATATTAACCCCCCCTTTCTGAGCTTACTGGTGAGCGGTCAGAGGGTCAGAGGCCTCAGTGGGAAGGGACCATCCAGGCCAATCACATTTTACAGAGGAGGAATCTGAAGTCCAAAGAGAGAAAGAATTTGCTCCAGGTACCAAGTAGCAAAGAGGGACTCAAACCCAGGTCCCCAGACTCTAAGATCCTGCATCACAGCCCCCTGCTCCTCTCAGCTCTGTTATCTATTGTACACAATTAACAGAAGAGGGGACCTGGAAGGCTTGATTTGGAGTCATTCCCTACTTGTGTAGCTTTAGGCAAGTCACATCCCTCTGGACCTCTGGATTTTCATCTGTAACATGAGGAGCTTGGTCCAGACATGTGCATCCATTCACTCAATAAGCTTTTATTAAATACCTACAATGTGCTAGAGTACCAAAGATGCAAACAAAGCAGTCCCTACCTGCTGAGAGCTTCTGTTCTATTGGGGATGGAGAAAGGGGCTGAAGAAAAAAAAAAAACAAAGAGTATACAAAATCAATACAAATCAGCTTAAGATGGGATAGGGCACTAGGAACAGGGGGCACCATATTCTCTGAGGTAGAGGTGAATAGGAATGTATGCCAGGCATGGCGGGGAAGTGGGGGAGAGGAAGGCAGGGAGATGGACTGCCTTGTACCAGGATCATGGGGTCCTGGATTTATAGTGAGAAGGGACCACAGAGGTCATCTGGTCCAAACCACTCATTGGACAGATGTGGAAACTGAGGCCCAGGGAGGTTGACATGCCAAAGGTCACACAGATAGCAAGTATCAGAGGTAAGATTTGAACCCAGAAGCTATCTACAGGCATATGGAAAAATGCTCTGGATCACTACTGATTAGAGAAATGCAAATCAAAACAACTCTTAGATACCACATCTCTCCTGTCAGATTGGCTAAAATAACAAAACAGGAAAATGATAAATGCTGGAAAGGATGTGGGGAAATTGGAACATTGTTTCATTGCTGGTGGAGTTGTGAGCTGATCCAGCCATTTTGGAGAGCAGTTTGGAACTATGCCCAACGGGCTATAAAACTGTGCATACCCTTTGACCCAGCAATACCACTTCTAGGGTTGTAATCCCAAAGAGATCACACAAGCGGGAAAAGGACCCATATGTACAAATATATTTATAGCAGCTCTTTTTGTGGTAGCTAAGAATTGGAAATCAAAGGGATGCCCATCAATTGGGGAATGGCTGAACAAGCTGTGGTATATGAAGGTGATGGAATACTATTGTGCCATAAGAAATGGGGATGATGCAGACTTCGTAACAACCTGGAAAAACCTACACGACATAATGCTGAGTGAGCGGAGCAGAGCCAGGAGAAAGTTGCGCACAGCCACAGATATATGGACTCCGTGAGGACCAACCCTGACATACTGCGCTCTTCTCAGCAACCTAAGGGGCAAGGACAACTCCAGGGGACTCACGATGGAGAATGCTATCGTCATCGAGACAAAGAAATGCGAACTTTGAATACAGACTGAGTCACACTACATGCTCGCCTTTTCTGCTTCTCTTTTGTTTTTGTTTTTGGGTTTGTTTTTTTTTTTTTTTTGGTTCTGTTTCTTCTTTCTCATGATTCATTCCATTGGTCAAAATTCTTCTCCACAACTTGACTAGTGCATAAATTAATTCAATGCGAAGTTATACATGACAGTTATATGAGACCCCATGCCGTCTTGGGGAGGGAGGGGGGAGGGAGGGGAGAAAAACTGAAACTCAAAACTATGTAGAACCGTGTGTGGTAAACTAAAAATAAATAAAGAAATTTATAAAAAAAAAAAAAAAGATTTGAACCCAGGTCCTCTCATTCTAGAATCATGGAAAGGTAGTCTGGAGCCAGATGGTCAAGAGCTTCAAATAACAAAAAAGCAAAGGGGTTCGTATTTTATACTGGAGGTAAGAGGGAGCCATTGGGACTTCTTCAGCAGAGGAGTGACCTTGCCTTAGGCATTTTTATTTAAACTAAATGTGACTTCTGGCTGACTTGAATGAGTGAAAACATTGGTAGGGGCTCCTGAATTTGAGTGGATGCTATTCACAAAGTGCCTCACGGCCAAGGTTATTTTCACGGGGCCCCCTTGTGAAAGGAGGTGCCACAGTTTACATTAATTACCATGCCATCTCTCCAGTTGTTGGATGTGTATATTGTTTTTTGATCCCATGACTATGGTGCCTGTCTTTAAATCTGTGTGTTCCCCAAGTGTGTTCCCCAAATTTCTGGAGCCTGGTTGGGTTTGCACCTGGCTCCTGGGAGCTCTAAAGAAGGAAGGTACTTGGGGATCCAGGGAAAGATACAGAGAAAGTTGGTGTCCATGGTGAGTGGAGGTAACCCAGGGAGATCTAGGTGACCCTTCAGAAGCCTAGATTCAAAAGAGCAGAAAGGAAGACAAGTTGGCACCTGTGGGCCCTGCAGCTTCAGAATGAGGAGCCCTTTACCCCTCTTATTATCGTCCTCCCGAATCACATAATAACAGATGATTTCTGCCAGTTCTAAGACAATAGGTGTCAAACTAGTTATTAACTGGGACATGTCTGAGAGGTGAAATTTCTTGACTTTTCAGATTTCCAATGGAAAGAAACACTCGCTCTTTCCCAGTGGATTTTGTGGAAAACGCTTCCCCCCTCAGGAACAATGACGGACCAAGGTAAGGTCTCCCAGAGACCACCAGGCAGCTGCATCACTGACTAGTTCATCCCAGGATTCCAGGTTTGGAGGAGGGGGAGGGGATAGCAGATGGGGATGACAGATTTAGCACTGGAGGCCACCTGAGAAGCTAGGGTTGACCAAGGAAAGTCAAGAAATGAGGCAGAGAATGGCATCTTCTACCTAGTCTAAAACCAAAAAATCTAGGAGGGGAAGACAGGGCTTCTGACCAAACCCTAAACAATTGCTATTTACACTCACTCTGAGCCAGTTGGGCCCTAAATAATGATCAAGTGGGGTTTGGCCTGGGCAGAGACTGAAACCACTCAGCAACAACAAAATTAAAATAAAAAATAATTAACTGAGAGAAGCCACTGGAATTGAGAGGTTGGGGAAGGCCTCCTATAGGAGGTGAGATTTTAGTTGGGGCTTGAAGGAAGCCTGGGAAGTCAGTGGTCTGAGTGAAGGAGGGAGAGCCATCCCAGCCTGGGGGAAGGGCAGCCAGAGAGAAAGCCTGGAGCCGAGAGGAAGATCTCATTGGCGTCCAGTGTCATTGGAGGCCAGTGTCTCTGAATCCTAGAGGACGTATTGGGGAATAGGGTGCAAGAAGACTGGGAAGGTAAGAGGCAACAAGCTGTCAAGAGCTTAAGACTTCAGTCCAAGAACTTAGATGGGAAAAAAAAAACCCACACCCCCTCCATGATCTAAAAACACTTCTGAGACCAGGTGGTTTCCCCAGACTGCCAAGTTAAGAACCCCTAACATCGAGAATCTAACAACTGCTTGTGCTGAAGTTGGGTTGACTGATAGAAGGGATCCACTGGTCACCTCCTGAAATAAACTCCCCAAATGAAAACTTAGTAACGTAGAGCTGAAATCTAGAGCTTCCAGGTCAAAGAAAATATACGGCAAGCAGCCACACAGAAGAATTCAGCCAATGAGGGGCCGCCATCAGGATCACTCAGGATTTAGCAGTTACCACGGTAAAGGAACAGAGAGCTTAAACTGTGATATTCTAGAAGACAAAGGATGAGTATAGGTTTACAGCCAGAGTAACTTACCCATTCTGTGGGATAAAAACCCTCACCAAGTAAAAAAAGTTAATTTTTAATAAGGAGCCATCTCAGGGTGGGAACAGAAATAAAATTTTATTCAATTCTTAAGAGAATAGGGCATCTCCTGCCAGAACAGATCTAGCAAGGGAGGCCAAGTACAAGGGGCACAGCACCAATAATTATACCTAACCCAAGAGAATTCCAGCCCACCTCTGACCCTTCTCACCATTGGCTGGGAGGCGGGCTTACAATCTGAGCACAAAAAGCTAGACAAAGAACCGGGAAATTGAGGCACAGAAACTCCAATTCCCATTCCCTTAGTTAATGATTACAACTGAGGTGACATCTATAAATCTGAAGAAGGAGAACAGGATAAAGGGAGGGGGAGACCCTCTCCATTCTTCTACAGTACTTTTACAGTAAAGGAAAGCAGGTCACCGTGACCCTATCCTTACTGAGCAAATCTTTAAACCAAAACCAGAAAAAAGAACAAAAAGTTTCAGGGTAAACTTTCCCAGAGGTGGAGCAGTCAGACTCTCACAGCCTCAGCCGAATTGTCTACTTCCCCATTTCCCTATTTCTTGCTTTTTAAATATTTCTAAGTATAGATATGAATAAACATAGATATATATTTATACATATGTGAAGTCTTCATATTTTATTTACCTCACACACCATCAAAACTGAGTGTAATGTCATAGGGGAGAAATGAACCTTTAATTATAAAAAAATGATTATTAGTAACCAATATCTTGGTTCCCCTTGTCCCTTCTTCCAAAGTCCTGACTTTAAGTTCAGTTGTGTGTGTGTGTGTGTGTGTGTGTGTGTGTGTATGTGTGTGTGTGTGTGTGTGTATGTGAAGGACATTACTGATAATGAGACCCATGGACTCTCCTCATCCTGGTCAGCCCCCACCCAAGCTTGCTAGTAATCTCAGATAGGGAAGTCCACTGTGTTTTACTCAAGCTTGAGTGGAAACAGATTCTTTTTGCCTAGATTGCCCAAATCTAGAGGTGGTCCGATAAAAGAGGTATTTCCTCTGTCCAGAGGTGAAATGATGATAGGGTGACACCAGCCAGGGTACATAAACTGTGCACCCTAACCCCAAAATGAGCTCAGTTCCAAACTGGCTTCTATGCAAGGATGAATTCATGCTGCCCACTTTGAGAGAAGTAAACATGGATACAACCTAATTCGGTTTGTCTTTCTTAGACCAAATTCTGTAGGTTGACAAATGAAATAGGGGACTTCTGAGCACCCCGATAAAAAAAACAGAGCTCAACCATCCAGTCAATAAACAGGTATGAAGTGCCTACTATGCACCAAGCATTGTGACAAGTGCTGAGATATAAAAAGAGGCCAGAGACAGTCCCTGCCCTCAAGAAGCTCACCATCTAAAGGAGCTCTGAGGAAACTTGAAAGTCAAAGGCTAGAGTTAGGAGAAATAGAAAAAGGTAAATACTCAAATGCTAAGACACTAAACAAGGATAAAGTGCTTCGTGGGGCCATGGGACCCCTCTGAACCCCGGCATCCTCAGGTCAAATAGAAAGAGCAGTCCTGTTACCTACTGATGAGTTCAAGAAAAGAATGGAAAGATGGGAGGAGGAATGCATGGGGGAGGGAGGAGAGAGAAGGTTAGGGAAAATTATCTGCCATCATAAGGGTACAATGTAGACATGGGGATAAATCGGGAGGTAGGGAGGGGGCTGAACCTACTCTTACCTGAACTGGTCCGAGGAGGGAAGACCACCACACACACACACACACACAGATTTAAGAAGGGAGCTCCCCTCGGAACATCTCATCTCACTTCCCACCAGGCTGGTCCACTTTGAGACATCTCTGACTCCTCCACCGCTCCCACCCCATTCATTCGGCACCACTTTTCAGCTTCCTTTGCTATGTAGTCTTCCCCATTAGACTGTAAGCGCCTTGAGGGCAGGGGGCTGTCTTTCTTTTCTCCTATTTGTATCCCCGGCGCTTGGCACAATGCCATGCCTTATTGATGGACTGATTGACACCTGGTGCTGAAGCACATTTCACTTGAGGGAAATAGGAGAGAAAGGGGAGGGAGTGGGAATTAAAAGGAAGGCAGATTAAAGGGAGAGGTTGGTCTTAAGCAAAACAAAAAAAAATTTTTTTAGCTTTTTTTGAGGTGGGAATCTGAAAGGGTGCCCACAAATCCGGGAATGGTCGAACAAGTTGTGATGTATAAATGTGATGGAATACTACCGTGCTGTGAGATACGATGAAGGGAGCGGTTTCGGAGAAATCTGGGAAGACTTCTACGAATTGATAAAAAGTGAAACGGAGAACTGGAACAATTAGTACAATGGTAACAGAATTAGCAACTCCTATCAGCGTAATGAGCAGTCCCAGTTCCAGTGACGAAACACGCTTCCCTGCTCCTGATAGAGAAGCCGGGCACGGAGAGTACAGAACGAGGCCAGGCCAGGGTAGAGCTATTCTGGTTTTTACAGGGTTTTGGTTTGTTTTTTACCTTTGTTTTCAGCGGATGGGGCGGGGGTGGGGGGGGGGGGTTGGAGGGTAAGCAGGCAAACTTTTACAGATTGAAAAAAAAAATTAAAAAAAAAAAAGATTAATCAGGAAAAACAATATTGCTGTCCCCAAGGTTTTGCTCCTACCAGGTGTCTCTCATACTTAGGTTAAAATGTTATGCTTTCTTTCAGTCACTCGCTAATCCAACAAATACATTAAGGCGCATTGTTTCTACACTACTAGGCTTGGCTCTTGGGGAGATTCAAGTTTAGATAATATCTTCTTTCTGTTCCTTTATTGTCCTTTATTCATCCGTTAAAATCAACAAGCATTTATTGAGCACCTACTGTATTGATCTCCACCCTTATAACAGTTATTATATACCTTTATATAAGGTTTGCAAAGTCTTTATATAATTTGTTCTGTCTCCTTACATATTACACTCTAATTTGCATATTAATTACTTCTTTAGGACGTGAGTTCCTTATTTTTGCCTTTCTTTATATCCCATAGTAGGGACTTAATCCATGCTTACTGACCCTTTCATTTGATCCGCAACATTGCCCTGTGATATATAATTACTGTACTTATTGTATGCCCATTTTACAGAAGAAGAAACCGAGGCCAAGAGAAGTTAATTGGTTAGTCCAGGGTTACATGGTTACTATCTGAAGCAGGGTCCAAGCTCAGGTCTTAGAGGCTTCAGGAGGCCGCTGTTCTGTCCGGGACGCCTGACATTTAGCTGCCTCTCAGTCTGATTGAAGGATAAGATATTTAATTATAATACAAATGAATGCATGACAAGCCCATTAAAGAGCCACAAAGCTCAGGTCCCAAGGGTCAAACTTTTTTTAAAAAATCAGGACCGAGGAGGGGAGAAGGCTGGGCTTCTCCTAACTGGAAAAGCTTCCTGGAAGTGATGAGGGTTTGGGGTGAGAGGTGCTCGACACCCCAAAGTACCGACACGCCGGGTCCTGCCGAAAGAATTCGACTCAAGCCTTCTCAGCCAAGGGAAGGGATAAAGTTTATTAAGAGTTAGCCAAATAAGCCTGCCCCGAGAGATCCCACCCCTTGCGACGCCTGTAAGGAAAAAGGGCCAGACCCATCTGAGCTAGATTGGTTCTGACCCCCTTCATGGAGGCAAGATGGAGATTATATACACAAAGGTTGTGGGAGGGATTGAGGGGTGGTCTGGGATGACCAGAAGAGGGGTCTAGGGAGGGACTTAAGGATGAGGTCAGACTCCAGGGTGGGGGAAAATAGCTGAAGGCTATATGGAAATGACAGACCATGAAGGGCTAGGGTAACAGAGCTAGGGTATAGATATTTTGATCAGGATTAAGGATGGGAAACAGGATTAAGGGTGGGAAACAGCTGGACAATAGAGGACTGGGCAAGGTAGGCATTTGGGCTTAATGGTTATAGCCTCAGGCCAAGGCCAGGTCGAGTGGCAAGATTCAAGGAGAGTTCAAGGGTTCAAGGGGTTCCCAGAGACTGTGCCCTCATCAGAAGAGGTTCTATTTTAAAGGAATGGGAGGAATCCAGCCTGTAAGGAGGAGGAGGAGGTTGTTGCAGAGGAGAACCGAAGCAAAGTCCAAGAGGTGGGAAGTTGGAATCGATCCAGAAACTTTTATTAAGCACTTGTGTGCCAGGTGCCGTGTGCTGGGGACATAAACGAATGAAGGGCTGGCTGATGATGATGAGGGCCCAGTCTCTGGGAACCCCCTTGAACCGTCCTTGAATCTTCCAATTAGATCTGGCCTTCCCCTAAGGCCACAAGCCTCACGTTATCATTAAGCCCAAATCTCTACCTAGCCTCGCCCTTTGTTGCCCTTTGTTGTGCAGCTACTTCCCACCCTTAATCGCATTACCTCACCTTGCCCTCCTTGGACTTCCCCTCAAGACCCTCCCTAAACCCCTCCTCTAGTCACCCCAGACCACCCCTCAATCCCTCCTACAGTCTTTGTGTATATAATCTCCATCTTGCCTCCATGAAGGTGCTCAGATTCAATCTAATTCAGTAGGTTGAATCTGGCCCGATTGTGGAAACAGGCGTCACAAAGGGGGGGATTTCTTAAGACAGCCCATTATGGTGAATCCCTAATAAACTTTGTCTTTTCCCTTGGCTGAGAAGGCTTGAGTCGAATTCTTTTGGCAGGACCCGGTGCGTCAATATTTCGGGGTGCCGAGCACCCCTCAACCTTTTATCTCTTCAATGAGAGTCCCGTTCTTAGAACAGGGACGGCACACGTCCCACCTGGGAGGTGCCACTCCTCCAGACCTGATGAGTCGGCTCCCCCACCTCCCCCATGTGTAATGGGGAGGCCCTCCCCTCCACTTGAGGGCACAAACAGGAATCCTCTGAAGGTTTCCTCTTGGCAGAGGGCCTTTGAAGAGGGTAATGAGCGGACTACAAAAGGTTCAGGCAGACAACCTCTTTTCTCTTCCCTGGCACGCTTGAAGGGGAAGAACTGCTGTAAGCCTTTAGTTGAGAAGAGAGAAAGGCAGGCCAACTGCCTTGTCTCCCCACTAGCCACCATGTGTCCATGAACACAGGGCACCTTTGTTCCTGCTAAGTCTCTTTAAACCTCATCTTAAATGAAAGAATGTCCTGAGACTGGGGTGACCCAGGAGGCTGGTGAAACAGCCTAGCTGACCAGCAAGCCCAAGAGAGCCTTCAAAGTCATTCCAGGTCCCTTTAACAACCCAGGCCTGGAGGCAGTGGAGGCAGGAGTTCATCAGCCTTGAGGGACACCAGCAAAAAGCCAACCCAGCTGAGCAAGGCAGAATGAGTCCGTTGGTTCTGGACTTCACTGAAGGAGAAAAGAACTTCTGATGAGGGCACAGTCTCTGGGAACCCCCTTGAGTCTGGAGTGAGGTCTCTGGGAGTCCCCTTGAGCTGTCCCTGAGTCTTCCGGCTGGATCTGGCCTTCCCCTAGGGCCACAAGCCTCACATTGTCATTGGGCCCAGATCTCTCCCTCTATTGTTACTTTAGATATGCATGCCTTCAGTTACTTCCCAACCTTTGATATTCCTTCAGGAACTTCCTGCCTTTAATTCTATTCTCTTGGTTCCTGGACTCTGACCTCACCTGGTCCTCCTTAGACTTCCCCTCAAGACCCTCCCTAAACCCCTCCTCTAGTCACCCTAGACCACCCCTCAATCCCTCCTACAATCTTTGTGTATATAAAATCTCCATCTTGCCTCCATGAAGGGGCGCAGATTCAATCTAATTCAGTAGGTTGAATCTGTCCCGCTTGTGGAAACAGGCGTCACAAAGGGGGGGATTTCTTAAGACAGCCCATTATGGTGAATCCCTAATAAACTTTGTCTTTTCCCTTGGCTGAGAAGGCTTGAGTCGAATTCTTTTGGCAGGACCCGGCATGTAGGTATTTTGGGGCTACGGCGGTCACCCCTAGAAACCTGTGGTTCCCCTACAATCATCATTTACAAAAACCTCTTCACTTCCAGGGCCAGAACAACCACTGCCCTCCCACCCACCTCTTGAAGCCGGAGTTTGCTCATCCCAGAGACTGAGCGGGTGTGCCAAGGGGAGAGAGGGCACCTCTTGGATGGAGGAGGGCAGGTGGTGGTAGTGAAGGAAAATTGTGCTCTGGTACTTGGTGTATCTTCCCCAGGAAAGATCTCTTTGTAAAAACTAATTGGTATTCATTGGTTAATTGATATTGGGGAGAGCTTAATGAGGTATACAACACCGGGAAGCATTCGGTCAATAAGCATTTATTAAGCTCCTGCAGTGTGCCAGACGCTGGGGAGCTAGGGATACAAAGGAAGGTAAAAAAGACGGGCAGGCCCTGCCCTCAAAGAGCTTCCAGTCTAATGGAGGGAACAACATGCAGATAACTAAGTACAAACAAGCAATTTTTGGGATAAATTGGAAATAATCACCAAGGGGATGGCATTAGAATGAAGAGGGGATGGGGAAAGGCTTCTTATAGAGACGTGAAGGAAGCCAGGGGAGTCAGAAGGAGAGGGGTTACAGTCCAAGCATGCCAAGGGGCCAGTGTACCTGGAGGGGAAAGGTGGGAGGGAACCATGACAAAGATCCACTGGTGGACACCCAGAAAAGCCTACCTCTCAGGATTATCCCTCCCACTCTGAGGAGAGTAATGAGCTCCCCTCTGGGCACCTGACCTGCTAGTTCAACTCAGGGCTGGGGAGGAGGTTCTGGGGAAGTCCCTGTCCTCAAGGTGCTTACCTTCTAAAAGTGGGGGGGACACAACATATAAACACCATGGAATATACAAGACACATGGTGTAGAGTAAGGGTCATCTTTAAGGGAAGGTTCCAGCAATTGAGGAGGGGGCCTGGGAAAGACATCCTGCAGAAGGTGGAATCTAAACAGTCTTGAAGGAAGTCAGGGAAACTAGGAGACAGGTGAGAAGGGATAGCTTTCCAGGCTGGAGATGGGGTTGAGCAGTGGGGTGTCTGCCAGATTGTGGGGCCAGGTTGTAAAGGGTTTGGAATGGTTGTCATTGGCCTCCAACTGAAAGGAATCCCCAGCAGCCAGGATCCTGGTTACCTGGGCAACTTTCTCCCTCTCAGCTGGCCTATGTTCCCCTGTGTTTTGTGTTTCCATGGTGCCAGAGGGAGGGGCTCAGGCGCTGGGCCTACTGTGAGCTCTTAGAAGTCTCCAGACCCAGCAATTCAAACATAAGCCATCCTCTGTACAAGGCAAAAGAAGCAGCTCCCCAGCCCAGTGTGTCTGCTGCCTTCTGCGCTTACACCCATCATGACAATGCTGTGGAAAGGCCTGCCATAGCTGCTGTATCCTTGGAAGGCTCTCCAGAGTTGATGCCCCCAAATGCTGCTCCACTCAGACCTCCTGAGGAGGACTGTGCTCAGTTCTGGGCAGGGCATATGGAGCTGGCGAGCCACCAGAGGAGCAGAACCACAGAGGTGAAGGGTCTTCAGTCCTCGCCATTTGTCAAGCTTCCCCCAAGTCTAGGGCCCTGTGACAAATGCCAAAATGTTCATGTTCCAGAATCAGGAAGAAACTGTCTAACATCACCCTGAAAGAGAAGTGAAAGTACATTTAGAAATTTGTCTAAGAGTCACATCTGCCCCTTCTCCCGTGTTCCTCCCCCAAGCGGCAACATTTGTCCCTTCCCCTGATCCTCACTTCCCTTCTGACAATTGGGCCAGGCTTTTCCAGTCACCACGAGGTCACTGGCAGCCCTGACCACCTGCTTCCTGAAGTACCCACCGCCCCTTGCTCAAGTGCAGGAATCAGGCTTTGGCAGTTTGTGTCCTCTTTAGGCATCCCCTGTGAGAGATGCTACTCCACCCAGACAGGGGAGGGCCTTGGGATTCAGAACCGGAAGGCTGCTTAGAGATCCTCTAGTCCAAACCCCTTGTTTTACAGATGAGGAAGTGAAGCCCAGAGATGTGACTTTCTCCAAGGCAGGTCACTGGGGGCAAGATAGTGATGGGAACCTGTTTCTTCTGATTGCAAATGCAGTCTTCCTTTCACTGCCCTGACACTGTCTTTTGGGTTCCACCTTAAGGCTCCCCTCTTTTAATTATAGGTTAATACTTTAGCAAAGGTTAGCTGAGGTCTTCTGAGATCAAGCCTGGGGCAGAGGAAGCAGAAAAGGATGGATGGGCCTGGTGTGGGGGTGGGGTTACTTGGTAAGACACAGGGGCCTCCCTGGTGCCTCAGGCCACAGGGGTCTCCTGATCACCTGTTCCAGTGCTGAAAACACACCAGACTTAGGTGGATCTGTTTCCCTCAAGGTGCTTGGAGGCCACTACTTATCCGTATCTCCTCATTGGGCCCATGTTCTCCCACAGTCTCCACTGAGGTTCTGCTGCTCCACAGGAGGCCTTCTGAACGCATCTCTAGGGCTGTCCACCTGCTGGCCCTTGCAGGACCAACATAAAAATATCCCCTGGGCCTGGGTGGGGCTCGGGGAGAAGGTTTGGGTCTATGTCAGGCACAAGGTCTACCTCACCCAGGCTGGACAAGGAAACCATCCTGAAGACTTCCCTGGCCCAGCACACTAAGCATCTAACTGGGGGTAAAGCTTCCTGGTTACCAGAATATACAATCCCAGAGCAGAAGTCAAGGGCTCCTCGGGCGGGGCACATTCTTCTGAGGATCAGTTAGGCAAACCTCCTTTTGTCAGATTTTTCATGGTCTAGGATTGTCTCATTTTGTTGCATTCCCAAGCCTGAACCACCAGGCCAGCATGAGTCATGCTGATGATATGGAGGTTAAAAACAAACAAAAAAATTACACCATCTCTGCCCTCAGAGAGGTTACATTTGTTCTCCCCCACAGCTCACCTGCCTCACGAAGACAGAGCTCTGTCCTCATGTCCCTGGGCCTTTCCTCAGAACTCTGTACCCCCAGGGTGCCAAGGTGGTGCCAAGATGGTGCCCAGGGTATTTCTCCTTCCCTTTGGCTAAGCTGGAGCCAAACAGTGGGTGGAGGATTTGTTCATGGAGAAATGGCAGAAGGAAGGGCAGAGGCAGGTGAGGCACGGTGAGGTGAGTGTTCTGCTTCCTGAATACTCCTGCTTTCAAGGAGGAAGAAGAGGATGACTGAGCATCTCCAAAATGAAGTCTTACTGCTTGGCTTTTACTGAAGGAAGTGGGGTGTCTGACTCTGAGCATGGCACAGGGCTTCAAGTACATTAATTCATTAAACACTTAGTGCTAATGGCTGGCACTTATAGGGCCCTTTACAGCCATTGTCCCATCTCAGCTAGGAATTCCAACACCTAGGACAGGGCATCTAAGGTGTGAGTGTTCCTGTACATGACTGGAGACATAGGTCACGGGAGGTGGAAGGAACTTGGAGGCCAGGGGATTAGGGGCTGACATGGGGTGAGGAAGAAGGCCATGAGTTTGGGGGAGGGGCTTCAAGATGACTGCAACAAGAAGCTGGACAGGATGGAGGGATCTTGGAAGGAGGTCAGGTGTGTGTGTGTGTGTGTGTGTGTGTGTGTGTGTGTGTACCTAAGAGGGGCAGTGGTGATCAGAGAGTGCACCAGCCCCTCCTCCAGGCCCGGTAACCAGCCACAGAGAGGAGGCCAGGAGCTACGGTGCCTTGAGGTGAAAGCTGGGCTCCATTGAGCACCGATTGTTGGGAGGAATGGGAGAAGAAGAGAATGAACATGACGAGACCAAAGAGTTAGGTTAGTGCTAGGAGCGATCCTGGAGGTCACCTACCCCATCCCTTCTATAACTGAGACCCAGGTAAGGGACTTGTCCAAAGTCACAGAAGCAGTAACCTGTTGGTGGTGGTCATTCAGTGGCTTCTGACTAGAGAGGGGGTCTGACTCCAGAGACAGATCTCTTCCTACCACATCCCTTTCTTCTGGAGCCACATTGGAGAGGGCCTCGAATGCCAAGCTCAGAAGAGCATGTTTTATCCTAGAGGCAGTCAGGAATCACAGAAGAGCCCATTCTGATAAGGGGAGTGTGACACGGTCCACCCTGAGGTTTTTGGGAAATGATTTTGGCCCTTGTATGGACAAGAAAAACAGAAGCAGGAGACAATTAGGAGGCAAATGCAATATCCCAGGCCAGAGGTCAGCTCAGTCTGCACAAGGGTGGCCAGGCAAGTGAAGAGGAGGGGACAGATGGCAGTCAGATCACAAGGTTTGGCAATGGACTGGACATGGGGGAGAGAGATGGTGAGGACCTTGCTGACCACGGGACAGGCATGACCCATACACCAATCACTCCCCCACAGCATGGCATCGTCCTAAAGGCCTCAGTTGTGTAACAACTGAGGGGAGAATTTTGTCATGGGTTATGCAGACCTAGAGGGCTTCCGGGAGGAAGCAGCATTGAAATCAAGAGAGTTGTACTAGAGAGGCTGACCCAACTCTGAGGCCTCATCTTCAAACCCCCCAGAAACCCAAGGGTCAACTTAGTTCCCTGGGAAGCCAGAGCCAAGCTTAGCCACTGTGTGAGATAAATAAAAATGTGAAGACTTCACAGGGAATATATTTTATAAATATATATTCATGTCTAAATGTTTAAAAATCAAGAAATAGGGAAATAGGGAAGTGGAAAAATTCTGAGGCCGTGAGAGTCTGACTGCTCCACCTCTGGGAAAGTTTACCCTGAAACTTTTTGTTCTTTCTTCTGGTTCTGGTTTAAAGATTTGCAAAGTAAGAATAGGGTCACTGTGACCTGCTTTCCTTTACTGTAAAAGCACTGTAGAAGAATGGAGAGGGTCTCCCCCTCCCTTTATCCTATTCTCCTTCAGATTTATATATAATCATTAACTAAGGGAATGGGAATTGGAGTTTCTTTGCCTTGATTTCCCGGTTCTTTGTCTAGCTTTTTGTGCTCAGATTGTAAGCCCGCCTCCCAGCCAATGGTGAGAAGGGTCAGAGGTAGGCTGGAATTCTCTTGCATTAGGTATAATTATTGGTGCTTTGCTCCTTGTACTTGGCCTCCCTTGCTAGATCTGTTCTGGCAGAGGACGCCCTGTTCTCTCTCGCAAGAATTGAATAAAATTTTATTTCTGTTCCCACCCTGAGATGGCTCCTTATTAAAAATTAACTTTTTTTTACTTGGTGAGGGTTTTTCATCCCACACAGCCACCTTTCCTGGTCACTCAGCCCTGGCCCCAGGGCGAGGTCTCCCTCCCCAGGGTGACTAGCCCCAAGCAAGGATCTCAAGCTTCCTCATTTTTTGGTGTATATCTGCTCTTCCTCAACCTGGGTCTGCAAAGAAAATAAAGCATTTTTTAGAAGGGAGACAGGTTAAACGAAAGAATGAGCTTCCTGGCAGAGGGCTGATTCAACACCGTAATTGGGCTCCACCCTTAGGGGATTAGAATAATTCCCTTGACTTGCCTTTTGAAGGTGTTCCTGGCTGGAGCCTGATCAGGGTCTCACTCACATCTGATTCTTTTCTCCATGCCTGTGTTCTCCACTAAAGAGTTTATATCACGCTGTTCCCTCTATGGGAGCTTACTGAAGGTTTGTGGTGTTGTTTGTCCCTCATTCTCAAAGAAAACCATGACATCAGGAAGATGATGCCATGACATGCAGGTGAATTGGACTTAAGTGAGGGAGGGCTGTGCAGAGTCGCCAGCCTCACTTTCTCCTCCGGAGCCATCTGGGTCCAGCGGCCAGATATTTATCAGGATGACTGGAGGTGGCTCAGGATGCCGCAGGAGGCCCTGGCCTTTTTAAGCTAAGGTCCTTCCCAGGTCTCAGTTTGACTGAGGCAACACCCATTCAGTGATTAAGGTTAGGTAAGAAATGAGTCAGAGAATGGCCTCTTTACCTAGTCAAAATAAAATCTAGTCTGGGAGGGGAAGACCCTCAAGGTTTCTGGGCAAAACAGACATT
The DNA here is from genome assembly GCF_011100635.1 of Trichosurus vulpecula. Classification (NCBI taxonomy): domain Eukaryota; kingdom Metazoa; phylum Chordata; class Mammalia; order Diprotodontia; family Phalangeridae; genus Trichosurus; species Trichosurus vulpecula. The sequence continues at coordinate 272,035,247 of NC_050578.1, forward strand.
CACATATTCATATTGTTGGCCAATCAATGAGAGCCAGAGTGATTCCGGTTTAAGGGATTTGGTCCTTAAGAATAAAAGGCTTCAGCAATCCAAATTAACATTCCCTTTGGGCAGAGGAAAGAAAGGAGAGAGAGGGAGAGAGAGAGAGAGAGAAAAGAAAGAAGCTGTGTTGCCCAATTGGCCTGGGGCAGCTTGTTTTTGAAGAAGACCATGACATCAGGGAGGTGATGCCATGACACGCAAGTGAATTGGAATGAATGAATGAAGGTGTACCACAGAGCTGATGGCATGATTTGAAGGGGAACACAAAACACCCCAGGAGAGAGAAGTCCCTCCCCACCAGCCCACAATGCCTGAAATTCCACCATTAGCACCACTCTTTTGGATTCAAGTATTTGTGACATAATGAGAGCATGGCATGATGAGGTAGGTGTGCATCTTGTTGTCTATTAGTAAAATACACAAAGAAGGGAGGCTTCTTCTCCCCAGTAAGCTCTCCTTGGGACTGTAGAACAGGACCTTGCCTTGACTCTGACTGCCCTGGTGGGACAGCTCATCCGCAGGCCTACCAGGCTGTTAAGTGTGAGGAATCTCACATTCAGCTCCAGGGACTCTCATCATGCCACTGGAACTTGGGGCACCTGAGACCCCACCTGGAATGTCTCACTCAAAGGCATCCTTCTTGGGTGTGACAAGGGGATTAGTGAGAAAAGTGAGGAAACCAGACTGGCCATTTGGTAAAGCATATGGAAGGGATTCAGGTCTAAGAAGTCTGGAGAGGGAAAAGGGAGTCAGTTTGTAAAGAGTTTTCAGGGTTAAACACTGGATTTTCTATTTGATCTTGGGGTAATAGGGAGCCATTCGGGGTTATTGGGGCAGGGCGGGGGAGGGGAGTGACATGGTCAGACCTGCTGCACTTCAGGAAAATCATCACTTGAACTGGGGAGGAAGCACTTTGATCAAAGAACTGCCCAGCAAGAGTCTGGCCTTTGGCTCTTTAATATTCTCCGGTCACCAGCATGAATATTTCTGGACGCTGGTCCAAAGCCACATGTAAGTTATCAGAATACAGATTCTCTGATGCCAAACCCAGTCTGGTTCTTAGACAAGTTCTTCTAGGGTAGAGGTTGGACATAACTGAAGACTAGGGAGACCTACCATTTTTGAAGGACTGTCTTAGGACCATGGATTAGAACATGGGATTGTCAGAGCTGGGAGGGCCTTTAGAACATGGAATGTCAGAGCTAGGAAGCCCCTTGGAACAGGGAATGTCAGAACTGGGAGGACCCCTAAAGACCATTGGCTCCAATGCTCTTCTAGAACATTGGAGGAAGCTGAAGCCCAGAGGAGGTCACATAGGCAGTCGGGGACAGAATCCTAATCTGTCCAGCCTCATCTCCCTCTTATCTCCCCCACCTCCCTGCCCCCTTTGGGCTCTCAGTGGTTGCTTGAGTGACCAACCACTTTCTTGGGCACCGTCTGTCTTTCTCTCCTGGGGCACTGCACCATATGGATGTGTTCCTTGACCAACCCATCCCCTCCATGGTCATTGGGCTCTCCTGATGCTGGATCTTTCCCCTCCTCAGAGCTCACTTATGCCTCTCATCTTCCTTTAGCCTTCTCAGCAGCCTTAGAGAGGGGCAGGGCACAGATCAGGATGCCCAGCTGGCTGATGGGGCCTCTAAGACCATTGGCTGTTTGCCTGGGGCATCGATGGGGGCTTCTAGGAGTGGGTTCAGACTAGCCCCCTCGATGTCTGTTCACTGTATGTAGAGTTACCACATCTACCACCTACTGTAAATAGGCCCTTGGGCGTCCCACCTCCACCCCCTGCCTGGGCCCCGGAGCAGCAGCTGGCTGAGTCCGGAGTCAGACCACCACAAGTGGGAGGGAGGGCATTTGGCAGCAGGGGCCCAGCAGCCATCTGGAGGCTGACATTAACTCCCTCAGCTCTGGCCTGGCAGGAGTCAGCACTTTTCACCTAGAATCCAAGAACTATTCTAAGCTTAGCCCCCCACTGCCAGGGCCCCATCGCCCTTAGTCTCTGTTTCCCCAGGTTCATTTTCTCTTGGGGGCAGAGGACTCACGTTTTCACATACCCAAGAAAGTAGCAACAGATGGGGCATCTGGGCCCTAGAAAGAGACCAGGCCAGGCTGCCAGGCCCTGGAGTACCCTGGGCCTCTGCCCCCACAATTGAGAGACTGGCAGAGTGAACAGATTCAGCATGGCAAGAGAAAACCAGGAGGAGCCAGACAAAATAATACTGTAGGATGACCCATTTAGAGCTGCACAGGAAGGACTTCCAAGGCCCATCTAGTCCAACCCTTTAGATGTTTCTGCTGAGGAAACAGAAGGGGTGGGGGTGGGGGAAGGGACTTGTCCGTGGCCACCCCAATAGAAAGTGAACAAACCAGGGGGGTCTTCTGACTCTCCATGCAGTGTTCTGTCCATTATGGAACATGAGCCACCCTCTGTCCTCTCAGAACCCAAGGGTCCAAGCTCCGCTTCTTGCTTCTACCTTTAGTCTGAAGCCTACAGACTCTGGGGGTCCTCGTCTCAATTCCCACCGGTACCAGAAAGTTTCATCCAGAGTGTATCGAACTCTATCTCCCTAAGCAGTAATGGGGTTTTCTCCAGTGCTATTGGTTTGAGCCCCCACGCTGGTGTGTTCTCTCCAGTGTTGGTTACCCTTTACAGTTAATAGCCCCCCTTTATTGTTGATTGATCTAGTAATTAGTGCCCTGCTATCAATTTGGCCAGTTAGCATCAGTAACCTCTTGCAAAGGGATTTTTTTAATCTAGGAAGAAGAGAAGTCCAGAAATGTCCCTCTGAACTGGCATGTACTCTCCCCTATTCCAGCTTAGTGCCTGGGGAGAGTGGGCTCAAACTCGCTCAGTTGCTACAAAGAAAACATTTGCATCACGAGCTCACATCTGAATGTCCCGTGGCTGCTGGACCTCTGGCAGCTTGCTCTTCAGGCCTTCCAAAGCTCACAAGGATGTCGCTGCTTCCAAGACTTCTTTACCTAAGAGCAGGAAAAGAGATAACAAGAGGCAGAAGCCACATCAGGACTATGTACACCCAGGCTGGGCCCCAGTAGGGAAATAAAGGCCCCAGGCCACCCACCTCTCTCTCTCTTTCCTTCCCTCCATCTCCTTCTCTCCTTCCCTCCCTCTCTCTCCCTCTGCTCTCTTTCTTTCTCTTCTTTCCCTCCTTTTCTCCTCTCTCCCTCTCTTTCTCTCTCCTCTCCTTCTTTCTCCTTCCTTCCCTCTTCTTCTCTTCTTTCCCTCCTCCTTCCTTCTTTCTCTCTCTCCCGCTCTCTTCCCCCTCTCTCTTTCTCCTTTCCTCTCTCTCTCTCTCTCTCTCACTCTTTCTCTCTCTTTTCTCTCTCTTTCTTTCTCCCCTCCCCTCCCCTTCGCCCCTACCTCCCCACTCCAAGGCTTACAGCCCTCCATCTTCCTCCTCGTTCCAACCTAGCCAAGGAGAGAGAGGTTGATTGGGCTGTTAGATAGAGCCTTTTAAAGCTGACACCAATCTGGCTCAGCCACTAATCAAACAGTCCCTCCTGGTCACACAATGAGCAGCATACCTGAGCTGAGTTAGTCAATGTTGAGCCGTCCTATCCATGGACAGTCTCATTGTTAAACACCAGCCTGCTCTGTAGAGGGGAGCAGAGCCCTCCAGGAGCCAGGCCCGGCAGGCTCAGCTGGCCCCTCCATGGGGGCATTGCAGAGGGCAGTCCCACTGGCCTGGCTTTCCCCAGCCCTCTTCTCTTACAGGGCCTGCACAAAGTGAGTATTAAATAATTGTTTGTCAACCAACTGACTGAACAAACATTTATTAAGCGACTATTAATAGACACCTATGAAGGCAGGCCCTGCACTTAGCACCAGCCCACAAAGACTGGCCCAGAAGGAGCTTGGGTTCTGCCCTTTGAGTATAACAGATCTGCAGGTAAGGAACAAGCACCCTGAAAAATAGGAGCAAAGGTGGGCAAGGCCTCAAGGAAGAAGCGGCAGCCTCGAAGAAAGGCAAGGATTCTGAATATGGACATGAGAAGGGAATGTGGACCATGCCAGGCCTGGGGGCTGCCCTGTGCTGGACACAGAGGCCGATGGAGGGAACATTGAGGTTGGCGGTCAGATCCGGTTTGACCAGAGCAAAGAGTTTGTGAAACAGTGATATAAATAAGGGAGGAGAGTTAGGTAGCAAGGATTCAGACTGCAGAGACCCTTAACTTTCCCTCCTAGGGAAACCAGGAGTCATGGAGGGTGTTTGAGCAGGGGAAGGACCTGTCTTAGATTATTCTGGAAGTTCAGATCCTCCAGCAGGGGGTGGGCAGCAAGGAGATCTCTTTGGAGGTGGGGTATGGAAGTAGCATAGGGGAGAGATGCCGAGGGACGAGACTGAGGGGGTGCTGAGCCTGGAGTGAGTTCAAATGTGGCCTCAGACCCACAGCTGTGTGACCCTGGGAGAGTGACAAACCCTTCTCTGACTCAGTTTCCTCCTCTATAAACAGGAGATAATAATAGCCCTACCTCCCAGGATTGTTGTGAGGATCCAACAAAATAGTATTTGCCAAGTGCTCTGCCAACCTTAAAGTGCTATGTAAGTGCTAGCTGGCCAGCACTGTTATTGTTGGCACGGTTGAGAGAGATGTGACAGAGCCAGCAGGACAGGGCAGATGACTGGACGTGGAGGGGAGGAGAGGGAAGAAAAGAGAAGAATCCAGAATGGCTCCAGGGTGATGACCTTGGATGTCTGGTGGGATGGTACAACGCGCACCTGAGGTAAATTTGGAAAGGGAGCAATGTCCAAGGGAGGATTCAAACCCACATCTTCCTGGCTTCAAGGCTGGCTCTTTCTCCAGCCACATTGGATTGCTAATGTAGAGTGTGCTGGGTGAAACCACAGGGACAACCATGGGGAGAGTCGCAATGGATTCTTGGACTTGAGAACCAGGGAAGTTTCTCCACCTGGGAATATTTAACACTGACCAACCAGGGAAAACAGGTGGTCCAAGGAAATTCATTCCTGCCCCAGGCCTCCTAAGATGGCTTAGTTTCTGCCTTGCCCTGCCCCAAGTGAACAGGGCAGGTGTTCTGGCCCCGAAGGAGACAGTTTTAAGTTTCTGAAAGGATGGGTGGCCGGGGTTTCTCTGTAAATCATTCAGGCCATTCCAGCACAGACTGGATGGCCAAAGCTGAGTGGAGTAAGGGTCAGGGAGCTTTTGCATTGAGACAAATGTTGCCTGGTCTCAGGCTGCACTTCCAGTCACCTGTAGGCTGGTTGGCCGATGCATGCCCCCAGTGCCCACAACAGGTGCTTGGGACAGAGATCTCAATCGAAACTGGCCTTAAAAGGCAGACATTTCAGGAGCAGCGTCTGTCCCCTTGTTCCCTGAAATAACCCCTCCCATCTGCCAGAAGCCCTTCCCTAGGAGACAAAGCCTCTCTCCCCTTTTCAGAGGCAAGGTTTTAAAAAAGCAAAGCAAATTTAATCCCTGGAACCCAAAATAACCCAGTGACTTAACTCTCCACTCCAGAGGCAGCATGTGTAACAGTATAATGGTTTTAACCATTCTGTGCCTCAATTTCTTTATTTGTAAAGATGAGGGGAGAAAAGAAAACCAACAAATGCTGGAGAGACACATCAATGGTCTGTTGGTGGAATGGTCCAACCACTGTTGAGGGCAATTTGGAATTATGCCCCAAAGCGATGAAACTGCATGCCCTTTGACCCAGTGATACCTCTAATAGGTCTATACCCTAAGAGATTAAAGAAAGGGCAAAAAGATCCATATGTGCAAAAATATTTATAGCAGCATTTTTTGTAGGGACAAAGAACTGGAAACCAACTGGGGCATGGCCAACCAGACTGAGGCGCATGAATGTGATGGAATACAATTGTGCTATAAGAAATGAAGAAGGCAGTGGTTTCAGACAAACCTGGGAAACCTTCCACGAACTGAGGCAGAGCGAAAGGGGGGTTTCAGCAATAATGGCGATATTGTAAAGAACTTCAAGAGACTTAAGAGTTCCGTTCAATGATACCACCAACCACAGTCCCAGAAGGCTCATGACGAAACACGCCGTGGGCCACCTGATCCAGAGGTGATGGGACTCAGAGGGCGGACGATAGTGGAACTGGTTTTGCTTGACTACACGTTTGTAATAGGACTTTTCATTTCTTTCTCAAAGGTGCTGGGAGGGTGGGGAGGGATGATGGGGGTGGGTGGAGGAGAAAAGGTAGATCTTCATTGAAGGAAAAAGATGATAGGATTGGATACCACAGCCTTCCAGCTCTAACCAGTTGATCTTGGCCTGAGTGAAGCTTTTGTGGGAGGTTGGGGGTAAGGTGATAACAACTCTTAATTACAAGATTGCAGGTTTAGAGCTGGGAGCGACCTTGGCGGCCTTTGATAGTGGGGTCACAGGTAAGAGAGATGTATGTGTGACATGGTCCAGTTTGACAGGAGAGGAAGGTCCATAAAGGCTGGTGCCAGGAAGTTACTGTGGTTCAGGGGAGGGGGGTTCCTATGAGGGGCCATCGAGTCAACTTGGCAGCATCATGCCCAGAACCAAACAAAATGCTCCCTGTAGTCTGACCAGGGTCTAGGACAGGGGGCTGATCACCTCCTATGGGTTGGATTATTCTTTTATTAACTCTGCCTAAGAACCCTGAGCAGCCTTCTCTGTGGAAAGAGCAGTGGCCTGAGAGTCAGGAACCCTGAGTTATATTTCTAGCTCTGACCCTACCTAACTGGGCACCCTTGGGCATGCCCCTTTGGACTTCAGCTCATCTATGTGTAAAATAGATAGATTGGATGAGATGATTAACCAAAAACTCTCTGTGTCCTAAGGTCCTTCTGAGGTTTGAATTCTGTGTTCTAAGTTGTCTCCCAGATCTGAAATTATATTTATGAATGTACACGTTCTCTGCCTTCATTAGAATGTAAGCCCCTTGAAGGCAAGGGCTGATTCATTTGTGTCTTGTATCACCAGAACCTAGCACTGGGCCTGGCATATAGTACATGCTCAGTACAGACTTGTGATTTATTGACTGATTTTCTATTATCCAAGATCCCTTCTAGCTTCAAAATGTGATGTGTTTTGTTGTAAGGGCCCTTCCATCTCTTGGCATTCCATGTTCTAAGATCCCTCTGAGCTGTGACATTCCATGTTCTAAGATCTGATATGTTCTAAGGCCCTCACAACTCTAACACTCCCTGTTCTAAGGTCCCTCCCAACTCTGACATTCCATGTTCTAAGGTCCTCCCAACTCCAACATTCCATGTTCTAAGGTCCCTCCCAACTCTGACATTCCATGTTCTAAGGTCCTCCCAACTCCAACATTCCATGTTCTAAGGTCCCTCCCAACTCTGACATTCCATGTTCTAAGGGCTCCTTCCACCTCTGACACTGGCTGTTCTAAGGTCTCTCCTAGCTCTGACACTCTGAATCTGCTCTATATTCTTCTAGAGCAGATGTGCTGACATGTCTCTGAGGCATGGTAGAAGACAGTTATTAGACATGATTCCTGAAACAGAATGATTCAATATCATTATCATGTGTGTGAAAAACAATCCCATTCCAATGAATCCTTTGTCCTAAAAGTCAGGCATTCAATCCAATAGGGTTGGACTTAAAGAGGAAAAACCATCTCCAGAAAAGCCTCTAGAGGTGCCAGGTTTGCCAGATACATTGTGTGCCTAGCCGGGCTTCCCTCCATTCATTTTGGTAAAATCCGGGTCTACGCGTGGCCGCCAGGCAGGGCTCCCCAGGCTCTGCGCCTGAGCCGGGGGAGCCGTCACCCAGCGCCTCACAGCAGGCATGCCTCGTCACGGTCTTGGACTTGGGCTTGGGCAGCAGTAACCTAATAACTGGCTGGCTGGTGGTCAATAAGTAGGCACTGGCGGCCGTATGGCTAGTAGGTTTGTGCTTCTCTGGGCCGAGGAGATGGAGTCATGACCCTCATTCTCTGCCAGTGAGAGGTGTCTTTATTTTACTCCAGGAGCAAGTCAAATGCTTATGGTTTGTAGGGTGTCTTTTATACATTTGGGAGTGGATCCATCCCATGTCATCGCCATCCTTCCAGTGTCTCTACTTGACTCAGCTATGTCTTCCACGGCCTTATGGAGACCCCATTCCATTGTTAACCAACTGCCCTTCACCTTAGACGTCTTCTTCTCAGGCTCCTTCCAGTCCCTTACGATCATGAGGAAGACCATCCATCTCCAGCCTCCCCTTTCTTTTCTGGACCTACGGGTATACTCACTCCTCCCAGCTATGTCCAGACGCTTCTGTACAGGGGCATCCGGTAGCCTCTCCTACTTTGAGGTTCCATCCGGATCTTGGTACCTGTTAGTTGGTCACTCCTTTCTCAAGGATTTCCGTACCTGACTCACGGTATCCCTCTGCACACCATCTTGGGGACTCCGGCTTACATTCTGACTGCCCTCAGATACCTCTGCTTCCCAGCTGGGAGACTCTTCTCAGCCACCATGATGGGTACCCTCACTCTGCCCCAGCCACACACAGGGATGCTCACCCCCTTGATCTTGTCATCCAAGTGTCCCATGTCTATAACCTAACACTGAAATTTCTCTATCTGACCACATCTTCCCATCTCTCCCAGTGCTTTACCCTTCTTGAATCTGCTCTATATTCACCACAACCATCTATGCTTCGGAATTCTCTCAACATTGGCTTCCACTCCCTCCTCCTTCACTCCAGTCTCAAAGGAAGAGGTGGCCCAAGTAAACAGTCCTGCTTGTACCTATCTCCTCCTGCAGCTTCCACCTACTGTAGGTCATGGCTCTGTCTTCTGGGGCCAACAGAGCAAGTCCAAACCCCCTGTCATAAGACAATCCTTCAACTACTGGAACATAGCTCTCCTGTTCCCCCTCAGTCTTGTCTTCTCATACTAAATGCCCTTAGTACCTAAACGACTCATTATAGAACTGGACTCAAAACCCTTCGTCATGGATGTGTGGTCAACTGAGTTCCCATCATACTTCTCGCCTGGCTTGTGCTCTGTTCCCCAAATGCCTCCCATAATTCCTCTTTCTGTTCAGGTGTGTCGTATTCTCTGATGACAAAAACACTTGTCTTTCCCCTTTCATTGATTAACCCCTCAAAGCTCTTCACTCTTCTTCTCTCTGGTTCCTGGATTTCCTCACGTGAATAAGAGTGTGTCTCCTTGATATACAATGCTACCTTCCTCCTACCCTTTATTCAGTATACTCCACCCCTGGCCAAGTGCCTGTCATTCCTATATTTTAAATTAGGAGGTTCCTAACTTTATGATGCCCTTCTTAGAATCCCTGACTCCATTTGAAGCTCAGCTGAAGTGCTTCCACTTCCTACAAGAGGACTTTCCTAAGCCCTTGAATTATTGGGACCCCCTCCCCACCACTGCTTTGTACGTATGTATGCACATATGTATTTATTTATTTATTGGCTGACTGCACAGATAACATCTTTCCAGTAGAATGTAAAATCTGTGAGGGTAGTTTGTATCTTTGTATTGGTCTTTGTGACTTTTGTATTATCTGACATCTAGTAGGTACTTAATCAATGCTTATTGAATTAATTGAATTGAATTAATCCCATGCAATATCCTGTAAGGAGCCAGCGAACATATTTTTGAGTAGTGGAAGGAAATGATCAGGAATCTGATTGGAGCTGAAGGGCAGAGTGTCTCAGAAACATCTTTGGATAGGAGGCTGGAAGTCACTTGGCCAATTGGATTGTAAGCTCTTTGAGAGCCGAGCCTGTCTTTTGCCTCTTTTTGTATCCTCAGTGCTCAGTATAGTGCCTGGCACAGGGTGGGTGCTTCATCAGCTTTGATTGATTGATTCTTCACAGCTGGGCTTGAGTCAGAACCTCCTGAAGCTTGCCTGATGATAAAGGAAGGATGGAGATGAATCGACTCCCCAAGACTTTAAAAACGCCACAGCCTGCACGAGGCTAGCTATGTCGGCAGAGTTGGATTGCTGGATTGGAGCTGTGCAGATTCAGTCTGCCTAAAATACCCTTTAATAAGTATTTATTGTACTGGACAGACAGCGTATCCTGTATGACTCTGGACAAGTCATTGCATTTGGTGTCTCCCCTCCCCGGTAACACTATAAACTGCATCATGCTGCCTGCCTACTTTGGTGGAGGGAGTTTCCGCCTTGGGGCTTCCTCCTAAGGGCCATTTTCTCTTTCCTTCACCCCTACCTCTAACAAAAAAAGAGCTAAACATTAGGGTGCCAAGGCAAGAGTGTTCGGGGCTGGGGAGAGGCCCATGCTCACAAAGCAACACTTTGGGGGAAAAGCCACAAGAGAGTGAGTGGAAGCAGGAAAGGTCCAGGAAAGGCTACTGCTGCTGCAGACCACACAGCTCTCCCAAGCCTGCTTCTGGTCCTCTCACTCGCTGTCCTCATTCTGAGGCCCTCCTGTTCTCTTTGCCCCTTGGGAATCCTTCCCCAGCCTCCAAAGCCCAGCTCAAATCCTCCTCCCCAAGCCTTGCATGAGTGGCCTACTCCAGCCCCCATCAACCAATCAGCCCCTCACTTCTGAAAACGCCCCCATCCTTTCAGGCTGCTACCCACCCTTTGTGTGCTTAAAGCTGTCTTGTGTTGACTCCTAATTACTCCCCACATGTGCCTTATCTCTCCGCTAATTTGTAAGCTACATGGCATCCGTCTCCTGTGCAGCGCCTGGCGTGGGCTGGGCAGAGAATCTGTGCTCAGAAAGGCTCAGACTAGCTCAGGAAGCCGTGAGCTCTAAGCTCTTTCTTCAGAAGGGCCCAGTGTTGCCAGATCCAGGCTGGGATCCATTTATTCATTCACTCATTCAACCGCCCAACAAGAGTTTATTCAGTAGGCCAGGCATTGTTCTGAGTGGAAGGGTTACAGACAATAGAGATGTGGGTTTTCTTCCCTCCAACCACCTGGACTGGCTAGGTCTCTGAGGACCCCTTGGATTGCCTGTCTTCTCTGACCTCTCCCCTTTAGTGTCAGAAACCCTTGGTCATAAAAAAGATCTGACTTTTTGCATACTCTGTTCAAGGTTCAGAGGCCACAATGTGGGCTGGGGGATGCATCATCCTGGGAGCCAGAGAAGCTAAGTCCTGATAATTCCCAGAAGAAAGGAATACTCAGCCTCAGGCCTGGCCAGGCTGCCCAAAGAGAAATCATTCAGTTCCAGCTGTTTTTCCTGTGAGTCTGTGTGTTTCTGAACCATAGGAATGGTGAAAGGTAAAGCTGGTGAGTATCACTGCCATTATGGGGTTCAAGAGAGCCATAGGAAGGATCTGACCAAGAGAAGGAGACTTTGGCCAAAAGAAGGAATATTCAGCCAGGGGAAGAAGTCTTTGACCAGAGGAAGGAGACTTTGACCAGAGGAAGGAGACTTTGACCAGGGGAAAGAGACTTTGAGCAGGGGAAGGAATCTTTGACCAGTGGCTGGAGTCTTTGAGTAGGAGGGAATAAGCTCCTGGCCTTAGTTGAGGAAAGTCGAGGGAAAAAATGAACCCCCTAACCAACAGAAGGAATCCCAAGTCAGATGGCCTTAGCAGGAAGATCAGAATTGTTTATTTTTTTAAGTCACTAATTTTGCCCCCAGTTTAGAACAGACCAAGCAGGTCCAAAGTCCTTTCTCTTTTTTCCCCTTTCTCTTGCTTTATGAAGTCATTGCCTAACTTAGGACAAGAATTGAGTGTAGGGGCCCCTAGGAATGCACAGACATGTGGGAGTGTGACTTAGAAACTAGAGTCTTAGGTCATAAGTCATGAGACTTAAAGCTGGAAGAGGAAGCTTCTCAATCATCTGAGGAGGTCATCAAGATCATTATACAGTCCAGGAAGCTGGGGCCCAGGGGGAGAAGACACCAGCCCATGGTCACCCAAGTAATAAGGGGCGGGGCTAGGATTCGAGCAAGGTCCTCTGACTCGGAATCCAGGCTCTTTCCAGAGGCCCTATTTCTCTAGCCATCTTTTGCACAGTCAGCCAGAAAAGGGGCAAGGACACAAAAACCACATTTGTTTGTTTGTTTTACCCCCACCACGTCAGACCTAGGAAACTCTAGTGGCAAATCTGTTATTCCTTAACTCCTGGCTTTGTCTTCATGGCCCTGCCCTCCCTTGTGAGTCCAAACTAGGCTTGGTGGTTCTTCTCCCTAGGATCACGGGGAGCCCATGGAGGGCCTAAGGGCCATCCCAGAATGCTTCTGGAAGTCTGTATGCTAAGGCTGGAGGACCTATTTGTTGGGAATGTTCCAGAGCGGGCCCTCCACTCAGGTAGAGGTTGGAACAGCTCTTTGGGGCCCCTTCCGAAGCTGAGAATCTAAGATTCTTGGACCTAAATCTTTGTCTCTCCCCTTAAGCACTTTTTAATCAGATTGCCTATTTCTCTGAATGTAGGGCTACATAAAATGAAGCCCAGCCCAGGCTTGACATCCAACCCAAGCCAACCCCTTCATTTGACAGAGGGGCCCCAGAGACCAGGAGTGACTGGAAGTCACACTACAAGTGGAGAGGAAGGGCCCCAGCCAAGCCAAGGGGTGCCCAGCCAGCGGACATGACCCAACTTCTCTGGAGAACCTACTCACTCCATCTAGCTTTGAGCATATCCACAATCCCCTGGATTCAGCAGAAGTTGATGTTTGCCTCTATGGTGTCCAAGGAAGACCTGACCTTCAGTCAGTTTTACTCCAGTGTCGGGATGAAATATAGTGTGGTAGAAAGAACATTGGCTCTGGGAACAGTTCGATTCACCATGTGACCTTGGGCAAGGGCCTCAGTTTCTGTAAATGTAAAATGCTGATGGTCCCACTAGATGGCCTGTGACTGAGGTCCTGTCCAACTCAGCTATGATTTTTCCAGTCCAGAGACTGTAGTTCTATATACATAGACAGCCTTGCTGTCAGGCTTGGGATATTTCCAAACCGCCCTAATCCTGGATTTGTACAGGGACAAAAGATCAGCCTTCCGATCAACCCTTCCCAGGTCCCTTTGACCCACTCCACTCAGAGCTTGGGGCCCAAGCCATCTTCAACTGTGGGTGGGAAGGAAGAGGGAGGCAAAGAGGAAGATCAAAGCCTGCCCCATCAGCTTTCAAGATGTGGTTGTTGAGTTTCCACGGGTAACTACTCAAGAAACCCTCTTTTTCTTTCTCTTCCTCTTCCAGCTGGGTACTTCCTGAGATCAAAGCACCAACCCTGGATCCCCTGGAGTAGCCCAGGACTGAAGACCCAAGAGGTAGACCGTTTTCTGGGAGCTGCTGCCTGGTAAGCCATTCTCAGGCCCAACTGGCGGCTCTGCCCGCCATGGCTTTGAGGGTTGTGTCCCCAACGGCTGCTGGATCCTTCCCAGGAACGCCCCCACATCAGTATCAAGTAATATTTGCTAAGGGGCCCCGCAGGCTGTGTTGGAAACATTCTCCCTACCAATTTTCCATGAAGAGGCAGCCATCCAAGGTCTACATCAGAATAATCCCTTCCTTGATGGAAAGGGCTTCTTCATCCATTTGTACACATGATCCCTCTCCAGGCAGCAACTCCCTGGGAGGGCTTGTTTTCCAGATGTAGAACTAGAGGCCCAAGAAGGGGCCCAGCACTGCCCCAAATCCCTGAATGAGTCACAACCAGGCTGGGAACACGAAGTTCCTGAGGCCCAGGAATACAGACAGGTCTGTCTCTCTTTCAGGCCCCCAACTCCTTGGTTCCAACCCCATCAGTGTCAAGGCAAGGACACCATTGTGGGGGGGGGGGGAATTGGTCTATTCTCTGGGACTTATCTCTGCTTTGCCAGCAGACTGGTTTGGTGGCAAGGCAGGCCCCATCCTTCTTTGCAATAGTGTGTGAGAATTACCTGGCCCGTCGTTGGACATCCACTGACCTGGTGAAACAAAATTAAAAAGAATATTCGAGGAAGAGTTGGAAAGTTCAGAGAGCCACAAAGGTGAGACTTGAGGGTGGGGGCTAAGAGGCCCTTGCCCTCTGACCCCTGGGTACCCTGGACATAGTAATCAGAAGATGTTATTTGTTTAGCTCTTTAAAGGTCAATTCAATTCCACCAGTATTTATTGATTTATTCCCCTCTTTATTAAAGACCTCCTATGGACAGGCTTTGTGATTCTTATCTCTTGCTTTTCCTCCTGCTGTCAGACTGCTCCTTCCTTAGTCTCCTTTGTTGCTTCTCCATTGAAGACGGTCCCCTAACCATGGCTGTCCCCCAAGGCTCTGTGCTGGGCCCTAGGTTGCCAGTCCTATTTGATGATCTCACCAGCTCCCCCGGGTTCTATTAGCATCTCTGTGAAGATGCTTCCCAGATTTCTGAGCCCCAGTCATGCATCACCAGCTGCCTTTTGGACATCTAGACTTTGTGTCCCATGCTGTTCACTTGTTTTCTGGTCATTTTCCAGCTGTGTCCGATGCTTTGTGACCCAATTTGGGGTTTTCTTGGCAAAGACACTGACGTGATTTGCCATTTCCCATAGACATGTCCCATCTCAAACTCAACACATCCATAACAAAGCTCATTATCTTTCTTCCCAAGGGCTCCCCTCTTCCAAATGTATTACCATCAAAGGCCCACCATCTTCCCAGTCATCCAGATTCCAACCTCAATGTCATCCTCATCTCTTCACTGAAACTCATCCACATGGTCAGTTTGTTGTCAAATCTTGTCTTTTCCACCTTCGTCACATCTCCTTCACCGTTCCCTATTGGGATATCTTCCCCCGTTAGAAGGTAAGCTCCTTGAGGGCAGGCACTATTTTTTTATTTTCGCCTTTCTTTGTATCCCCAGTGCTTTGCACAGTATGTGTTTAATAAATACTCACTGATTCATAGACTGACCAGTATTCAGCTACTTCATAAGGCTATAGGGAGGAAAAGGCAATACCCATTTAGATCCACTCTAGGGATGGCTCTGACTCATAGTACAAAGTAAACACCGTAACTTGGCAGGAGGCAGCATTTCCCTATGCTCCCCAATGCAATGGAGTGATAAGAGTCCTGGTCGGAGGACCTGTGTTCAAATCCAGCTCTGCTACTTATTATGGATGGTGTCTCGGCAAGCTGTTTCACCTGGGCCCGTTTGTTCCTCGGTAAAAGGAAGGGGTTACACTAATAAGTAACAGCAGCCAGTGTCTGTGTATGTAAGATCTGCAAAGTACTTTACAAATACGGTCATTCCCTAAGGTCCAGCTCCAGGACCCGTGATTCCTAGGGTGCTGTTCTTCTGAAATACCTGGGGAAAGTATGAGGTACTCCTAGAAAGGCAGTCCTCCCCCACGGGGACGCAGGCCACAAAGGATTCCTGGAGCCTAGCTAGAAATGCCTTTGGTTTCTGCAGGTAGAGATGGTGGGCGACAGGAAGCTCCAATCTGAAGGCTCCATATTGGTGCTGCTGCTTCTTGTTGGGGAGCCGCCCTTCAGATGGCTGCCCAGGACCACCTCCTTGTGTTGAAGGAGAGGCAGACAGACCTCCCCTGCTCGTTGGTCCTCTGCCATCAGGGTTGTGATGACCAATTCATGTGCCATCAATCTCATAATTTACATGTCATCAGCCTCTCCTGGCTTGAAGGCTCAGGCAGCACCCATGTGCCCTTAAGTACTTCTTTAAGTACTTAGGGCCCCACCAAGACACACTCCTGCTCCTATAGAAGGTACTTGAAGGCCCCAGAGTAAAGCCCCAAAGCTTGGATGCATGGCGAGGGAGGGGGGGGGGATTGGCAAAGAACCAAACGGTTTTTTCCCAGCTTTTGAAGAAAGTGCCTCCTCAGTAAGGGTGTGTTCCCTCAATTCTGCTGACAACAAACTCAGGCCTAACTCTAATTTTTATTCCCCACCCCACCCAGAACCCCTCCCAACTGCTTGAGTGAGCTGGTTTTACAGACCATCTGAGACAGAGGTGGGAGGCAGGATGGTCTCCTGGAGGGGAACACTAGATTCAAAGCCCATTCCGGGCCTCAGTTTCTCAATCTGCAAGGTAAAGTTGTTGGGCTCAAGAATTTCAGCTTCTTCTCCCAGCTCGGAAGCCTATGGCCCCTCATTCCCAAGCTTGACAACACCAGGATTCTCCCTTGAGCCTAGTTAAACGACAATCCTCTGGAAAGTTCTGCTCTGACCGAACCCTTGGTTTTCCTGGTGGCATTTTTTCCTCAGTGTAACTGCTACTAGTTAGCATTCATGTAGCACCCTCAAGTTTACAAAGAGTTTAAAATTGGTTATTTTACTTGATCTTCACAACAGCTCCAGGAGGTAGATGCTATTACCGGGCCCACTTTACTGATGAGAATACTGAGGCTCAGGTAGATAAATGACTTTCCCAACAATCACACGGTGAGTAGAGGAGGACTTGAAGTCAGGGTGTCCTGACTCCCAAGCCCAGTGTTCTAACCATTGTACCACCTAGCTGCCAACTAGAAGCAGAAGGCAGCCAAGGGAGGGGCCCCTATTATCTGGGCAAAGGGAGATAGTTGAAGCATGGAGGCCACAGACCACAAAGGATTAGCAGATGAGCTGAAGGAAGGGATGGGGCTACAGGGAGAGCCAGGGTCTACCTGGTCTTCTGCCCTTTTTTATGTCTTTGAAGCAAGTTATTCAATTAGGGCAGCTGGGTGGTGCAGTGGCTAGAGCACTGGACTAGGAGTCAGGAAGACTCATTCTTGAGTTCAAATCTGGCCTCAGACACTTCCTACCTACATGACCTGGACAAGTCACTTCACCCTATCTGCCTCAGTTTCCTCACCTGTCAAATGAGCTGGAAAAGGAAATGGCAAACCGCTCCAGCAGCTTTGCCGAGAAAACCCCAAACTTGGTCACATTCAGTTAGAACCTGAGACCTCTGGGAGAGTTGCAAGGGGCAAAGGTCGTCTGGTGCCTACTGTTTACTCTTCCTCATCTCTCCCATTCCTAACACTCATCTTCTCAGCACCACCCTTTCATTCCTTCTCCCTCTCCCCTAGTTCACGCCTACTGACCTTTGGGTGGGCAGAAGAACATTAAGCAAGAGTTATGTAGGGAAGCTTTGGACATATTGTGTCCTAGATGGGAGGGGCCTTGGAGCATCGAACATAGAATGTTAGAGCCGGGGACCTTGTAATCTAGGATGACGTCAGAACTAGAAGGAGCTTGTTGTTGGCTGGTTCAGCTGAGTCTGACTCTTTGTGACCCCAGGATACAGATACAGATGTAGTTGGCCATTTCCTTCTCCAGCAGAAGCACCTCAGAACGTGGCAATATCGGGATTGGAAGGAGCTTTATAATGTAGAAAATATCATAGCTGGGAGGGACCCTGGAGCATAGAATGCTGGCATCACAACTCTAGAGGGTGAGGGTTAGGGCTTATAGAGTAATTATCCAGACTGCTTAATGGTCTAGCTAAGCCTGCACTCCCAAGTAACATGCCTCATTCCTATCCATGTTCTCCCTTGAGAAGCCTTCTCCTACATGCAGCCTTCCCTGACCCATCTTCTCCCTTTCCTCTAGTGGCAAAGGATTTGAATTTCAAGTATTTATTACAATGACCTGTTTGGGTTTTATCTCTGTCGTTAGATTGGAAGCTCTTTGAAGGCAGGTAAATCTCAGGATCTCTCAGAGTTTGACTAAGACACAACAGGCGCAGAATAAATATCAAATGAATGAACTGATCTGAGCTTTCCTCTGGCTTCCTCTAACATTAAGCTCAAAGCTTACCTTTCCCTTCCACCCCTTCCCACTATGAGCACCTTCCCTCTGAGATGACCTTTCATCTATATGATTTTTCTCCAAATAAAAGGTCCTTAGTTAAATGGAGTAACAAAGTAAATTTAAAAAAAAAAAACACTCCCTGTACAAAAAAAATTTCCCATGGATCGATTGCCTTGCTACCAGCGGAGGAAGGAATTCCCCAAGACTAGATGCTTCATTTTCCTTAGGGTCCTATTTTGGCTCAATCTTGAAGTCCTCCAGACAGTCTCTCAGCTACTTTTCTCTCTGCTTCCTGTCTCCATTTGTTTTTACTTTAAGGGAGTTCTTATCATTCTTTTGTGAGAAAGCCCAAGTCTTCAGACTATTTCAGCTTTTTTGTTATTCAAACCTAAACCCTCATCCAGCCAGCACAGCAAAGATTCACCTCTGGTCAAAGTCTTAACTACAACTCCCAAAGGTCTATTCGATATTTAAGTAAGATTGAGTAAATTCTTTTTAGTTCCATCCTGTTCCTGGCTTCCCAGAACACTGGACTTGGAATCTGAGAGGCCTGGATCTACTCCCGCCCTCCCTGGCCCACCCACCACCTCCTGAGTGGACCCCAGCAAGTCACAACCTCTGGGCCTCCATCATCCCCATCAATAAAATGGCCTTTGAGGTCTCTTCCAGCCCTATCATCCATGGACCTTTGACATGCCTCCAGAAGGCAGATAACTCCAGAAATGGCTAGCTTGGCCCTCCCACATTAGATCAGAGCCCCCGGAAGGCAGAGGCTGTTTTTGTCTTTCTTTGTATCTCCTGCACTGGCCAGGCTGATGGCTCTCCTAGTCCATCAGCACCTTCTGCTCCCCAGGGCCTCCTGAGAGGCCATGCTATGCTCTCATAAAGAAATCCTTTCTTCCACTCATTCAATGAGTTTCTGCTATATGCCAGGCTTTGCACAAGATGCTGTGGGAGTGATGAAGAAGAGCCAGATACAGCCCTTGTCCTCACGGGCCTTAGGAGCCTAAGCCATGTGTCCAAATAAGTGAGATAAAGCAAGTATGTGTGAACTTGACGGAGAAGGCAGGGACAGAAGGGGATTTCAGGAGAGGGAGAAGGTGCTCTGGGTGGGTGCTGGGGAGATCAGTTTCCTTTAAGGTTAGAGTTCTTAACCTGAGCTCGGTGAGGTGGTGAGGTTGTTTTTACCACATAGTGTGATAATTGTATTTCAATCCCGTTGGTTTCCTTTGTAATCCGTTCATTTTTAGAAAGGATAGGAAGCTTTGCCCAGACCACCCAAGACCCAAATTAGTCAATCCATTCAATTCAGTAAACATTTATATTAAGCACTTCCTTAGTGGTACACACTTTGCTGAGTGCTGAGGATAAAAAAAAAAAGAGACAAAAGGCAGACCTTGTCCTCAGGAAGTTTACAATCTAATGGAGAAAAAATATTCAAACAAGTCTATACAAAGCAAGCTACATACCAGATAAATAGGAAATAATTAACTGAGGAAAAGCACTGAAGGAGTTGGGGGAGACCTTCTGTAGAAGGTGGGATTTCAGTTAGGACTTAAAGGAAGCCAGGGAGGTCAGTAGTTGGAGCAGAGGAGGGAGAGCCTGTCCAGATGTGGGGGAATGGTCAGAGAGAATGCCCAGAGCCAAGAGATGGAGGGGCTTGCTTGTGGACCAGCTGGGAGGCCAATGTCACTGGATTCAAAGGTACTGTCTGACAGTAAAGTGGAGGAAGACTGGAAAGGTCAGAGGGGGCTGGGCTATGAAGGGCTTTGAATGCCAAGTCTAGGATCTTGTATTTGATCCTGGAGGGAGCCCATTAAAGGTTATTGAGTAGGGGGGTGACATGATCAGACCTGTGCTTTAGGAAGGTTACTTTGGTGGCTGATTGGAGGATGGACGGTAGCGATGGTGTGGGAGGAAAGGTGGCAAATGGCTGGAGCCGTTTAAGGCTGAGTCTGTGCTGGACACAATCAGTGATACGATAAGGGGGTAGGGGACTCAGGAGTTGGATTGTCTTAAGTAAAATGTACTGTGTCAAAGTAATACCATTATTGTAAGATGATCGGCCGGCCATGAAGGACTTAGCTATTCTCAGCAGCACAACGATCCAAGATCCAAGACAACTCTGAAGGACAGATGGTGAGAAATGCTGTCTATCCCCAGAGAAAGAACTGGTGCAGTCCGAATACAGACTGAAGTGTATTTTTTTAACTTTCTTTATTTTTCTTGAGTTTTTTGTCTGTTTTCTTTCACAGCATGACTTTGATGGATATGTTTTGCATGACTACACATGTATAACCTTTATGGAACTGCTTGCCTTCTCTATGAGGGTGGAGGTGGGGAGGGAGGAAGGAAAAGAATTTGGATCTCAAAGTTTTAAAAACACATGTTAAAAATTTTTACATGTAATTGGTGAAAAAAATTAAAAATTTATTTAAAAAAAAGAGCTGAATTGTCTTACCAAGTAGGCAAGATGAGGACAAAAGGAGGGATTGGTTAATGCAGGGTAGATTGCCTGGGAGAGAGAATTGAGGGTCTGGAGGTCATGATATGGCTGAAGAGTAGGGCTATGTACAGAGAAGGCAGAGAGAAGTGAAAAGCTAATAGATTGTGGTTGAGTAAAGAGATTTGAGAATTCTTGAACATGGGGGTGACACTTTTGTAGGTGATGCCAAGATCAAGGGTGTGACCATCTTTCTGTGTTACGGAGTGGCGTGGAGGAGTAGCACATGGCAGATGAGCAGGTTGAAGACCTGAGTGGTTTAAGGATTTGAGGTAGAATCAATATGGCTGAAGTATTGAAGGCCCATTGAAAAGTCTCTCCCCATCATGGAGTATCTTGTACCAAGCTCTCACCCTTCCTCCTGGGCTCTATGTGCATCCATCAGTGACTTCAAGAGCCTGAGCAGCTAGGGTACAGACTGAGGCTCTTTTATGCAGAAGGGAACAGCCTTACTCAAGATTACGAGGGCTCACCTAGGCCCATAGGGTTACAGATTTAGAGCTGGGAGGGAGGCCATCTAGTCCAACCTGCTCATCTTAGATGGGGCAACAGGCCCAGAGGGTTGAAGTCTGCCCAAGGTCACAAGCTATTAAGTGGCAGACCTGGGATTTGAACTCAGGCCCTATGCCTCTGAGTTCAGCGCTGTTTCTACTGCCTCCCATAGGAGATGGACAGTTTTAATGAGAAAAGTTCCAGTCATCGGATATTCCAAAAAAGGAAGGGTATGCCAGACCAGAGGGGAGGACATGAACAATAAGGGTCAGTCATCAGAAGGACCAAGACCCCCCCAAATGGAAGGGCTTGGGGGGGTGATCACACAGTTCATGGATGATAATGGCTTAGGAACAGGACATTTACATGTTGCACAGGGAAAGAAATCCCAAGAAAGAATTCCCTAATGTAGGCACCCTGACAAGCAATGGTGGAGAGAGCTGGGGAAGGGAGGAAGGGAGGGCTTGTGTGTGGGGGAGGGGGTCTTTAAGTCTTGCCACCAGCTACTGCTCCCTGCCAAATGAACTGTTCCGATGTCGGCCCTTCTTCCTCTCCATACCCTGAATCCTCTTCTCTGTCCAAGGCTGTGTACCTTGGCTCCTAAGCCCCCTCCTTTCCCCCCAGCCCCTTCCCCTAGGGCAGCCAGTGCTAAACACTTCTCTGGTTTCTTTTGTTTTTGTTTTGCAGGGAAATAAAAGTAGTTGCCCCCAGAATAGCAACCACCATAGCAAAACTTCTCTACCCACTTCACTTCCCACTTGGGCCCTGAGTTGCTTAATGGGCTTCTAGGAAGCTTGAATATATCCATTTCCTATCCCCAGGCCTCTGTGTGCTGACATGTAAAATGAGGGGGTAGGAGCCAAGATTTTCATTGTCTTCTATAAGTCAAGCAACAAACATGGAATAAGGACCTACTACGTGCCAGGCTGTTGTTGTTTGTCCTTCCGTCTCGAAGTTGTGCAAAGCCACCAGCCTCACTTTCTCCTCCGGAGCCATCTGGGTCCAGCGGTGAGACACAAGGCCCCGATGCAGTGGGGGATCCTGGCCTTTTCAAGCTAAGGTCTTTCCCAGGTCTCAGTTTGACTGAGTGATTAAGGCTAGGTATGGTTAGACTGGAGAGGGCCCCACACACTGCTAAGAAGTGGAAACAGCCCCTGCCCTCAGGGAGCTCCCATTCCACTAGAAGTGACCAGGCCATCGGCCTTTATTCCAGGAAATGTGTGAATGGAAAAGGAGGCAGTTCCATCCTATCCACTGAGGGAAGGATAACCCGGGCTGTACTGTACCCTTGTCTGCCTGGTACAGTGAAAGGCCTCCGGTATCCCAGCTGAAGGCTGCATGATCAGGAAGCAGCAAAGGCCTGAGTTCCATTCCAGCCTCAGACACTTGCTAGCTGTGTGACCCTGGGGCAAATCACCTATGTCTACCTCAATTTCCTCCTCTGCGAAATGGGAATGATGAAATAATTTAAAGTGCTTTGGAAGCCTTAAAGTGCTACTACAATGCTGTGATGAGGATGTTCCAGATGTTATATTGGGCAACTAGGATATGCAGTGGGACAGTATCAAGAAAGCAAATTCCCTCCAAAGGGAACCACGCAGGTCCAGAAAAAGGAGGAGGAAGAACAGCAATTGAGGAAGGGGAGGAGAAAAGGGGGACTGCTTCTCCGAACCCCAATGTCCTCTCAGGTCTGACATTCTGTGTTCTAAAGAAATCCCTCTAGGACCTGGCATTCCACATTCTAAGGTCCTTCCCAGCTCTGATGTTCCACGTTCTAAGGGCCCTCCCAGCTCTGACATCACGTGTTCTAAGGTCCTTCCCGGCTCTGACATCCCACGTTCTAAGGTCCTTCCCGGCTCTGACATCCCACGTTCTAAGGTCCCTCCCAGCTCTGACGTTCCATGTTCTAAGGTCCTTCCCGGCTCTGACGTTCCATGTTCTAAGGGCCTTCCAGGCTCTTACATTCTGTTTTAAGACCCCTCTCAGCTCTGACATTGACTTCCAGGATTCCTTCCAAATAGAACATTCTATGACTCAGGAAAGACAGCCAGATGCCACTCTCTGCTTTTGCGCTCTCACGTGGTCTAAATAAAGGGGAAAGTGTTTAGAGCAGCTTCAAGTTCAAAGCCTCCTTTGGTGGCCACCCAGCCTAGGCTCACCCCTGACCTTGGCCTGAAAGGAGAAGTCCCTATACTTCCTCTGTCCTGGGTCGAGAGGAAGAGGGGCTATGAGCGTGATGGTCAGGAGGCCTGCTTCCTCTCCTACCCACCCAGTTCAATCAAGGAGTCAATTTAGACCAGCCAGCAGCCTTACCACCTTCTTCCCTTCCATCCTGGGGGGAGGGAGGGAGAGATAGAGGGAGAGAAAGGGAGAGAAAAAGGGACAGAGGGAAGGAAGGAGGGAGGGGGAGACAGAGACAGGGAGAGAGGGAAGGGGAGAGAAAAGGAGAGAGAGAGGGAAGGGGAGAGAGAGGGAGAGAGCGTTCAATGGAAAAGTAGCTTGGGAAACAGAAGCTGATCCAGGTCAGAGGCGAATGTGGTAGATTTGGGCTCCTCAAGTGGAGATGCAAAGGCCATGGAGGAATGGGGTGGGGCTGCCTGAAAGGATCCTAGAAGATCATGAGCTGGGAGAGGACAGCTCTCTGAAGGTTTGCTAACTAACCTTCCCCAAAACCCAAACATGCACCTGCCCATATGCTGGGCAAAAGAAGGAAGCAGAGGGATGGGGGGAGGGGATCAGAGATGAAGAAGCCAGGAAAAGTGGAAGCTGCCCTGGGGTTGGGAGGGTCTCCTAAAATGTGAGTACCTCGAGGGCAGGGAGGGCCTGTTTTGACCCCCAATGCCTAGTGCAGTGCTGGGAGTGTGGCAGGCCCTTCCTTGCTGAAAAGATGACTATTGGGGTGAAGAGAAAATAAGAACGCTGGTCACATTCTGGTGCTTCAGAAAGATGCTTTGATTGGATGGTGTAGAGTATGGATACCTGGGTACCCAGGCTCTGGATGTATAAGGTAAAGGATTAATTTCCCCCTTACATCCCGGATCTTGGGATCTGACCTGGGTGGGAAGCCCATCTCCTCAGGAGAGGTTGGCCACACTTAGGAGGTGGTCTTCAGGAGCTGCTGTGGGAGGCTGGTGTGGTAAGGAATCTCTCCAAACTTAGCTAAGCTGGACCTTGGAGAACAGTGGAGGAGCAGATTCTGGCCGGCCATTCCACCCTGGAAATGCTTTGAGGTTGGACCCATTCACTGTCTAGAAGAACCCTGGGACACCCCTATCTTACGATAATGTGCCAATAGACTAACCGAGAGGCACGGCTCCTGCCTCTGACTCATGTTGGCTATGTGACCCCAGGCAGCTGCCTAAGACTACTTGGGGAGGGGAGTTGCTTTCCTCCAAGAAATCACAGGTCTGCTTATTATTCACAAGATTAATCGCTACTCTTTCCATGGCCCCTTACGGTTTGCCATGTTCTTCCTCCGGTCCAACAAGCATGTTGGGTAGCTGGTCAAGCCACACAATTATTCTGAGTTCACTCCATCACAGAAACTGAGCACGCCCCGAATGTCACTATGGTAAACTCTACTGCATTAAAATGGCTGGGAAATAGGGCACCGAGGTTGAGAGAGGGTTACCATAGAAACCGTGCCAATGTATAAAGGATGAGGCTAGAAAAAAAGGCTTCGTCTGAAGCCCAGGGTGAGCTAAACAATCTCGCTTTCAGAATCCAGGACGTCCATCGGGAGCTTAGTAGCGCCGTAAATTACTGCCAACTGCGGAGAAGAAGAGCGGCCAGAATCCTGGCTCTGGCTCTCTGCATGACTGGGGGAGTCCTTTCCCATCTGTCAGATGAGGGTGTTGGCCTAAGGATCGCTCAGGCCCTGTGCACCTAGAGGTCTTATGCTCTGTTATCACCCTATTGGAAAGGATGTGGAAATGCTGATGAAGGAAGGGAGTGACCTAGTTTGTTGGATAGTTGGGAAGGCCCGGGTTCAAGGCCTGCCTTTGCTAAGCCCCAACCCTTAGTGTAGTGTCTGGTGGACAGTTGTTCATCCTTCATTCTGGAAGAGGACCAACAACATCAGGAGGGTGATGTCTTGACTTGCAAGTGAATTGGAATAAAGTGAAGGAGGGCTGTACAAAGTGGTCTTTTTAAGCTAAGATCTTTCACAGGCTCAGTTTGTCTGGGGCAACACTCATTCAGTAGTTAAAGCCTAGGCAAGAATGGAGGCCAAAGACAGCCTAATTTAACTTCCCAAAATCAATCAGGGAGGGGAAGACCCTCAGAGTTTCTGGCCAGAACAGAAACAATCACTATTTACACTCACTCAGAACCATTAAAATCTAAACAAAGAGTAAGTGAGGCTTGGGCTGGGACCTGTTTTTGGCCGATCCATCCAAGTGATTTGGGTTTAAAAGCATAGTCTAATAGTTCCATTTGAATCCCAATGGGCTTTATCAAAGCCTGGATTTTCAGAACTATATTTAGAGAAATCATAAATGAAAACTACTTGAGACAAGAGTTAATTGTCCCAGTTAAAAAAAAATACAATAATAGAATAAATAAGTAGGGAAGAAAAAAATCTAGCCCCCAAATCCCAAGATACCTTACAAGTGTCAAACCCCAATTAAAAACAGAATTTGTTCTAAGAAAGAGACAAATGAAATTAGGGTGTGTTGTGTCCATGTTTTAATTTCCCTTAAGCTGGCTTGACATGGAAGTTCAGTCCTAAACTGGACCGCCCCTCAAGGGGGCCAGTTCAGAACAGGCTCGATTTGGGATTTGGGGGTATAGGGTCTTATGCCCTTCGAAGAGTAGGTGTCCCCAAGGGCGACAACTCTGATTGTTCAACACACTGGGAGGTGGGCAATGTTAAAATGAGGCCTTCAATATGTGACTTAGGTCACTTAATACCTTTTCAACAGGTGCTGATATCTCGCCATCTGGACAGAAGAAATACCTGTTCTATCTGACCACCCCCCCATCATACCAGACCACTCGAAAGTCTAGGGCTCTCTAGGCAGAAGACTCTATCTCCACCTAAACCTGAGCGATTAAATCCATTCATGCCTGGGTTTGGAGTTTGACCAGGACAAGACTCAGTTCAGTCTCATTATTAATATGTCCTTGTGAAGAACTTTAGAGGAGGGGGGTGGGGCTGGGAGCTCTGGGTCTCCAAGACACCAAGAGAAATCATTTTTCACATAAGTGATCAAAATTAATCTTCCTTTGGCCAGAGCACCCACATGTAAGGGTATGACTCCTCACTCGACAGAGGAGGCGCTTAATAGATGCGTATGGACTCCCTAAGTGTTTCCTGACATACTGGAGGGGTGACTTGAGACAGTCTTTTTACTTGTCATTGGCCCATCCACTCTCTAAGACTAAGGTACGGAGCAGGTGCCAGTGTGCACTGGCAGAGGAACTCTCCTTCTTGGAGGGCCCGGAAGTGGCTGCTGGTGGGCTGAACCCCACCTGTACCATATAGCCCGCCTCCATCTTGGTGCCTTCCCTCCGTGATCCCCCTCAGTTCATCCTGTCTCCATTTTATTTGTACAGAGTTGGATTGTGAGCACCTTTACCTTTCTTTGAATCCTCAGTACTTAGCACAGAGCCTGGCACACAGTAGGTGCTTAATAAATGCTTGTTGACTGAATGACTGACTGACTACCTGGCAGCCAAAAAGACAAGGGATGGGATGGAAGAGAAACACAATAGACTGAGGCCTCCGAAGGAGCCTAGAGCTTAGAAAGGACCTCAGAGGGCACCTCCCCCCCTCCTCCGCTCCCCGCTGCCATTTAACAGAAAAGGAAACTGAGACCCTCAGAGGTTAAAAGGCTTGCCCAAGGCTGATGAAATGAAGATTGCCTCCAAACAAAGGCTCTTTCCCTTGTGCCTTAAAGCACACAATGGATTTCTTCCTCCAAGGAGAAGAGTCCTGCCCCTTTGGAGCTCCACAATTCCAGAAAAACATCTGGATTCACTAGAAATCACAAAAGGAGCTATTCCGGGCAGATCTGGACAAAAGCTGTGCTTGCAAACACTGCCAGTTGTCACAGCAACCCTGGGCTTGCATAAAATCCCTGGCCCATGGAGAACCCAAGGAGGTTCTGAAAGCTGAAAGAGCTGAAAAGGACTCATTTGACACAGGAAGAAACAGAGGTCCCCAGGGAAGAGGAGGGAGACTTTCCCAAGGTGGGTCCAGGATCCTGACTTTGGTAGGGGGAGAGTTACAGACCTGAGATCATAGGGTCATAGGGAGGGAGTCCCATCCTCCAATCCCCTTGTTTAACAGAGTGGGGATCTGAAGCCTCCAGAGGTTGTACAGGTGGTAAAATGGCAGATCTGAGATCTGAACCCCCGTCTTCGATTTCCAGAGCATCTGCTCGCTCATTTAACAGCTTAGTCACCACGGTGGGGGGAAGGGATTGGCCCGACATTGCCAGTATGGGAATCAATTAATCAGCATACTTTATTAAGTGATTAAGTGCCTACAATGTGCCAGGCACTGGGAGAGATGCCAGACAAAAAATGGAAGAGAAGGAGGTGAAGAGGTTTTTGTAAATGATGATTGTAAGGAAACATATGTTTCTAGGGGTGACCACCGCGGCCCCAAAATACCTACATGCCGGGTCCTGCCAAAAGAATTCGACTCAAGCCTTCTCAGCCAAGGGAAAAGACAAAGTTTATTAGGGATTCACCATAATGGGCTGTCTTAAGAAATCCCCCCCTTTGTGACACCTGTTTCCACAAGCGGGACAGATTCAACCTACTGAATTAGATTGAATCTGAGCACCTTCATGGAGGCAAGATGGAGATTATATACACAAAGACTGTAGGAGGGATTGAGGGGTGGTCTGGGGTGACTAGAGGAGGGGTTTAGGGAGGGTCTTGAGGGGAAGTCTAGGGAGGACCAGGTGAGGTCAGAGTCCAGGAACCAAGAGAATGGGATTAAGGGCAGGAAGTTCCTGAAGGAATATCAAAGGTTGGGAAGTAACTAAAGGCATGCATATCTAAAGTAATAATAGAGGGAGAGATTTGGGCCTAATGATAATGTGAGGCTTGTGGCCTTAGGGGAAGGCCAGATCTAGTTGGAAGATTCAAGGACAGTTCAAGGGGGCTCCCAGAGACTGTATTCCAGATTCAAGGGGGTTCTCAGAGACTGGGCCCTCATCAGAGGGAGCAGCATGTGCATAATCAATTTATATTGATCATATGTGGAGTATATGTGGAGCCCAGTCAAAGGCAAAGGCACAGATGGAAGAGTCTTCACCCTCTAGGAATTTACAAATGCTAACAAGGGAATTAGTAGATTCTGTTGAGGGGAGGGTGGAGAAAGTTTGTGGGATCTGGGAGAGAAAGGGTCCTTCAGTAAACTATGGAGAAGACAGAGTCTGGCAAGGGCATCTAAGGGACAACCCCTTCCATTCCCAGACTTATTGGACACTGGGCTTCTTAATTAACTTGATAGACAGTCCACATCTAATTCAACTCCTTCATTTTTGAGACGAAATGAAGTGACTTGGAGAGAACTGGTTCAAATCTTGTCCCTCAGTTTTAGAGCCTATAAAATGTCCCAGGAAAATTACATGTGGACACATGGCCTTCAGGCTCACAAAACACTTTCTGTCTATGATCTCATTTGGGCCTCACCCCATTCCTAAAGTAGAGACTCTTATTGATGGGGATGGGATCCGAACTGATGAGGGTTTGGGGTGAGAGGTGCTCGACACCCCAAAGTACAGAAACACCGGGTCCTGCCGAAAGAATTCGACTCAAGCCTTCTCAGCCAAGGGAAAAGAAAGTTTATTAAGAGTTAGCCACACAGGCCTGCCCCCAGAGATCCCATCCCTTGCGACGCCTGTAAGGAAAGCGGGCCAGACCAATCTGAGCTAGATTGGATCTGACCACCTTCATGGAGGCAAGATGGAGATTATATACACAAAGGTTGTGGGAGGGATTGAGGGGTGGTCTGGCGTGGCCAGAGGAGGGGTCTAGGGAAGGACTTAAGGAGGAGTCTAAGGAGGAGCCTGAAAGGACTGGCATCAGATCAGACTCCCGGGTGGGGGAAATAGCTGAAGGCTATATGGAAATGACAACCCATAAAGGGCTGGGGTAGCAGCTAGGGTATAGATATTTTGATCAGGTTTAAGGATGGGAAACAGGATTAAGGGCGGGAGGTCGTTGGGAAGACAAGATTAAGGGTGGGAAACAGCTGGACAATAGAGGACTGGGCAAGGTAGGCATTTGGGCTTAATGGTTATAGCCTCAGGCCAAGGCCAGGTAGAGTGGGAAGATTCAAGGAGAGTTCAAGGGTTCAAGGGGTTCCCAGAGACTGTGCCCTCATCATTCCCCCCTCAAACAAATGGGACCCAAATTCTTTTGGGGTCAGGGACGAAGGTCTCAGCTTCTGAAATTGCTTCCTGCTGGCAAAGGGGCGTAGAGCTGTCCCTATCTGGATGGGTTCCATTCAAGGGGTACAGGGGCTGGGCAGTCTTTTGGAAGTTGATGGCTTGGAGTCTCCTTTTATCTCCCTTTCCCCGGAGAGTGCTGGAGTCTTTTCGAAACAGTAGCTTGAGGTCCTCCAAGGGCTCACAAGTATATTCTGGAGTTTCTGGAGGAAAGGCAAGAGGTGACATTGGTTTAATCCTAGAATTATGAGTCCAGCTGGGGAGGCCTTCGAGTTTTACTGCTGTGGGAGTGGTGAATATGACTAGGTAGGGTCCCTTCCAGGAGACATCTAGCTGTTCTCCCTTTTGGGTTTTCCATGATTTTAAATAAACCCAATCTCCTGGTTGTACTGTAGCAGGACACTCTTTTTCATTGTCCTCAGGTCTCGGAAGACACCTCTTGGTATGTTCGGTTAGAGCATTCCTGACAGCCCCTAACTGAGTTGCAAATTGGGTGATTAAATGCTGTTCTGGGTCTACGAGGATGTCAGAGGTTAGAAAGGGCCTCCCATAGAGAAGTTCGAAAGGACTAAGCTTGATATTTTCCCGAGGCATGATACGCACTCTGAGAAGGCCAATTGGAAGATTCTTAATCCAATCTTCTTGAGTTTCTATGCACAGCTTAGTAAGGACCCATTGAAGGGTATGATTCATCTTCTCTACTTTACCTGAGGATTTTGGATTCCAGGCTGAGTGGAGGTGATAAGTGATTTTAAGTGTCCTTGCCACAGCCTGTGTTATCTGTGAAATAAAAGCTGGGCCATTGTCACTCCTTAAGGAACCAGGTAAGCCAAAACGAAGTATAACTTCCTTTAATAGGGGCGGGATCTCATGCTTAAGGAATTTTTCAATTAGTGGTTGTAGTCCTTCCCAAGCCTCAGGCTTAATTGGATATGGACCTCGGTTGGGAAACACATTAGGGTCTCTAAGGCGAATAAGGACTGGGGTGGCATGAGTAGCTTTCCCGGGAATTCCCTGATCCCAAGCAATTGGCTTGACCGTCTCCCACACTTCTGGAGGAACGTGGGGAGGCCTGCTAAGCAGGGGGAGAAGGGAGATGGGAGGTTCAACTATAGAAAATTGGCTTCCCAATTTCACCATCAGGTCCCTTCCCAAGGGGGCAGGGCCAGAGAAGGAGTGTTCAGACAACAGATCCTTGATGCCCATGACCTGATAGGTCGAGGGGCATGTGGGGCCAGAGCCACTAGTTAAAGCAAGAGAACATAGCCGTGATAAAGTGGGTAACCTTACCTTCTGCCTCGATTTTGCCCAGGGCTCCGAGAGAGGTGGAGAAAGTGGGAGCACAGCCAAGTCCCAGGCTTTCCCCTCCTTCCGAGTCTTGAGAAGACTGGAGGACAGGGTGCTGGGAGGAGGCTCTACCACTTTTCCAGCCTCGGGGACACCTCCAATGTCCCTCCTGCTTACATGCTGGGCACAGTCCTAGAGGCCTGGATCCCGGAGGCTTCTTCCAGGGGGGCGCCCTAGAGGGGCACTCCTTAGACCAGTGACCCTCCTTGTGGCATCGAAAGCAGGTTTCCCCACTGCCCAAGCCAATGGGCTTCCAAGGGGGCTCCCTGGAGGGGCGCTCCTTGGGTCTTTTCCTGGGCATGGTACCAGCTAAGAATTGAGTGTGTTCTCTGCCTCTAGCTCTTCCCTTGCATTTTCTTTCCTCTGCTGCAACCAGGTCTCTATTGTCGAAAACTCCAAAGGCCATCTCCGGCAATTGGACCTGAGGTGCTTGGGGTCCCATGGCCAATTTCTGCAGTTTCCTCCTAATATCTGGGGCAGACTGATTAATGAAATACATGTTAACTATTGCCGTCCCTTCAATAGAATCAGGATCTAAATTTGTATACTTCTTAATAGCTTCTACTAGCCGGGCTTGGAAAAGGGCAAGGTTTTCTTTTTCTCCCTGAGTAATCTCCCTAATTTTTTGAAAATTTATTTGCTTTTGAAATGCAGTTCTTAGGCCTTCTAACAGGCAAATTACCATATGGTCTCTCTTTTCTCTATCCTCACTCCTTTGATAATTCCATCCTGGGTCACTAGTGGGAACAGCAGCTGTTCCTGGGGGATATTTTATGGGGTTATTGCTAGCCAAACTGTCCCCAAATTTTTGAGCGTGTTCCCATATTCTCCTCTTCTCCTCAGTGGTACAACAGGTAGAGAAGAGGATATGCAAATCACACCAAGAAAGTTCAAATTGCAGGAACAGATCCCTAAAACCCTCAGTAAACTTAGTTGGATCTTCTGAGTATCTCCCCAGTTTTTCTTTGATTTGGATGAGATCTGAAATGTAGAATGGAACATGCACTCTCCTTGTCCCAGCAGGGGAAGCAGGCATTTCCCTCAGGGGAAAAAGCCTTGAAGGCACTGTGGGACCTGGAGCTTGGGGCTGAGGTAGATTAGACTGCAAGGCCAGGGCATCTGCCTGGCAAGGGAGATCAGCTAGTACCTGAGGAGGGGTAGAGGTCAGAGGGGAAGATACCCCAGAGACCCAAGTGGGTGCTACCTCAGAGAGAGAGGCTAGGGGAGGAGATATTGCCGTGGGGGCAGGGCCCGAGGCTGGAACCTGAGTAGGGATTGCCTTGGGGATAGGGCCCATGGTGATAGATGTTGCAGGGCCTGCAGTAGAGGCAGGGCGTGGGGTCCCTTCGGCTGGAAATTCCTTCCTCCTTAGTAAAGGAGAAGTTGGGAGTAATTGTCGGGAGACAAACAAAATAAACAAGAAGACAAAATATACAGAAGGTACCTGAAACTTTCCCAAATTCCCAGCGCCGAAACAATTGAAAGGATCTGGCACATGCTTCTGGATGGGGCATCCGTCCATGTCCTTCGACATGACCACTGGACCGAGAACCACCTGATAGCGTCAGGTTGAGTTGACCACGACAGCCTGGCTGTCTGACTCACTGAGACCACTGGACCGAGCTGTCCGAGTGGACCGAGAACCACCTGATAGCGTCAGGTTGACCAGGACAGCGTGACTGTCCGACTCACTGAGACCACTGGACCGAGCTGTCCGACTGGACCGAGAACCACCTGATAGCGTCAGGTTGACCAGGACAGCGTGACTGTCCGACTCACTGAGACCACTGGACCGAGCTGTCCGACTGGACCGAGAACCACCTGATAGCGTCAGGTTGACCAGGACAGCGTGACTGTCCGACTCACTGAGACCACTGGACCGAGCTGTCCGACTGGACCGAGAACCACCTGATAGCGTCAGGTTGACCAGGACAGCGTGACTGTCCGACTCACTGAGACCACTGGACCGAGCTGTCCGACTGGACCGAGAACCACCTGATAGCGTCAGGTTGACCAGGACAGCGTGACTGTCCGACTCACTGAGACCACTGCACCAAGCTGTCCAACCCACTGGGACCTGCTGAGGTCAGGCCCGAGAAGCACGTCCAAAATGTTTGGAGAGCGAGGAGGGGGATTGGGAGAGGGGGAGGCTCACATACCTTCAGTCTTGGCTGGAGAAGAACTTGAGATTAGCAGTGCTTCCCGGTTCAGGGAACCATAAATGATGAGGGTTTGGGGTGAGAGGTGCTCGACACCCCAAAGTACAGAAACACCGGGTCCTGCCGAAAGAATTCGACTCAAGCCTTCTCAGCCAAGGGAAAAGAAAGTTTATTAAGAGTTAGCCACACAGGCCTGCCCCCAGAGATCCCATCCCTTGCGACGCCTGTAAGGAAAGCGGGCCAGACCAATCTGAGCTAGATTGGATCTGACCACCTTCATGGAGGCAAGATGGAGATTATATACACAAAGGTTGTGGGAGGGATTGAGGGGTGGTCTGGCGTGGCCAGAGGAGGGGTCTAGGGAAGGACTTAAGGAGGAGTCTAAGGAGGAGCCTGAAAGGACTGGCATCAGATCAGACTCCCGGGTGGGGGAAATAGCTGAAGGCTATATGGAAATGACAACCCATAAAGGGCTGGGGTAGCAGCTAGGGTATAGATATTTTGATCAGGTTTAAGGATGGGAAACAGGATTAAGGGCGGGAGGTCGTTGGGAAGACAAGATTAAGGGTGGGAAACAGCTGGACAATAGAGGACTGGGCAAGGTAGGCATTTGGGCTTAATGGTTATAGCCTCAGGCCAAGGCCAGGTAGAGTGGGAAGATTCAAGGAGAGTTCAAGGGTTCAAGGGGTTCCCAGAGACTGTGCCCTCATCAGAACCACTAAGGGGAAAAGGCCCGGACTTTCCCACATGGCCCTGGTCCCTGGCGTTCTGGGGCAATTGGCCCTTCCCAGTTAATTAACTGCCCTTTCATTGTCCGCACCTGGCGCCACCCTAGACCCAACTTCTTAATTCCATCTAGACCCCTTCTGTGTTCCCACAGTCTTCTGTATAAAAGATCCATCTTGCCTCCATTGAAGTGCTCGGATTCCTTGAGTCTGGCCAGCCTGCATTACCAATACCAACGCTCGATTCTTAAAACCTGGCCAATAGGGCAGATTCTTAACTTTGGCTGAAAGAAGGCTTGGGTCGAATTCATTTGAGGCGGGACCTGCATCTCTATTTCGGGGTCCCAATGATGAGGGCACAGTCTCTAGGAACCCCTTGAACCCTTGAACTCTCCTTGAATCTTCCCACTCGACCTGGCCTTGGCCTGAGGCTATAACCATTAAGCCCAATTGCCTACCTTGCCCAGTCCTCTATTGTCCAGATGTTTCCCACCCTTAATCTTGTTTTCCCAACGACCTCCCGCCCTTAATCCTGTTTCCCATCCTTAATCCTGATCAAAATATCTATACCCTAGCTCTGTTACCCCAGCCCTTCACGGTCTGTCATTTCCATATAGCCTTCAGCTATTTCCCCCGCCCGGGAGTCTGACCTCATCCTTAAGTCCTTCCCTAGACCCCTCCTCTGGCCACCCCAGACCACCCCTCAATCCCTCCCACAACCTTTGTGTATATAATCTCCATCTTGCCTCCATGAAGGTGGTCAGATCCAATCTAGCTCAGATTGGTCTGGCCTGCTTTCCTTACAGGCGTTGCAAGGGGTGGGATGTCTTGGGGGCAGGCCTATGTCGCTAACTCTTAATAAACTTTATTCTTTCCCTTGGCTGAGAAAGCTTGAGTTGAATTCTTTCGGCAGGACCCGGTGTGTCGGTACTTTAGGGTGTCAAGCACCTCTCACCCCAAACCCTCATCACCAACACCCCTAAACCTCAACAGTAGGCATCCTAATCTTTCGGTCACAGATAGACAGCTTGGTGTATTGGAGTCTTGGAGCTGGGAAGACTTGGATTCAAATTCCCCTCTGATGCTTCCTTCCCATGTGACTTTGGCCAAGTCATCTAACTCTCCTGGGCCTTGGCTTCCTCATGAGGGGGCTAGGCTACATAGCTGCTGAGTTCCTTCCCAACCCCAGAATTATGAAGCTATCCTATTTTGGCTTCAGATACTTCATCTAAAAAAAAAAAAAGCCTTTACCATCGACATATCTGAGAAATGGAGGCATATAGGGTCTAGGGCTGCAAAGGACAGTTGAGGATCTCTCAAATTCAATCCAATCCCAGACACTCTTGAGGAGTGTCACTTCTCTCTCTTGGCCTCATCTTTCTTGTCTGTCAAATGAAGATAATAATAACCCTTCTGTCACAGATCTTTGTAAAATGCTTTGCAGACCTCAAAGCACTCCAGTAATGCTAGCTGTCCTGAGTTCTCTTATTCTTATGCAATCTCCTCAATTTAGAGATAAGAAAAATGGGGAAGAGGGACTGAGCCAAGGTAGCTAGGCAGGACTTGATCTAAATCAGAGTTCTGTTCTTGAGGTCATTCAGCTGAGTTGATGGGGGGTGGGGAGAGGAGAAGGGAAGCATGTTTTCAGCCCAAGCTAGGTCACCTCGTGACATGAAACAACAAGGCTTGTGAGACTATACATGTATGCAAAGCAGAGTGAATCATTACCCATCTGCAAGAGGATGTCCACAGCTGGGACAACTAGAGAGGAAATCGGTGTCTGCTGATCAGTCTGGGGCCTGATTGCTCCATCAGGGGTCCAGAAGGCAACACTGACCTTCCCCACTCTGCAGGCACCTACCTCCGGGATGAGCGGGTAGGCTGGCATGCTTACAGACCCGCCCACTGTCCTGAGTACACACGGGAAAGGCCAAGGGGAAAATCCCAGACAGCATGAACATTCAAACAGAACCCTGCTGGGAACTGACCATAGACACAAGACACAAAGAGCCCCTTCTCACGCGTGCCTTAGCTGAGCCTATCTGTCCTGAGCAAGCCCGAAATCGTCCCAAGTCCAGGACTCACTTATTCAAGACCCCTGGGCTGATAGTAAAAAGGGAACTACCAAGTTCAACCCCTCCGATTTACAGATCAGGAAACTGAAGCCAGGAGAAGAAGAGAGAGACGTGGCTTGGGACACATATGGAGTAAATTAAAGAGCTATGATTTGAACCTAGATCCTCTGACTCCAAGAACCAATGCTCTTTCCACTGCCCCAAACCTTTACCTATGGCCTTGTGCTGGCAAACATCAAAAAGATGGATGTGGTCCTTGTTCTGAAAGAGCCAAGGTTAGGAGTCTGTGACTGTACCCACTGCTCTCAGAATCCTTAGGAGAACAGCAGGGAAGCCAGTGCCTTGTGTGGGAAGATGCCTTACCCACTCCTCCTATTACAGGGGTCCCTTTGAAAGGGGAATGATATAGTTCCATGATAGACAGCTAGGGCTGTCAGTGGGCTGAGGGCTGGTATCTGTACATGTTCTCCTAGATAGATTGTAAACTCCTGGAGGACAGGCACTATGGTCTTTTTTTTTTTGCCTGTTTCTTCCCAGTGCCAGACACACAGTAGGTGCTTAATAATCCTTGTGATAGATTGTCAGACATGAGACATAGTGGTGTGGAGTAGTCAGGAGGCCAGGGTTTCAATGCCAAGAATAGAGAAGGGCCAGTCTCACCATTCCCTACCCTAGTCATTTCTTTTAGAGGACTATGTTCAGGTGTGAGTACTGTGGCTTAAGGACAAGGAGCTGGAGACCTTGTGGAGAGCCACCAGGAAGGTGCTGGGAGTTGAGCTCCCAACCACAGTGGGTGTATTTCATCTGGAGAAAAGAAGACTTGGCAGGTGGTGATAGGTGTGTTCCAGTTTAGAGGAGTGTTCCACCTGATCTGCCTGGCCCCAGAGGGCAGAGCCAGGAGCAGTGGATGGAGGTACCAAGAGGCTGATTTAGACTTGATGTCAAGACAAACTTCCTAATATTAGGGCTGTCAAAAAGGGGAGAGGTTTACATGGGGATGTGATCTGTTCTTCCTACTCAGAAATCTTCAAGCAGAGACTTGTTGAGTATTATAGTGAGGATTCCTTTCTTTTATTAGAGTTCTTAAAATTATTATGTATTTTCCATTGTCAAGTATTTATTTGTTCTTCCTTCCAATTCTTTCCCCTTTCCTGTCCTTCCACCCACCAATGGAGGTGACGTGATCTGGCAAACCAAGTTCCCAGATGGGCCATGTCCAAAGATGTATCCCGATCTGCCCCCACCCCAGGCTGTCATCTGTGGCAGGAGGAGGGCATCATTCTTCATAATCAGTCTTCTGGGACCATCATTCGTTGCACTGATCAGAGTCTTTCCATTTAGTTTTTACCATGTTGTCATTATAATAAATTGTTTTCCTGGTTCTGTTTGCTTCACTCTGCATCAGCTCATGCAAGCATTTCTAAGTGTCTCTAAAACTGCCCCTTCATCATTTCTTACAGTACGATAGTATCCCATCACATTCCTATGCCATAACTTGCTCAGCCATTCCCCAATCGATGGGCACCCACCAATTTCCAGCTATTTGTCACCGAAAAAAGAGCTGTTAGAAATAGCTTCGTACACACGGTGAGGACTCCCTTTTGTATGGATCGGACTTTGGCCACTGAAGGCCCTCCTGACTCTCAGATTCTGGGCATCCAACCTCAGACTACTCAGATCAGGAGCAAATTATTTTACCTTTTGGCCTCAGTTTCTCATCTGGGGATAACAGTACTTGAATCCCCTACCTCACATGGCTGTTGCAGGGAAAGGACTTCAGGATCTGTGGCAAGGTTTGGTTGGAGTCTGGGAGTGTAGAAAGTTAGAATGGGGAAGGAGAGGCAAGAGTTGGGGGTGGGGAGGGCACATTTAGGGGTGGAAGCAGAGAGTGTGTATGGTGAGTGTGAAGGGTTAGGCCCCCACCTATGTCATCATGGCACCCTCCAGTGCTTTTGTCTCAGACCACTTGGGGATCATCCCCTTCAGGCAACATTTTCTGGTCTCCCAGTTAAGCTGGGTTCTCTCCCCTCTCCAAATTATTTTGCATTTTCTCTGTACACGTGTTATCTGTCCATATCTGCAAACATGCTGTTTCTCCCCAACAGACCCCTCAGTGAGATGTGAGCTCCATGACAGCAGGAACCATTTTACTTTTCTCTTTGTATTCTGAGTCTAGCATGGGACCTGACACATAGTAGGGGCTTACTAATGATGACTAAGTTGACTTGGATACCCCAAACGGGGCTTCTCCCTTTCCTGGCTCAGCTCCTGGACTTCACCACCAAGCCCAGCTCCCATTGCTTCTCTTCCTATCCCCCTCCCCGCTCCTTCACTTCCCCTCAATGTGTAGTCTTCTATTAGTATGGGAACTCCTGGAGAGCAGGAACTGTTTGCTTGTATTTGCATTTCCAATGTTAACACTGTGCCTGGCACATACTGTACACTTAACAAATGTTCTCTCCCTCTCCCTCCCTCTCTCCCTCCCTCCCCCTTTCTCTGTCTCTGTCTCTTTCCTCTCTCTTTCTCTCTCTGTCTCTGTCTGTCTCTGTCTCTTTCCCTCCCCCCTTCTCTCTCTCTCTCTCTTTCTCTTTTTCTCCCCCTCTCTCCTGCCCTCCCTCTCTCTGTTTTTCTGTCCCTCTCTCTCTCCCCCACTCTTTCTATCCATCTATCTGTCCATTACCAATGCTGAGGGAGCCAAGATGAGAGCTGTCAGATCCGGTTTTACCTAATGCTATTTCTCTGAATCCTTGGCACAATCCAGCTTGCCTCTGGCTTCTGTTTCTGAAGGAGCCTCCTATGTGTGGTTCTTGGAGCTGGCAACCTAACAGCTTCTGCCTGAAGGTTCCAAAAGGCACCTGAAGGGCATCCTTGAAGGCCCAATGCCTGGATGTCCCAGAGGCCCTGTAAGCAGTGTGAGTCATCAGCCCAGGGAGTGCAGCCAGTAGCCAAGGGACAGTGATGCCCAGAAGACTTCTGACTCTCCGGTGTGGATTTTGGCACTCTTCCTCTCCAGCCTGTCACCTAACTGGCAACATCTAAGTAGGCACCTGGGCATCTATCCCCTACAACAAGAAGCTTGCTCTCTCAGCAGCAAACGAACCAAGGTAGGGGTGGTGTCCCTTTGGCAGAAATGTCCAGCCTGGCTGAGTGTCAAGGGTGGGCACACACCTCCAAATGGAAGAAACAAGCATGGTGCAGATGAAAGGGCCCTGATTTGAGAGTCAAATAACCTGGGTTCAAACCTTGCCTCCCTAGCCTTGGTTTCCCCATCAATAAGATGAAGGCCTTGGACCGGATGGCCTCTGAGTTCTCTTGCAGCCCTGGATCTACAGGCCTAGGAATCTGAGTTCCCCTCCCTTGGTTGCTCCTTCCTCTCTCTCTGCTATAAAGCCACACATATCAGTGGGACCTCGGTGGTCCACAAAGCACAAAGGCCAGCTTGCCCGACCACAGATT
Organism: Trichosurus vulpecula; assembly: GCF_011100635.1. Taxonomy (NCBI): domain Eukaryota; kingdom Metazoa; phylum Chordata; class Mammalia; order Diprotodontia; family Phalangeridae; genus Trichosurus; species Trichosurus vulpecula. The sequence continues at coordinate 272,074,101 of NC_050578.1, forward strand.
ACCATCCAGGTTGCATGACCCATGCTTCTCCCTGCACATTAAAAAAAAAAAAGGTGATTTCAACTGGAAAAATCATTTAAGCTCCCATAAGAGGCAGCAAATTGAACCACACATTCCATAGATATGGAACAAAATTAAGGACAACGGATGTCTGGTCCCTGCCTCTCCAGAGTAACCCAGCAGATGTATAGCGAGTGAGTCATTGCGTGTTGGAGCTGAAAGCACCCTAGAGACCTTCTGGTCTAGCCCTCGAATTTAGACATGAAGATACTGAGGCCCAGAGAGGGGAAAACAGTCTTTCCCTACATACACCATTGCCTACGTATGCCTGGGCCTCTCAGAAATCCATCTTGTAGGGAAGAGAGCTCAGCCGTTCATCTTTCAATGAAGTACCTCGGTACTGGTGTTAGCTTCTAAAGGGAGTCTTCCAAACTCTACTGACAGCCCCCTCCTTCCCAAGGCTAGGGCCCTTGGGTGTATCACACATGTGTTTATATACATGCTTTAGGATGTCAGTTCCTCGAAGGCCCAGACTGTTTAATTTACGTCTTTGTTAACTCCACCCTAGAAGAGTCAGCTTTTAGTATATAAATGCTTCTTGGCTGCTTACTTAGCTTGCAAAAGGCCACCTTCCCATGGCATGCAATGCAGTGCCATCAATCAACCAAACATATCAACAAGGATTTATTAAGCTCTTACTGTTTCCCAAGTTTTGTTCTGGGGGCCCAGGTTACCCATTCAAAGATTGGCCCAAACAATCTCTTCTCCCTAGGAGCTTCCAAACACAATTACTGCTCACAAAGTCTGGGTTGGTTAAAAGCTGGCCCACTTAGGGTTATGTGAGGATTATTCCAGGGGCCTAGGCTGTGCCCCTTACCTTGGCAAAGCCATGTTAGCACAAGGGAGATCACACTCAAGTTGGGGGGGGGTGGTTTATTGGTAGATAAAGAGCCAAGAAATTAAAGCCAAGAAAATTGGGATTTAAATTCCACCTCAGACACTAGCTGTGTGACCATGGGCAAGAAGCTTAATCTCTCAGCCTTAGTTTCTCCATCTTTAAACTAGGAATGATAATATTAGCACCTGTCTCCCAGCTTTGTTTTGAGTCTCAAAGTTGACAGTGAATGGGAAAGGCTTTGCCAACCTTAAAGAGTGTCTAAATGCCAACTTCTTCTATTCATTCACAGCAGGAACCTGTCCCACAACTCCAATGACCCACAGAATGCAGATGAAGGCATCCCCTTCTTTGGTGGCCAAGGGCTGCACAAGCTGACTTCTTTGCTGAGGAGGGGGACAGGGAGGAGCCCATTTCTAGGACAAGCAGGGAGACACAGATCTATTCTACAAGCTCATGGCCCCTTGGTGAGAGTAGAAAGGAGGTGGGGAAATCTTTAACCCAGGATTGCTACAGAATGGAAATCCTGCAATATTTCTTAATGGTCAGGAAGAGCCAAGATTTCTTTCTCTTACCACAGGTAAAAAATATTCTTGCTTAATATTTGAACTCAGCCAAGATCTCGGACAAAGACTGAAACTAGGAAAGGAACAAAGCCCTTTGTGTGAAATGCAGCCCCCCTGGCCAATTCCCTGCTGGGTGATCTGAGAGAAGGACTAACTTTCTCTGACTCGGGTTCCACACCAAGGACAAAGGAACCACTTGCAAGGAGAATGCAAATTCAGTCTTTCTATTGTAACTTCCAACATACCTCTTGTCTCAGGTGTGACAAAGGAGCAAGTGCTTCGGCTTTAGCCCTTCTGCCTGGGGGGATCCCTCAATTATGGCAGCTCCAGTCAGAATGAGGGTCAAGGTCAGGGTTGATGGAACTGGTACAGTCAGTGGTGAGGTTTACACTGGTAGAAATATCCTGTAGTTTCAGGCTTTCTCTGGCCCCCAAATGCTGATCGATATCTACAGCATCATAGTATTGGAACATGCCTGCTTGCTTCAGCAATCTGAACTCCTCAAGCCACAAGGATACACTTATTCTCCAGCAGCAGGACAGATTTTAGGTGAAACCTTCCTTCTTCTCTAGGGGTGTATGCCCCGTATCTTACCCCCTCTCATCCTGGGAGACCTATCCTGAGTCTCCCATTCTCCCACTTTTCTGGCTGGTAATCTTGGAAATGGGAATTCACTCTTTGATTAAGGGGCTCACTCTGAATTGGGGTGTTGGCCTAGGTCCAGGGCCTGATTGTCGCCTCCAGTACCGTAAGTGATACTTTGGTTTTTGTAAGTATTTTAGCAATCAAGTCCATGGAAAAACTTTCAAAGCCCAAAGGAAGTAAGCTGGAATGAGAGGTAGTGGGGCCCCTTCCAACCACACTCCTCTGGTGCTGTCTGCCAGGATTTCAACATAAGGAATCACTTTCTCTGAGCCTTCCTAACGACTTGCCTGAGCTGGTCTCCAATTTCCCCCACCCCCAACGTAGATACTCTTTTTCCCCTCCCCACCCCCTACCTGTCAGAATCTCAGAGACACCAGGCTACAGGGAGAGAGGCCCTTCTTCCCTGGGTCTTAGAAGTTCCTTTCCAAGCTCCAATGCTCTCTTTCTAATCTACACAGAGGGTTGAAAGCAAAGCTTTCTGCTACCAGCAGGGAGGACCTGGGGTAAGTTTGGAAAGGGCCTTCCCTGGTGGAAAGGACCACACTTAAGCATTCCAGAGTCTTCCCAAGCCCCATTCCCCTGGCCCCACCGTGTTCAAACAAAGAGTGTCACGACTGGCACAAAGTCTTTACCCTTCTTGATCATTTATACACATATAAGACTCCATTAGAATAGGTCATTGAAGCATACTTTAATGTTTAGTTAGTTCTGTACTTTTCTACACTGATTAATAGTCAACCATTAATCTATCAAGAACGTTATTGTATTGTATGTCAGGCTACCCCATTCCCACCTTAGCCCCCAGATGCCAAAGGGAGAACTTGAGGAACTTATATATTGCTGGGCTTGGGGGAGAAATGTTCCCATATAAGTAAATCTCGGACACATACAGGATAAATATACAGCAATTCGGTAGGGCCCACTAATAGTGGAAAGAATGAGAACAGGCCTTTGGAAGGAGATGTGGGAGATACCATGTGGGTAGAATCAACCAGACTTAGCAACTGATCAGATATGGTATAGGTTAATGAGGGACAGGACAGGACAAAGCTTCAGGTCCATCCATGGATGAGGGGTAGGACACGAATGACCAACAGAAGGAGACCGAAATGGTTCACTCTGATGGGTGGGAAGACAACCAAGCAAGGACAGTGTCACGAAAGCCCAACAAGGAGAGAATATCACAGGCACAGAGTGGGCCACCTCAGGAGATGGCGGCTTCTCCTTCCTTGAGGTCTTCAGGTAGCTGCTAGATGGCCACTTGTTGGGTGTGGTATGGTGGGGATTCCTTTTGGATATGGGCTACCCTGGATGGCCACCAAGGGCCCAAATTCTGCAATCCTGTGACTAACCAAAAAGAAGGCACGGTCAACAGTGTCTAAAAGTGGAGCTCAAGAAGGCTGGATGGGAGCTAAAAAAAGTCCATTAGATTTAACAATAAAGGGATCTTTGGTGACCTCAAAAAGGAGAAGTTTCAGTTTAATGTTGGAGGCAGAAGCCGGGCTACAAAGGTTTGGAAAGTGAACGGGAAGTAAGAAAGTGACGGGCATGTTTGTTGCCAGCAGAGAAGGAGCCAGTGGTTAAGGAGAGGTTAAAAATTAGGGAGGGGGCAAGGAATGATGGAAAGAGACCGGAGGGAACCAACACAAACAGAGAGAGGGTTGGCATGGGTAAGATTAGGGGCCACTTCATCTACTCAGATCCCAGCAAAGAAAGAGAAAAAGGGGTGACGCTGCTGAAGTGTTCTAAAGTATAGCATTGGGGAGGAGAGGAGCCTTGGTACATGTGGCCGCCATTTTCTTCAGTGAAGTATGAGGCCAGGTCCACCACTGAGGAGGAGCAGGGAGTTGATAAAGAAGACTTGAGAGGTTTGGAATAGCCACTAGAAGTCATGTGACCGAGTTGATGCGGGTGTGTAGTAGTGAGGCTCCAGATGGGATTAGACAATGTCGATTGGCCATGGTCCTTGTCTACACAGTTGTGGGGCTTTCTCCAGGAGCATTCAGTGGCAGGTGAGAGTGCAAAGAGAGAGAGCTGATGATGAAAGCAATTCAGAATTGGAATCTGGAACGAATTGAGCAGCGACAGGATAATGAGGCAAGGGATTCGAGGGTCAGGTGTCATGTTGAAATGACTAAGGGGTCATTTTGTTTTGGTTTTTTTGGAGGGGGAAAGGCAGGGCAATTGGGATTAAGTGACTTGCCCAAGGTCACACAGCTAGTAAGTCTGTCAATTGTCTGAGGCTGGATTTGAACTCAGGTCCTCCTGACTCCAAGGCCAGTGCTCTACTCACTGCACCACCTAGCTGCCCCAAGAGGTCATTTTGGAGGGAGGTCAGGGCAAGGACTGGAAAAGTAGGGAGGGCAGGGGTGTTGGAGGGGCTGGAGATTGTGGTGAGGATAAAGGTTTCAGAGGGGTGAGGCCCAAGAAAGCCCAGAGGGAGAGAAGGATAAGGATATGGGATTCCAGAGTTCTGGAATGCAGAGCCAAACCCTTGTGGGTAGTGGTGAGATCAAGGATGTGTCCCTCCTTCTGTGAGTGACTGGGGCAGAATGAGAAGCCGCACATTGTGAGACTCAAGGCTTTTCTCATCTTAGCTCACAAATCAGAGAAGGAAGGGACCACACCTGCTGGCTTGTTCCACCCTGGGCCTAGCTCGGTGCCCAGGCCGGCTGGTGCTCCAGAAAAGATTCCCTGAAGGTGGCAATGATGCAATCACTAACGGCCCCGCACAGCTCTGCAAAGAACTTAACTGCAGAGTTAACAGTAAACACAAACCTTACCTGTTATGTATCTCCATGTATTTCCAAGCTCTTTCCTAGTTGTCCACTTTAAAAAAAAAAAAGATGGCATCTTTAATTCCAATTGGGACAGTTTCCTAGGGAAAGAACATGTCTGTCATCATTCTAACACCTACCAAAAGAGGGAGGAAATTTCTAGAACCCAAGATCCTACACCATTCACTTGGAAGGGTGTGATTCTCCTTCCTCCTCCATTGTAAATCTTTTGTTTCCCATCTAGGCAAATGTCAAAGTCCAGTCAGGGTCCTTTGGTTCTGGATTCCACTGGGGCCATGCCTATCTGTAGCTCAGACTGGGACAGGCTTGTGGGGCTGGCTCTCATCATCAATGGAGTTTCCACTGTTGGATTGTGTTTGGGACATTCAGGGCACTTGGGGCTGCTGCAGACAATGTTATAAAGGGAAGGTGGCTTTGCAAGAACCAGAGTCCAAGGAATAGATTAAAATCTTCATTATTTCAACCTCTGTGCTCCAGGGTTTCATGCTACACCCTATGAAGCAATCCCATGTGATGTGGGAGTATCATGATGGCCTAAGGGATTGAACAGGTGTTCAACATTATCAACAGGTGTTGATAAACATTTCAAGCCACTCCTCAGTCTGCCACTTGGTCTGTTAAGGACTTAGCATAGTGCCTGGCACACAGCAGGCACTTAATAAATGTTTATCGATTGATTATTAATTAATTCTTTCTTACTAGGGTCAAAGGCACTCAAGGCATATATTCTGATATTAATTCATAAATCCCTACAAATATAAGAACTTTTATTAACCTCAAACCCCTATTCCATCTTATAACTACTGGTGGCACCTCTTTTTCTATGAACTTTCTGTCTTCCTTTAGTACTAAATTCCAATCTCATGGGTTTAGACAAAGTGTCCAGGCTACATAATTTATTGGCAGTGGCCGCCTTGCTCTTCTTTGAACAAGACCCTTCATCCCCCTACTCCATATACTTTCACCGACTTGTCCGCCATACCTGGAATGCACGTCCTAGTCTACATCTCCTGGTTTTTTGAGTTTCTTTCAAGTGCTAGCTAAAATTTTGCCATCTGCAAGCAGCCTCCTCCACACGGGGATCTTCCCCATGAGATCACCTCCAATTTATCCTGCACATTTCTTGTACGGTCACAGTTTACATGCAGTCTCTTCCATTAGAATCTGAGCCCTTGAGAGCAGGGACTGGCTTGCACTCCCCACCAAATGGAGGATAGCTTTGAGAAATGTCACAACCAGTCCCATCTGCTATCAGCTCCTCCCCACAGACTGTGGGACCCCAGGACAACAACTCATTTTCCTGGAAGGTATAAACCAGAGTTTCTGGGAGAAGGGCCATTGAAGCTGGGGTTTCACTTCTTAAGAAGGCAGTTACCGTACACCGACCTAGCCGCCCACCGAGGCTCTGCATAGGATATGAACTGGGGCTAGAGCCCTGGCTTTGGAAAGAGCCCGGGTTCCAAACCTGACTCTATTATTTAATTCTTTCCTCCCTTGCGCAAGGGCTCAGTTTCCACAGGTGCAAACTTGTGTAAAGGTTTCAGTAGAGCAGAGGACAAGTGAGATCAAAGTTATTGTCTCCCATAAAAAAGAAATTTTATGTCCCCTAGATGGGCTGGACCTTCTTCTTGCTCTGCACCCCCCCCCCCAAAAAAAAAAGGAAACCAGATAATTCATTGACAGGTTAAACTCTTAGTTCTTTGCCCAACAAGACAACACAAAGTACAGATGTGAAGTATTCACTTTGATCTCTCGAGCTTACACCATATTATTTGTAACTGAATGGAAATGAGGGTGGGGAGCCAGAAACCTCCCCCTGTTTACTGAGGCTCCGCCATACTGATCTACTGTGGGAGGACAAGGACAGGAGGTAAGGGCAGTCAGGGGACTATTCTCAGCTGGCTGGGGGCCAACCTGAGATTGAGAAAACCTAGGTTTGGAAACCAGCCCTGGTGGGGCACCCCAAGGGGGGCATTGGTTGTCTGGTTAATCCTGGGATGGAGTAAACAGAGCTAAGGCCACAGGCGGCCGACTGGGCCCAATCAGTGCTCTCCCCTAGGTCAAGCTCCACTGGCCTTGGACAGCCAAGGGCATTCAAAGTGATTCGTGTGGATTCCTGACCTTGAACTCAGAATGAATGTGAAGAGCCCAATCAGGGACAGACAGAGGCTGGGGTCAGTTGCCCTGAGGGACAGTTTAGTCCAAGCCTCTCCTTTTACAGAGGGAGAAACAGAGGCCTCCAGATGTGATTTGCCAGACCTGTTAAGTAGCTGAGGTGAGATTTGGAAGAGGGGAACTGAGCACCTGGAGGATGTCTGGAAAGGGAAGTGATGTAGGAGGTTATGCTTGAGCTAAGCCTTGAAGTAGCCTTAAACCAGGGTAACATTCATGGACTGGAGGGTAGCTGATGCAAAGACCGGGAGGTGGGAGATGGAATATCATGCAGAAGAGCAAAAATAGACCAGTCTGCCTAGAATATGGAGTGCCTGGGGACTGTAAAATGGACCTAGAAAGGGAGGCTATAAATCCCAATCAAAGCAATTTGCTTTTCCTGATCAGCCATTGAAGGTTCTGGACTGATGGGTCCCAAGCTGTGTTTTAGGAATACCCCCTGTGTGGATCATGAATTGGAGAGGGGCTAGACAGAAAGCAGGGAGCCCGTTCAGGGGGTAGAGAAGTGAGAGGGAAAGAGGGGACAGATATGGGAGACGAGGATGAGCAGGCATCTGTAGGCTTCATCAGACTGCATGGGGTACAGCATACAAAAAGGCTAAGAACCTCTGCCCTAAATAGATTGTGAGCTTCTGTCACAGAGAGACAATCCTGTAGCCCCTACAGGGCAGAGCAAACAGTAGGCATGCAATAAATGAATAAAAAAGCATTCATTAAGTCCTTACTGTGTGCCAGGCACTGTGCCAAGGGCTGGAAATACAAATATGAACAAAGAAGACAGTGTTTGTCCTCTAGAAGCTTCCGATCTAATGGAGAAAGAGAGCACACTTGAGGGAATGGTGGCCAATGAGGAGGGTTTTGAAGAAGAAAGTCAGAGAGCGTGGCGATTGGAGTCACAGGGCAATGGATGGAGATGACCTCACCAGGAGTGGAAAGTGTCAATTTGATTATTGTTCTGAGAGCTAGAGCTGAGAAGCATATATGCTGGGGATGGGGGCAGGAAGGGGGCAAGGATGGCATGGAGACGGACAGAAGCGGAGAAGTGGGAAGGATATGGAGGAATGCTCACCAATCAGCCCAGGGTCACAGGGAGCCGACCTTCAATTGGGGAGAGAGCCGGAGCATCACCTCCTACATCACCTCCCTTTCCAGACTTCCTCCAGAGATGGTGGCAGAATGTTGACTGGTCTTGGGAAATGAACTTTGGGTTCAATATGTCCCATGTTGGCACTACATTGATCACCCTAAATCAGTTAACCTGACAGTCTTGATTCTCACCCCCCTAAAGAAGTCTGCATTAAATAAGTCATTTCAACAAGCACTGATTAAATAGGAGTCAGATTATTAAGAGGTAGGTTCAGTCCTAAGTGGCACAGTAGATAGAGTGCCAGACCTGAGGTTGGGAAGACTCATCTTCATGAGTTCAAATCCGGTCTAAGATATTTTCTAGCTGGGTGACCCTGAGCAAGTCATTTCACTTGGTTTGCCTCAGTTTCCTCATCTGTAGGAATGAGCTGGAGAAGGAAATGGCAAACCACTCCAGTCTCTTTGCCAAGAAAACGGCTGATGGGGTCATGATGATTCACACATGACTGAACAAATGATAGCTATCAGTTCTATTTGGCTGAATTCCTGCCGTGTGCAGGTCCTCATCCTGGTGTTGGAATACAGAGGTGGATCCCAGTTGATCCAATGGGGAAGAGAAACATGCTTATAAATGGCTTTGGCTCAAGGATATGTACAAATGAAAAGGCCAGGCCAAGAGATTGGAGAAATTCAAGGAGTGGGAGCTCATTTTCAGCAGGGAGGGGAGTGGAAGAGGAGGCAGAGGGCACTGAAAAGTCAGAAGAGGCTCCTGGAGAAGGTGCCATCTGGGCTGAGCCTTGAAGGAAGGGAGGGAGGACTCCACGGTTAGAGGAAGGAGGTAGGAGAGAGCAGGGCAAGAATGGGGATGGAGGAGCCCCAAGTGGGACTAAGTGAACAAAAAAGATATAAGAGAGGTCAAAGCCCCACTGAGGGCCTTGAATACAGAGTCAGGAGTTTACATTTTATTTAGTGATCAATGAGGGGCTCCTGAAAGTTCTGAAATTGAATGCCAGGCATCAGGCAGGTAAGAACAGTAGAGCTCTCTGTGATGATACAGATCTATCATGCAGTACTTGCTGTAACTACAATCTGTGGACGTGTGGCCTGTTCCAATCACACCCAACAACCTGGAATTCCTCCCCACCTTTCCCTCCCCATTTTCCAATTCTGTATGACCACACAGTCCATTAACCAGCATTTATTAAGCACCTACTGTTTGCTAGACACTGTTAAGAGTTGGGAATACAAAGATCCCCAAAGTCCCTGCCCTCAAGGAGCTTACATGCTAAGGACACTGGAGATCCTTCCGTTTCACTGAGCTCAGGTGAAGCGCTTGGTGATGGCGCCCATCAGTGTGTCTGTACTCTGATTCTTTCCAGTAGCTAAAAGAAATATGGTATTGCCTTGGCTGGGCAAGAAATGAAACAATTTCCACCCTTGTTACCCCGTATCTACTTCTCTCTCTATTTAAATCTTCCTGGCCCCCCAGCCTACTCCTTCTAGGCCTTTCCCTCTCTTCTTTCTCTGTGCTTCTGGTCCCAGTGTTTCTGTGGCCAAAAAAGAGATTCCCACCTCCCAATTTACCATTTCTAGCTCTTCTCCTCGTACTTATTTTAATGTCCCTTGCGTGTCATGAGATACTTTTCCTCCCCATGACCTCCACCGAATGGTGGTTGTGTTGTAGCCCTTTGGCTATCCCCTGCAACCTGGGACAGTGGCCTATGGAGGGTGAGAGCTTGTTAAATGTTTCTTGGATGGAATAGAATTTGAATCCCTGAAAAATGTCTCATTACTTTGCTGGACCTGCTAGAGTAGAAGTGCTATGAGGGAAAGCATTGAGTTTAAGCTACATTTTTTATCTCCCCCAGAGTGGGTGTTCTTCCCTTGCCCCTCCTCAAAACTGCCTGGGGATTCTCATGTTCCTCTGGCCCTTGAAGGAGACTGTTGGTAGCAAGATGGAAGAGAAGCTGTCCTGGATCCAACTTCTGTGAGAAGGAGGCAAATATTTACATTAAAGAAAGAAGCTGCTTTTTGCACCTAGAAATGGAAAAAAACAATCCTTCCTTTGGTCCCTAGATTGGAATATGGAAGGAAAAGTCCATCCAGTCTGGGGAACTTTTGTCTTAAATGTGGTTATAGAGTCTCACAGGAGGGGACAGTGAACATGAGGAGAACCTTCACTCTGGAATTAATTCTGATCAACGAAGTTTAAACAGGAAGAGATAGGAACCTCGAGAGAAAGGGGGACCACATCCTTAGAGACGAGGACAGGGAGAAGTGGGCAGTGTGGCACATACTCCAGGCTTCAAGAAGAGAGAATTCTTTTAGAGGCTCTGAGAAGCAATTGACAGGATCCCATGGTCAAGGACCCCCAAACCAATGGGGGAACGAGAAGCCCTCAAGCCCTCAATGGCAGATGATTCTAGAAGAGGAAGCAAGACGGGAGAGGTATCAAAACAGACCTGTGTGGCTGGGTACAATGGGGGCTTTGTCAGAACGCAGGATGGAAGAGGTGTAAGTTAATGGCCATGCACACGTCAAAGATTTATGGGTTTAGTTGGCGGCGAACTCGGTATGAGTCACGAGTGGTGCAGCTGCCAAGAAAGCTAACAGGAGCGTGGGCTTTGTGAACAGAAGGACAGTGTCCAGAGAAAGGGAGGCCAGAGTCCCATGCTGCTCTCATCCACGGCCAGACCAGGGCTGGGATATTATGTCCAGATGGGAAACAGTCATCTCCAATTTTCCATTCTCCTGATTAAGCTTCCCAGTGACTGGGGGTTGTGCTAATGAACGTGCAAGCGATGCTCTAGACATCTCATTTTAGGGAGGGTCAATCATAAGCTGGAAGGCAACCAGGAAGTCACATAGACAAAGGACCTGGAGGAACCGAGGGGATTTAACCTGGAGAAGAGAAGACTTGGGGGGGGGAGGGCTGGGGTGGGATGAGAGCTGCTTCCAAAAGGTGGAAAGGGGAACAGATTTATTCTGTGAGCCTTCAAAGGGTCTGACAGCTGGAACCAACAGTAAGTCAACAACAACAAGCATTTATTATGTACTCACTGTATGCCAGGCACTGTGCTAAGTGCCAGAGATACAAATACAAGCAAAAAGAAAGACCACTGAGCAGAAGTTTCAGGGCAGGGGATTTCCTAATTAGAGCTGGGCAACAAAAAGTAGGTTATCTTGGGAGGCATTTGGTGGTGATAGGGAGCCCCCAGAGTTTGCTGAGAAGGGGAAAATCGCTTTGGTGGCTGAATGGAAGAAAGATTGAAGTTGGGAGGGCCTTGAGGCAGGCAACCCTCCTGCAGCTATTTCAATAGTCCCAGGGAGGAGGGCCCACACCAGGGTGGTGGCAGAGCAACTGGGTCCGAATTCTACTCACCTCTGATGCTCACTACTTGTGTAACCTTAGGAAAGTCACTTCATTTCTCTGCGAAATGGGGGTGGGGTGTGGGGGTGAACTAAATGGTCTCTGAGGTCCTGCCCACTTCTAGAGGGGATAATAATACAGCTCCCTACCTCACTGGATTATTCTAAGAAAAACGTTTTCTAAAGCTTAATGTGCTATAGAAACTCAAGATGTTATTTTCTGTTATACCTATGCTGTGCTTTTACAGACCCAAATCAGCAGGTACTGAGATACAGTCATGAAAAAGAGGTGGGTAGAATTGCCTCCCTTCTGAAAAGTAGCAAAGCACATGGATATTCTGAGCAGACCTCATCTTCTTAACATCATAATCCTTTGATACTGTACTTGCCCCTCTGGCTGATACCAAAGAGCTGCGAGCCCGGCTACCCCCTGTGGAAGGGTGTTCTCCCCTGATGTCCTCCTCTGATACCTCCCAATGACATTCAGTGTTGCAGATGATGCCCCTGGAATGTCAACTCTGGTTGGTCCTTCCAAGCTGGAGAGACCCTAGTCATGGGCTCAAGGTTGGACTAGTCCGTGGGTGTTGTTGAAAAACCACTCTAAAGCTTAGTTGTGAGAGTTTTAGCCCTGGCAGCTTTCAGAGAACTCAGTTTAAGAGAAGGGGGTTCTTCGTTTGCAACTGTGAAATCCTAAATCTCTCAAGGACAGAAGGATGGAGGGTCCCAAAGGAGCTTCCTGAGTGGACTAGAGTGTGAAACCTATCTCCCACCTTTTGGTAGAGAGGTAGAGGCAGGAGTGTGCCTGTGAATGCTTAATAACTGCCGGGGGTGGGAAATGTACACATGGCACACTTTTAAGTCTAATCTGCATCGGGAATGAAATCTCCATCACTTTATTAAGTCTTGAGACAATCCACAAAATAATTAGCTGAGCCCCAAGGGATGAGCTTTACCAACTGGAGGTGTGAAAGCTCACACTGAAAACTTTAACAACAGAATTGATCAGACCTGGCTCTTGCACAGCCCTGGCCAGGGGCCAATGAGGACAGAAGTGTAGACCTCATCTTTCTGACAGGGTCCTTGGATCTGTTGTTTGTACTTAACTATTCTTCTTTGTTATAAAAGGAAAATGCATTCAAGGAGTGGGGGATAGGAGGAAGGGTATATTCAGAAATGAGAGCTGATTTGTTTAAAAAAAAAAGACTTTAATTTTTTTTTTTATTAAGAGAATGAGGTTTGTTCTGTAAATGTTGTTTTCCTTCTCTGAACTCCCATGTGGCTTAGAGTCAACCCCACACAGTTCAATCCATAATTGTTCTTCAATGGTGAATTAAATTAACCTTGTCTCCCTAACTAGACTATGTCTGAACTCGATGAGGTTAAAAATCAAGCCCATACCACCCCCTGCCCCCCCCCCACACACACACACACATCTTCAAAGCCTAATAATAAATGTCGGCCAAGCCATGTGGCTTCTGTGGGCCTTAGTGGTCTCAGTTGTAAAATGGAGGAGGGGGTCGGACTCTAGGGCCTTTGGGGTTCCCTTCCAGCCCTAAGTTCATGGAACTGGAAACTGTCCCTACAAGTCTGTTGTTATTTATCCTTTGTTCTCAAAGAGGGCCATGACATGGGGAGGTGATTCCATGACATGCAAGTGAATTGGTTTTAAGTGTGGGAGGGCTGTGCAAAGTCACCAGCCTCACTTTCTCCTCCAGAGCCATGTGGGTCCAGTGACCAGATCTAGATCAGAATGACTGGAGATGGCCCAGGATGAAGTGGGAGACGTTGGCCGTATCAAGCTGAGGTCTTTAACAGGACTAAGGTGCCAGCCACAGTCACAGGGTACTTCAAACATGAGTGCTGGACCTCTTCTGCCCATTCCCTCTGAAACAAATAAAACAAGAATCTTGGTTCCAGAGGGTAGCTTTCAGACAGTGGGAAAACAAAAGGCTTTTAAATGAAAGCCATTTAATCGAATGAGAAACCCATTCAAAGCAATGGCAGAAGCAGGAGGACCCAGACCTGTTCATCACATGTGAGCTCTCCAGAGAGGGGGCCCCAGGATCCTAGAGGGAAGGGACCTTGGGGACCATCTCTTTAGTTTACTAACCGATGCCAGTTGATGGTGGTAAATGGAGAAGTCATCAAAGAATCCAAGAGTTTTCCCTTCCACTCAGGCAACGCCATAATCCCTCTATGGCTACCTCCCCACCCGCCATAGCTGCTGGTGAAGCCCAGGAGGTACCATCTCTAGGAGCACACATCCTATTACTGGATGACCATAATGATGGGCTATTGGATGTTCTTCTGAGACTGAGACAAGTTCTGTCTCAACAGGAGAGCTTTGGAAACCATAGGATATACTTCTCTAAAAAGAGGGGACTGAGGAAATGAGGCCAGAGTGGGCATGACAAGCCTACTCACAGCTCTGCCCTGGACTTGGCTTCAGAGCCGGGAGGGACCTTAGTCAGCTAAGCCAACCCTCTTATTTCCCAGATGATGAAACTGAGGTCTAGAGTATAATACTGAGCTGCCTCTGAATCAGATGGCTTGTCACTCATTGGCTGTGTGACCTGGCATATATCACCCCTTTTCTTTGGGTCTCGGTTTCCCCATATGTAAAATCAAGAGCATGGACAAGGTCCTTTTCAGCTCTAAGGAAAAAAAAAAAACAAACTCCTCCTCCCCTCACTCCCACACTGAAAAAAAAAAATCCCCCAAAGCAAACAACAAACGAGAGACATTCTGAGCTATCCAAGGACACAGGTATTTATTTGGTCCTTTCAGCCTGGCAGACATCACTGGCTCACCTGCGCTATAGTTGTCGTTGCTGGGCTTCCTATTGTCAGGGGCAGGGGCTGCTGCCGCTGCAGCTGTCTCACAAGTCACAGCTTGGATGCAGTCGCCCCTGGCAACGGGGCCATACTGCAGATTCACCATCGATTTAAATTTTCTTTGCAAGCAGCTGCTCAGTCAGTTACGGGCAACACCCAAACCTCTCCCAAAGGAGAGGCCGGGCCGTCTTCCCCCTTGTTTCGGAGACAGACCTAAAGGAACCCAGATCCCAGAGAGCCCCAGAATTGGGGGCTGGGATTCCCGTTCACCTTAACGAGGGGGCCATCCCCACACTTCCCAGGAGACACAGCGCCTCACTCTCTCTCCCTGCCTCTGTTTTCGATGTCAGGGAAATGGAGACCCATGTTGGATCCTAGCTTTCTGACTGGCAGATTGCAAGCGGCTCGAAGGCCTGGACAGCGCCTCAACCCAGCTTGTATCATACTCCACGGCTTAATTAACACAGCCCCCTCTGCCCTTTGTGTTCAACAAACGCTGGTTAAAGTCAACGAGACCTTTGTTAGATAATAGTAATAGCTGGCATTCATACAGCACCTTAAGGTTAGCAAAACACTTTACATAGATTACCTTATTTGATCCTCACGAGAGCCCTGTAAAGTGGACACCGTTAATATCTTCATTTTACAGAGAAGGAAACTGAGGCATGGATATTCACAAAGCATCAGATCTCCTTAGATCTCCTCGTTCTATTTCTTTACATTCTGTGCAAGGAGCATCTGGGCTGGGTCCACCTGGGCGTGGCGACCTCCTACACATCTTTCTCCATCTCCCCAGCTCTAACGGCGGCTAAGTGGTGCAGCAGATAGAACGCTGGGCTCAGAGGCAGGAACACCCGAGTTCCCATCCCACCACAGACACCAGCTGTGTGACTTTGGTTGGGCAAGCCTCAGTTTCCTCACCTCTAAAATGGGAGAAGATAATAGCATCCACTTCATGATGTCGCAGGGAGGATCACGCACACAAGAATTTATCGAGCGCTCATATATAAATACTACCTGTAATGATCCTTGTTCCCCCTCGTGACCTTGTATTAAATTCAGATACGTGTGTATACATACATACGTGCATGTATGTGAATGCAGATCCTGTCCATATGTTGGCCCTCCTAGACTTTAAATTTCTTGAGGACAGGGACTGTTTCATTTTTATCTTTTTAAAGCCCCTTTATTTTTCTTTTACCCTTTACTTTTTATGTTTTTAATTTTTAAATTTTTATTTTATTATACTATGTTTTATTTTATTTTTATTTATTTTAATTTTATTTTTAATTTTATTTTACTTCTTACCCCTTACTAGCACAGAACCTGGTACACAGTAGATGTATAATAAATGCTTGTTGACTGATTAGACACTTCATTTGCCCCTCCGGTTTATGCCAAAGAATGGGGAGTATCCGCTGCTCACAGTTCACCCAGGCCAAGAGCCTGGGATACAAAAGGAAGAAAACAAAAGAATCCCTGGCCTCAGGTTGCTTACTGAGTAAGTCTTGTGGAAAATATTATACTATTTTATATCATTTTTGTAATTTCAATAAGACTCAGGGCCTGAACTACTTAACCAGAAGAAAAGCCTGATCCTAACAGTCTCTTTGTTCTCTGAGTAAGCTCAGAGACATCTCTATCTTGTATCAACAAATCCAGATGGAGTATTCCTTGCTCTGTCCATGGCCATTAAGGGTGAAAACCTTGAGCCCAGACACTATCTTGAATTGTGTGACTTTTCCTTATCTTAATATTTTATGGGCATATACTATGTGGTGGAATGTTAATGGCCAATTAAACACAGAGATCCTGGGGCTACAAATCCAATTGACACTTTGACAACTATCTAATTTGTTGTATTTACAATCTATTTCATTAAGGAAAATCCTCTTCTTGTATCATGGTTAAACATACATGGGGGTCATAAAAATGAGGTCATACAGGCTTGCTAGCTCTGCTAAAATAACGTATATAAGTTTTCTCATTGCTTTGTTCAGGCAGCCAGAGTTTATACTCTGACTCCTTGTACGTACAAGTAAGCTAGCTCTGCTATGCTTTAAGGGAAAATAATAAACAACATGGATTTTTCTATCACCTAGCTCTGTTGTTTCCTTCAACCAAATTTTCAGGTTTAACAGTTATGGTGCCGTGACTTTCGGATGGAAATGATGGAAACAGGACAACGCAGCCCAACCTTGCCAACGCTTTTGGGCGCCATAGGATTAATTTTTCCTGGAATTTTGGCCTTGACAAGGTGGGGTAAGTTGTCTCTCTTCCCAGCTTCCAAAAAGAACTCCCACAAAATTGGTTGAAGTCTGGAAATTCCCTTTAAGCTAGCTCTGGGGGCAGGGATCAAATCTGTGGTAAAACACAGATCTGCGGTCAAACGCACATAGATCCCCTGGAAACACTGATTGATCTAGAAAATTAACTATGGATCAGTCAAAAACTAGAATTAGAAGTCCAACCGTTCCTCCACTCCCTTTCTTCCTTCGCTTGGAGGCTCTGGTCCTGGGGAGAAAAACTGCACTTTGCTTTTTCCCTCCCCTTCTGCCTCCCAGGAAGGGCTCTGATCCTGAGAGAGGTAACTCTGTTCTGCTACCGTTGCCTCCTCTCTCTCTTCCCTCCCCACCCCCTTTCCCCCTTTCCCTTAAGGGCTCTGTTTTTGCCTTCTGCCCTATTCCTGCTTCCTTCCCTTGAAGGCTCTGATTATGGGGAGGATAAATGCATTTTATCCTTACTCCTCGCCTTCCTTTACCTGTCCTAGTCCTCCTCCATCTCCCCTTTCCCCATTCCTAAGGGATAAGATATGGAGAGTCAGAAAAATCAGGAACGCCAAGGCTTCCCCAAAGACCATAGGGGTGCTAATAGCTAACTCATGAAAGCTTCTAATTCTCTGTTGTTTGAACTCTGAGCTCAGTCTGTATTTGTTCTGTATTTGTTTTGTTAATTGTCTGTTAACTGTCTGTGTGAGAGCGTGTGCTGTGAAATGTCTATACCGTGTAAAATCTGAAACGCAGGTAGCCAGAGAATTCTAAGGCTGCAGTTAGGGAAACAGAGACTCTATTTCCTTTTTCAATGTTTGGCCTGGCCAGCCGAACTTGAAGAAAAAAATAGAGCTGAAACATTTTAGCATATTCTGGGATTGATTATTCATTAAAAGTTTGGAAATTGATTAGTTGGAATTTTGGGAGAGAACTCCTGAGACTGTAAAATCCCTCCAGGAGCTCACTCTTGCTAAAACACCCTCCCAATGCTGATCACTTAGGTGAAGTTACTTGAGTTACAATCACTGAGATCTTTCACCATTGTCCTGTCTCTGACCGAGCCAGAGCTGCAGTAAAAGTTAGAGCAGCTAAAACAAACTCCTTTCCTCCCAAATCAGATTAGGAGAAGAGAATGCAGGAGAACGGTAGGGAAAACTTAAATCACCTTTCCCCACCTGGCAAAAGGAGGAGAAGGACAGAAATTCACAGACTGACAGTATTCTGACAGTCCTGTGCCCTGGGTACCTTTGTAGCCCATTCTTTTTGGCAAAGTTTGGAATTGTCACCCAGGTCCTATGCATTCTGCCCACTCTGTCCCCAGCAGCTGCAAACCGCCCTAGGCTCAGTAACTTCTGCAGTTGTGGGGGAAGGGTGAGGTAGATGGATTTGGACTTTCTGCCTCCCAGAATTGTCACCACTGGGATACTAGCTTCTGCTCTAGGTAACTTCTCTAGGTAACTTTACACTCCTTGTTCCAATTGCAAAACTGTATTTTAATCTCTGTTTGACCTGTTTCCTGAGTTTTAAAGGGAAAGTAATAATGATGGTTGCTACGGGATCAAAATGATAATGATTGTAAAATGCGTAACATAAAGTCTGGTATATGTTAGATACAACATTATTATTATCTCTCTCTGATTTAATGTAATTGTTAACTTTTGAAGTGGTTTTTAAAATACCAGAAGTAATAAGCTGAATAATTTCTATATGTGGTAATCTGGAAATGCAATAGACATCATCTGAAAATTATTGTTTCTGTGTTTCTAAACTTGCATTGTGTTCCCAAAAATTCTCTTAGATTGTGGAATTTGAGAAGACCATTGTGTGGTAAGAAATGATATTATAGCAATTTTAATCTGATTTTGATATATGTGAATTGGGTTTTCAAAGGGATGTGATAAAATTTGGAACTGTAATATGTGGTTATAACAAGTAAATAATTAATAATACTGATATTTAACCATGAGAACAGACTTTCTGTGTGAAAAATTTTCTATTATGAGAATATATCTGGTGATTTAAAGTTATAGTTTCAAATGATGAGATGAAAGATTCTCTGTGCAAGGAGATTTAGGAATATGTTCACCTAACTGATAAATGGGTTGTTTCAAGTTTTAAAATGCATAATTATGTTTAGGGCGCTGTTACATTTCTAAATTGTATAATTTGACAAACAGATGTATCAGCAATATTGAAAATGTGGTAATCTTTTACAATGCTAAGAGTATTGGGCCTTAGAAATTAAAATGTTACCACCAGTGGTTAGGAATCAGATTTGATTTGCTTATCCAACTCAGTTATGATCACTAGATTGGTAATTAATTGGAATCTGTTTCAAGTCTTAGATACATGATAATTGCTTGTGGTATACTTATCTCTAAGTTAGTTATTATATACAAATTGGTTAACATCGCATTACCTGTGCTGTTAGAGAATAATTTCTCTTATAATCTGGATGTTGTTAGATTAAGAATCGTAGTTAATTAAGAAATTGAGGTTGTTAACTGAACTGAGGACGTTTAGATATTCAATCTTGTGAAAGTTTTCAGGGTAGAGGGATTCCTATGGACAAAGTTTTTAAAGGTCCTGGTAAACTTTGTTATTGTAATAAAAGCTAACTTAATTGGGTATAGAAACTAAGTGTTATCCCCATTACAAAATCTTTTTGACTAAAGAATTTTGTGATATCTAGAAATTCTATAATAACAAAGAATTTAGTTGTTATAATACTTTGAAAATATAGGAGTGTGATTTTCAAGCCCATATCATCTAAAGATACATGTTTATGTATGTTAATCTGGAGGTTTATGGACTAATTGGTGATGGCACTTTGGGAATATGAATGAATCCAAATGTTTAAGGATTAATTTGCTTTAATGAAAGTACTTTTGGAAAATGTTCTGTAAAATCTTTTTGTATAATTTTAGAAGGCCCGCTGAATTTCCACCTGTAAGCCAATTGGTTGCAGTTCAAACCTATTGTGAGTTCTCGGAGTTTCTGGGTGAGAACCTAATTAGAATTATTAGAATTAATGCTTATCTATAGAAGTGCCCATTCAATGTCTTATTCAAGGTTCTTTTTTGAGTAAGGAGGTTGGAAACGACAGTCTGAATTCCTTATTCCTCCCCGCCCTTAGTTTAGATAAGAAGATTCACCTTAGCCCACCTGTCAGAAGGGAAGGAAAGGGGAGGGGCAACAATTACTGGGATTTGAGTTTTTACTGAAAGAAAGAACAGTAGGGGTCAGAAGGCTAAAAAAACCTGGCTTTTTTAAGTCTGCAAAGGTGATGCGTTTTTAGGATAAGATTGGGTTTCCAGGAGGATGTGGGTCTTAAGGATACAGTTCTTATTAGTGAAGCTTGCCATCTGATGGGAAAGAACCCACCCTCAGGGGGAGATGATGTGGCAGATCTCTTTAATCAGAAATAAGCAGGTAGTGACAAAAGGGAAGTTATCTGCCAGAATCTGTTACCATTGTGAAAGAAGTTGTTTTTTTTGAAAAAATGGGAAATTGGATAAATGTAAATATGTAAAATCTTGTTGTTTTAATCAAATGACTGGTTATACTGGTACTCTTGTATAGTCAAATGAAAGATAATATGGTTTCTAAAGTGTTAATGAGAATAATTAGAAAGGGAAGAGAAGTTTTATGATGTAGGGTTGAATCATTATCCCGTGGACCAAGACTGGGATTTTAAAGTTATACTGTACTTATGTGAAATAGAGTTCTTAGGTGTTGTGAAGTGATATAAGAGCAATTAGGTATTGCCACAAATAGTGTAATTAATTACTGCGACTAAATCAGAGACATCTTCAGTTTAGGTAAACAATTCTAGAAGTATTTTGGAAAATGTTTTTGTGATTTTAAGCGAGAGTTAGAGCTTAACAATGTGTATAAGACTCAATTCCTGAAGTGTTCTTTTTTTTCCCTCCAGAATGAGTTAACAGGGACAAATCCATTGACTTGTGAGGTCAGTCATTAACCTCTTTTGTTTGTTTAAGCAAACTGGAATGGGATTCCAGTATACACAGTTATGTCAGTAAAAGGTACTAACTTATGAGTTGTTTTGTGTTATGGTTGAAACGTAAAGGGACACTGAGTAATAGGTTGGAAAGGTAAATAAAAGCTTGAGGGGATACGAAAGGCAGACGAGAAAGTTAGGGGACAAATGGGAGTTAGCTAAGCCTCCCCTGTCCTGAGAATGATAGTTTCAAATGGTTTAAGTTAAGTTGAGAGCGTGAGAAAGTATTTTAGAAGACAGAAAAGTTATGCAGCTTGATTCGATTTGATAATTATTAGCTCAATGAAATTTGAGACAGTCCTATCTGAAGGATATTTATTTGCTATTTAAGATTTTATGGGACTAAAATTTAATATTGTTTTAAGCTCTGATTACAGGTATAGGTCACATGAAGCCAGTAGTGGAATGGCAGGCATTACAGACTGAGAATTCTTAAAGGTGGATGTCTATGCCTGGGAGAAAGTCTTGAAGACGACCTTGGACACGACCTAGGTAGGATCTTCCTGACTCTATTTCCCAATTCTGCTATTTCCTTTCTGAAAAGGAAAATCCCCACCTGATTATTCCTAAGCCCTGCTTTCAGCATCTAATGGCTATATGATTGGCTAACAGATATGAGTCGTGCCTGGAATCAAACAGAGCTAAGGAAGTTCTTTCCTTCTGTTAAGATATATGACATAGTCCCTCTTTCCTTTCATAGCAAATTTATATTATCAGGAAGTTTTGTAAGCACAATGCTAAATCTATTAGGCAATAGATGGATATTGAAATATCTCTGAGTTATTATAATAGGATACAGGAATGAATAGCTTACAATTTTAACCTATGTTCATGACCAAATAAAGATCAGAAGGATATAGAGATAACATCCTCCAAAAGGAGGAAATGATTAGACACAGTAATAAGACAAAGATGTAATGTGATAAATGTCTAATTAAATAGGATAGCAAATTTTGAGAGGAAAAGGCAATAGGACCAAATTGATTCCTCTAAGAATTATATACAGAGGTGTATGATTGGCTCCAAAATTCATCAGTCATGGAAATTCAAGCTAGTAAGTGTGTTTAAGTAGTAAGATCTTAAATGTGGATTTTTGTACAAGAAAATTGTATGAGATAGTACAAGTGAAATTATATCTCCTTTATTAAGATATCTGTCTGATGATTTTAAAAGGAAGATGAGTTCAATTTATGGTTGGACCTTTATATTTTAAAGGACTCTTATACCAGGTACAAAATTTAGGTAAGGTTAGAAACAGTAGATGATATATGATCTGAAATACTCTGAAGTTAAAAGGAGAGCCAAATTTAAGTGATTAAGTTAGAATTGTGTGAGGATTTCTAGATCTGAACCAGAGAAGCAGAACTCTCTTTTACTATCTAGGGACCAGATAACTACAATCAGGCATCTGGGATTCAAGAAAAAAGTGCCACTTTAAATGGACATTGGAAATATGTAACTGGGATTTAAAGCTACTTTGTATTTGTACTGTTTGAACTTAGCCCTGAGTGGCTGGGACCTATGGTGTGCTGTTTTTCTCTCAATTATCAAATTACATGTGTTCTGAGAGCTCCTGTCAGATCTGACTACTTCTATAGCTGCCAACTTGTGGATATGGACTCCTTGATCCTTCTATCATATCTGATGATTGCCCGTGCTCCTGAGTGGACATCTGAGCCCATAGGACACCTTGCCCTCCGGTTTCAAAGAGCCTGAAGGGGACAGCATCAGACGCAGGCAACCTTCCCAAGAGCCTGGACCAGAACCTGAACGAAGAACTGCTCTTTCCCTTTCTGAGTCCCTTGCATTCCCAAGACTGTTTACTTGTACCTTTGATATCTTTAGCTTATTTTACTTAGGTGTTCTAGTTTCCCCATTATGCTCCCTACTGATACCCCTTGCAACTTGCTCCCCCTGCTTGTTTACAAGTAGTTTATAATTACTGTGCATCTCTGGGGATGTCCAAACACAGAAAGAGAAAAAAAAAAACCTGAATCCACCTAGATAAGGATTTTTACAACTTTACCCCTGAGGAAGATAGAGGCTTTTCCATACCTTAATTGGTCTTCAGGTGAAGCTTTCAGCTTACCTTTGACCAAAAGGAGGAAATGTGGAAAATATTATACTATTTTATATCATTTTTGTAATTTCAATAAGACTCAGGGCCTGAACTACTTAACCAGAAGAAAAGCCTGATCCTAACAGTCTCTTTGTTCTCTGAGTAAGCTCAGAGACATCTCTATCTTGTATCAACAAATCCAGATGGAGTATTCCTTGCTCTGTCCATGGCCATTAAGGGTGAAAACCTTGAGCCCAGACACTATCTTGAATTGTGTGACTTTTCCTTATCTTAATATTTTATGGGCATATACTATGTGGTGGAATGTTAATGGCCAATTAAACACAGAGATCCTGGGGCTACAAATCCAATTGACACTTTGACAACTATCTAATTTGTTGTATTTACAATCTATTTCATTAAGGAAAATCCTCTTCTTGTATCATGGTTAAACATACATGGGGGTCATAAAAATGAGGTCATACAGGCTTGCTAGCTCTGCTAAAATAACGTATATAAGTTTTCTCATTGCTTTGTTCAGGCAGCCAGAGTTTATACTCTGACTCCTTGTACGTACAAGTAAGCTAGCTCTGCTATGCTTTAAGGGAAAATAATAAACAACATGGATTTTTCTATCACCTAGCTCTGTTGTTTCCTTCAACCAAATTTTCAGGTTTAACAGTCTCATTTCACACAAAGCTTCCTCCAAGATTCCGGAGCTGAATGTACCATTCCGCAGACACGGAGTTGCATTCATCACAGGCTGAAGTCAGCCTCTTGCCGCTCCCATTCTGTAGACCGCTGCCTTAACCAGGGGTGCTGACCAAAGTCCTGGTCTGGGTCATACCGTATTTGGGGGTCTTTGATGCGTCAGGGCTCCTTTCTCTCTCCTGGCTCCTCTTTGTGTAGGTAAAGGATTCCCGGAAGGAGCAAACATAACCCATAATTAAGGGAGGGATGGGATGGGTGGAACGTTGACTTTGTTATCTCTCCCTGGAAGGCTTCTGGACCGGCCAGACTGGTTCAGCTCCTATCTGACATCGTCAGATCCCAGCTGAATGAGCCAGAGCTGCAGGAGTCTTTCGAGATCACTTACTACAACCTTCCCCTCTCCTTCAACCCGCCAGATAAGGAAGGGAAGGTTTCAAACAAGGCAGTGACGTGTTAGTGACTGTGGTGGAATCAGGATGGAAATCCAGGGCTCACCTGTCAAAGAATCATAGATTTGGAGCCAGAAGAAATCTTGGAGGCCTTCAAGTCCGGCCCTTTCATTTACAGAGAAGGAAACTGAGGCAGGGAGCCATTAAGTGGCTAGAACAGAGTTACCTAGCTAGCAGCTATCTGTGGAATTTTAACTCAAGTCTTCCTGACTCTGCCAAGTCTAAGGCTCTATTCACTACTCTACCTATCTGACTAATTCAATTTTTGTTTGGTTTCACTTGACTCCACCCTCCACAAAGAAAGGCTCCCTATGCTTATATATATACAGGGCATCACCGGGGGTCATGACCACCCAGCATAGCCAGGCTACCGTGGTTGGGTCCAAAGGAAACGTCTGCTACATTACTTGTCATGGACTGCCCCTACTGGGAAGAAATGACCCCCTAGTTATCTGCAACCTCAATGTCCCATCTGCAACCAACCACAGCCATTACTGGTGACATGCCTGCCCTTGCACTCTGTCCCGCTTGTGTCCAGCCTGGCCACTGTCCCCCTCCTTGGTTCCTCAGCTTCTCATTCATCAGTCGAGTCATCCCGGGGGAGACAGTGACAGAACAGAAAGAAGGTGAGACTCGAATTCCCATCCTGGCTCTCAGCCTTGCTGGCTCCATCACCCTGGAAAGTCAATCCTTCTCAGCTTCTGCTGTAATCTGTAAAAGAGGCATAAACATTTTTATGTGGCCTATTCACGGGACTGTTTTGAGCAGAGAGCTTTTGGCTCCCGCCCCCTGTACCCCCACGCCCCATCTTCCTTCTGTCCCCACCCCCATATCTATCCTCCAGCTCTTTCCTCATTTACCCACACTGCTAAAACTGCTCCCTTCAATCAGCCAATAAACCTTTATTATACACCTGCTATGTGCCAGGCCCTGTGCTAAGTGTTGAGGATACAAAAGGAGGCCAAAAACCATGCCTGCCCTCAAGGAGCTTACAGTCTAATGGAGGAGACCACCCTCACACAAATATATACAAAGCAAGCTCTTTATGGGATAATCAGGAGAGAATAGCCAAGGCTAGGCATCAGAATTCAGAGGGTTTTGGGAAGGCTTCTGCTAGAAGGTGGGATTTTAGCTGGGACTTAACAGAAGCCGGAGAGGTCAGTGGTCAGCGGAGGAGAGAGAGCACTTCCAGGCACGGGGGACAGTCAAGAACATTGGGAGCCCACAGATGAAGGAGGGGTCTTGTTCACGGAATAGCTGGTGAGGGCCTGCACCAGAGTGGGGTCAGCGGCTCAAGGCGGGAAGGAGCTGAATTGGAGAAATGTTGAAAAGGTGAAATCAACAGGCCTTGGCAACAGATTGGACACTGGCGGTGAGAGAGTGAGGGGTCTAGCTGACTTCTGGGCCATCAACCTTGGGGACTGGAAGGATGGTGGTGCTCTTTACAGTAGCAGGGGAGGTAGAAGGTGTGTGTGGGGAGTGGGGGGCAGATAATGAGTTCTGTTTGGGACACGTTGAGTTTAAGATGTCTACTGGATATTCAGATTGAGATGTCTGATAGGCACATGAAGGTCAATAGATGGTGGGACGAGCTAGGTGAGTTTGAAAATCCTCGGCACAACAATAATAATTAAATCCGTGAGAGCGGATGAGATCACCAAGTGAAGTAGTACAGAAGGAGAAGAGAAAAGGGCCCAGGATGGAGCCCTGAGGGACTCCTATGGTTAGAGGGTGGGATCTGGAGGATCCAGCAAAGGAGACAAAGAAGGATGGCTTACCATCCCTTCAATGGGGTTACCATCACTTCCTTCCTCAGACCACTCCCTGGCTCAACCCCATTGCTTCCCCACCAAGACAGCCTTCTCTATTCTCCTCCATCCTCAGCCTACCCTCAGCCTGCTGCCCTCAGCTCCTGGAACAGAACCTGCCACTGAGATAATCGGATTTTCTGATGTGCTCAACCTAAGCTTACTTTGAACCCCAAGATCTCCTAGTGTGTTCCCCAAATTATGCCTATAGGAACCCCTTCTTTATAATTGCATAGGAGCCAGTCTTGTGATCCATTGGCATTGGAATCTCCCAAGTGAAGAAATTCACTCCCAATGCAGGTAGGCACTTTCTCCAACTTACAGAGTCTCAGAGATGCCTGGGACAGGGAGGATACAGAGAGGTTAAGTGACTTGCTGATGGGCCTCAGAGATGGAACTGGAACCCGGGTTTTCCAGACTCAGAAACTGACTTTGTGTCCAAAATGTCAGGCTATCTCTCCCTTCTTCGAAATACCAGACAATCCCAAGCCCCACCCTCTGAAGCACATCAGCTACCTGTCCTTACCCCACTCTCCCATGGCCCCAAGGCTTCCACTGAAAAATATCTTATGTGTCCCTTTCCAGGAATGCAGCTTAGACCTTATCTCTGAGTTTCTCCAGGGCCCATTCCACTACCACCACCCCCATTTTTGTTTTTGGCCTGAACTGGCTTTGCAAACCTTAGCTATATAAACATTATTGTTGAGGATGATGATGGTGGAGGGGTCCTCCCAAAGCAAAAGTCCCCTTCCTCGTGACTCAGTTCCAGTGATAGTCACCTTGTCAATATATATATGTGCTCCATCCCCGCCCCCCTTTCTGACTCTACCAGCTCCTTCATTTCTTGCTTCACCTCGGCCCCCTTGACTTTTCTCATTCAGAAGCAAAAAGAGGTGAGAGAGAGAGAGACAGACGGGGTAGGGCAGGAAGAGACAGACAGACAGACACAGACACAGAGACACAGAGAGAGAGGGGAGGGAGAGAGAGAGAGAGAGGGAGAGAGAGAGGGAGAGAGGAAAGGAGGGAGGGAGGGGGGGAGTGAGAGAGAGAGAGAGAGAGAGAGAGAGAGAGGGAGAGACTGAGACTGAGCAAGAGAGTATCCCCTCCTTGTGCTATACACCCCGGTCCTCACCTTGCCCTCCTGCAGGCTACTCTACCCACCCAAAGTGAGGGAAGGGGGCAGGGCTAGTGGCCTGAGGGGGAACAGGAAATGTCACAAGGTCTCCACAAGTATGGCCCTGTGGCATAGCCCTGGAAGGACAGATTTAGAGCCTCTACAGGCCCCAGAATACAACAAGACTTAAAAAGATAATCAGCATTAGGGGAATCCAAAGGATTCCGTTAGAAGCACCTGGAGAAAAGGTGGCCTGAAAGGAGAGACAGAGACCTAACCTTGGGAAACAGGCCATGTCCTCTAGGTTGCTGTGGCTACAGCTGGGTGGAAGGGATACCCCCCATTTCTCACCTGTTGAGACATGACCTAACTGGTCCCCTGAGAGCAGGAGCCCGTCTTCTGTGCCCTGCTGGGAGGCTTCTTTGTTTTTCCTTGAGGCTTCTCCCTGTCCCACCTTCTCGAAGGTTCTTTTTTCTCTTGATTTCTTCTTTCGGGAGAGCCTCCCTGGGACCATATCAAACTCACATGTACATTGTCCTCTATGAAAGCCTGGCCAAGAGGGGAGGTGTTGAAGAGGTAAAAGGTTGAGAGGTGCTGGACACCCCAAAATATTGACGCACCGGGTCCTGCCAAAAGAATTCGACTCAAGCCTTCTCAGCCAAGGGAAAAGAGAAAGTTTATTAGGGATTCACCATAATGGGCTGTCTTATGAAATCCCCCCACCTTGTGACGCCTGTTTCCACAAGCGGGCCAGATTCAACCTACTGAATTAGATTAAATCTGAGCCCCTTCATGGAGGCAAGATGGAGATCATATACACAAAGATTGTAGGAGGGATTGAGGGGTGGTCTGGGGTGACTAGAGGAGGGGTTTAGGGAGGGTCTTGAGGGGAAGTCCAAGGAGGGCAAGGTGAGGTAATGGGATTAAGGGTGGGAAGTAGCCGAAGGCATGGATACCAATATATCAAGGGTGAGGAAGTAGCTGGACAACAAAGGGCGAGGTTAGGTAGAGATTTGGGGCCTAATGATAATGTGAGGCTTGTGGCCTTAGGGGAAGACCAGATCCAGTTGGAAGGTTCAAGGACAGTTCAAGGGGACTCCCAGAGACTGTATTCCAGATTCAAGGGGGTTCCCAGAGACTGTGCCCTCATCAGTGTGAGGCACACACCTGGGAGATAAAACACATCCTTAGAGCATGCCCAGAGTTATGGCAGAGACTAAAAGATAGGGGCAACCAAACCATCTCTGGCTAGACTTGGGTTCGGGTCCTGTTGGGCCTGGGTCGGCCTAGGCTCTGTTTGGTTCAGTGTTGTGCTGGACTATCCAGAATGCCCAGAGGCAGCTCCATCTCTATCTCTTTGTGTCTCTGTCTCTGTCTGTCTCTTTCTCTTTCTCTATCTCCCTGTTTCTGTCTGTCTGTCTCTCTGTTCCTGTCTATGTCTCTCTGTTTCTCTGTCTCTGTCCTGTCTCTCTGTCTCTTTCTGTTTCTTTCTGTCTGTCTCTGTCCCGGTCTCTCTCTCTCTGTCTCTTTGTCTGTCTCTCTCCCTCCCTCTCTCTGTCTCTGTCTCTGTCTCTTTCTCGGTTCAGGTAAACAGCCACAGCCTTAGAACTCAGGGAAGGCTTGGGCTGGGCTCCGTTGCTCTTTGTCTGAAGAAAGGAAGGAGTCCTGAGCCGAAAGGCTAAAACTTCACATTTTCAGAGCCGCCCTCTTTGTGGCAGCCCACGCTCAAACGGATCTGTAAGCTGGCTCCAATATGGCCAGTTACAATCCTTCTATGCTTGTAGGATTCTTGTCCCTGTTGTCCCAAAACGTTGCCCCCCGGAACCCACCCCTCATATGGCAGTCCTTCGCTTTCTTCTAAAATCGGGAAGGTCCCCCGGGAGCAACTGAACAAAATAGTTGCATGAGAATGTTATTACTATTCTTACAACATTATTAGAAAGCAAATAAACAGAGAAATGTGAGGAATTCAGAGAAATGTGGGAAAATTTGAACGAACTGATACAGAAGGAACGGGAGACATAATGACGACAGTAAGCGAGATGAAAACAACCATCACGCACTGGAAGGAAGGCTTTTTGTTCCAGAGAAAAGAAAGTGTGACCCACATGGGTCATGTTTGGGGCAGGGAGGCAGAAGACCATAGGTGTCCAACAGGGCCCGTGTTATCAGTCCTGGTTGTTTTATTGGTGAATTTCCCTCCACTGTTTTCCTTCCTTGCTGGAAGGGTTCAATGTGGGAGGTATGCGGCAAATAACTGGGATGTTTGAAAAAGAAGAAGGGTATTGTTTGCAAAACATTTCCCAGCTCTTTGAGGGATTGGGATAAAAGAAGTAGTTCGAAAGGGAACCATCTGTAACGATTAAAAATAACAAGTCCGAGGATGAAGACTCTAGAGCTTTGGTTTAAAAAAGTGGCTGGACTTTGGAATCAGGGCGCTTTCTCACAGTCCTGCCCCAAGCCTGGGCACAAGTGAAGTTTAATGATTTACATACTCATGTTCACAAGCAACAATTTCATGTCTAGTTTAGCTGATGATTAAACCGCAAAGATTGGGGCTTTCAGGGATCCCATGTTTATCCTACTCGAAGGATCGATGCTCTTGGTACTGTGGGGCACTGAGGCAGGTCATCCGTCTGGGTGGTCGGTGAGTGCTTGGGGAGTGACACAGGATAGAGGGAACTACCTCTCACTGCTGTCTCTCTGGATCTGGCACAGGACTAGAACCTGGAGATACCACTACATCCGGGACACCTACCATGCCTGTCCTTGGGGAGCTCACATTCCACTCACATTCTCCTGGTTTTACCTACTACTCTAGTTTCTTATACCCTCAAGCCAAAGTTAGGAATGAAATAAATGAAGTCCATCTTACTTATTGTGCAATAAACTGTTGGCCAGGCCACATCTTGCACCATACTAACATGCTGTTGGAGCATTCTGAATTCAAAACTAAAAGGAAATAAACATTCATGGCTTTAAAGTGTCAAAGCTATTTCTTCTTCTTCTTCTTGTTCAGTCGTATTTGACTTTTCATGACTCCATTTGGGGTTTTCTTTTGAAGATACTGGAGTGGTTTGCCATTTCCTTCTCCAGCTCATTTTACAGATGAGGAAACTGAGGCAAACAGGGTTGAGTGACTTGCCCAGGGTCACACAGCTAGTGTTTATGGGAGGATTTGAATTCAGATCTTCCTGACTCCAGACCCGGCAGACCTACCTGCCACAAAGCTACTTATGAAAACTGAAATTTGGTCTGTGGTTCAACAATCCTTGAGAAAAATGAGCAGCCAAGACACAAACATTCTAAATCCACAGTCTTACTGTACAACAGAACAAAGGCAGAGATGCTTCTGTATCCCCAGTCCTTGGAGACAGCCGACGCTTCAGGAAGAGTCTATGACAAGCTCTGAGGATGTGGCATCGTCTCTGCTCTTTAAGTCTACAGAATTATACAAGGGCCTCAAACTTTAGTCTTATTTGCATATGGCAGCTAAGCCTACTCATTTTCTCATTTATCAAACATATGTCGTGTACCTAATGTGCCCCAAACACAGAGGCCCAAAGACAAAAGACACAAAGTCCCTACCTTCAAGGAGTCCACACTGCTTGTACTCTGGGATATCGAATCCTGATCTACTATGAGGACAAAGTCCTAGGAGGTCGGGGGAGCAGTAACGTCCCTTTACGATCATATAACACCAGCCTGGAGATAACATTTTTCTAGGCAACTCAGTGGGTGCTCCCATTGTGGGCCCAAGCCCCAACCAAATGGCAGCTTCCAAGTCAGGAGGAGCAATCATTTGGATGTTTGACCCAATGCCTCAGTGGCATTGAGGTCAGCACCATCCTCTCTGACACAGGACTGAATGGCTTATGTTATTATCTTGCTTATGTAAGTGGCTTGAGGGCACTGGGCACAGGCACTTCTCTGAAGCCCATGGGAACCAAGTTCTCAATAAGCATGACCTATAGGCCTGTCCTCCATGTACTGTGAATCCTGTATACCCAAATCAAGGTTTCAGAAAGGATCTCCTAAAATGCAGGGGCTGCATGGTCAGCACTGATTGGGCCTCAGGAAATGGGTGGTCGAGCTGAGGGGACAGTTTGGAGAGACCACCGTGGCTTTGTGGTCTGCTAATGCCGGATTCTGAACCCTTTTTGTGCCCTGGAGCCCTGGAGCAGTCAGGCTGGTGAAGCCTCAATTTCAGTGAGAGGTTAGTGAAAATAATAGACACAATTTTGTCCCCATCTAGTTCATGGACCCTCTAAAATCTGCCCATGGATCCCAGGTTAAGAACCCCTGTGCTAGAGTCTCAGGGGAAATCTTTCCAACTTTTGGGTCTAGCTTTAATCCTATTTTCAGTCAGGCAGGCAGGCAGTCAATAAGCATTTATTAAGCACCTACTACATGCCTGGCCCTATGCTAAGTGCTAGGGATACGAAGAAAGCCCCCGCCCTCAATGGGCTTACAGTCTAATGAGGAAGGCGGCAGGCAAACAACAAGAGATGGGATACTCAATAGAGGTCTTTTTGTAGAAGGCAAGACTTCAAGGAAACCAGAGAAGCCCTTTCCCCTTTTTGGATATATTTTCCCCCTTCTACTTTGTCCCCCCTCATCATGCAGGGGTCTGGCTTAGAGCTCAGGGGGCCAGATTAGACTGGAAGAAACTTCTCTGGTTCCCTTACAGGGTCCCATCCCCATTCCTGGAGGGTGAGAGGAGAAACAAGCTAATGCTTGGGAGGATTCCGGGCCAGACAGGAATCTAAGCACCTCAGGGCACTCTGGCCCCCTCCTCCTGTTCCAGCCTTCGTAGACTTGTTCTATACAGTGATACAGCCTCCTTTCTGTTCTTTGAAGAAAGCCTCCAGACCTACAATGTTCTGCCTCCTCACCTTCCCCTCCTGTCTTCCCTGACCTTCGAGTCTCAGCTAAGGTCTCCCCTTCCACAAGAAGCCTTCTAGCTGTGTGACCCTGGGCAAGTCACTTCACCCTGCTTGCTTCAGTGTCCTCATCCATAAAATGAGCTGGAGAAGGGAATGGCGAACCACTTTGCCAAGAAAACCCCCAAATGGCATCACGGAGAATTCAGACATCAGAACAACTGAACAACCATCACAAAATCTATTGATTGTGGCCAGTGTATCCTGTCTAGGTCTTGTTTGTCCACAGTCATTTGCCTCTTGCCTCCCCCATTAAATTGTGAACCCCTTGGGAGCAGGGACTGCCTTTAACCTTTTTTTTTTTATCTCCGGCACTTAGCACAGCACCTGGCACACAGTAGGTGCTTCATAAATGCTTGTTGACTTGACGACTCCTTATCCTTAATTTCGATGGATTGTTAGACACTCTATATACGGTCAACAGAGGCCTCTTACCTTTTGCCATTTCTATCTATCTGAGCCAGCTTCTGTTTCATTGCCTATGGGTGGGGGCGCGGTTTGGGTCTTTTTCTATCTTCCTGACGATGAACCCAACATGGGCATTCTTCTGCATTCCTAGAGTGACAGGGAACACTACTGGGAAGAGAGGCTGGCCAGTCAGAGTGACCCTCCCACTCTCCTGTTTTGGCCAAAGCTTCTCTCCCACCATTTTCCTTTTCCAGAACTTTCTTATCTCTTGTTTCTCAAGAATTCTTGGGAGTGATAGATTTTCTCCTAGGGATGAGCAGGAAATTTCTCTTAGAAATATTTTGGAGTTGGGGCTGACTGGTTATCCATAACAAGACAGGCAAGGAAATTGCTTAAATTCCAGCCAATTCATCCATTCACCAAAGTGGGCCTATCTTGTAACAGAACCACAGGCCAAACCCAGCATCCCGTGGAGGATTGAGGAAAGGGGGCAAACAACGGAAGCAGAGAGATAAAATTAACAGCTGGAATTTATATAATGCTTTAAGATTTGCAAAGCTCTTTACAAATCTGATCTCATCTGATCCTCACAACAGCCCTTGGGAGGTAGGTTCTGTTATTGCCACTTTACAGTTGAGGAAACTGAGGCAAAGGGTTAGGTGACTTGCCCAGGGTTACCCAGTCAGTAAGTGTCTAAAGGTGGATTTGAACTCAGCTCTTTCTGATTCCAGGCCCAGAGTTCTAACCCCCTGTGTTCCTTGCTACCTAGGAGTCAGGTGACCTGGTTCTTGGTTTCAGTTGGGTCACCAGATAGTTGTATAACCTTGGATACTACAGCTAAATCTCTGTATCTCTGTTCCTTCTGGAAAAAAAAAAAACAAAACTGGGACAATCTTTTCCCCTTTCAATCCCTCCTTATCTGTTTGTTCTTCCTGGTTGCTTATAAACCTGCCCACGTCAACTGCCATCCTTAAAAAGCCTGACCTTGACCCTTCCGTGGCTCCAGCCAGCATCCTCGGCTTCAACATTAAACCTGCAGAAAGCCACCGGCGCTCACCACTTCCATTTACTCACCTCCACCCACTCTGCAACTCCCTTATCCTCACTCATCCAAAACCAACGTTTGACTGCATTCTCTCTCTCTAAGGAACGGTTAGCAAAGCTCTCTTAACTGCTCATTTCAAAGACTTCTCAGTTCTGCTTTTTGTTAACCACCCCTCTCCCTTGGTTTGGTAATGCTGTTTTTCCTCATTCTCCTCCTCATTGGCTAGCGGCTCCTCTTCAGTCAGGGGCTGGTCATTGCCCATGCCCCATCCCCAAGCATGGTTGTCTCTCAGGGCTCTGGGCTCCTTCTCTCCTCTCGAGGCTTTCTCTCCTAGACATCTCATCGGCTCCTTTCAACCACCACCTCTACCAAATTCTTCCCAAGCCCTAAGCTCTCCTTGGAACCAAGCACCCACGGGACCAGCTTTCCATCCACAACCTTTACCTGGATGAGGCACCTCAAAGTCAATCTGCCCCAAAATGGAACCCATCCCTCCTCCTGACTTCTGTTTCTGTCAAAGGGGCCATGATCTTTCTAATCAGTCGGCACCCTCCCCATTCTGACCAAACTGACTTCTTTGCTCTTCTCACCTTACGATCTCCTCCCATCCTTAAACCAGAACACACTTCCTTTCTCGTTCCTGTCTCTTAGAATCAGTCCCTCATTTCCTACCAGGCTCAGATCAGACACCCCCAGGAGCCTTCTCTTGCTTTCCCCAGTTGTGCCCGTTCTCCCTCCCCCCTCCTCACCCCAATTATATTTGCCTCTCTGTGTAGATGAGTCCCACCAATAAAAATGTAAACTCCTTGAGAACAGAGACTTTTTCATTTTTGCTTTTTTTCATTTTTGCTAATTTTTTTTTCCTCACCGTGAGGAACCAGTGGACAGAAAACTGACCTCGATGCTGTGAACACTTGAGTTCAGGTTACCCCCCTGGGTACCCCCTCAGAGCTCTGAAATACTTCTTTAAGACT
Source organism: Trichosurus vulpecula (assembly GCF_011100635.1). Classification (NCBI taxonomy): domain Eukaryota; kingdom Metazoa; phylum Chordata; class Mammalia; order Diprotodontia; family Phalangeridae; genus Trichosurus; species Trichosurus vulpecula. The sequence continues at coordinate 272,108,268 of NC_050578.1, forward strand.
ATAAATTGCAGGGAAGGCACAACAATGCCTGGGAATTCCTTCAGCCAATGACACTGAGGGTCCAAGGGGTTTGCACTAAAAATCCTTTCATGGTGCTGAAAGCAGTAAACAAACACCCAGTGATGTTACAATTAGATTTGGGCCACTAACAATGAGCAGGGGCAGTTTTGGGGAACATCCCAGCTTTGCTTCTGCCTGAGATTTGGAGCTTTGGGGGGAAAACATGAGCACTTGATGAATAAATAAATGAATATTATGACTAGTGTATTAAATTACCCTAAGTAAGAGTTCACAACTCTTTTGCTGTTGTTACTGTTCAAAAGGGCTGAAGAAACATAGAATGTTGGAGACCACTTGTCTTAGGCCACTGAGCTCACCAGGCCAGCCCTAGCACAGCCTGGAATTAAACTCCCTGTTCTCTAGGAGAGAGGGGGAAGGGGAAGTGTTGTAAGGACCCTAAACTCAGACACCACAGTCCATTTCCTAGTGTCTGGTTTGTGGCTTTTTTGTGATTTGTGTGTCTTTTAGAATTTTGTAATTGAGAGTCAGCCAGGGAATGCAAATCAATTAATTTTGCCAGAAAATATGTACAGGCACACACCCATTTAGGCATGGTCTATTCTATACTAGTCAATGGAAGCCCTCCCCACCCCTCCCTCCATATTCTGCACAAACAGGGAAAGCTAGGAAGCCATCTTGGCAGCTGCCAGCCCAGGACCCCAGTCGGGGCAGACTGGGGGGACAGACAGCAGCATCCCCCTCTGGCTGTCCCCAGCCCTCCTAAGACCTGGCTGGACAAAGCATCCTCTAAAGAAATCTCTTCTGCATATGTAAATCTCTGGCTGGGGGTCTGCTCCTTTCCCCTTTGCTAGTGCAGAAGCCCCATGGCCATACCATCCATCACTCATGTGGGGAAGCCTCTGCCGGCAAGCAAATGTCGGAGCTGAAAATGGGTGGGAGGAGGAGAGGAGAAACCAATCCAGGTCGTTCCTCATTTAAAAACTCCCTGAATTCACACAGAGAGCCCAGCTCATTCACACGGATGCCTGAGTGACCCTCATTTAGAAAAAGAAGAAGAGGCTGGGGGGATGAGAGTCCTTAGCATGCAATTCCATGCTTTGCAGAAGCTGGAGTGTGTGCGGGTGTGAAGAGAGGAGGAGAAGGAGCTGGCTTAGCAGAGGCCATCTTAGAGGGAGTCGGCTTTCTTAAGGCAGCTGGGATGCTGACGCTTAGCTTGGGATTCAGCGGCCCCGAAAAAGACCCCAGGGGGCACATCGAAGAGGGAATGTGATTCCTCTCCTCCCTATCCAGGCAGCAGAGCATTATGATCGTTGAACCGTGAATGGGGTGGGGGCCTGAACAATAGGGGGCTGTGGTGCAGTGTTCTTAGCTGAACTATGATGGAGAACATGCCTTTTAAGCAGAGAGTACCACTGCCAGGAAGCCAGAGAATTCGAGAATTTTAGACTTAAAAAGATCTTTGAAATTAGAAAGACAGGTAGATAGACGGACAGACAATCTATAGATAGAGCTAGAGATATCTATTGATAGATAAATACAGAAATTGATATCTATTTTTTTTATCTCAGACCGGTCACTTTCTCGGGTGTGGAAGTTCCCTTCCCCAAAGCAGAGGCAGCCCCATGTATGGGGGAAGGCATGCTGGAACGGAAATCAGGAGAACCTGGGTTCAGATGGCGCCTCCTACACTTCCACCAGCATCTAGCATTTTTACTAGCTGTGTGATCCTTCACAATCTACGTAACTCCAAATCTCACTATACGTCTTCTGCAACTCAGGAGTAGTAATAGCACCTATTTCCTAGGATTCTTTTCCATAAAATGGGTGTAACAACATATAATGACACGGTATTGCTGCAGGGACCCAGTGACAATTAACACAGATAAAGCGCTTTCCAAATCTTAAGGGCTATAATAATAGTGATATTATTATTAAAGTATCATATACATTTGGTCTACTATTATTAGCTCATCTGTGGTCAAAACTGTCACATAATTTAAAGAGCTGCCTCGGGCAACGAGTGATCAGATGACTTGCCCAGGGTCTCACAGCCGGGATGTAATAAAGGCAGGATTTGAATTCCAAAGCCTGCCTTCCATCCCACATGGAAATATTGAGGAAGAGTCTTGGTAGCTAGTATCCTTTAAACATAATACTTTTAAAATATATCATTTTTCCTAGTACATGTCTCATTGGCCTGAACTTGTAGCACAATCTTGCTCAGTTCTGTCCTGAATTCTCTTGATCCTTATGCTGTGGCTTAACAGATCACTAGATTTCAAAACCATTAGCAAAGACTACCACGTTCTTTGTTCCCCCTTGGGAGGAGGAAGAGGAGGAAAAGGAGGAGGAGGAGGAGGAGGAAAAGGAGGAGGAGGAGGAAGAGGAGGAGGAGGAGGAAGAGGAGGAGGAGGAGGAGGAAGAGGAGGAGAAGGAGAAGGAGGAGGAGGAGGAGAAGGAGGAGGAGGAGGAGGAGGAGGAGGAAGAGGAGAAGGAGGAGGAGGAAGAGGAGGAGGAGGAGGAAGAGGAGGAGGAGGAGGAGGACGGCCAACTCCCACCAGGGCCAGGTGCAGAGCCAATCAATTAGCTTCCACTGGCATCCTTCTTTTGGTGTCTATGAAAATGTCAACCAAGAGTGAAGACTGCCTCTGGACACCACACCCCAGGTTGTCCTTGCCTGAAAATCTGTCATCATCCATTATACAGGAGCACCCTTCGGGCCCCACCCCACTCTCACCTCAGAACAGAGAACAGCTTCACAGGGATGGGTCAGCATGTCAGAGGCTGGGCCCACTCTGATGTTCTTCAGTCTTATCACCCAAGGTTCTGTGAGGATGGAATTAACTAGCCCCTCTGGTGCTGACGTGGTGAATGCTGCCTTCTCAGGCCCTCACATTTAGAGGGCACTGGGCTGAGCACCTGGCTAATGAGAATAATTAACGACAACAGGACTCTTGTGGCTGCTGTCCCAGCTTCTCCCATGCCCATCCCATCCTGCTCCCCTCTCTACCAAGGCCTCCCTGTCCTGCTTCCCTCCAACAGAATTGCCCCAGGTACCAAAATGGCTAGCTCATGGCTCTCGTTTCCATAGACTCAGCTCACTACACTAAGTGGGAGACATCTGCCCAGAAATCAAGGCTTCCTTGGGCTCAAAGACTGGCACTTTCAGAACCAGTGGGCAGTGGTAGTGGAGAAACATGACTCTGAATGTCGCCCCAAAGAGACAACTCCAGACTTGCTCTGTTCAGTGAATAAGTATTTGGTGAATACCTACTGTGTCTGAATCATTTCAGACTCTGTCCCTAAGACACTTTCCACAGAGTTTGATAAATAGGAAAAATTAACTAATTAGCAACAGGCATTTATGGAGCCATCACTATGTCCCAGGCAATGAGCCAAGCACACAGCATCCAAAGAAATGCAAAAACCCTGTCCCTGCCCTCAAGGAGCTTAGATTCTGACAGGGAAGGTTATGTAGGGGTAACTAGGTATATAGGAGATATAGAGAGAGAATGAATGGCACAGGAAGTTCTGTAGGAGGTCAGAGAAGGGAAAGCCCTGAGGTGGTCAGGGGAGGCAGGGCTGGAGGAGAGTCTTGAAGAATGGGTGGGATCTGGATACTCAGAGAGCAGAGATGATGCAGGCATGAGCAATAAACCTTGGGCAGAAATGCTAGAAGGCATAGAAACCAAATAGTATCTCGAATACACCAGACTTTTAGGGGAACAACGGGGGGGGGGGGGGGGGGAGGAATAGATAAAGCTAGACAAGGAGGTAAGGGCCAAACGGTGGCCTTGAGGACCTTGAATGTCAGGAAAGGGGACTTGGCCTGTATATGATCGGCAGTGGGGAATCACTGAAGTTTCTTGAGTAGGAAGAGAGGCAGAAATGTCTAGTGGAGGGGCCGCTGGTTCCAATTCCACCTCAGACCATCACTAGCTGGGTAATTCCTTTCTGATCCTCAGTTCCTTCGTCTATAAGATTCGGAGGCTGGTCTCCATCTCTACTCTCCTAAGTGTATTTTGGGAGGATTACTTTGGCAGCTGGAGAAACACGGTAGGGAGAGATCTAACTGCGATCTAACTTCCATCCCAGGTTGATGCAACCATCCGACTCCTTCCTGAGAGCTGCCATCGATGCTTTGCTTTGCCCCCCTCCCCCAAATCCAGGTGATATGATGTTTCTAAGGATGAAAGAGTGAACCAGACCCAAGCCAAAGTATTCCCTCAGATCCACCTTAATTCCAAAGCAAACAACTGTTGACTATGCTGCAGCCAGGAGCTCTCCAGCCAGCCTGAACTGGTTGGCGCCTGTGTGTGGCTCAGCCTCCGGAGGGTCACCATTCCAAAGTCTTGGTCCTGAGCTGACCCATAGCTGATGGGGCCCTGATTTCCAGCACTTTCACTCCTGCCGGCCTTGACACAAGCTGGTCCCACAGGGCTGTCCTATACCGATGAGGAGGCCGTTCCACAGCTCTTTGAGGGATCCAGAACCTTATCCACGTCCATATTTCCTCCTCAGTTTAGTTGGGTCTTATCTTGTGCAATTCTCATTCAGTTGGTTTTTCCCCCAAATCCTCCAAAAGAATCTACCCAGTGCTAACACAAGAATTGTTGATTTAGAATTGGGAGGGACCTATGAGATCCAGCCAGATCCCAAATTTTACCGAGCAGAGAAGTGAATCCCAGAGAAATTAAAGGATTCCCCCACCCTGACCCAGGTAGGCAGGGACAGACACAAGATCTGAACCCAGGCTCTCTGAATCTATTTTTCTTTTGATGGGGCAATTGGGGTTAAAGTGACTTACCCAGGGTCACACCGCTAGTAAGTGTCAAGTGTCAGAGGTCACATTTGAATTCGGCTCATGCCGACTCAAAGACCGGTGCTCTATCTACTGTGCAGGCCCTGTGAATCTAAAGCAAGCACCTACACCATATATTAATTAATTACATTGCAGCCCCTCCTGAGAGGCCCCACCCTACTCCACAAATATAAATCAGTATTCGTACTCTGCTACCTGAGGCACCATTGGTCCAGGGTCACACAATCAATATGTGTCAGGGCAAGACTTGGACCTGACTCTTCCTAATTCAGAGGCCAGCTCTCTATCCACTACACATGCTGCCTAATTGTAGTCACAAAAGCCTACAGAAGGCTTAATGAAACGGAATGCTATCTAGGGGAGGCAAGGAGAGGGAGAGAGAAAATAAGCATTTATTAAGTGCCTACTATGTATCAGGCACTGTGCTAAGTACAAATGTTATCTCATATTTGATAATAAACCTATTGACCCTAATAATAATCCCATTGATGGTCACCACCATATTGAATATTATTGCTACGAGAAGTTTCCTTCCAATTTAGAGCCCACATGAAATCCCAGGAGTAGGTGCTGGGCTTCTCCCAACCTCAGCCACCATAATGGAGTGGTGCGGGGAGGCGGAGAGGGGCAGTATATGTGGCGCATTCATCAAGGAAGAAGAAAGGGCCTTCCTACCTGGGAACAGCCACGACAGGAGTCCCAAGGATCTTACCTCTACCTAGAGCTAGAAGAGCTATCTAATCCAACTCCCTTATTTACAGAGGCAGAAACTTGAGGCCCAGAGAGTATGGGACATGAAGTGACCATCTGGAAATACAAGCCATTTACAGTCCAGCAACCCTGCTCATGGGATTTTAGCTCCCCTTTCTCCTTCATCCTTTACCACAACCAGCACTAGGCTCTAGAAGGGGAAACCAAATAGATCAACAATTTATTTGAAGGTGGACTTGATGTTCTGCCAAGGGGATGGTCAGAGTTGTCCAGGGGCCAGATGGGGAGGACCTGGAGGGAGACTGCTTCCTGTACCAAGACTGAAGAAACACCATGTTGGTCAGTCAACAAACTGTGTGAAGAAAGAGGTACATTGATTTAATTAGAGAAAGGTACTCTGTGAATCCAAGGATGCATTATTAGCTTGGAGGGGCCCAGGTTGAAAAAATGTATAATCTTGCAAGGAGGCACCTTGAGGAAGTCAAGGCAAAGCTTCCTGAAGCTGGGCTGAATTTGTTAGGTGGGCAACAAGCAGGGGCCAGTCAGTGAGAACTCAAGCCTCTCTCTGCCCCCTCATTCCCCATTCTCACCCCACCAAAACATTAAAACTTAGCACAATAAGAGCTGTTTGGGTATTCCTTTTCTAGTCACTGATGAAATTTTTCCACTAAAACTGAAGTTGATGATATCCAATGAGTGGTTTCTGGGGCCTTAGAGATGGAGCTTTGAAAAGTTCATAGTGTGTGGTGCAGGGTGGGTCTGGACCAGGGGCATGGGGAACTCCTTGTGGGGAAATGCCTTTCACCGGTGCAGATCAACAACTCAACTGCAATTTATAGTGTTTAGAGGGTTGCCTGGAGACCGAGGAGCTAAGACATTTGTCCCCACCCCCTACCTCCTCACCAGCACCGTTTCCCCTCCTCAGTATCCCTCCCATTCATCCCTCTTTTTATTCCCACTGCAACCTTGCTAGGGCCAGGCGCCAGCGTCTCTCACTGGACTACCCACTGCAAAAGCCCCCAGCTTGGTCTCCCTCGAGGCAGTCTTTTCTGAAGGCTCCCAAGTGGATTTTCCTCCAACACAGCTCAGCTCCCATCTTCCTGGCTTCCTTCAAGTCTCTACTAAAATCCCCTTCCCCTTCTCCACCAATCTCAACACCTCCCTTCTGTTGATCAGACCCATTTTATCCTGTATGGAGCTTATCTGTACATCATTATTTATTTATGTGTTGTCTCCTCCAGGAGGGCAGGGACTGTCTTACCTGTCCTTGTATTTCCAGCTCTGTGGCCTGGCACATAATAGATGCTCTCGTCCCCACATTCAGGCTCTCTATTACCCCTAGGATAAAAGAGACACTCTCAAGTTTGGCTTTTAAACCCTTCCCAGTCAAGCTCCAGCCTCTCTAGGCTACAGTTCACACACTGGCCAACCTGGGCTAGTCGATGTTCCATTTTCCCATCTCCACTCCTTTGCCCACGCTGTCCGTAGTGCCTTGGACGCTGCTTCTCCTGGCCTCCACCTCTTGGAAGCCCTGACTCCTTTCAAAACTCAGCTTATTTTCCATTTCCCCCATCTCCATCACCTTTCCTCATTCCTTCCGTTGTGAGTGCAAATAACACCTCCAAATAACTGTACATTGTTTTGTGTGTATACCATGTGTTGCTTCCCCAGGAGAATGAAATCTCCTTGGGGCACGGGCTGCCTCTTTTGTCTTTCTGTCCCCAGCGCGGTGCCAGGCACATAGTAACAGATGCCAGTGGATCGATTGTTTCTCATTGCCCTCCACCCACCAAGCAAGCCACTGCCTCCCGCTTTGGAAGGTGGAAACCTAGAATTTTCAACCAGGAAAGCACATTAGGAATCCTCAATATTATGGCACCAATTCCAAAGGGAGGTCCCATTCAAGGAGAGGGTTAATTTCTTTGTTGTACACAGTGAGCTCTGCCTGGAGGACCACTGGCTTTGAGAAGAAAAGCTTGGGAGCAGCGCAGAAATAAACCTTCCTGGGAACTGCAGTAATGTGGAAACTATTCCACCAACACAATGGCTAAGCCACACCTCTCTCCCCAGGTGCATTTAACTAAAATGGTCGATTCCTGGTATCTTTGTCTTTTCTCCCCTATTACTTTCTAAAGCTTGTTGAAGGAAGATGCCATGCTGTTCTGTAATATAATAATAAATACAATAACATAATAATTAAGCTAGTAAAGTTTAAACCTGCCCTTAGGCTTTTGAGACATCCTGTATAATGCTTGAAGACCTGCATATTGCTTTCCTCACAATATCCTGCATTTGATAGGTGAGGAACTGAGTCCTAGGGAAGTTATGTGCCTTACACAGGAGCACATGGCTAGGCAGCATTCCCACCCAGCTCTCCTGCCACCGAGTCCCATGCCACACTGGGTTATTGGTCCTAATTAAGACAACTACACAGATTAAAAAAAAAATCCAAGCAGGGATGAGCAGGGCTCCATTCAAAATGGAGGCTGGGGTCTTTCTACAGAAGAAGCCAGAGAGCTATTGGAAGTTTCTGAGTGATCAATCCCTTTGTCTTCACTCTCCAAAGCAGCTGAAATTCTTCACTTTCACTGAAAAATGAAGTCGTTCCCCTGAGCTCCGGTCTCCAGGGAACAGGGGTTTATCAGCTCAGGATTGAAAACACAACACTCTCCTGGCTGCCTACCCCTAACCGCCCAATCCCCTACTTTGGCACCCAAAAGCCTACTCAGTCCAATTATTTCTTGTTACTTTTGTGGCCCTGCCGAAACATCTCTTCATGTCTTTAAGTTAATTTAGTAATTATGACAGGTGCCATTTACAGAGTCCTTTGTCAAACAAAAGAGGAGGCAGTAGTAGGAGAACTGGAGGACGTGGGTTCAAATCTCACCCCCTGCTACTTACTAAACGTGTGACCTTAAACGAGTGGCTTTGCCTCAGTTTCCTAATAATGATAATAAGATAACAGCAACAGTCATACAAGGCTTGAAGATTTGCAAAAATTTGCTAAATTTAAATTTTTTCTCATTTGATCCTCACAAGAACCCAGAGAGTTTGGGGAGCCAGATCAGTGCCGTGCCCCTGGGGTGGGGAGTGGGGGAGCGCCTGCGCCATCTCAGCCTCAGGCAGCCATCATCGCTGGAGCTACAAACAAGGTCCCTGGCCAAGATGGCTGCTTGCAAAGCCTGAACTGATCCTGCCACTGGCATTTTAAGACGGCACCATTTGCCGCAGTAATTTAAATGCGCGTGGAGAGGGAGGAGGCGAAGAGGAGGCAGCGGCAGCAGGAGAGAAAAGATGAGCCATGGAGACATTTGATCAATATCCCACTTTCCACGTGTCGATTTCCCTTGGGAAACCAACCCATTGTGCTCTAGCGCCACCATGTGGGAGTCCAGGCACTGGCCAGAGCTGAAAGCATGAGCCAACATGGCGCCATCACAAAAAACATTAGAACTTTGGAAAGGGACCTTAGGAAATAGCTCTTCAACCCCCTTAAATGGAAATATCCCATCGGTTTGGGGAACTCTGTTTGTTTAAATCTGACAGATACTCATTAAGCGTAAGGCCTTGGGGATGCGAAGATTTTTAAAATGAGTCTCTTGTTCGGAAAGTGTTTATGTTCTACCCTCCTCTGGAGCTGACTGGCTTCTTTGTTAAAGTAACTGTTCGGAGACCTGGGAAGAACAAAGGCCTTTTGCAGATTTTCAAGCGAATGCGAGTGGCTTGTTTTTAGCATCCCCTAAGGTTCTTCACAAAACAGCAAGGGAGAAAACCAGACTAATACGGTGGCAACACAAAGAAGAGGAATCTGTTAGTGAAAATGATAATAATGAAGGTAGCCAGGAGTGCCCTGAGGGTTGCAAATGGCTTCTAGACAATGATTGTGAGCTGCAGAGACCACAGCAATGAGCTAGTTCCATCCCTGTGCCTGCAATGTCGGCCCTCCTCACCTCCTCCTAGAGCCTCCCTTTCTTTAAGATGCAACTCAGACACCACCTTGTGCATGAAGGGTCTCTCGAGTGCCCCAGCTGTTAGTGCCCTCCCTTCTAAACTGCTTTGTAATTTCACTCGTGTGTGTGTGTGTGTGTGTGTGTGTGTGTGTGTACATATACACACAAACACAATGTAGTTAGTATATATTTATTCACGATATATTTATGCTATATATGTCATATAGAGCGAGAAAGAGAGAATGAGAGAGAAAGAGACAGAAGAAAGAAGGAAGAGAGGGAGAAGGGAGAGAGAGAAGAGGAAGACAGAGAGGAGAGAGACAGAAAGAGAAGGGACAGAGAGAAAGAAGAGAAGAAAGAGAAGATAGAGAAAGAGAGACAGATTTTTATACAAAGTTGTTCTCTCTCCCATTAGAATGTTAGCTCCTCATGAATAGTTGTTTCATTCTCTGTACTTGCGTCCCCAGTGCTAGTTACTGGCATATAGTAGGAGCCTAATAAATGCTTGATTGTGCACAGCAAACCCAACAAGTGGCTGTCCAGCAGCCTTGGCTTGAGAAGCTCCCACTGTCCGCTTATGGATGGTGCTGAGCCCTGGGGAGCTTTTCCTGACCTTGAACCTAAAGCGGCATCCTTGCAGCTTCTCCTCATTGCTCCTGGTTCTCTCTAAAGAACAAGTGTCAGCTTTTCAGACACTTAAACACAGCTCTCATCTCTGTCCACCCTCCTACCTAGTAGTCTTTTTCCTCTTTGGGTTAAACCTCCCCAGCTCCTGCAACTAATCTTCACTTGCCACCGACTCAAGGTCCTTCCTCATCCTGGCAGCCATCCTGGAGGGCATTCTGCCATTCAGGGGCTGTAGGGATTTTCTTATTGCTCCTATCAGACCAGGTCACCCCCTACTCAATAAACTCCAGGGGCTCCCTATCACCTCCAGAAGCAAACACAAAATGTACCGTTTGGTGTTCAAAGCCCTTTGTAACCTGCCACCTCCTGGCTTTCCAGTCTGCTTACACCTCACTCCCAGACATCTTCCATTCACTGACCCTGGCCTCTGGGCTCTTCCCAGAACAAGCCTCTCTTGGCTCTGGGCATGCTCTTTGCCTGCCCCCCATGCCTAGAAGGCTCTCTCTCCTCCACTCCATCTACTGACCTCCCTGGCTTCCTTTAAGACCCAGCTAAAATCCCACCTTCTACAGGAAGCCTTCCCAGCCCCTCTTAATTCCAGTGCCTTCCCTCTGTTGATAATCTCAAGTTATTGGAATGTGTGCAGATTGTCTGCCCCATCAGTCTGGGGGCTTCTTCAGGACAGGGACTATCTTTTGCCTTTCTTTGTATCCCCAGTACTTAGCACCGTGTCTGGCACATAGTAGGTGCTTAATGAATGCTTGTTGACTGACTGACTCTGGACATACTCCACTTTAAACTACAGTACTCTGAGCTAAACCTAATCTTCCAGGTGAATTATGATCAGGGCAGAGCAAAGGAGGACTGTCCCCTCTCTGGTCCTGAAAGCTGTGCCTCTCTTCAGCCCAATATCAAATGAGCATTCATTGGCCATCGCATCTCACAGCTGATTTTGATTGAGATGGTGGTCCCCTAAGAACCCTAGATTTCTAGACAAACTGTGGTCCAACCATGCCACCCCTCCTGTGTCCTTACGGAGTCGATTTTTTTTCTTGTACTCTCTGGCTAAGTGGTGCAGTGGATTGAGCACTGGGCCTGGAGTTCAAATCTGCCCATGCTTACTAGCTAATCATCTCATTGGGCAAATCCTCTAACCCCCTTTGCCTCAGTTTCCTCATCTGTAAAGTGAGCCAGAGAAGAAAACGGCAAACCTGTCCGGCGTCTCTGCCAGGCAAGCCCTGAAAGAGGCAATGAAGAGTCAGATGCGGCCGAAGTGACTGAATGACACAAATGTGCCAGGCGCTGTGCCAAGTGCTTTACAAATATCACCTGGTTTGATCTTCACAACCACCCTGGGGTGGGGGGAAGGGCTATTATTAACCCATTTTACAGATGAGGAAACTGAGGCAAACGGGGGTAAGAGACTTGCCCAAGGTCGTACAGCCAGTAAGTGTCTGAGTTTGGATTTGAACTTGGGTCTTCCTGACTCCAGACCCAGCTGCTCTGGGATGGAGGTGGAGGTCAGAACCAGCAAGGAGGGGTTGAGACGGATGCTGAGGTGACAGGCCAGGTGGTGTGACCTGGAGATCCGTAGAGGACAGCACCAAGGATGGACAGGTTGCAGGGAGAAGAGGAGGAGATACGGCTGTCCATGGTGCTAGCGGAGGGAGCATCTGATGGGAGACAGGAACTCCTCCTTGTGGCCCGGTGTGTAGGGAGGTGTGAGAGGAGGCCATGGAGAGCGTACAGGGGAAAACCAGGTTGCCTCAAGCACCAGAGAGAGAAGGAACATGAGAGGAAGTAATCTCAGCTGGGAGGATCCCACATCTAGAGCTGGAGGGAACCCCGAGGCCATTCTGGCACAACCCCCTCTTTTAACCAAGAAACAGAGACTCAGATAGGGAGAGTGACTCCCCTGGTAAGGCGCAGAGCCAGGATTTGAACTCAGTTCTTCCCACTCCAAATCTAGGTCATATCATGGAGAAGGTGTCCAGAGGGCTAAGGAGGCTGGGTGCTAAGCAGTGGCACCGAGGTGACCGTGGCAGGCACACGGAGGAAGGGTTTGTGTGCTCCCTTGAGCTATGACTGGGGTCCTTTATTTCATCACAGCCTGGGCATCATTATGTCTCTTGCTGTCTTTACTTGGGCCATCATCTCCACCCCATTCACACTGCGAAATTAAACTTCCACCCTGGAACCATCCTGGGCTCTAAGAAGCCTTTCCACCTTCCACATCCCTTATCATCCATCTCCCTCCTTTAGCATCTAAGCTTCTTGAGGGCAAGAACGGTCTGCTTGTATTCCCAGGCCTTTGCCCAGGGCCTCACGCATAATAAGCGCTTAATAAATACTTCATCTTCTCCCTGTCTTTGGAATCTCTATGATCCTTCTCACCATTTGCCTAAGGATATATTTGCTTCTCAGAATTTTCAATCTGTAGAAGCTATCCTTTCTCACTCTGGGGAATGTAAATAAATTGATAATGCTTGGTAGTGAGTAGAGCATCGGCCCTGGAGTTAGGAGGACCTGAGTTCAAATCCAGCCTCAGACACTTGACACACTTACTAGCTCTGTGATTTTGGGCAAGTCACTTAACCCCAATTGCCCTGTCTTCCCCTTTAAAAAAAAAAGAAAATTGATATATAGCTATATCAATCACTAAGGCCTTTCTTCCCTTACTAGCTGTGTGACCCTAGGCAAGTCACTTTTAACCCTTGCCTGAAACTGGAGAAGGAAATGACAAACCACTCCAGTACCTTTGCCAAGAGTTAACAGGATTTTACAGAGCCAGGCTCTAAGCTGAGAATGCTGAAACAACCAGCCAGAGATAGAAGCCATTTAATTAATTAGTTTCATTCGGAGGAACAGACTTGCAAATTGGGAATTCTTCAGATCCCACCGTGAAGACAGATTTTATATACAAATCACAGTGGGAAGGGAGGGGGGAAGGTGGATTACAAACAATTATTCCCTAGGGCCAGAGTGGTTTCCCAAGACCAGCCCACAAACAGAAGGCAATACCACAATTCTGATTTCGTCTTTGGGGGTCATGACTCGGTGGATCACAGAACCAGAGTTCTGTGACAGGAACAAGTTCTACAATCTTTGATTCACTTCACTTCAGGTATGCAGGCACAAGAATGCAATGATTGTGAGTCTTGTGACAGGTTTGATTGATTAGTTCAAGCTGCATTGTAAGTCTGACCCAAGCTAGAACAGGCAATTCTGAAAAATCTAACCTATTAGTATATTCATTACAATACATCGATTATTGTGAAAATCGTAATTCCACAGACTCTGTAACACAACAAGAAGTCACAGAATAATCAAAACACTGAAGGAATTGCAAAGTCTTCTATCAAAAATTACTGATATAAAAAAAAGGCAAGGAGAAAAAAATCTAAGAATCATTGGATTTCCTGAAAACCTCAACCGGAAAAAAAAAAGCCTCAAATTCTTTGTTATGTGGAATATAATTCCTTATAACTCCTTTGTTATATGGAATGACTCTCTGATGATGGGGAGGTATACAGGGGGAAATACAGGTGATATAAAAATGAATGATTTATTTAAAAAAAGAATTCTAATCAACGGAAAGGCCATTCGTGACTCCACAGAATCACTCCTAAAGCATGCCGCCCACTTCCTGACAGAGCAGCGATGAATCCAAGGTGCAGAATGAGACGTACTTTTTTTGGATGTGGCAAATGTGTGATTTTGTTTTGCTTGGCCATGGTTATTTGTTACTAGAATTGTATTTTAATTTTGGTAGGGTATTGTGGGCAGGTGTCTAGTGAAAATGTTGCAAAAAAGAAAAGAAGGTCACCGAAAATGTTTTTTAAATGAATAGTACAGAAGGAAGACTAGTAGAAAACACAGGACAGCTTTGGAAGTAACATGTTGAATTTATTTTATGCTTTAGAGATTCATAGTTCGATATGTAACTTTTATACAGAAATGGGTCCTTTTTTTTGGTGTTTAAATTCCAATTTTTAAAAAGTTAAACCAAAAAAAAAAAAAGAGAGTAAACTCTAAGTCAGTGGATGAGGTCCCTGTGCATCTACATGCAGCTTCTTTGGACAGCACCTTTTCCTCCTGATCAGAATTGTTTCTCTCCGTTCCTTCTTGAGATCCCCGTTGCTCCGAGGTGTCCTGGTTCCAAAAGTTCTTATTTCTAGGATGGCCCGTTCAGTGTCATGTGTGACCTCTGTGTTCATGTTTGAAAGTCCTTCAGATTTGTCTGACTTGCCCTTTGAGGACCTCCATACTAGATTTATTCAAAGTGAGGCATTTCCTGTGATTATATACACAAACTTCCATCAGAACTGGAATGCATGCATGTTTACAACAGGCTTAATCTTGCACACAGAGAGGAGTCCTGAATCTGTACTTTGGATCTCTGTTGGTCTGTTATTCAAAGGCCCTCATCACTATCACCTGGACCACTCCAATGGCCTCCTGATTAGTCTCCCTGCCTTCGATCCATCCTCCACACAACTGCTAAAACAATCCCTCTAAAACCCAGGTCTGGTGATGTCATTTCCCAACTCAAAATCTATTAGTGGTTTCTCATTACCCTGAGGGCAAGAAATAAACTCCTTATCCTGGGATTTAGAGCCCTCCCCAATCTGGCGCCCACCAAGTTTCCCAAGCTTTTCTCCTATGATGATCTTCCATCAAGTCTATTTTCCACCTAAATGGATTACTAGATGTTCCCTGAATTGGACATTCCATCTCCTGTTCCTGAACTGCATCTCTATTCATCTCTGCTTCTTTGAATCTCTGACATCCTCTAAGGCTCAGCAAAGGGGCAGTGAGTTGGCACCAAAGTGGACAGAGCACCAGGCCTAGAGTCAGGAAGACTCATCTTTGTGAGCTCAAATCCAGCTTCACACATTTTACTAGCTGTGTGACCCTGGGCAGGTCACTTAACCCTGCTTGCCTCAGTTTCCTCATCTGCAAAATGAGGTGGAAAAGGAGATGGCAAATCATTCTAGTATCTTTGCCAAGAAAATCCCAAATGGGGTCACGATAGAGTCAGATAGGGCTGAAACAAAGGTACAAGTCTCAGCTTGGGTACCACTTTGAAAGATTGAAGAACACTGATCAACACAATGACAACCATGATTCCAGAGGATCAATGATGAAGAATTCCATCTACCTCATGACCAAGAGAAGTGATGGATTAATTGACAGAATGAGACACATTTTGGGGGCCCAGATCTGTTGTGTGTGGCTACATTTTACTCCTTACATTTTTTTCATTGGGAGAGGAGGTAGAAGGGAGAAAAAAAAATTTGGTAATTTAAAAAATTAATCTTAAAATATTATTATATAAAACATAATATATGGGCTTGATTGATATTACAAGCCTGAGGAAACTTTATATATAAAATATAAACATATTATTATAAAATATTTTATATATAAAATATAAACATATTATTATATTAAATATTTAAAAAATAAAAAATTTCTAGAAAATAACGAAATAAGAACACAGAAACTATACATGAAACCTTCCTCAATGGCACAGAAAATATAAAGGCAAAAAAAAAAAAGAAAACTGTATTCAGAAAGAGAAGAGAAGCAAATGGAATGCCTGGTAAGATCTGAAGAACCTTGAGATATTGCCCAGGAAACTGAAGGACTTGAACTCGGAGGATCATTGTAAGTTTCTGAGAAAGAAGGAAAAGAAATTCGCTTTGTAGAAGGTGCCAGACCCAAGAGCACAACATTCTGGCCTTGCCGAAGGCTTCCTTTGCTTTTTGGGGACACAGTCAGGGTGAAGTCCCAGGTTTACAGAGAACAGGAATCTTCTCAACTTTGAAGACAACCTCTGTGTTAATAATAAATTCAGTAAATCAACACATCCAGCATTGTTCACGTAGCCTGAGGCTTTTTGGGCAAAGCAATAATCTCGATGCGGCATCTAAATGAGCCCGTAAAGCCACAAACCCATCAGTGCTCATGGGAGGGCACCCAATAAAGGAACACAGAAATAAGGGCTTTACCACTCCCTGAAAGCTGGCAGGCTACATTTCATTAAACAGCTCTTCTTCACTCTAGTGCTTTGCACATAGTAGATACTTTATTTGTACAACTAATTTCCTGAAATCGGCATCTGTATACCTATATAGGTATAGGTAACATCTGTGCCACCCAGAGGAATGACACATAATAGGTGCTTTAAAAAATGCTTGTTGATAGTGGGATTAATATCCTCTCTCTCTCTCTCTCTCTCTCTCTCTCTCTCTCTCTGGCTCTCTCTCACTCTATCCCTCTCTCCCTCTATCTGTCTCTCTCTCTCCCTGTCTCTCTCTCTCTCTCTCTCTCTCTCTCTCTCTCTCTCTCGCTGTCTATGTGTCTGCCTACCTTTCTATCTGTCTCTCTATCCATTTATCTATCTACTCAGTAGCAACCTGACTTCAAGGTCTATGATTTCATCGGATTATGAGATACTCCCTCCATGAACACAAATTTCAATCCCTCTTATTCGATGGCCAAGGTTAGCTGACTTGGGGGCCAGTCACCAGGTGCAGAGTCCATCCCTGGTACAGAATTTGAAAGATCTCTGGCGGGTGCTACCAAGCCGTAGCATAAGGCATGTTGTCTCCTTCCTTTGGAATATTATGTTTCTGGAGGAAAGGGACCATCTCTTTGCCTCTGTCTGTTTTCCCCATTTTGAGCACCGTGCCCAGCACATACTGAGTGCTTAGTGAAGGTTTTATCTAATCAAATGTCAGTGGATAGTCAGGAGACCCTAGATCATCCTGCCAAATGAAACCATACATGAGAAGCACTTTGCAAACCTTAAAGCATCACATAAACATGTATTGTTATTGTTCCGTCACTCCCTTGTGAACTAGGGCAGGTCACTTAAAAACCTTTCCGGGCTTCAGTTTCCCCATTTGGACGACAAGGGATCTGTATCAGGGCAGGATCTCTAAGGTCTCGTTCATGGCATGCCTATGGTTCAACTCCTGACTTCTACAGGAGCTCTCAGTTAGCCACGGCTCACATTTGGGTGACTTAGGGATGACTGGGAGAAGATAGGGGAAGCTGGGATGCATTCCTGCTGTCTTAGAGCACAAAAACCACTCCAAAGTAGCTGCCTCAGTTTACATAAAAGGAAACGGAGATCCATAGGGGTGATATGACTTATTCAAGGTCATAATGCTAGTTAGCGGCTGAGATGCTGACGTGTTCAAATTCAACAGCCACGGGGACTTAGGGAGATAGAAAAAAACCCAGCAGCGAAGGGTGAAGTGACTTGCCCAAGGTAACAAGTGACTGAGGCTACATTTGAACTCAGGTTTTCCTGATTCCCTGTCTATGCTCTCTCCACTGAGCCTCCCTACCCACCCCCCAACACACATAAAGTGCTTTGCAAACCTTAAAGACCTACATCCATGCCATCTATTATCTGTTACTCTTACCTCCCCCCTCATTTCTGTCTATTTTTCCTGAGGGCCATCCCTCTCTCTGAGATCTTTTCCTCTTTTATCTTAAATATACTTTTAAAGCCTATTTCATAAAGCACTTAGCAAAGTGCCTGGCACATAGTAGGTGTTATTTAAGAGTTACTATTATTAATATATTATTAATTTTATTATAATTAATAGGGTAAAAGGGGCAGCTAGGTGGCTCAGTGGGAGCCTGGAGTCAGGAAAACTCATTTTCCCGAGTTCAAATCCAGCCTCAGACGCGCGCTGGCTGTGTGACCCTGGACAAGTCACTTAACCCTGCTTGCCTCAGTTTCCTCATCTGTAAAATGAGCTGGAGAAGGAAATGGCAAACCTCTCCAGTATCTCTGCCAAGAAAACCCCAAACGGGGTCCGAAGAGTCTGATGTGACTGAAAAACCGACTGAACATCATTATGTATGTTGTCTAGAGGCAGCTAGGTGGCGCTGCATACAGAGCGTTGGACTTGGGAGTTGGGAAGACGAGCTCGAAGACGAGATCAAATATGCCCTTAGATATTTGTTAGCTGCGTCACCCTGGACAAGTCCCTTAGCCTCTCTCTGCTTCAGTTTCCCCACCTGTGAAATGGGTACAGTCACGGCGCTCATCTCCCACAGCCATTGTAAGGATAAAGTGAGATATCTGTAAAGCGTTCTGTAGCCTTTAAAGTGCTCTGTAACACTGTGGTTATGATGATGATCTCAGCTTTGTGAGGAAGGTACTGTTAGGATTCCCACTTTCACAGATAAGAAAACCGAGTCTAAGAGAGATTAAGGGACTTGCTTAGGGGTTCATAGCTGGTAAACGTTTGAGACAGAATTCGAACTCAGGTCTTCTCTGGTGCCCTAAGCCTTGCACTCCCTCTACTCTCCACCAAAACTATGTGCAGCTAAAGGCTTAAGAGTCTTGAAATAAACAACAACAACAAAAAATACAATAAAATGTTTTAATTTAATGTGGACAGAAGAATCAGAGAAAGAGGGCATGGGGTCCAGAAGGCAGTGGAGAATGGGGAAGGGGTGCTGAAGGAGCTGGTACAGAGTCCTGTCTCCGCTGCTAACTACAGGCGTGACCTTGGATAAGTCAGATCTCCCCTATGGACCTCAGCTTCCTTTTATGTAGAATGAGGGGACAGGTTGAACTTGGTCATCTCAAAGGTCCCTTTCAGCCCCAAATCGAGGAGTCTCTAAAATCTGCTGGGAACGAGAAGGAAGCTTTTTCACTTAGCTGCTGAGAAGAGAGAAGGCAGTGAGGCCCGATGGAAGTGTCTGGATGCGCAGTTGGAGGACCTATGCTTGGGTCCCTGTGCTGCTGTTTGGGGCTTGGGTGACCTTGGGGAAGTCACAGCAGCACCTCCTCTGGGCCTGAGGGTTCTCATTTTACACAAATTACATAATTACAGCCTTCAGAGCAAATGCTGCCACTCGGCCACGGCTGTAGCTCCTTCTCTGCGGAGACAGTGATGGGGAGAAAAAGAGCTCTCAGAAGATGCATAAAAGCACAAAAAGCCGGAATGATTTTCAGAGGAGAGGCTCAGCGCATCCCAAGGGCAGGTCGGACATTTGTCCCAAAGCACAACGTGGGAGAGAGCAGCAGCCTTTTCCCTCTCCTGACTCCTTTGGACGCCGCCTCCTTCTATGGGACAGCGGGAGGTGGTTCCCCCAAACCCAACAAGCCATAACAGGTGAGCTCCCGTCCTAGGTCACCCATCACTTCTCAGCCATGCAGTTTCCTCTTCTGTAAGATGGACAGCCAGGACAAAATGCCCTGGACAAACCCTTCTAGCGCTAAGGCTGTAATCCATGAGCCTAGCCTTGGAACAGCGGCCGAGCCTCTAGGCTCCTCCTTCTGACGCTTGAGGCTCCTGCTAAGGAAGCTGCCCACCACCTTCTGCCACCTTTGGTTCAGAACAACCAGGGAAGCCTGGCTCACCAGCGGGCTGGCTTCTTTACCCTCAGCACAGTAACCTGATGGAGCCCGACTAGGCCCTGCCCACCTGCCTCTTCCTGGCCGACTCTGGTGCTTAAACAAAGTTCCTTTTCCTTCTCCTACACCCGTTCAGAGAAGGTATTTTGGGCCTGAAGACTGGCTCCCCATTAGAATGGTTCATTGTGTTACATATGGAAACAGGAGTTGCTGCTCTTTTCCCAGGACTGCCTTTGTTGGCCCAACCTGTGGGTCAATTGCTTCAGATTTGAAGATTCGCCCACCATCCACCCCACTTGAAGCTTTTGGCCTGGATAGATGCATGGGGGGAGGATCCAGGAACAGAGCCTGTCAGCATGGCACAGTGGATCTGGGTTCAGATCCCACTTGTCACCTTTGTGACTTTGGACAAACTATTTAACACTTCTGGGTCACAGGCTCCTCCTCCGAGCTAGACAGACTTTAAGACCCGCTTCTAATTAATCTTAAATCATACTTCCTGTCACCGGGCCATAGTTTCTCATCTCTAAAGTTCCTTCTCCCTCTAAATGACCTATCAATCTACTCTTATGATAGCCAACAACCCTGTGAAGAATTTAATGATAATAACACTGTGATAATAACACTAAACTAGCTAAGAATTTAGAGTCCTTTAAGGTTTGAAAAGTGTTTTTATATACATTATCTCATCTGATCTCACAACAATCCTGGGAACTAAGTGCTATTTTATGGTTGAAAAAGTTGAGACAGACAGAAGCTGAGCGACGTGCCCAGGGTAACACTGCTAGTAAGTTATCTGAGGCCATGTCTGAGTTCATATCTTCCTGACTCCAAGCCCAGTACTCTCTCCTCTGTGCCACCAAGATGCCACTGTTTTCTGTGGTCCTTAACCTGAGGTTTAAAATTTTTGATGACAGAATCAGCACATTTAGGGAGTTAACACTCTTTCTAACTCTTTTTCTCACCTCTCATGTGCTCTGTCTGTCTCTCTTTCTCTGTCTTTCTTTCTCCTCTCATCTCTCCTCTCTCTCTCTCCCCTTCCTCTGTCTCTCTTTCTCCTCTCCTCTCCTCCTCCTCCTCCTCCTCCTCCTCCTCCTCTTCTTCTTCTCTCTCTCTCTCTCTCTCTCTCTCTCTCTCTCTCTCTCTCTCCCCTCCCCTTCCTCTCTCTCTTTCTTTGTTCATTCCTTCTTGGTTTCTTTTCTTTCTTCCTCCTACCCTTTCTCTCTGACTGTTTTATTTAGTCAGCACTTGGTAGGTAATTTAACAAGATTCCCAAGGAGAGACATGCTCTCTTGATCAAGGGGTCAAGTCTGGTGGAATTCATTCCTAGAGTTGAGGCCAAAACTAAATAATGAGGCAAATGATGGACGGGGTCCTGGATCTCGGCTTGAATCACGACTTGGCCACTTACTGACCGTGGGACCTTGATCAAGTCAGTTCACTTGTCTTAACCTCCGTTCCCTCATTTGTAAAATGAGAGTTTGACTAGACACCCTCTAAAATCCCTCCAGGTCTAAGTGGGATCCTGTCTGCATCTGGGTCTAGGATCTTGCTATAAGGACCTCCTCTGGCTTTATCCTAGGGCAGCAGCCCAGCATTGAGGGCACGAGAAAGAGTAGGGCCGGTCCACTCGGGCCTCCGGCTCCCAGCACTGTGCCAACTAAGAGACGGGAGGTGCCACAGAAGGACAAAGCCCTAAACCATGTGGGACCCAACTCTCCTCGCCATGGAAGGAGAGAAACGTGAAACCCTGCTGCCACCTGGTGGACATTATAAAAACATACAGTGGCCCCGGCAAGGCAGGTCAACTGGTGAGACACCAATGAGCTCCACATTAGGAGCACCATTGACACCCACAGGTAAGAAGCCCAGCTAACGAAAGAGACCCACGTACAGTATTCCCAGCCAGAATCTCATATGGCTCAAGAACCACTCTTACATAAGCCTTTTCTGACCTCCACGCCCTACCTGTATCTCAAATTACCATGTATATACTTAAATGAGCACAGTCCCCCGCTTGATAGAATGTACGCTCCTCGAAGGCAGGGATGGTTTTATTTTTGTCTAGGTCTGCTCAGGGCCTAGCACAATATAGGTCACCACCTTCCCTGCAGAGGACAGGGTGGTTGAGTGATTTGCCTGAGCTCACACAGCCAGGAAGATTCCTGTCTCTCTGGCTTCTTGGCCAGCTCTCTCTCTACTAGGCCTCACTGCCCTGACTTTGTGCCCTGGAACAAATGCTGGATTGATTGATGTGCCTGATCAAATAAGCCTTTCTGGCTGGATTTCCCACTTTAAGGAAACTCAATTCAATTCCATAAATGCGTATTAAACTTCTGCTACAAATTAGGACCCATGAACACACTCCTACCCTCAAAGAGCCTACAATCTAATGGTAGATGTGGCATCAGACACATACAGATAAATGTGATCCAAGGCAGAATGGGACAGAGCCAAAGCACCACGAGAAATCTGAGCAATCAGCCGATCCCCTGGTGAGATTCAAGGCTGCTCTTCCCAGAGAAGGTGGAATCTGAGTGGGACTCTGAACAAATTTAACCATTTTCATAGACAGGAGGGGAGGAGGTCAATTCCAGGCATCCTGGGGGATGGCCTGCCCCCTGTGCACAGAGGAAAGGGTATCACAGTGGAGAAAGGCCAGCCATAGACACCTCATCCCAGTATAGTGAAAACTCCTTGATAACAGTAATGATAATTAATAATAACAGCCAGCATTCACATAATGCTTTAAGGTTTGCAAAGTACTTTACAAAAATTATCTCATTTTATCCCTACAACAACGCTGGGTGGTAGGTGCTTTTGTAACCCCCATTTCACAGTTGAAGAAACAGGCAGACAAGAAGCCAAGTGCCCAGGGTCACCCACTTAGCAAGTACCTAAGGCTGGATTTAGACTCCTGACTACAGGCCTGAAGCTCTATCCCCTGTACCACCCAGCCGCCTTCAGGAAAGAGCTGAATATTCAAGAGCTGAATATGAGATTATCTTTGTTACATTTAAGCCACATCAAGCATGGATTAAGCTGGTCCATCGTGAAGAGTGACTGGAGTCTGGAGACCTATCTCCCCCAATCCGACATTTACTTGTTGTTAGAGCCTAGAATTACACAAGCTTCAGCTTCCTCATCTTTGTTACAAGTGGCATCGTGGGTGTCATGTGGTGCCCACGTAGGTGTTGTGTGGCCTCGTGGCTCTGTCTAGACGTGGCTCAAAGGGACACACAAGAGATGGCTCTAGCCTCTTCTCCTCCCACTCTTCTGCATGGGAGCCTTTAATCTTGCCAGGAGGGGAAGCAGGAGGCTGGGCCAGAGAGAGAGAGGCACTAGGCTGGAGCTCCCTTACATAGCAGCCATCCAGGGAATGGGATGTTGAATTCAAGCTCATCTCCTGATTGCTATGTTTTAAATGGGAAAGGCGGGTCAAAAGCTACATCTCCAAGGCTTGGCTGCCTTCCCATTAAATACCAGTTCCACAACGAACACAAGGTCTTGCAAATAGCAAGAAACCCATTTATGCAGATCGACAGCAAAACAGAAATTAGATAAAGTACACACAGGAGATTATGTACCAGACAGCACAGAGTAAAGGAGCTCACCCATTGGGAGCAAGATATCTCAGCTCAACCAAGAGGGAAGGGGAGACAGATAGACAGACAGAGAAAGAGAGAGAGACAGTGACAGAAAGAGAAACAGAGGCACAAAGAGAGACAGACAGAGACAGATAGAAAGAGACAGAGACAGACACAGAGAGACAGACAGACAGAAAGACAAAGAGAAAGAGACAGAGACTAAGACTGAGATAGACTGAGCAAGAGAGAGACAGAGATGGAAAGAAAGACAGAGAGAGGAGAGAGAGAAAAGAGAAAGGAGAGAGAAAAGAGAGGAGAGAGGACAGAGACAGAGAGGAGACACAGAGAGACAGAGACAGAGAGATCATCCAAAGGGGAGATTCCCCCAAGTCCCTAGTACAGCAAGCTGGGGCTAGGGCCATGGTGGAGACCACCAGCTTCTCTCATGTCAGCTTCTTCCCAGAGACTTTCTCTCCCTTCAATGACCTGAAGAGAAATTGAAATGGCGTCTTCTCCCTCAAAAACAGTAGCTAGAAGGAGACAGGCTCTCTCTCCTCTTCACTCTCCCGACTCTCCCCGGCCCTCACACAGACATAGGACATTGTTCTCTACCAAGAAGAAGAGAATCCCCTACAACAGGCCTTTGAGCCAAGGCCACATCTGTAAAAAGAGCGCATTGTGATCTCTCAATAATAATCCCAGTTAACATTCCCATAGGATTCTGAGGTTTGCAAAGAGCTTTACAAGACCTTTCATTTTATCTACCCTGGGCGGTAGAGACTACTACCATCCCTACTTCTGTTTGTTTATAGGTGTTTTTCAGTCACGCCCCATTTTGGCAAGCCCATTTGGCATTTTCTTGGCAAAGCTACTGGAGTTACACTATTTCCTTCACCAGTGGATTAAGGCAAACAGGGTTAAGTGAGTTGGCCAGGGTCACACCAATAGTTGGTATCTGAGGCTGGATTTGAACTCAGGTCTTCAGTCCCAGATATCTAACCACTTCGCCACCTAGGTGTTTCCTCTGCATCCCTATTTTACAGGTGAGGAAACTGAGAAAAATAGAGGTGAAGTGCCTTGGCCAGGGTCACACAGAAGGTATGTGTCTGAGGCAGATGTTCAAATCCAGGTCTCTCCCATCCCCAGGGCCCAGCCCTCTTTTCCACCATACATAATATTCTCTCTCTTCAGTAGTAAGTAGCACAATCAGGACCCAAACTCCAGATGTGAACCCCAAAGCACTGTGGGGATTGGAGCGGTTACTCTGACTCCAAACACACTGTTCAGTTCAGTGTAGGCAATGCTGAAGTCGGAGTCAGGGTAGTCTCAGGGGCATCCAGCACTTGCTCCACAGCTTCTAGCTACGTGACTTTGGGCAAGTCACCTCCGAGCCTTGGAATGGGCAGAACTGCTGCCGTCGACAGGGTTGTAAAGAAACTGCTCTGTGAATGTGGAGGCTTCTTCCCCAGAGCCAGGTCTAGTCCTGACCTCAGGGGCCTCCTCTCTCCTGGACTGGAAGGCCTCTGAGGTCCCTTCTGGTTCAGAATCCGTAAAATTCATAACTGAAGGAAATGCTTCGTTTCAGTTAGTTGTCTGTTTTTCAGTTGTGTCCAACTCTTCATTTGGGGTTTTCTCGGAGGAGGTGCTGGAGTAATTTATTTGCCATTTCCTTCTCCAGCTCCTTTTACAGATAAGGAAACTGAGGCAAGCAGGGTGAAGTGACTTGCCCAGGGTCACGCAGCTAGTAAATGTGTGAAGCTGTATTTGAACTCACAAAGATGATGCCAGGCCCAGTGCTCTCTGCACTATAGCACCACCTACCTACCCACGGTCCAGTTAGAGATCAGTGAAAATAAAGATGTCACTTTCTCCCTGAAACCTAACAACGGATCCCGGGACCCCACACTAAGAGCTCCGGGTCTAATTTGGCCATCCTATGCCTAGATCATTGAGGCTGTCGAGAGCCCAGAGCCCTTTCCACCATCTCGGGCTTCTCCAGGGCACCAGCAGCCGCCCAAGGTCCAATCCCTTCTGAGACACTGATATTAGCTGGCATTGCCGGATCACTTAAGGTGTGCACAGCATCATCTCATCTGAGTCTCAGGACAACCCCAGGAAGTAGGTGCTATCGTGACATCCGTTTTACACCTAAGGGAACTGAGGAACTCATGTGGAGGTGTACCGGTCTCCTCCTTTCAGCCTGTATAAAATGGAGAAAGTCCCATTAACACCAACCTCTCTCAGGAGCATCTCAAATGAGATCATACACAGAAAGCATATTTTCCCCAAAATCTAAAGCTCTAAGTAAACATCAGCCCTGATTATTAAAAAACTCTTGTCCAGGAGGAGTAGGACTGAGAAGGTGGACGGACCAGTTACTGCTCTAGATCTTGGTGACGGTGCAGGGCTAACAACAGGCGGCTGGATTCTTGGCTTTGCCACTTCCTTCTCAAGACTTTAGGCAAAGCCGTCGATCCCCTCTAACCCTGTTTCCTTCTTTTTACGATCACCAAGGTCCTTCCAGCTCTATGAAAGTACTAAAATACAAAAACAAAAACAAAACCCACATGTTAAAACCCAGAGGAAGGCCTCCAGCATGGCAGATTCTCTTACATCTTATGTTGGGGAGGTGGGGGTGGGAGTCTGGGTTTGGAGTCAGAGAACTTTGGTTTGACTCCTTTCACGCTTACACTTCCTGAAAACTGACAAAAAGGGAAAATTACAATTGTGGGAAAACAGGTACATCGTTGGTGGAGCTGCTATTTAGGAAAGCAATTAGGAACTGTGCCCAAAAGTCTATAAAACTGCATACCTTTTGACCCAGTGATACCATTACCAGAGAGCCTCCGAGGGCCTTGCCAGCTTTATACCCCAAAGAGATGAAAGAAAGAAGAAAAGGACACATGTGTACGACAATATTTATGGCAGCTCTTTTCATGGTGACAAAGAATTGGAAACTGAGGGAATGCCCATCTATTGGGGAATGACTGAACAAGCTGGAGTATGTGATTGTGACGTAATACTATTGCTCTGTAAGAGACGATGAAGGGCATCGATTCGGAGAAGCATGGGAAGACTTTTGTTAACTGATGCAAAATGAAGTCAGCAGAACTGATGAGGTTTGGGGTTCAGGGGTGCTCGAGACCCCAAAGTACCGACACGCCGGGTCCTGCTGAATGAATTCGACTCAAGCCTTCTCAGCCAAGGAAAAACAAAGTCTATTAAGGACTCGCCATATTGGGTAGACGCTTAAGGAGCCTGAGTATTCAGCGAAACGGATCAATCTGAGCTGAGCTAGACTAAATCTGAGTGCCTTCATGGAGGCAAGATACAGAAAGATTGTGGGAGGTCTTGACTAGTCTGGGATGGCTAGAGGAGGGGTTTAGAGCAGGCTGGGGTGACTAGGGTGAAGTCAGACTCCAGGGTGGGAAATAGCTGAAGGCTACCTGGAGATGACAGATGATAAGAGAGCTAGGGTATAGATATTTTTTTTTGCAGGGGGGAAGGCAGGGCAATTGGGGTTAAGTGACTTGCCCAAGGTTACACAGCTAGTAAGTATGTCAAGTGTCTGAGGCCCGATTTGAACTCAGGTCCTCCTGACTCACTGTGCCACCTAGCTGCCCCAAGGGTATAGATATTTTGATCAGGAAAACAGCCAGAAGGCAATCCAGAGGTAGCCAGATAATGGAAGGCAAGGCAAGGCTAGGCTAGGCTAGGCTAGGCTATTTGGGCATGAAAAGCCAGCTCAAGTGGGAAGATTCAGGGTGGGGTCCAAGGGGGTTCCCACAGTCTAAACCCCATCATTCCCCCCTCAAACAAATGGGACCCAAATTCTTTTAGGGTAAAGCTTCTGAAATTTCTTCCTCTGGCAAGGGGTGGAGAGCTGTCCCTGCCTCAATGGGTCCCGTTCAAGGGGGTACATAGTCTGAGCAGTCATCTGGAAGTTGATGGCTTGGAGCCTGGAGGAGATAAACCTGGCAAGGAAGTTAAGCAAACAAGCACCAAACAGGCAGTATAGGAGTATAGAAAAAGGACAATTTGAAGATGGCAGCTGGAAAGCAGGGACCAGCGTGAGCTCCCAGCCAAGTCCCTCAAAAAAACTATAAAAAATGGCTCTGACCCAATTTTAGAACTGCAGAACCCACAAAAGAGCAGAGGGAAGCAGGGCTCCAGCCCAGGACAGCCTGGATGGTCTCTGGGTGAGGTCTATCCCAAACGGAGCTGGGAGTGGAGCAGAGCCCAGTGTGGGCGGCGTGGACCAACCAGGAGCCAGGCGGAGCGTGCCCTAGCGCCCTGAATCAGCGAGCTACAGCAGTTACCAGACTTTCCAACCCACAAACACGAAAGACAACAGAGAAGGTTAGTGGGAAAAGCTGCAGGAGTGGAAGGAGTTCGAGGTTTGGCTACTGCCCTGGGGGCAGCTACAGAACTACAGCTGCAGTTGCTTCCGGCCCCAGGCCCACCTGGTGGGAGGAATTAAGTGGCAGATCAGAGCAGGAGTGAAGAGCCTGCTGAAGATCTAAGTCCAGTCCGGGTTGGGGGTTCTTGGGGAAGGAGGAGTGCTGGTGTGGCAGAGATGGTGCATCCCCCCAAGCTTGAAACATAGTTCTATTAACTCTACAAGCAGTCATACCCTGCTGAAAAATTCAGGGGTCAAGTTAGTTGGCTGGGAATATGGCCAGGCAGCGAAAATGCACCCAGATTCAGTCTCAGACTTTGGAATCTTTCTTTGGTGACAAAGAACACCAAAACATACAGACAGAAGAAGTCAACAAAGTCAAAGAGCCTGCAACAAAAGCCTCCAAGAAAAACATGAACAGGTCTCAGGCCATGGAAGAGCTCAAAAAGGATTTGGAAAAGCAAGTTAGAGAAGTAGAGGAAAAATTGGGAAGAGAAATGAGAAGGATGCGAGAAAACCATGAAAAACAAGTCAATGACTTGCTAAAGACAACATCTTAAAAAACAGATTAACTCAAATGGCAAAAGATCTCCAAAAAGCCAATGAGGAGAAGAATGCCTTGAAAGGCAGAATTAGCTAAATGCAAAAGGAGGTCCAAAAGACCACTGAAGAAAATACTACCTTCAAAATTAGATTGGAGCAAGTGGAAGCTAGTGACTTGATGAGAAATCAAGATATTATAAAACAGAACCAAAGAAATCAAAAAATGGAAGACAATATGAAATATCTCATTGGAAAAACTACTGACCTGGAAAATAGATCCAGGAGAGAGAATTTAAAAATTATTGGACTACCTGAAAGCCATGACCAAAAAAAGAGCCTAGATATTATCTTTCAAGAAATTATCAAGGAGAACTGCCCTGATATTCTAGAGCCACAGGGCAAAATAGAAATTGAAAGAATCCATCGATCACTTCCTCAAATAGATCCCAAAAAGAAATCTCCTAGGAATATTGTCGCCAAATTCCAGAGCTCCCAGATCAAGGAGAAAATACTGCAAGCAGCCAGAAAGAAACAATTTGAGTATTGTGGAAACACAATCAGAATAACTCAAGATCTAGCAGCTTCTACATTAAGAGATCGAAGGGCTTGGAATATGATATTCTGGAGGTCAATGGAGCTAGGATTAAAACCAAGAATCACCTACCCAGCAAAACTGAGTATCATGTTCCAAGGCAAAAAAATGGATTTTCAATAAAATAGAGGACTTTCAAGCTTTCTCAGTGAAAAGACCAGAGCTGAATAGAAAAGTTGACTTTCAAACACAAGAACCAAGAGAAGCATGAAAAGGTAATCAAGAAAAAGAACAAGAAAAAGAAATTGCAAGGGACTTACTCAAGTTCAACTGTTTTGTTTACATTCCTACATGGAAAGATGATGTATATGATTCATGACTCCTCAGTATTAGGGTAGCCGAAGGGAATATGCATATATATATGTTTATGTATATATGTATATGTGATTGTGTATGTATGTATATATGTATGTGCATATACATATAGAGGGAGCAGGCACAGGGTGAGTTGAAGATGAAGGGAAGATATCTAAAAGAAATAAAATCAAATTAAGGGATGAGAGAGGAATATATTGAGAGAGGGAGATAGGGAGAGATAGAATGGGGTAAATTATCTCGCATAAAAGTGGCAGGAAAAAGCAGTTCTGTAGGAAGAGAAGAGAAGGCAGGTGAGGAGGAATGAGTGAATCTTGCTCTCATCAGATTTGACCTGAGGAGGGAATACCATACATACTTAATTGGGTATCTTACCCCACAGGAAAAAAAGGAGGAAGAAGATTAAAAAAAAGGGGGGGATGATAGAAGGGAAGGCAGATGGGAGTGGAGGTAATCAAAAACAAACACTTTAGAAAAGGGACAGGGTCAAGGGAGAAAATTGGATAAAGGGGGATAGGTTAGGAAGAAGCAAAATATAGTTAGTCTTTCACAACATGAGTATTGTGGAAGGGTTATACATAATGATACGCATGTGGCCTATGGTGAATTGCTTGACTTCTTAGGGAGGGTGGGTGGGAAGGGAAGAGGGGCGAGAATTTGGAACTCAAAGTTTTAAAAACAGATGTTCAAAAACAAAAAAAAAGTTTTTGCATGCAACTAGAAAATAAGATACACAGGCAATGGGGCATAGAAATTTATCTTGCCCTACAAGAAAGGAAGGGAGAAGGGGATGGGAGGGGAGTGGGGTGACAGAAGGGAGGGCTGACTGGGGAACAGGGCAACCATCTTGGAGTGGGGGGGGAGGGTAGAAATGGGGAGAAAATTTGTAATTCAAACTCTTGTGAAAATCAGTGCTGAAAACTAAATATATTAAAGAAAAAAAAAAAAGAAAAAGGACAATTTCCCTAGAGGTTATTGCAAATGACTATTGTGCCTAGCTCTCCTAAACACTTGTTCTTCATACCACACTGCTTCATGGTCCAGAAGTGTGTAGTACAGCCAAATTAGGTCAGGGGTATCTAAGAGCAAGGCTTGATATTCGGTGAGCCTGTGGTGGGCCAGCCACTGGTGGCTCTCTGCTTCTGGGATGCTCTGAACTCAATGGGGATTCAGAACTTCTAAAGGCTGGTCAACTAGAGGTTTAGAAGCTTCCTCAATTGGAATGGCTGTAGCAGCCAGGGAATCTAATTATTTTGAAAAATGGGCAGCTGGCCTGGGGTCAGGTCCTAAGGACTGGGTTCAGGTCCTAAGGACTGGGTTAGGACTCCCAAAGCCTGTCCTCTCCTTTCATCAACATACTGAGTGAAAGGTTTTTCTAGATTAGGTAAAGCTAATGCTGCCGTGGTGGTCACTTTAGTTTTCAAAGTCCCAAAAGTTTTAACCTGGTCTGGGCTCCACTTGAAAGGGAGTGAGTTGGGTCCTTGAGTGGAGTCATAAAGAGGTTTAGCAATGAGACCAAAATTAGGGATCCAGAGTCTACAAAATCCAACCATGCCTAGAAAGGTTCAAAGTTGTTTCTTAGTGGCTAGAATAGGAATAGACAGTATTGTCCTCTTCCTCTCTGAGGTTAAGGATGGAGAGGTGGGTGTTAGTGCATGGCCTAGATACTTTATGGATTGGCATGCTATCTGGACTTTGTTCAAAGAGACCCTGTAGCCTCAAGTACCCAAGAAGTTAAGGGCTTCTGCAGCAGCAGCCAAAGAAGCCTCCCAGGTGGGGCTATCTCAAAATCCTTGGAGTAATACTGTCCATGTTAGCTGACATGGGCTTGATACCCTAGAAGTATCCATTCAAAGGCAAAAATGAATTGTGGGTGTGTGGACAGAGGTGTACAGAAAAAGGCATCTTTGAGGTCCAGGGTGGAAAACGATTGGGTACCCCATACGGGTTGGGGCCTATATAGTACATAGGAATGACAGCTTCATTAACAGCCCTGAGATCTTGGACCATTCGGTGCTCTACGTTAGGCTTTCTTGAGGGAAGGATTCGCATGTCGCAAGGAGATTGACAAGGGACAAGGACTTTATACTTAAGGAATTTTTCAATTAATGGTTATAGTCCCTCCCAGGTCTCCAGCTTAACTGGATATTGACTGCTACGGGAGAACACTTTAGGATCTTGGAGGGGAACTATGTCTGGGGTGGCAGAAGTAGCCCAGGAATTCCCTGATCCCAAACAATTGGCTCAACCATCTCCCACATCTCTGGGGGAACATGGGGAGGTCTGGTAAACACAGGGAAAAGGGAGCTGGGAGGCTTAACCAGAGAAAATTGGCTCCCCAATTTCACCATCATGTCCCTTCCCAACAAGGGGGCAGGAATAGAGGAGAGTATAAGGAAGGAGTGTTTAACCAACAGATCCTCAAGGGGAGGGGGGTATGTCGGGAGATATCCCTTAATTTCCCCTTCAACGCCCATGACACAATGGGTCAAAGGGCATGTAGGGCCAGAGTAATTAGTTAAGAGAACTGTAGCAGTGATAAAGTGGGTAACCTTACCTTCAGGTTGGTTTTGCCCAGGGCTCAGCAAGAGAGGTGGAGAAAGTGGGAGCACTGCCAAGTCCCAGGTTCCCCCATCTTTCCAGGTCTTGAGAACACTGGAGGACAGGGTACTGAGAGGAGGTTCTACTACTTTTCCAACCTCGGGGATAATCCTTCCTCCAATGTCCCTCCTGGTCACATGGGCATGGTCCTGGAGGACTTCCTGGGGAGGGGCACCCTAGAGGGGCCCTCCTTGAACCAGTCACCCTCCTTGTGGCATCAAAAGCAGGCTTCCCCACTGCCCAAGCTGCCAGGCTTCCTCCAAGGGGGCCGGCCCATTGGAGGGGCGCTCCTTGGGTCTTTCCCTGGCCATGGCAGCAGCTAAGAGTTGAGTACATTCTCTGTCTCTAGCCCTCTCCCTGCATTGTCTTTCCTCTGCTGCAACCGGGTCTCTGTGGTGAATTGGGCCTGAGGTGTTTGGGGTCCCATCACCAGTTTCTGCAGTTTCCTCCCAATATCTGGGGAAGCCTGATTGGTGAAATACATGCTGAGGATTGCCATCCCTTCTATAGAATCAGGACCCAAATTTGTATACCTCTTAGTAGCTTCTACTAGCCAGGCCTGGAAAAGAGCAGGGTTTTCCTTTTCTCCCTGAGTGATTTCCCTAATTTTTTGAAAATTTATTTGCTTTTCCCCCTCAAATGAATGGCACCCAAATTCTCTGGGGATTCAAGGGGGTTCCCACAGTCTAAATCTCACCAGATCTGCGTGAAAACAAAATTTAAAGATTTAAAGAAACAAAACACTGCCTGGGTGACCTTTGTACGGCTCTGCGCCTCAGTTTCCCCATCTGTAAAATGAGAGTCCGCGCCCCTATAAACCTGGGATGCTCTATCTCTGAGCAGAGACATTTCCCCTCTTGCCAATCACAGAGGGTCAGTACTGCCTTCCCCTGCGTGGTCCTCAGTTTCCCCAGCTGTAAAAGGGAGGGGATGGGCTCAGTGAGTTCCAAGGCCTCCCCTCCATGAACCCCTCCCCAGAGGCCCCAGGGCAGGAAGGTCACTGAGCGCAGACTTATTTTACGGATACGGAAACTGAGGCCCAGAGACGTGACCGCACTTGTCCGAACGCGGGCTCAGGCCTGCCCAAGCTTCAGCTCCAGGCTGGACAGAAGTGTAGGGTATTTAATATTCTGTACCAAGATGGCGCCCGGGCCTAGCTGCGCCTGCGTCGTGAGCGCGGCCCGCGAGTCATTACACTGCGCATGCGCTCTCCTTTTAAATCCCACAAGCCACTCACCTACAATGTTTATAGCTACCTCAAGCGGAAGCCTGGGTGGGAGCGGCGGAAGAGAGCTCGCGCGGGTAAGACCGGAAGTTACATTAGTCTAGAGGGGCCAGGCTGGGCCCTTCTGCTCCTTCCCGCTCGACTGCTCGGAGGACCCACGGCCTTTGTCTACGGGCGCTTTGGGGCATTTAAATTCTCTTCTGTTACACGCGCATTGCTGGAGCCCGTGCCGTGTGCAAAGCACGGCGCTGGGTCCTGGGGATGCAAAAGTGCAAAACAGAGGAGAGGGCATTGAATTTGGAGTGCGAGGCCCTGGGTTGGAATTTAGACCCTTCTTCTTTTTTTGCAGGTCCCTCATCCCCTCCCGTCAGTAAGCATTTATTAAGCGCCTACTACGTACCAGGTGCTGTACTAAGCGCTGGGGATACAAAAGAAAACAAAAGACTGTGCCTGCCCCCAAGGAGCTCAGCGTAAGGGGGGAGAGGGCAGGCAAAAAAGTACATGCAAAGCAAGCTGTTCACCAGTCATAGGAAATGATTAACACGAGCAAAGCTCAGAAACCAAGAGGGCTAGGAGGCCTCTGGCCCAGACTTACTGGGCAAACACCCGGCAGCCAGCCTCTCCGCACCTCAGTTTTCTCATCTGTAGTACGGGGATGTGGATCCTCAGAGGACCAATGACGTCACAGGATGATGTCATGACTCCTGAGTGATTGACTGAAGTGGGGCAGAGCTGTGCAGAGTCACCAGCCTCGCCCTCGCTCCCTGCCCCGTCACAGAAGCCAGGATGACGGCGGTGGCGCTGGATGCAAGGACAACCTGGGCAACCTCAGAGTGTGACCGAGCTCTGACTGCCTTCGGGGCGCTGGAACAGATTGTGCTCGTCCGTCCATCCCACCGGGGGAGGGAGACCCCCCCCCAACTCACCAACTCCTCGGTGACACTCAACCTGGTTCAGCCCCTCTCTGGGGCTGGCTTTTGCCGGGTGTGGCCGTAGCTTCCCAGGGAGGACTTGAATCTCTGGTGGGAGGGCTGCTCAGCCCCCTTTGCCGTCCACCTGCCCCCTCTGTGGATCCTGTCTCACCAGAAGAAAGAATTTTACAACCTATAATTGGGGGCGGGTGGCACGGCAATCGGGGTCAAGTGACTTGCCCAGGGTCACACAGCATCTAAGTGTGCAACCTATGCTTTTTCAAGCCCTTGGAAAATGGGAGCCAATGTCTGTGCAGGTGGGGCCCTGCCTTTCCTCCAGGCGTACAATCCATTGAGCTGAGCATCCCTATTGTTTTCTACTGTGAGTTCGTGGTACAGGCATCCCTTCTTCAGAGGCAGGATGGAACCATTCGCATCTTAACTGTGTGTGACTCTCCTGGTTAAGGCTTCATTGGTAGAAGGGTGAGGTTCTCAAACTTTTTGGTCTCAGGACCTTATTTATACCCTTAAAATTCACTGAGGACTCGAAAGAGCTTTTGATTATGGGGGTTATTTCTATTAATACAATATTAGAAATCAAAACATCTTAATATTATGAAAATAGTTTTAACCTTAGGGATCCTCAGGCTTTTCACAACTACACTTTGAGAACCTGTGAAACTGGGAGGGTAGCTGGGTGGTGCAGTCGATTAGAGCACCAACCCTGGAGTTAGGAGGACCTGAGTTCAAATTTGGCATCAGACACTTACAAGCTGTGTGACCCTGGGCAAATCACTTAATGCCCAATTGCAGAGAGAGAGAGAGACAGAGAGAGGAAGAAGAAGGGGGGGGGGCAGAGAGAGAGAGGAGAGAGAGAGAGAGTACCCTGCTCATTCAGGTTACCTTCTTTCCTGCAAGCATCCTAATTCTGTCTTTGGGAACAGCATTGAGTTTTTAGAGGTTGACTCCCAGGGGAGTGACCAGGTTAGAACTTTGCTTTAGGAAAGTTACTCTAAAATATGAATTAGAAGGGAAAGAGGGAAGCAGAAGGCTATGAAAATAGTCCAGGCCAGAGGTGGGAGGGGCCTGGGCTAGAGGGAGGAATGGATGCCTGTATGAGTGGAGAGCAGGGGATGGATGGCGAGATGCAGGGGAGGAGGAGGTGATATCCCAAGTCCAACCTGTACCTGTCAGGAAGCCCTCCCTCAAGAGCCTCCCTAACAAGTGCTAATCTGGCCTTCATTAGGCACTG
Source organism: Trichosurus vulpecula (assembly GCF_011100635.1). Classification (NCBI taxonomy): domain Eukaryota; kingdom Metazoa; phylum Chordata; class Mammalia; order Diprotodontia; family Phalangeridae; genus Trichosurus; species Trichosurus vulpecula. Next base: position 272,143,215 of record NC_050578.1, read on the forward strand.
GGGAAAACACTGTCCTGATTGAGGTTGTTCTAATGCCTACGACATCATCCCAACATCAAGCCTAGATTTATGTCTTTGACCTGACAATCCACGTAGGACAAACCAAGAGGATGACAAATGCTTTATTTTCCGTTCTATAGGTGATAGGTGGTTAGAGGGATGGTCCATAGAATTGGCCTGTCTTGGACAGACACGAGATGGGCAGTAGGAAGAGCAGAGGGGGCTGGATGACCTTTGGGAAAGAGCAGAGTCTAGAAGTTTCCCAGAAACAAAAATCCACCGTTATTTTCATGGTGTTGCTACAAAGTTGGGAGTCTCAGAACATCAGCGTCTTTAAAGGATCAATAGGGATGGTGCGTTTTGTAGCACTGAATACGGCCAGATCTATTTAGCTTTTGGTTTGGATTACTGACACCAAGCAGCAATTTCTCTGTAACTTATATCAGAAGGTTTGACTAGGACACTGAGAAATTAAGGGGCCTGCCCGTGGTTATTGGGGGTTGGCGATAGGAACCACAGTCACTTCACCACATTTTCAAAAATATATATTTTATATCTTTCCATTTGCATGTAAAATTTTTGAACATTTGTTCTTTAAAAAAATTTTGAATTCCAAATTCTCTCCCTCCCTCCCTCATTGAGAAGACAAGCAATTTGATAAAGGTTATACATGTTCATCAAGATGTGAAAGAGAACACAAACAAAAAAACCAAACCCAAGAAAAATAAAGTAAAAAAATAATACTCTGCTACGTGCATTCAGGCTCCATCAGGTCTTTCTCTGGAGATGGGGAGCACTTTTCACATGAGTCCTTCAGAACTGTCTTAAATCATTGTTGCTGAGAACAGCTAAATCATTCACAGTTGACTATCGTACAATATAGCTGTTGCTATATACGGACGTTCTCCCAGTTCTGCTCATTTCACTGCATCAGTTCATGTCTTTCCAGGTTTTTCTGAGGGGTCGTCATTTCTTATAGCACAGTAGTATCCCATCACAATCATCTACCACGACTCGTCCAGCCATTCCCCAATTGATGGGCATCCCCTCAACTTACAATTCTTTGTCACCACAGAGAGAGCTGCTGTAAATATTTTGTACATGTGGGTCCTTTTCCTTTCCTTTTTTAAAAAAATCTCTTTGGAATACAGACCTAGTAGTGGTATTGTGGGGTCAAACAGTATGCACAGTTTGGTTACCCTTTGGGTATAGTTCCAAACTGTTCTCCAGAATAATTGGATCACTTCACAACTCCACCAACAGTGGATTAGTGTCCCAAATTTTCCCACATCACCTCCAACATTTGTCATTTTCCTTTTCTGTCATATTAGCCAATATGATAGACATGAGTTTGCACCTCAGAATTGTTTTAATTTGCATTTCTCTAATCGAGTGATTCAGAGAATTTTTTTTACACTATAGATAACTTCGATTTCTTCATCTGAAACCTGCCTGTTCATATCTTTTGACCATCTATCAATTGGGGAATGACTCGTATTCTTATAAATTTGACTCAGTTCTCTATATATTTGAGAAATGAAGCCTTTATCGGAGACACTATAAAAAAGTTTCTCCTTTCCTTCTAATCTTGTCTGCATTGGTTTTGTTTGCGCAAAACCTTTTTTAATTTAATGTAAACAAAATTATCCATTTTATATCCCACGATGCTCTCTTTCTCTTGTTTAGTTATAAATTCTTCCCTTATCTGTAGATCTGACAGGAAAACTATTCCATGTTCCTCTAATTTGCTTATGGTATCACCCTTTATGCCTAAATCATGTACCCATTTTGACTTTGTCTTGGTATACAATGCGGAATGTTGGTCTATGCTCTATACCTAGTTTCTGCCCAACTGCTTTTCAGTTTTCCCAGCAATTTTTGTCAAATAATAAGTTGTGGTCCCCAAAGTCTAGGTCTTTGGATTTATCAAATACCAGATTACTACGGTCATTTGCTATTGTGTATTCTGTACCTAATCCATTCCACCGATCTACCACTCTGTTGCCTAGCTGGCACCCAGTTCTCTTGATAATTACCGCTTTATAGTACAGCTTGAGATCTGGTACAGCCGAGGCCACCTTTCTTCACATTTTTTTAAATTGACTCCCTTGATATTCTTGATCTTTTGTCCCTCCAGATGAATTTTATTATTTCTTCTGGCTCCATAAGATAATTCTTTGGTAGTCTGATTGTTCGGCACTGAATAAATGCATTTAGGTAGAATGGTTGTGTTTATTATATCAACTCGGCCTACCCATAAGCAATTAATACATTTGCAGTTGTTTAGATCTGACTTTGTGTGAAATGTGTTTTATAATTGTATTCATTTAGTTCCTGGCTTTGTCTTGGCAGGCAGACTCCCAAGTATTTTATATCGTCTACAGTTATTTTCAATGCAATTCCTCTCTACCTCTTGCGGCTAGACTTTGTTGGTAATATCTAGAAATGCTAATGATTTATACATTTCACTACATCTTGATGAACTGGGTCAACCACTGCTTCCCACCCCTCCCCCCACCCCCATCCACTTGGTGGCCTAATAGCATTGGAAAGTCCCCGACCCTCAGATAAGGGCATGGTGAAGCTGAGGGTCCCATCCACTGTTGTAACACCGACTTCTTGTCTTTGGACCGGAGACCCTGGAAGGCCTGTCACAGAACTTGGGCCTTTGCCCTTGTCCTGGCAACCCTGCCAGCTGCATTCCAAGCACCCCCTTTTCTCCTTTGGCTGACCCCCCTCTTTCTCCATCCCTCCCTCCCTCTCTCTCCTGGGACAGGCTGCAGATTGGTCGGGTGCTCTGGGTGGGCCCCAAAGGTCACCCCCAGGAGGCTGGTCCCCCATCCTTGACCCCGGGCAGTTTGTAACGGCAGTAGTGGCACACTGGGGGGCAGCCCCGGCTCCCCCAGCTTGCACCATGCCCTCTTCTGCTCTGGGGACCCCGGATATCCATCTGTGTAGACGCTAGTCCTTCCAGTGGAATGGAGTGGAAGCGGGCACACAGTGTGGGCCGCAATCAATGCTTGATTGGTTGGCTGATTGGTAGACAAACTAATTCCTCCTGGGAGGTGCTAGATGTGGGGGGAGGGGCTGTCAAGCTAAAAGGAGTCGCGGGGGAGGGAGCCGGGGATTCTAAGAGGCAGCGGTGGAGAGGGAGGGCAGCGCGGCTTGTTCAAAGGTGTGGAGGTGGGAGATGGTGTGTGGATGTGAGGACCAGCGAGACCACGGTGTGCCTAACACCTGCGGAGCCTCCACAAGCACCTACTATGTGCTTCATCCGCAGATACAAGGAGACAATCAGTGCCTGCCCTCTGCAAGTTTACTTCTAAGGGCGAGCCAGAGAAGTAAAGAAAAGCTTGCTAACGGTCCTGCTCAATGAATGGGGGAAGTGGGGCGGTGCCACCGCAAGGCACGCCGGAACTTGTAGTCTTTCTTCACCCCGCTCCCTTCCGCTCCTCGGAGCTCCCGGCCGCCCGGCGCTCCCAGCCCCTCAGGTGCGCCTCTAAGGCCAAAAGCGGAAGCAAGCAGACTTTGCGTCGGCCGTGCCCCCGACGAGCGTTGACTGCCACCCACCCCGACCAATAGGCGCCCGGCTTGGCGTCGACCGCACGGCGATTGGCTGGTGGCTCGGCGACGGCCCGGCCCCTCTCGCCCGGGATTGGCCGCGTCTTCAGTTTTGAAAGTCGTCACTTTCGCCCGCGCTTCATTCACCCTGCGGCCACTGTGTCGGCAGCGGCGGAGTCTGCACGGAATCGCGGGGCCCGCTGCAGGAGCTGAGGGGCTCGGGTCCGGGCCGGCGGCGCCCTCGAGCCGCAGCGGGGGCCGCAGGACGCGGAGCGAGGCGGGCCGGGCCGGGCCGGGCGGAGCGAGCCGGGTGAGGCTGCGGCCGCGTCCTCTCCCCTCCCCCACTCCCACTCCCCCCACTCTGGGAGGCAAGCCTCGCGGAGGCGCGTCTACACCACCCCCACTCCTTCGCCGGATGACAGCCGGCCCGTGCGCCCTGAGCCCACCCTAGGGGCGAGGGAGCGAGTCCGGCTGCTCTCATCATCCAGATGCGGAAGCTGAGGGGCGGTGGTCTGGAAGCCCCGAGCAGGCGCCGCTTCCTGCCCTGTGCCTGCACCCAGTAGGTGCTTAGCGGCGGCTCGTGGCCTCACTGCCCGCAGCTGTCAGACGGGCGGGGGGGCGGGTGACTCGCGCTGCCCCTCCGGGGGCCCCCAGGGGTGGTCCCGACGCCGTCCGCGGGTGCTGCCCCTGCACGGACACGCAATGACCCCCGAAATCCATCCCGTGCCCCGATGCGCGCCACTGATCCAGAACTGCCCCCCCATCCTGCGGGGGAGGAAGTTAAGTGACTGGCCCAGGGTCACACGGCTAGTGAGGCGGGTGAGACTTGAATCCAGGACTTCCTGACCCCAGGTCCAGTGCCCGTAGGAGGGGTGGCCCCCCTGGTTCCAGGCGAGGGCACTGTCTGCTTGACAGTCGGTCACGGGGGAAGTTTCTCTGTTCTTTGTTCTCTGTATTTCCTGCTGATCAGTGGCAGCCTGTGTTTAACCCTTTCGGGGAGCTCAGAGGTCTTCTAGGCCAACCTGCTCTTCCAGTCTCAGGTTCATTGATTGGCCCGTGTTCACACATCCTGTGCCAGGGCTGGCATTCGAACCCAGACCTCTGATTCACAGCGCCGCATCTGCAAAGCGCTGCTCTTCTGCGCCCCTCACTGTGGGCGAGGTCAAAGGCTTCTTGTTCCTTGTTAAGAGTCTCTTTGGTTGCTGCTCCCTCCCTCCCCTTGGCTGGACCCTGCTTGGCAAGCCTGGTGTGACCCTCACTCTTCCCAAGGATGCTCCCTTTAGCCTGGTTAGAGGGTTGCTTGTTGGGGGGACAGGAGGACTGAGGAAGTGGGAAACCTGGACCGGAGGGAGGAAGCCTCTCTGGCCTCACTTCCTGCATCCCATCCCTTCTGCTGAGTGGGGCTCTGCATGGGGAAGGTGGCCAGTGTCGGTCCGAGGGAGAGTTTTAGAGTGTTTGCCAGCCGCCCTTGTGCATGGATGGGTCGTTCCAAAGCCAGCACAAGGGAGACCGGTGGCTGGGGCCCCAGCGTCCCCTCTGCCCCGAGGGGCATGCAGGCCGGCTGGCAGTGGTTCAGAAGCGAGACCACAAGTTATGTATGATTCTAGGACAGGGTTTGACTGGCATGGGGTTGTTTTGGTTTGGGGGGCAGGGAGAGAGAAGTCGCTCAATATGGATGAACTTCTTAAGTAAAGCCAAGTGAAGTTCTTTCCCTGTAGAGGGAGGATTTTCCTTTAACCACCCCTTTTTTTTCTAATCACTGATTTAAAAAGTAATCTTTGTTTTATTTTTTTTTTGGTACCAGTCATTTCTTAATTCCATTTACCATCCCCACCCCCAAAAAAGCCCCACCTGTGAGCTCTGTTATGTTAAAGGAAAAAATGAAGTAAAGCATGGGCTGGGTCCACACTGACAAACCAACACCTCTCCTGGCAGGACTTAGCTGGAACCAAGCCTGGGCATTGTGTGGGATCTGAACTCCGGTGTCATTCAGGGATGTTATTGGAGCTCAATTTCTCTGGGCACACTCTCAGAGGGAGCACACCCACTGCTCTCTTCCCTCTTCCCTGGGCTTTGGGGGTGCCCCTCAGAGGTCACTTGTGTCCTGATCTCAGTTAATGCCTCTGGGGGTGTTGACTGCCTGGTTCTCTGCTGGGACAAGGGTTAGATCTGTGAGTTCGTTGGTGTGGGGGACTTCCCCACGAGGCAGCTCCCTCTCCCAGTGCAGGTTGTCCCCTTTGCTGGGAGTTCTGAGAGAGTTGCCTTGAGTCCTGAATGGTTCAGTGACTTAGCCAGGCTCGCACAGCCAGGGTGCCTCAGACTGGACTCAGCCCTGGTCATCTAGCCAGACTCTGAGGCCACCCCTCTCTACTAAGCCATACCGCTTCTTCTCTAGAGTTGCTGATTTTAAGTAATTTAATAAGAATTTGTCACAATTTTTTTCCACTTCAAAGATCTCCAGACTAACTCTCTCAAAGGTGGCCTTACCTTGTCTTAGACGGGTACATCTAAAAACATCTGGGAACCGAAGAGGGGAAAGACATTTTGGCTCATGGGGCAGTCTGGTAGGGTAGAGGGCATCTGAGCATTGGGGCAAGAGGGGACCCCTTGTTTTACCAAGGTGCAGGGAGGGGACATGACTTGCCTGAGGTCACGTGAGCAGTAGCTGACAAAGCCAGCCAGACCCAACGCCTCCACTGTCCAGCTCCAAGGTCCTCCCTCCAGCCCGACCTTCGTGGCTTGCCTACCATCTGTCCCCCACTGGTCCTTCTCTCACCAACCCCCCTGGAATTCTGGAACCCCACCAGTCTACCTGATGCCAAAGGGACCGTTGGTTTTGAAGGTTCCTTGTTGGCGCTAGTGGTCAAGAAATGGCCAAAAAATGGGGCCTGGGAGCCCGAGGTGTGATAAGGTCTCCCTGGTATGGCCGCAGACCCGTTGGTAAGCATGAGCGGGACAAGGATGGGTTTGAGTCCGGGGTGAGGAGGAACATCTGTTGTCCTTCTTGGGGGTCAGATCCCTGGGGGAGACAGGCTGGGGCTGTGGATTCCTAGCTGGTTTTTTCTTCTTCTCCCAACATAGAAGGCACTTGGACAACCCCCTTTGTTTGTCCCAGGGACCCCGCAGAGTAACAGTTTGATAAGAGACCCCAAATGCTGAGAGGAATCTGTGTCCCCCAAACTCCCTGAAGGGCTTGGCCCGGCTGCTTACACTCTTGTCTGTATCCCGCTGACGTGTGTGTGTCTCGATGTCTCTGACTCCCGTTAGACTGGGAGCTCTGCGAAGGCCAGGATTGGGTCGTTCATCTTCGTCCCTCGTGGGCCTTGGGCATCAAACATTGGCTCTGCGGCAAGCACTGCACAGGCCCCTGTCACGGTGTTTGCAGCCCTCGCTCAGGGGAGACCGTGGGGCCCATGTTGATGCTGTTTCCCTTGGGGGGCCCAGTGCCGTCTTTCCTCAGCCGGTGGCCCGCTGGATAGGACTCTGGGCCTGGAGTGAGCAAGACTCGAGTTCAAATGCGGCTTCAGACATTACTAGCTGCGTGACCCTGGGCAAGTCGCTGAACCTCTGCCTCAGTTTCCTCATCTGTAAATGGGAACAAAGGTGGCACCTGTCTCCCAGGGTTGTGAGGCCCAAGTGAGATAATATGGGTAAAGCACTGTTTAAACTTCTTGTCACCAGCGATAATAATGGACAGGAGATCCCAATCCCCCTGTCCAGCCAGGGGCTCGTTCAGGTGTGCGGGCCTGGCTGTGCCCCGCTCTGCACTCTCAGTTTACACCTGGCCGCCCCATTACCTTCTGGGATTAAGGGCTGGCTTTGCTGATGAGACCTGAGGACCCCAGGTTGGGGCTTGTATTGACGTGAGTCACCAGGGAAGAATCTTGGCTGTGTTATCTGCCTTCACCCTGGTCTGCCCCTCTGTTACGTATTCCTCCTTGGGCCCTGGGTTCTTATGTGGGAATGGATCAGCTGGTGGCTGGCCTCCCCTCTAGCTTGAAATCCGGGGTGTTGAATGGAATTGATCAGAACGAGCAGGGGGCATTTTGACGTGGGCGAGCTGGGGTGTACTGGGGCCGAGCTGGTTTGGAGCGTAGCAAGCCGGCAGACAGAGGCTGTTGGGTTCCTGTGGATTCTGCATCCTCAGGGTAGAGGTATGAAATGATCATCTGGACTCCTTCTGACACCCTTGTGCCCTCCCTGGGGCAGGGCCCAGTCCTTGCTGCATTTTGGGGGTAAAGCAGTTGAGGAAGAATAACGCCAGCCTGTGCCCCGCCTTAGTTTGGCTAAGGTGCCCGCACCTGCCTCTGGATCCTGGGATCAGATTGAGGGCCAGCAGCCAGTGATTTCTGACCCATGTATGAGGGTAGAGAGTAGGAGAAGGAAGGTCTGGCTTCTGCACCTCTCCCTCCCTGGGGCCCCAGATGTACACTCACTGGCTTCTGTGGCCATCCAGCCAACGGCCAATGCTCTTCTTAAGTACCTTCTCCCTGCCAGGCATCGTCCTGGGTGCTGGGTGCTGACCTCCCAGCTTCCTGCCAAGACACAAAAATAGAATGGGAAGCTTCTAACAGCTTGACCATGTTCAGATGACAAATGGGAAGGGAGTGCTTTCTCTGTGCCAGGCCCTGGGCTCAGCACAGCGGGCACAGGCAAGCAAAGCCAGGGCCTGCTTTCATGGGTGCTTGTGTTCTTATGGGGGAGATGAGGCAGCCGGGCTGGGTTATTGATTCACACATCCTGCCCAGACTGAATAGACTCGATTTATAGCTGTTGATTTGATGCCTTAGAAACATTCAGCCCTTCTGAGATGTCTGTCAGCAGGAAGGGTTGGGAGAGACTGTATGGCCCAGGCCAAGGGGCAGAATTGGGACTTGGAATGGAAAGAGGAAAGCACATCAGCATATGCCAACATCGAGGCATCGAGATTCCTGCTGTAGTGAACGGCAGGCATCCTTGGCATCCCAGGAAGCTGCCACTGGCTAATTGGTTTGGGGTGGAGGGATGGGTGTGGCCTTAAAGGCTGGACCTGGTGCCCTTCCCCTTGAGCACCCCCAGAACCTGCTCAGACGTTTTCCCTGGCAGACGGCCCCGCCATTCTCATCTTTACCTTCCCCTCTGCTCTGGGCTTGCAGGTGGAGCCATGGGGACCACCAGGGGCTCTGCGAGCATCCTGGAGGTCTGCAACACCAAACTGATGGAGTTTATGTGCAATGTGGAGAACAAGGACATGGTGTGGCTGCAGGAGATTAAGGAGGAGGCCTTGAAGATGTTCTCCAGGTAAGTCTGGAGCTGAGGGGCCAAGGGCTGGGGGCCCAGGACACGGGATACGGGGCAAAACTGACTGTGAACTGAAGGATCATGGACAGAAACAAACATTGAAAAAGGAGGAACCTTATGGAAACCTCACCCTCATAGCAAGGCAGAACCAAAGGAACCTCTGGGCCAACAAGCAAAGACAAGCGTGTTTGTCTGTGTCTGTTCCACGCCTGCCCAAAGTTCTGCCAGTTTGGGGTGTTTCCTTCCTTCCTATCCCTTCCCCTCCCCTCCTTTCTTCTTTTCTTTTTTTCCTTTCTTCTTCCTCTCTTCTGTCTCTCCCTCCTCCTTTCCTTCCTCCCTCCCTCCCTCCCTCCCTCTGTGCCGGGCATTGTACAAAGCCCAGAGAATGTGGACCAGATCTTGTGCTCTGAAGGGATCTGACCAGACTTCTGGACATGTCCTTCATATGCCTGATCAGTGTCTGGCCTCCCCAGGGCGTTGCTGAACATCGAGCTCAGTCCGCCAACTTCCCCAGGGCTCTGGGGACCGTTCCATGTTGGGAATGCCGGCCTCAGATTCCAGAATTCCTTGCTGCCTGCCCTCCCTTCCCTCTGAGCCCCCATTCCCTTTCCTCTTCTCAATCTCTAGCTTCTCCCTAGCCCCCATCCTTGGGCTCTGCTCTCCTTGTTCTTGAGTTAGCACTCAGAACACCTGCCAGGTGAGGAGGGGGTGACCTCTAGAAGCCGGGCAGGGTTCCTCATTCTCAGATGGGAATCCCAAGGTCCAGAGACTTTGCCCAAGGTCACTCAGGTCGTAAACATGAGAGGTGAAATTCAAACCCTGGCCCTCTGCCTTCCTTGGACCAGTGTGGGCAGTGGGGGGTCCCTGAGGTGGCAGGGGAGGAGGCTGCCAGAGTGGAGCCATCCAGATCCCTGTTCTCCCACAGGGTGAGTATTCGACCAGATTTGGGCATCTGGGGGTGACCTAAGTATGGTTCGGGCTAAAAGGACTTTTCTGGCCTGGTCTGGGCATGGCGCAGAGCCAGCGGTGCCCAAAGCTCGGTTATCTGGAGCTTCAGGGTAGGCAGAGTTCTTTACAAACGTTAGCTCCTCTGATCCTTACGACAGCCCCGGGGGTAGGTGCTCTTATTACCCCCATTTTCCAGGGACACACAGCTGCTGAGCGTTCAAGGTGCTGCCCTTGATGCCCGTACCACTTAGCTGCCCTCTGTGACTGCATCTGTGGGGAAGTGTGTCCCAAGTCCCAGACAGCCTCTAAGCCTCCAGCCTGTTGGGGGCCTGGGCTCGGAGACGGAAGAGCTTGAGCAAATCAGGGGACCTTCCTAATTAAGGGTGGAGCTCCGACCTGGGAGGCCTTCCTTGTTAAGGAGAAAGATTGGGCCTTGATGGATCCCCTGGATAGGGTCCAGGTCTAACCTTCTCAAACGCTGTAAAATCAGGATTGGGCTTGGCAGAAGCCCTGGTGAGCAGGCAAGGCTGGCACCTAGTGGTGGCACTGGAGGAAGTGCAGATCTGCTCTCCTTTCTGATGAGCACGAAAGCCCAGGGGGCCCTCGTGGGGAGGTGACCAGTGTAGATGTTCTGGTATGCCCGCCAGTGCCATCCGGACTCCTTTCTCCTCTTTGCCCCCCAGTGACTTCAGTGTAGAGCCTGAGCTGATGCCCAAAACGCCATCTCAGAGGAACCGCCGGAAGAAAAAACGGTTTTCCTCCATTCAGGATGAAAACAGGCCCCCAACCAGGAAAAGGTAGGTGTCTCCTGAGACCCAGGGCTAAGCAGACAGGGCAGGACAGTGGAGACAGGCCCAGGTTTGGTGGCAGTATCCTGCTCTGCCCCTCCTCGGTTGTGACACTGTAATCGGTGTCTCTGTAAACAGAGGGGGCTGGGCTAGAAGGCCTCCAAGGCCCTCTCCATTAAAATGGTGGTCCTGTGATGATGGTGGAGTGCTTAGCACTGCGCTTGGTGCTATCTGAAATAAAGAGGGAAGGACGAGATGTCGAAGGGAGAGGGGACCCAGATGAGAAGCAAGGGCAGGGCAAGGGATGATTTTGGTGTTGGTGTCTGGGCCCTTGAGAGGGCCTAGGGCCACGTATTTGGAGCCAGAAGGGACCTTGGAGGTCCTCGAGTCCAAGACCCTCACTTTTACAGATGAGGAAACTGAGATAAACAGATAAAGTGACTTGCCCAGGGTCACCTAGCTGTTAAGTGTCTGAGGCTGGATTTGAACTCTGGCCTTCCTGACTCCAGACCCAGTGTTCTATCCACTGTAAGTTCCTTGAGGGCAGGAATTGTGTTTTTGCCTTTCTTTGTATTCCTAGCACTTAGCACAGAGCCTGGCACATGCTTGTAGACTGATGGACAGACCCTCCTAGATTGGCGGTGCCTACTGCCATGATCTCAAGGCCCCATGTTCCTTCTCATTCAGGTTGTCCCGTCGTGCGAGCCGAAGGAGCAGCCAGCACAACCGCCAGCTACTTCGGAGCAAAGACAGGCTGGATAAGCTGGTCCTGGTGGCGGCTGAGAACGGCTCCATCCCTCGGACCCGAAGCCAAGCAGCAGCAGCCCCCTCACCCCCTGAGTCCCCCACAGTGCTCCCCAAAAAGTCTGGGAACCTGCTATCGGCAGGTAAGCTCATGCCCGTCGTGGAGATCAGTGCTAGTGAGCAGCGGAGTGCTGAGAAGTGCCTGGTGGCAAGCAAGGCCGGGATGGCTGACCAGAAACTCTCCTTTGTCCTCAATTTGGGCTGCGAAGATGAATCGATGCCAAAGAAGCAGGCGGAAAGTCTCCCCAAGCCTGTGTCTGGGACCTCCTCGGTGCTGCCCCCTGAGGTGCCCGAGATGAAAGCAAGGAGGCCGGCTCAGTCCGTGGCCAAACTCCGGATAGCCCAGCCAGCGTCTCCAGAAGATGCAGCACCTGTGGTGACCGAGCCAGACAGGGTACCCTCTTCTGCAGGAACCCAGCCCCAGCCAGAGACTGAGCCCCTCTTGGACTTGCCGGAAAGCCCCCGGACCCCAACGGGCTCCCGCCGTGACCGGCGCTCAGTGCGTAGGAGCCTGGTGCGCAAATCCTCACAGGCCCACAGGGTCTCCTTGATCCATAAGTACTCCATGGTCCCAAAGAAGATCAGCCCTGCTCGGCGGTCCTCCAGGAAGCTGGCCCGGGAACCTGCAGCCACCGGCCGCATCATCTGTAAGTTGTTGGGCATTTCCTGGGCACCAAGACTCGGTCCCTTTGTCCCTCTCAGTCTGTCTGCCCTCTGCCTTGTTTTGGCAAAGAGGGGGGTGCCCCAAACACTCAGGCTCCTAGAATGTCTGCCCAGGGAGGATTCCAGGATTGAGAAAGGGTTCCTAGAAGAGGCAAATGGGAAGGAAGGGAGCCCCTCACCCATCCCTAGACTTGGGGAATTGTCCAAGCCCCCTCCTTACTGTGACGGATGATGGAAGTCAATCTGGGAAGGCCAGAGAAAGGATGGGAGGCGCCTAGGGCTCCTGGTCTTTGCCCTCATCCATGTGTCCTGGGAAGGCTGGCCCAGCGGAGGATGTGGCTAGTGCCATCTCCCAAGGTGGGAAGCATTTGGGTTGGGCCTGGCTGTGTCCAAGAATCAGCCTGATTAAGTTCCAAGGGGTTCATCATTGGCCCAGTGGGGTCCTGGATAGAGGCCCCGCCCGGGAGAGCTTAGCAGCTGTGTTACCTCTGGGCAGAGTCACCTTTCTTGGCTCATTTTGCCCCTCAGTGAAATGAGAATTATCATGCCTGCCCGACAGGATTGTGAGGATCAGAGTGCTCGATGAGGGTAGAGGACTCGTGCTTGTGTCCACCCTCGAGTCCTCTATAGACCTGCTGGGGAGTCTCCCCTCCAGTCCCTTCAGCATTCTGTGGGGTCCAGTGCTGCTCGGTCGCCTGCCTCAGGCGCCCCTCTCCTTGATTTCAGAGGGGACAAGTAGATAACCCCGTGTGTTGGGAGGTGGTTTAGGAGGCACAGACCGGAGACGAGGCCTACGAGGAAGGTCAGACAGCTGGCAGAGGTTTCCCAACTCCTTGCAGCTAGGAGCCTTTCACTGAACTACCTTGCCTGCTGTTAGACAGTGGATGCTGATGACCTGCCTGAGATGGTCAGGCCATCATTTCAGTAAAGAGATTTCTAGGCCCCGTGTAAGAACCAGGTTGATTTAGAATGGCTCGCAGAAGCGTAACCTCGACGTAGTTCTGAGGTCTTAGTGACACAGGGTCAGTCTCGGCTCAGTCTGACTCTTTGCCAAGGGCCTTTTTGGCCCAGAATGCAATGCAGAGGGAGCTGTGAGGCCCATGTTTTGGGGCCCCGGGAAATCTCTTGGAGATTGGGGTTTGGGTCCCTCCTCGGTAAGTAAGAGCTTCATATTTGAGCAGTTGTGGCATTGAAAATAGCAGAAGAGGGAGGGGGCATGTAGCAGACCCAGAGATCAGTGCTGTTCTTGGGTCATTTCAGGCATGTCTGACTTTCTGTGACCCCATTTGTGGTTTTCTTGGCAGAGACACTGGAGTGGTTCGCCACTTCCTTCTCTAGCTCATTTTACAGATGAGGAAACTGAGGCAAACAGGGTGAAGTGACTTGCCCAGGGTCACACAGCTAGGAAGTGTCTGAGGCCACATTTGAACTTTGGAAGATGGTTCTTCCTGACTCCAAGCTCAGCGTTCTGTGCACTGTACCACCCAGCTGCCCTGATTAGTACTGGGGAGACCCAAATTGCAGGTATTCTAGGACTTCTAGGGCCCTGACCCAATGTGAGGAGGGGAGAGGAGTGAGGAAAATGTGGCCACAGAGCAAAAGCTCCCTGGGATGATAAATGAAGTATAACCAAAGCTCAAGCCAGCCCTGTGCGTGTTGAGGCTTTGGGAGGGATGGCAAATGCTCAGTCCCAGGGTCAGCATCTCTGTGAACAAGGAGGCCCTTCCACAGGGCTTGGGGATGAGGTGGGGAGCATCAAGTCGGTCTCCACCAGATGAGGGCCCTTTGGGATTCTAGATGTTGGGAGCTGAGCTGGTAGAGCAGTGATCTGGGGAAAGCAGCAAGATGAAGTAGAAGGAGGCCTGGGCTGGCTACTCCCCACCTGTGTGTCCTTGGCCATTTTACTTTTCCAATGAGGGCCTTAGTTTTCCCATCTCTAAAATGGGAAGACTAGACCAAATGGCCTGGGAGGCGCCCCAGCTGTGTCCAGACCCAGTGATCCCAAGGAGAGGCAGGGAGAGTGGTTTGGGGCAGCTCCCAATCTGGGATCATCTCTTGGCTTGCATTTCTCGCTGTTTGCCTTTCATGATGTCTTCATTCTTATGGCCTTGTCGCAGGGGGAGTTTGGTCAGATACTACGACAATTCAAGAAAAGCCAGCCTTGAAAAGTTCCCCGAACTCTCTGGCTTTTCCTTCCCATAGGCTGGTAGGAAGCTCTGGGCCAGTTAGGCAAGCTAGGCCACTGCCCCTCTCATTTCAGCATGGAACCATGCCTGGGGCCTTTTGGTCCTCATGACGTGGCAGTCGGGGGACCGTTAGCATCATCTCAGCCACGGAGTCGCCACACGCTGGCTGGTTAGGGTGGCGGGTCTGCGAGAGTAGCCCCGTCCAGTTTGTGACATCTCATCCCCCACCCCCTCAACGACTACTTGAGAGCCCTTGGCTTAGGCCAACGCCTTCATTTTGCAGGTGGTGGAGCCGAGGTTGAGACAGGAGAGGGCTTGGCCAGGTTTTCTCAGCCAGTACATAATGGTCCTGGAGCTTGAACCTGGCTTCTTTGACTCCCAAACTAGGGCTCTCTCCACAAGACCACATGGTCTCTGGAAGTTCAGACAGATTAGCAGGTCAAACCTAGTAAAACCAGGTCTCCCTAATCCCTGTCATCCCAGGCTGTAGAGGCTGCTGGGAAAAGAACTGAATTGTTCCCATCTGACTTGGGGTTATAATTAATAAACCATTTCTGCAACACCTTCGAGATGCTTGCTGTACGTGATCTCATTCGACCCTCCTAGTACTACCTGTGGGCAGGTGCTACAGGTCTTACCTCCATTTTACAGATGGGCAAGCTGAGGGTCAGGGGGTAGAATGCTAGAATGACTTGATCATGGTCACAGTTATTGTCAGGTGGGGGATTTGAACCCGGGTCTTTCATGACTCCAAGTCTGGTGTCTTCCCAGACACCCTGTTGTTCTCTGACTGCCTGCTTTGTCCTTGATTCTTCCTTTCAGGCCACAGCTACCTGGAGAGACTCCTGGACATAGAAGTACCCAGGAACGCCAGGTGAGACACAGACACCTTTGTCCATGATCTGTGCTCTGGGTGCTCAGGGATCAGTGCAGACAGGGGATCCCTCCTCCTCCTGATGGCCTTGGGGCTGGGGACAAAAATGGTTCCAGAGCCTTCGAGGAGAAGCCAGCGCCACCTTGGAGTGGCTTGAGCTACCGCGTGCTCCTCAGCCTCTCCAGGCACAGCCACCTATGGACTGCATCATAGCCCATGGCTTCCGACCACCAGAGGCCCAGAGCGTGCGCTTGGGGCCTTTTAAGGCTCAGCTTGGCCTCCTGTGGTTGCTCCCCTCACCTGGCTGCTGTCATCCACAGCTAGGCCTCACCTAAATCATGACCCTTTCCGTGGTCCTTAATTGGCAATCCCAAAATTCCATGTTGAGAGTGAAATGAGGGGCTGGGGAGATGGAAGGCCCTGTGAAGACCTATCCTCTGGAGCCAAGGGAAGGAACGTGGTTGGCTTTTCCAAGAGAGTCTGACGCCCATGGGCCCTTGGCCTTGGAGGCCTCTGAAGACTCCCTGAGAGACAGCTTCCCTCCACCACTGAAATGCACCCTATGCTATGGGCAAGGTGACTATTACTGGGAGCTTGGCTCGAGCCAGCAGGATCCCAGCCCACGTCGTGGTGTCCTTCAGGGCAGGGGAGGCGGCCCCAGAGATACCTCTGGTAGTAAAGCCTTCCTCGAGCCCCAAGTCCTGAACCCCAGATTTGTAGGAGGCCAGGGTGGGGAAGGGTCTGGCTGACTCAGTGCCAAGGGCTCTGGCCCCAGAGTCAGAGCTGGCCTTGGGGGTGGCTTTGGCGGCTCTGCTTCTGACCTTGCCTCAGTTTCCTCATCTCTAAAAGGTGAGGGTTGGAGTCTTGGCCTCTGAGGTCTCTTGGCTCCAGGGCTGTGATCCTTTGAGCTGCTTCATTCTACAAGAAGAAAATTGAGGCTCAGAGTCAGTTTGGGGGAGCACCCGGCCCAGAAGATGCCACCCACTCCCACCCCCGGCCCTCCCAGGGAGGCGTTGATCCCTCCCCAGTGGGTAGTGCCACCCCTCAGCCTCCTCTCCTCGAAGTTATAGTGGCCTCCTCATTCGTCTCTCTGCTGTCTTTAGAGCCATCAGCTCTGACCATCAGCCCTCTCCTCCCAAGGCTCCCTGCCTCCAGAATTGAATACAAACTCTCGTTTGTCCTTTAAAGCCCGGCACCCTCTGGCTTTGTGCCCTCTTGGCAGGCTGTCTGCACCTTCCTCTCTTGTTCAGCCTGGCCAGCCACCTCACTGCTCTCCTCCAAACAGCGTTGCATCACTGAAGCCCATGCCTTTGCATAGGAACACCCCCTGTCCCCTGCCCCTGCCAGTTTTTCCCGGTATGGTTGACGAGGTGGGTTGTACTTCCTGGGTTGAGAGAATGGAGCTTCCAGTGACGAGGAGATGTGGCCTCCCTGGAGCTCACTCCTCTTGGTGCTTGAGGGCCCTGCTGGTGTTCTTCAAGCTTTCTCTTTTCCTTTCAGCTCTGAAGAGGAGGCGGAGTGTGCCACAGAAACCGAGCAGGAGGTAGGCACAGGGCTCTGGGAGAGGGGCCAGGCCCCAGTCGGGAGGGCAGGCAGCAGAAGGACCTCTGGCCACATGCTCTTGGTCTCTGACATAGCCACTAGACACAGCCTCCCCCCTCCAGGGCTACTCCCTTAAATGGACCCTGCGGGCCCAGATCAGGGCCTCTCATGGAAGGGAAGTGGGAGGATCAGGGCCTGGGCCAGAATGAAGCTCAGCCCTCTGCCCTTGCCTGCAGGCTCCCGAGGGTACCAGGAGGACGTTGCGCCCTCGCAATGTCCACAAGATTGCCATCAGCACCCCAAAGCCCCAGCCAGAGTCTGGAAGCCAAGCAGATGGCGACGGTGGTAAGGCCTTCTCGGGGTGGTGGGCCACAAGAAGGAAGCAGGAACTCTGGGGGTTGGCAGTTTTCTCTCTGCCCCATTCTTCTCAAATCTGCTCCAGCTTTGTGTTTGTTGAGGAGGATCCACCTCTGGTCCTCACTTTCCTCATTTCTGAAGCAAGGGCTGTCAGAACAGATCTGAAGGCCATCCTTTTAGGGGCTAGCCCAGGCAGGCACACGCCAGGGGAGTGGCTGACCTGTTAGGTCAGCAGAGAATCACCAGTAGGGTCTCAGACCCCACAGGAAAGGCTTGGCTTTTCTCTAATGAAGGCATTTGTGACTCAGGAAGGCCAGGAGTTGTACTTCAGGGAGAAAGCGGTGGAGGAGGAGGAGGGCGGTGATGCCAGTCTGAAGCAGTCACCCTACGCAGGGGCCAGCAGACTGATCCAGACTAGCTGCCAGGCTCCAGGGGCGGAGGCAGCAGCCCAGTGTGGGTTCTAGCTTCTGGCTGTAGCTTTGAGGGCAGATGAGGGGAAGGTTCATGGGGGTGGGACTGAGGAGGAGGAGGCCACTTGGGGGCGCTGTTGCTGGGGCGGTGCTATTTAAGGGAGTTCTGTTTGGGAGGAAATGGGGGAATGGCCCCTCTGGACCGAGCAGCCCAGTGGTTAGCCCAGGTTGGGCTAATGCTTCATTAGATGTGAGGTGTGGCTTGAACCTTGGCTCCAGATGGTGACTTGTCTCCTCAGTGGGCTCCCCTCTCCTGCTTACCTGCTAGCTGGGAGGAGGGCTGAGGGGTCACTTGGCATCCTGGTGCCCTGGGAGTCATCGTGACCTTGGGCAGATCACCCCTTTGGGCCCATTCTACTATTCTAAGTTGGTTCCGTCCATCCCCTGAGTCTATGGCGAGAATCTAACAAAATAGCAGGCGTGAAAGGCTCTGTGTAAAGGAGGCCTCCATTGTCTTGTTCCCTCCACAGAGAGCAAGACTGACCAAGGTGAGGAGCCCAGGGAGCCGCCTCAGAGCGTAAGGTGAGAGACTTGCAGGGGCCCTCTAGTGCAAGCTCCAGGGGTGTTGGGGAGAGGCAGGCAACCTGGGCAACCCATGATGGTGTCCAGGGGGGCCAAGGGACCCAAGAGCCCGGTGACCCTAAAGTGCCGCTGTGTGCTCAGTCAGGCAGCGAGCCTACCCTTAGGCACTAAGATTCAGGCCCCTCTAAAAACTCCAAGACTATGGACACTGAGGCCAGCTGGGTTCTCAGGGGAAGTCTACCTTTGAGCTGAGCTTGGGGCCTCGAGGCATTCCAGAGAGCGGAGATCTCTCAGCCCTGCCCAGCTCGTCCTGACTCACCTTTCACCTCCTAAATAAATTCATTCTCAGAATCTCCATTTAAGAAGAGTCTCGATTAGTGGGGCAGGTGGAGGGACAGGAGGGGGCAGTCCCCTCAGCCCGTGTGACTTTGGGCAAATGACTTCTCTGGGACTCAGTTTCCTTCTCTGTAAAATGGGCCCTTCTGGGTCTAACTTCCTGATGCTCGGTTGGTGGCGGCATGATGGGGGACATTGAGTATACCCACACTCCTGGCCATGACAGGCAGCTCAGGGAGGAGGCCTGGTCTCCAGTGGAGAGGGAGCTTGTGTACATGCATACATGACATACATGCATATATATACACACACCTCTATACATTCCCCAGGAGAATGTGAGCCTCTAGAGGGCAGGCTGGAGCCTCAGAACCTAGTGCAAGGCTTGTTTATGGAGGAGATGCTTAGAAAAGCTATATTTAATTTAATTAAAAATTTACAATTACGTAGTAGTGGGTGTTATTTCTCATCTCCCCCTTCTGGACTGTAAGTCCTGTGAAGGCAGTCAGAGATTTGACCTTTGTCCCTCCCCCGGGCCTAGCCCAGGGCCCTCTAGGAGTGGGCTCCTAGACCTGTGGCAGTGCTGACCCAAGAGGCATCCCAGACCTAGAAAGCGGAGGGAGGGGGAAGAAGCCCGAGACCCCACCTGCTTGGGCCATGGGAGGGGGCCTCCATGGGCGCTGCTTCTGCCCCTCACAGGCGGAAGAGGAGCTACAAGCAGGCTGTCAGTGAACCAGGTGACACTGGGGACCACATGGACGACGAAGCTCTCACTCCTCCTAGAACCAAGACACCCTCCCCCGTCTGCCCTCCCAGCAAGGTGAGGCAGGTGAGGGACGCACACCCTCCTGGGTTTGAGGCTTCTGTGCCATCACCACGCCCACGCCTTCATCCTCATCTCTGTCTCCCTCGAAGGTGGTGCGTCCCCTTCGGACCTTCCTACATACTGTGCAGAAGAACCAGATGCTCATGACGCCGACCTCAGCAGGCCGCACCAGCGTCATGAAGTCATTCATCAAACGCAACACTCCACACCATATGGATGCCAAGGTCAGCAGTGGGGCCGGGGGCAGCCAGGAGGGAGCCTTCTCTGCTTGGCCTGTGCCCGGGAGTTCCCTGGGACAGCTGGGAGTACAGTTTGGGGGGTGGTGGCCCTCCTGGGGTGCAGTGGTCCAAGCAGTGCCTGTAGGTGAGCCAGAGGTCTGGTGTGACTGTAGAGAAGGGGCAGCTTTGACCCTGGCACTCTAGGCCCAGGCTGAGGGCTGAGGCTCAATCTAATGTTCCCTTTGGGCTGCATACAGAATAGTCATAGGAGGTTAGCTTCCCCATAGTGTGTATGACAACCAGGGGAAACTCAGACTATGCTTATCTTGTCAGAGGCTTGGGGGGTGTGGGGTGAGAGGAAACAGCTGGGTCAGAGGTCGGGGAGGCAGGCAGACCCCCCCCCCTGCCCTAGAGCAGCCTGGGGGACTGGCCCTCATGAGCACGGTGGCCCAGGCCTCTGGCTGGGTCATTTACAGCTGGGGCTGTGTGCCTGGTTGGCCAAAGGAGTTAATGCTGGGCTTTCCTCCTTGTCTCCTTTACACAGGGCAGTTTTGTCGTAAGTAATTCCCCCCCAACCACCACCCCATCTTAGCAATGTAGCCACCCATCCCACCCTCCCTACTGGACATGCTAGAATCACGTGTTAAACACTAACTTTGTGAGTGTGTCAGCCGAGTAACTCCCTGGGGACGGGTGCCCCGCGAGGTCGAGTCGCTGGTTCCGGGTCACCCGGCAAGGCCATGCTGGGCTTGTCCGTTGGATGCTGACCCAGCACAGATGAACCGACCGGGGCATGCCCTTTGCACTGTCGGCAGCCACTACCCGCTCCCTGACCTTCCTTGATCTCGAGGCCTTGATCCTCGGCCCTTGACAAGAAAGAAACAAATTGGCCCCCTGGCCTGCCCTGCCCCCAATTTTACCCTGGACTGTGGCTCGATGGCAGCCGACAGTGCTCCCCACTTTAGAACAGTAGAATTGACCTTGTCAGCTAGTGTTAGTGAGAAAGATTGTGTTTTCAAAGTCCCGATCCTAATTCCCAGAGTCTCTGAGATTCTTGTTAAGGGGCTCGGACCTTCACTTAGAGTTCACTCCCCACCGTGGGGTCTGGTCCCGACCTCAAGGAGCTGATGTTCATTCCATGGGACCTTCTGGCCAGTTGATTTTAAAGTTGTGGAATTGATCTGCCTTTTGGAAAAAGAGACCTGGGGTGATGAAGGCAAAGGGAACCTGGGATTAGACATCCAGCTGGACTTGGCATCTTGGGCAGAGAATGGCCCAACTACCGTCAGCCGCCTCTGGGAATCAGGAAAGTAGCCCGGGGAAGCAGGTGGGCAGCCTGGCACTCTCCATCACTTTGTGCTAGTGTCTGCGCAGTCTCCTCTGCTTCCCCACTAACCACCCGGGGGTGCTGCCTCTGGGATCCCCATAGCCTGAGGCCGAGAGGTGGTTGTCTGGGGGTTTCTGCTCACCTAAATTAGGGTGCTTGGCGGGAGGTTCCTGCTGTCCTCCTTGGCCACTTCCTACCAAAGTTCAGGGCCATCCCTCATGTCCAAGTGAGGCAGCAGATTCTAGAATGTGTGGTGCTTCCTCCAGGAGAGCACCCTTAGAGACCAAAAAGAACCCAGCGAGTGATTAGAAGGAGTCAACGAAACCATATTTTCATCCCTCTGGGAAATGGGGTTCCCTGCTTTGGAGCCTTGGGAGAAGGGGGTGGCATTTCTGGCTGGGGGGTGGGGTGACATCCTGGCTCTGCTCTCAGGAGAGCTTTATCCCACAATGCCCTGCTGAGCTTGGAGGAGATCGGAGCTGCCTTCCTCAGAGTTGGAAGGCTGTTCACCTCAAGCTCTCTGCTTAGGGAGGGGGCAGAGGGGTTTTCTGGGCATGGAAGACCTGAGGTCGAGTGCTGCCTTCAATAGATTGTGGATTCATATGCAGGTCATGGGAACTCCAGCAACCTGGGCAGTTTTCTGAGGCTGGTACAGAAATGTCATTGATAGCGAGCAATGGAGGGAGTTCCCACGCTGGGAGTTTGTCAGTTAAATATGCTACAAGGAGCTACTGCTTAAAGCAGTTTTGGACTGAATCCTTTTGGAATTTCATAAATTTAAGCGGTTTTGTACGTTCGATTTGATGAAAATTGGCCACACCTGAATTTTTTAAAAAAGAAAACCCAGCTTTGTCAGTCATCCCTAAAATGCTGTTCTCCCATTGTCTTCCCCATGGTCATACTTCCTGCTGTCCCACTTCCCGCCCGCTCTCCCACTTCTTACTACAAGCTCAGCGAGCTCTCTGAATCGGGAGGCTTTGGCTCTGGTTAATGGCGGGGAGGGCAGTGGTGTGAGGAGGGAACTGGGCCTTGGCTGGTGTCTGCAGGGTGAGCTAGGGAGGTTATCTAGCCCCAAGTCCTATCAGAGGTAGGCGTGCCCTCACAGCAGCCTGACAGGGTCATCTGTCTATCCTTTACTCGAATACCTCAGAGCATTGGGGAGCTCACTACTTCACAAGGCAGGGAGGGTGTCTCTGATTGTCAGCATGCCACTGACCTGCAGTACACCCCAAGTATACATGCATTGGGTTGAATTAGAAAGCTCTGTTTTGTGTTCCCATTGGCCTCCTCCTAATTTTGACCCCAGAGCTAATCCCTGCTCTACCCGACACCCCCTGTTCTCCCTTCTCTTTCTTTAGCTCCATACACTGGCCCTTACAGGATAGATTTGTCAGGCCTGGCTTGGCCAGCTCTTCTCGGCCCTTCCTCAGAAGGGGTGCCCAGAACTGCCTGGCCAGGGATGCCCCAGCTTACCAAGGTCCTGGGTGGGGGGCTCTCCCAACACACTGCGACAGGCAGCCAAGGGGTGCGAGAGCTGTTCCCTGTCCTTCCCAGCCACTTGTGGGGGCTGCCTCCCCCTCAGGCTGGGGGGCTCAGTTATTCTCTGGGGTCTGGCCCCCGGCTCACTGCATTCTGTATGTGCAGCCTTGGCTAAGCACCTTCCCCCTCTGGATCAGTGGTCCCCTGATGCTGTCCATCAAGGGCAGCCCCCAAGCCTTGTTTTCTCTCCAGCTGCCATGGGAGGGATGGTAGGTGAAGGACAGCGAGCCCTTTGTACAGATGAGGAGTGTTGGATCTTAGAGGGGGAGCAGTGGTCCAAGGCCACCGGGCCAGCAAGTGGCCGAGCCAACCCTGGGAGGCCACGCTGGCAGGAGACAGGGCACCCACCATGCCCACAGTCACCCTTCCTTTGGCCCCGTTTATGTCAATAGCATTTGTTATGGCATGTGGCGAGGCAGCTGGTCTCAGAGCGGGGTTCAAGTCCTGCCTGGGACATAGCCCCTCTCGTGCTCGGGGCCTCCTGTGGAATGGGTGGGGAGAAGGGGAGCGGGTCAGACCTCTGCTGGCGCCTGCCTGTCTCCGCCTCTGCCTCACAGACCGGCTGGCCCTTCCATCCTCAGGAGAAGGAGCGGCAGCGGCTGGAAAACCTGAAAAAGAAGGAAGAGGCTGAGCTGCTGAGAAAGCAGAAGGTGGAGGAGGACAAGCGCCGGCGCCTGGAGGAGGTGAAGATGTGAGTGTCCAGCCCCACCAGCCCCTGTGCAGGATGGAGGGGGCGGGGTCTCTGAGCCTGGGATGGGTCCATTCCTCCTTGTGTCCCCAGGAAGCGGGAGGAGCGCCTTCGAAAGGTCCTGCAGGCCCGAGAGCGGGCGGAACAGCTGGAGGTGGAGAAGAAGAAGCGCATTGAGCAGAAGCTGGCCCAGCTGGAGAGGAATGAGAAGGTTGGTGGCAGCCCAGCCCCAGGGGGAGGTGCTGACTGAGCCGGCGGGGTGGGGGTCCTGACCAGCTGGCTTGATGGGTCTCACAGGCAAAGGAGGAGCGGCTGGCTGAGGAGAAGGCCAGGAAGAAAGCGGCCAAGAAGCTGGAGGAGGCCGAGATGAAGCGGAAGCAGGAGGAGGAAGCCCGGAGGCAGAAGAAGCTCCAGCAGGTGAGTGCCGGTGGGGCGGGGTGGAGGCCCAAGGGGCAGGAGCAGAGCTGGGGACAAGGGCTGAGACAGGCCCCTTCCTTGTGGGGCAGCTCGCTGTGGGGCCCAGTGTGCCCAGCCTTGAGTCTGGAGGGCCCTGGTTCAGATTCACCCTCAGCCCTTAGCCCACTGTGTGACCTTGGGCCAGTCACTTAACTGCTGCCTGCCTGTCTTCTGTAAAATTCCATTTGCCTCCCAGAACTGTTGGTAAGGACCAGATGAACTATAAAAGTGCTGACATCATCATTCTTCCTTGGCACAGGGCCCAGCCCCAGAAAGAGGGAGGAGCCTAAGAGAGAGAGACTCCGGACAGTGCTCCACCTTTCTTTCTGGGATGCCCCTTCTCCTTCACTGGCCTGTATCTTTGGGGTGGGGGGTTAGCCCAGAATATTTGCTAGGCCAGCCTGGTCTGTGCCCAGACTGGCCCTTGGGCTGCTTGGTGAATTGTCTGAGCCTGGGGGCCTTGGCCCGCCCAGCCTCCCTGACTGGGGTCCCTCTGGTTCCCACCTCCAGGAGGAGGAGGAGCGAAGGTATCAGGAGAAGCTGCAGAAGAAGAAGGAGGAGGAGCAAGAGCGGCTGCGTAAGGTGGCCGAGGCTCGCAGGATTGTGGAGCAGCAGAAGCAGCGCGAGCAGCAGCTGGCCCTCGAGAGGGAGATGGAGAGGAAGAGGGAACAGGAGAGGCTGCAGGCCGAGCGGTGAGGGCCTGTCCACCAGCTGTGCCTTCCCTGCCTGTCTCGCGCGTGTGTGTGTGTGTGTGTGTGTGTGTGTGTGTGTGTGTGTGTGTGTATGTGACAGAGAGAGAGAGAGGCTGCAGGCTGAGTGGTGAGGGCCTATCCACCGGCTATGCCTTCCTTGCCTCTGTGTGTCTCAGATTGTGTGCGTGTGTGTGTGTGTGAGAGAGAGAGAGGCTGTGAGTGTGAGAGAGACTGAGTGTGACTGAGATCAAAGCACTTGTTCACTTGATCTCTGAACCATCTTCCCAGTGCCTGAGCCCTGGGGCCTGTTCTGAGGCCTACGGAGGGTGGGGTGATCTGGCAGAGGTGTGCCGGTTCCCCATGCCGGTGTCTGCCCCTTCATTGCCATCTCAGCTTGGAATGACTGATGAAGTGAATGTGGTTCTGGAGAGAGACAAGGGGGCTTAGACACTTACATTCCACTTTCATCCGGCAAGAGAATGTTTAGGAATGTCCTTGGAAAAGATAGAACGGAAAATAGTTCAATTATGGATGTATTAAACGCCTACTATGTACAAGACACTGTTTCTAGGTCCTGGGGGTACAAAGACAGAAACGAAGCAGGCCCTGCCCTCTGGGAGCTTATGCTTTGCTGGCTTTCTTCCTGGTGCTGTTTCTCACCTTTGCTAATCCTCTGTCCTGTTGCCAGTAGGTAGAGAGTGGTGTGTTAAGCCCTGGGGGTAGTGGCAGGCTGCGCATGCTTTGGGGGTAGCATTCGGTCAGGATCAGCCCTCTGGCCCCCATTCCTGCTGGTGACTGACGAGGTTGGGCTCTTGGTTTTCAGGGAGCGAGCCCTTCGGCTACAGAAAGAGAAGGAGCTGGAAGAGAAGCGGAAGAGGGTGAGGCCCTGAGCGGGACCTGGGGTGGGCCTTGGTCTCTGGGTCCTTGGCCATGGCTACAGCTGTGCCCTTTGCCCCTTCCCCCGTGGCCTGTCCTGAGGCTGCTGCCCCTGGTCTCTTGGGGTTTTCCTGCGGACGTGACAGAGGTGGTGGGCAGTGCCGTGGACGGTTTCTGGGGCTCACGCACGTCCTGTATTGGCCCCAGGAGGAGTGTCAGCGCCAAGAGCAGGAGCGAAAGAAGCTGCAGGAAGAGCAGGAGAAGAAGGCCAAGGAGGCCGTAGCCACCGCTGGGGCCAATAACAAATTCCTGAATGTAACAGTGGATGTGCAGGTGAGGCCCCATCCACATGTCCCTGCCTACCCCCTCCTTACCTGGCCAGTCCATGCGGGTGTGAGGAGGCCTGACCTGCCCAGACCCATAGACAGGCTCTTAGAAGGCTCTTAGGCCACTAGCCAGGCCCACCCTCAGTCTTCTTCCAGTGCTCAGGGCAAATGCTTGGATACCTCCCAAGGATGGGGAGCCCATCACTTGATGAGCCAGCCCATTGCATTTTTGGACAGCTCTGAATATCAGGAGGTACCCAGAGTGACCTCTGTGGCTTCCCCCCATTGCCCCTGGTTCTGCCTTCTGTGGCCTTACTCAGGTGCCCACCCTGCGTGGATGTGAGGAGACAGGCCCAGTCTTCTCTCCTCCTGGCTCAGTGGCCCCAGGTCCTTTGGCATTGGCTTGCCCTTTTCTGGGGACTGTCTGGTTTATCAATGTCAAGCTTCAGGGTATAGCCTGAGCCTGGGAGCAGGGCAGAGGCCAGAGACACCAGTGCCACTATCTTGTTTGGGAAGCCTTGCCCACTGCCTCTCTCCCTGGCTTTCTGGGGTTGCTGTGTCATTCAGCTGACCCACACTGAGCTTCCTGTTCCCTGAAAGTCCCGGGTCCTTTTCACATGAGCTGCTGTCTCGCCGCCACACCTCCCTCTTACAAAGTTGGATCGTCTGAAACCACATCTAAGCATTGACATGAATCCCTATTTAAGGCCATCTTCTCAGTACTATAACTGGGGTTTGATCACCATGTGATGGCTGTAGCCCAAGGCTGTGTCTGAGACCAGTGGCACTGATGACAGAACAGAGAACACCACATGGAGGTTCAGCTATGGGCATGGAGCATTCGCTGGGTGACCTCTTAGCTTCTCTTCTGTAAAATGGAGCAGGGGGATGGCCTTAATGACCCCCAAGGTCCCTTCCAGCTCAGACTCTGAGCCTCCCCAGCATTCTGTGACCTCAGAGGAGGAGCAGGGAAAGAAAGCCTTGGGAGAACTCTGCAAGGGAAGCTCAGGGGGAGAGAAAGCATCCGTCTGGACCAGGCTGGGGAGCCAGTGGCTGCCTGCCAGCCGCCAGGTTAACCAAGCTCCACAGGCTAGATTCAGCCCGAGCCATGCCTCAGCTCTGTCTGCAAGCAGCGGCCAGGGCCACACTCCAGCTTCCATACTATTTACCTATATTTGCCTTTTTTCAGTCATCAGGCAGTTAAGGCTAAGAGCTCTCTGCCCCCCAGAAGTGTTAGCTAGGGTTTAGCTACTCACATCGAGAGGAGGCCATCTCCGTCTTCCTCCCCCATTGTCTTCAGTGATGGGGTACTAGGTCCATGTGGAGATGATGATGCCCCACTAACCTGTGAGGGCCAGCCTTCGGGCTCTGCCAGGCACAAGACTGACTCCTCACAAACAGTGATTTCTGTTGACACAATTGTCTCTGTAAACATCCTCTCCTCTGAGACTCCCAGCAGCCTTGTGCTAGAGGCAGAGTATGAGTTATCCTCATTTTACAGATTAAGAAACTGAGCCTCAGAGAAGTGGAGACATACCCTGAGTCTTAGTCCCAGCCTGTGGTCACTCTGGACTTCAGTCTCCCTCATCAGTCTGAGTGCAGTGGGGGGAGAGTTTGGACTGGATCATCTCAAAGGGTCCTTCCATCTCCGCCGCCCAAGGTGTCTCCCGTGTGCCAGGAAGAGTTAAAAAGGTCTCCTTTCTTCTTCAGTCTCCAGTTTGCAACTCCTATGAAATGACCCCCCAGGGCCCCAAGGGGGGCCCCAAGATCAACCCAGACAATTATGGGATGGATCTGAATAGTGATGACTCCACAGATGATGAGACTCAGCCCCGAAAGCCTATCCCTGCTTGGGCCAACGGTAGGTGTAGATCCCCACCTCCTAGACAGTTAACAGACAACCTCCCCGTTAGATCGGACAGGTAGTGTACTAAGGGGAGTGATGTTTAACACGTCTGGAAAGGTAGGCTGTGAGCAAGTTGTGAAGCTTGAGCTTTAAATGCCAACAGAAGTTTCTATTTGATCTAGAGGCTAACTAGGAGAGGGATGTGGTCAATGCTGCTGGGCTTTAGAAAAATCCCTTGGTCGTCTTGTGGAGGATGGATGGGAGAGACCAACTAGGAGGGCACTGAGCAGGTATAAGTGAGGCCAGGAGGGCTTGCATGAATTAGAGTGGCCGCTGAGGCAGGACCAATGTCAGATACAGTGGAAGTAGGAAGTCCAAAGTTTGGCTATTGATGGGCCCTGTGGGATGAGAGGGAATGGGGAGTAGGGGGTAGCACAAGACTGAGCAAGGAGGGCAGTGCCCTCAACAGTAAGAGGTAAGTATAGTTGAGGGGAGAGAGAGAAATTGTGGATGTCAGATTTTCTGAGTTTGAGATGTCTGTGGGACGTCCTGTTTGAAATATCCAGTGTGCAGTTGGTGGTTTGGGACTGGCACTCAGGAGAGAGGTGAGGGCTGGACATACAGCTCTAGGTGTGATCCACGTACAGGTGGTAGTTGAACTTGTGAAAGCCAACGAGGTCACCAAATGAGACAGTATAGAGAGAAAGGAGAAGTGGGCCCAGGAGAGAGCTCTGGGGTCCAAAAAGAAGGCTGAGAAGGAGCAGTCGGGTAGGTGGGAGAACCAGGCGAGGGGAAGGTGCCCGGTGGGGCCATCAGCTGCACAGACGTCGACGATCATTCAGTTTGGCAGTAAGGACATTACTGGGGACAGTTGCACTTGAATGGTGAGGTTGGAAGCTGGATTGTGAGAGCTGGGAAGAGGAAGGGGCTGCTGAGCGTCTGGCCTTTGAAAGGATTTCAGTGGAAGGAGGGGAAGGAAAGGGAGAGGACATACAGCAGGACGGGCTCTCGGAAGGCTTCTTCAGGGACAGGAGAAACTAGGGAGGCAGCCCCCCTAGGAGAGAAAGAAAGAGAAAAAGGGGTGGGATTGAGGCACCTGGAGAGGACTCGGTCTTACTGAGAGAGAGGATCACCGCCTCCTTGTGGGAGATGGGAAGAAAGGAGAGCCTGAGGTCAGGGGAGGAAGGTTCTTAGCTGTGAGGGCTGGGAGTGCAGGGGGTGATGAGAAGGGAAGGTTTGGAACAGCCTTGGGCGGGAAGTCCTCAGGACTTGGGTGGCATCTCTCTGGGAGCCTCCTGCTCTGTTGTGACCCCTGACTTTCTCCTGCCCCAGGGTCCCGGCTCAGCCAGGCCGTCATCCACCAGTACTACCAGCCTCCTGACATCGACCAGCTCTTTGGGACCATCCTCAGTCCGAAACTCGAGGACATATTCAACAAGAGCAAACCGCGTTACCATAAGCGCACCAGCTCTGCCGTCTGGCATTCTCCGCCACTACTGGGGGCCCGGTCCTTTGTGGGCCTGTCTTATGGCCTGAAGAAGCCCTGAGGAGGGGCAGGGCAGGGAGACCCCCTTGGCCGTCCCATGGGGTCAAAGAGACTGTATATGTGTTTTTTTATATGTGTTATTGAGGTTTTTTAGGGTAGGCAAACAAAGATGAGCTTGGCACCAAAGGCCTTTCTAGAGCTGGGGCTGCCTGGCTGCAGTGGGAGCTGGGCCTGGGGGCAGCAGAGACTGAGACCCCCAGAAGCTGTGGGCCAGCTTGAAGGAGAGCGGCGCTCACAGCCCCCACATGGCCAAGCCGGCGGCCCCTCACCTGTACATAAGTGCTAGGTAGCTAGTTCAAGGCCGATGTCAGGCTCCAGCATTTTAAGGTTAGGTTAATAAAATGTATTTTCTGGGGTATAACATGGAGTTCTTGCCTTTGGGAAGGTCTTTATACTTGATCAAGAAGCTCCAAATCCTGGGCTGGGCCGGCAGCAGTACCAAGGGTGGGCTTGAGGTGGCTGAGTTCGGCAGGTACCTGGCCCGGGCACCGGAGTGAGACTGACCCTCGGGAGCAGTCGAAGAGCGACAGAAGGTTCTCAGATGCCTTTCCATGGCCCTTCGGCTGTCCCACGTCCTGTGCTCTCTCCAGCCACCCCCTACCCCAGCCTAGACGTCCTGCGCTCTCTGGTCCCTACCTCCCCCAGTTTGGGCTGCGTGTGAGCTCAAGAGGCCTAGCGTTGGACGAGGGGCAGGTGAACGGCCAGGGTTCAGTGAGAAATGTTCAGAAGCTTTTGTAATTTTAGTGAGAGTGTGGCTCAAATGGGGGGCCCTTCTCTGCTGCAGCATCTGAACTCTGAATATTAATGCGGAGATCAGCGATAGGAATAAGAATGGCTTACGTTGCTCTGAGGCTGGCAAAGTATCCCTTAGAAGCTCGGGAACCCCATTTCTCAGCTGGGGAAGCCAGGCAGCAGGTAAGTGACTTGCCCAAGGCCACACGCAGCTGATACACGTCTAAGGCAGCATCGGAACTGCTGTCTTCTCAACTCCAAGCCCGGCCTTGTCTCCATCCAGCTGCAGATGCTCACTAGCTGGGTGACCCTGGGTGAATCGCTTCACCCTGCTTGCCTCAGTTTCCTCATCTGTCAAGTGAGCTGGAGAAGGCAGTGGCAGACCGCTCCAGTATCTGCCAAGAAAACCCCAGATGGGGCCACGGAGAGTCGGATGCGACTGAAAAGCGACCGAACGTTATTTTCAGGTGATGACTGAGTACTTCCTGGCTCCCTGCGGGCTTCACCTGCATTCGGGAGGATGAGAGAAATGAGGCCCAGACTCCCATGACCGCCTCAAGGCCCAGAAGCGGAGCTGGAGCTCAACCCCTCCTTCGGAGCGGAGCCAGGGTTCTTGATGTTTACGTGGCCTCATCTGAGCCCACGGATGTCACAGGCAAGAAGAGAGCAGCGGCACCCTCCGGCCTCGTGACCCTCGACTCAGCATTTATTCCCCTTTGGGGTTCGTTCAGAATCGACACCAACTAAAGAAACCAGCTATTTCCAAGAAGCTTTAAAAAGCCCTTGTGTGTTTCCCCAGCTCATCCCTCCCCAGAGCGTGTCCACACCCCCCACGTTGCTGCTTGAGAGTCAGACTGGCCCAGAATGGGGCAGAGTCCGGAAGGCCCCCAAAGGGGCTGGACCAGGTGTGTGACCCTGGCAAGTCACTGGAGCCTCAACACTTGCATTTGTGAAATGGGCATCATGACTTGTCCTAAGGTGGCTGTGAGGATCGAGCGAGCTCTTCCCTGTAAAGGGCCAGAAAGATCATTGCTGCCTGGGGCCTTGAGAAATTCATTTACAACTTGGCCTCAGTTTCCCCATTTGAGAAACGAGGGGGCTGGGCCAGATGGCCTCCGAAGCCCCTTCTAGCTCTGCATCTGTGATCCCAGGGAATTCTTTTTTAAAAAGTTATTGATTTTTCAAATGTTTTTGTAAATAGCATTTTATTTTTTCCAGTTCCATGTAAAGATAGCTTTCAACATTCATTTTTATAAGATTTTGAGTTCCAAATTTTTTCTCCCCCCCTCATATCCCCCTTCCCCTCCCCTCCCCCTCCACAAGGCAGCAAGCAGTCTGATATCGGTTATACATAGGCAATGATGTAAACGTTTCCACGTCAGTCATGTTGTAAAAGAAGAGACAGAACAAAGGGAAAAGCCGCCCAAAAAGAGCAGTCTGCTTCCATCCGCATTCAGACTCCATAGTTCTTTCTCTGGATGCAGGCGGCACTTTCCATCATGAGTCTTTTGGAGTTGTCTCGGATCCTTGCGCTGCTGGAAGGAGCAATCAGTCTATCAAAGTCGGTCCTCGCACGCTGTGGCTGTTCCTGTGTCCAGCGTTCTCCTGGTTCTGCTCACTTCACTCAGCATCAGTTCGTCTAACTCTCCAGGTTTTTCTGAAGTCCTCCGGCTCACCATTTCTTATACCGCAATAGCGTTCCATTGCACTCATACCACAACTTGCTCAGCCATTCCCCACTTGACGGGCATCACCTTAATTTCCAATTCTTTGCTACCACAAAAAGCTGCTATCAATATTTTTGTACATGTGGGTCCTTTTCCCTTTTTTATGATCTCTTCGGGACATAGGCCTAGTACTGGTATTGCTGGATCAAAGTTTGCTCACCCTTTGGGCGTAGTTCCAAATTGCTCTCCAGAACGATGGGATTAGTTCACAATTCCACCAACAATGCATTAGTGTCCCAATTTTCCCACAGATCCAACATTTATCATTTTCCTTTTCTGTCATTTTAGCCAATCTGATAGGTGTGGGATGGTGCCTCAGAGCTGTTTTAATTAGCATTTCTCTAATAGTAATTTAGAGCATTTTTTCACATGACTGTAGATAGCTTTTAATTATTTCATCTGAAAACTGCCTGTTTATATCCTTTGACCATTTATCAATTGGGGGGGGTTGTAAAGAAGCTAGACCAAACCCAGCATATGTGGACAGAAACTGAGGCCTAGAGAGTTTTGGGCCAAAGTCACCCAGCTAAGACAGGGCAAAGCTGGACTTGATTTCTGGCCTCGGTGATTCTGAGGCCAGAGTTCTTTCCACTTGGCCTGAGAAGCAGAGGCCTCCTTCCTCCAAGACCCAGGAACCAAGAATCATGTTCTGTTTGGTTGTAGATGTAAGGGATTTTAAGCAGATTCGAATACAAATACGGCCAAGCTAAAATGGGGAAAAACGACTCAAATCTCCCTCTCCCTCTCCCTCTCCCTCTCCCTCTCCCTCTCCCTCTCCCTCTCTCTCTCTCTCTCTCTCTCACACACACACACACACACACACACACACACACACACACTTATATATATATACACACACACCTACCTGGATTTAAGCCTCTCATTATTAGTGAAGAACTTGGTTTAGCACCTTATTCCCGCCCTATTGCTTGTCTAGTGGCCAACAATTCTTTTCAAAGTTACTCATTACTTCTCTTTTGCTTTGAAAATTTGAAAATCTGCTTTTCTTTGGGGTTGATGGGACCTTGATTTCATAGTAATTTTAATCTTTTTTTCCCTCTAAAATGTTTGTCTGTATAGACATAACCGTGGGTGCCAGGGTGCCAGCCAGTCGGCTGCATTTAATAAGCACCTCCTTATGTACCAAGTGTTGTGCTAAGCCCTGGTGTGGACGGTGTGGCAGGGAAAGGTGCACAATGGAGTGAGAAGAGGAATGGGTCTGGAGTAAGATGACCTTGAGTAAGTCGCACGTTTTCCTAGGTCCCAGCGTTCCTGCCTATAAAATTCTGGGGTCAGAGGGGATGATGTCGAAGCTTCTGTTGTGTGACTTGGTGACTGCTTTTGAGCAATCCTCAAGAGCCCAGCATCGGGAGTCGTGAAGACCTGACTTCAAATGCTGCCTGAGGCAATCGGGAGCTGCGCACCTTGGGACCACTGATGCGTCAGAGCCTCGCCTTCCTTGTCCGTAAAACCGGGATAACACGAGCTTCTACCTCCCAGCGTTACCATGAGGGTCCACTAGGTAAAGTGCTTTGCAAACCTTTAAGTGCTGTGTAAATCTTAGCTATAATTATGATGATAATTAATCCATCATCATTCAACAGTCACTAGAAAGCCACTATGAACCCAAGTCTTTTTCAGAAAACCTGCTGTCTAATGACACCTGCTAACGTTTGTATGTTACTTTAAAATTTGTGAAAACACTTTACAAATATTATCTCATCCTATCTTCACAACAACTCAGAAGGCAGGGGTTATTCACTTTTGATCCCACAAAGAATCCGGTGTGTCTGGTGCAAACTGTTCCAGAGAACGACACCCTGGTTCTTGGATGTTCCTGCTTTATCCAATGTTCCCAAATCAGCTCTTTGATTATCTTTTCTAGAATTATCCCAGGAACCAAAGTTAAGTTCACTGACCTAGAGTTTAAAGATATACATCTTCCCTGTTTTTCAAAATGGCAGCAACATTGGCTTTCCTCCATTCGTGGAGGGCATTTCCCATTCCTCACGATCAATACATGCATGGCTGGCTGAGTTTGTTCCTGATTATGCCTCTATGGGTCTGTCAGCACTAAGTCTGTTCTACCCAGATATGGAGCTAATCCTTCCGGGTTCCTGGTGCATCTAAGGACAAAAGTCACGGATCTGGCTCTAGAACACAGTGTCTCTAGATTTAGAACAAGGAAAGCCTGGATTCAAGTGTCGGCTTTATCCCTCGCTAGCTCTATTTCTCTATGACTCGGTTTCCCCCTCTGTAAAAGAGTAGGTTAATCTAAATGACCCCCAGGTCCCTTCTGGTTGCAGCATTCTCTGTCCTGGTGTCCCTAACTGCTCTGATGGTCCGGAATAAGGCGCCTTCCAGGTTTCAGTATCACAACTGCCCACTAGAGGGAGCGCAGCACATACTTTTAGACTGTCCTTCCTCCCATTGCCCGGAGTTTGCTCAGCTCCTGGTACCTGGGAGCTGCTGTTGGGTTCAACCTGTATTGAGAATATACTCTGCTCTCCAGCCCCCTCCCCGTACCTGGGAAATCTGCTCTCTTTGACAAACCTTATTCAGAAACTTATAAGATTGAGTTTTCAGGAATCAGTAAAGGAAGGAAGCACAGATTTGCACATCATTGAGATTGGGCCAGCAAGCAATCCGAGGGAAGGGGAAGATCCAGGACTTAGGACTCCAGCCCACCTGCTCTCGTGTTTGGGTGGTTTCTCTGGAAACTGTCACACAAAGGCGAAAGCGAGAAGGAAGCCTCAGCACTGGGTGCTAAAAACAAATCAAAGGCTCTTTCCAAAGGG
Organism: Trichosurus vulpecula; assembly: GCF_011100635.1. Classification (NCBI taxonomy): domain Eukaryota; kingdom Metazoa; phylum Chordata; class Mammalia; order Diprotodontia; family Phalangeridae; genus Trichosurus; species Trichosurus vulpecula. Next base: position 272,177,140 of record NC_050578.1, read on the forward strand.
CAGAGAGACACTCTAAAGAGAAAGGGCTATTGTCCCCTCAGGAATCACGCCAATTCCCAGGCACTGTTGGGTGTGAAATCATCTTGTGCCAGCTATAGGACAAAGACCAGGTGTGTTGGTTTAATAGTCCTGATGAGGGCTAGTAAAGCAGCTGTCTATGAACCTGATTACAATGACAGAAATGGTTGCTGTCTTCATGGAGCATGTAGCCAAGATATGAGAAAAGCCCTCCCTAGACTCCTCTGGGGTCACAGAGCTTGTAAGGGTCAGAAGTGAAATTCTAATCTAAGTGTCTCCTGACTCTGACCAGACTTTTTCCATGATACCACCCTTCCTCTTCCTGGATGAATTCCAAGAAAGATATAACCTATCCCACCTGGGCATGAAGAAAGGAACTATGAGGAAGAGTGAGACTGATTTTTTTAAAAAGCTGGAAAAAGTTGGACTGTGTAAACACACCATGTTTCTGCAGTTGGCCACACTGTATAGCTTGCTCTCTGAGATCCCTCACACTGGCATCATATAATCCCTGCCCTCCCAACAGCTAATCAACTGTGTGATGTTCTGATGGCCCCCAATGAGGGGAGCACTAGGAGTCAGGCTGCTTTCACAAGGGTACAACCTGAGGGGAAGAACCCATTGAGCTAATGTTGCTGGTGGCCATAGAATGACCAGCATTGTTCAATATATTTGTTTTATAGTTAAGGTATTTGAGCCAGCCTTTATAAGCTTTCTGCATTTCAAAAGGAATGTGTATCTATCCTATATCTAGTCTATTTTGTACATTGAGTATCTTTTCTAGGAGAGACTCTGCTAATCACTTTTAGGGGACACTCTACACATGAACCATATTTAAGCTTTGCCATATAGATTTTCCCCTAGAATTCTTTCTGTTCCCGGGTGGGAACATAATAAGCCAGATACAAAGAAAATCTTGTTTCTCTTTTCTTTGGGATCTGGTTGCCCCTGAGATGAATCTGGGCTCCATTGGATTCTATAATGCAGGAGACACTAGGGAGAAGCCCTCCACCTACCCTTGGCCATGCATCATATCTGTGTGTGTCATTTCCAATAAGACAGTCCCTAAGAGGGCAGCGGAACCACCAATAGACTCCAAAGTCTCATTCTAAGGGACTAGTTCTTTTTTTTTCCCTTTGAATCTCCTGTGCCTTTCACAGGGCCTCACCCTTAATAAATGTTTGTTAAAAAAATTAAAATTAAATACCAAATTAAAAAAATAAATTAAAATTTTAAAAATTAAAAATTCATTAAATGTTTAATTTAATAAAGTGTTTAATAAATGCTGAATTGTGGGGAGCAGAGACACGAAGACACACATCATCTATTCCTCCCCCTTGCCAGGGGCCAGCCTTGTGTACTAGCTGGATGAAGAGATGTCAGTTATCACGGGAATGGTTCATCTCAGCATAACCCTGCATAGTTGGACCTTTCCCTGGGTGCCCTCATGGTACATAGGAACGGGTTGACCTCATGAGGAGTTAGAGTCTGTTTGCAAGGAAATACCCCAATGCCCCTGGGGAAGGAAGGTGGCTGGCAGTTTGTTTGTCTTGTCTTCAGTGAATGGATTAGAATCATTTGTAATTAAGACACTCCTGGATTTGTACACAAAGAGGTTTCTCTAAGTGCTTCACATTTCAACTGTTGAGTCTCTGTGTGTGCTCAGTGAAGCCTGCTTACCTAGTGAGAACAGTAATAAAGTAACCCCGCAGGACTGGGCCATTTCCAAGGGCACAGAGAGAAATCTCAAGGTCACAGCCTGTTTATCGCTTCGTCGGTGAGCCCCTACAAACAGCTTCCCGCTGGTCTCCCCCAAGGCAGCAAGTCGGTCCCACCAGTTACTATTATTTTCCCCTCTCCTACACCCCAGCATCTCTTCTGCATCAGTGGGAGGCGCCCAAACCCGAACCAATGACCACCGAGTGCAAACCACGTGCCAAGTAACGGATCCCCCCCTCAGCAAAGAATCTGGAGAATCTCGAAAATGTGAAGGCTTGACTTAGATGCAAACAAACCTCGCTGTCTCTCTGATTTGAAGATCATCTTCCTCAGGCACAGGTCTGACCAAAACACTCTCCTGGCCAAAAAACCTTCAGCAGCTGCTTCTCATCTCCAGAGAATTTAAGAACCTCCACAAATCCCCCGCGCTCTGCTTTTCCAGCCACATCTCACATCATTCCTCTTTACATGCTCGGTATTTCAACCAAAATGGACTATTTGCTGCAACTGGTCACCTTCAGCCCTAGCCTGACGATGCTGGCTCTCCCTGCCACCTTCCTTTCTCCTCAAGTTTTGCTAGAAATCTTTATCTAAATTTCTCCTCTGGGCTTCCATGGATCAGGGACAATCTCGAGGCTCAGTTCTCCAGAATGATATCTCTTTGGCTCATTTGCCCCACTTGGGAATTTCTCTTGTGAAATTTCAGAATATAGATGAAATATAGCCAGTACCTAGGTCTTCAGAAATGTCAGTAAAAGGGTCACCATGGCTCTTGAACCATTATTCAGGGCAATGATACAACCTATCCTTAACTTTATACCACAGAAAATACAGAAAACACACAAAAGATTCATCCTGGCCCATCAATAGGGAGAGGGAGGGATCTGAGATTTTATTAGTAAACTCCCAGATGAGGAAATCCCTCTACTAATGCAGTTTGTGACCTTGTCTGCAACTTATCGTGCTACCTATTGCCCTAAGAGGTTAAATTACTTAGCCAAGGCCATACAGTCAGTTTGGGACAGAAGCGTACTTGAATCCAGATCTTTTGGGATATGGCTAACCCTCTATCTGCTTTGCCCTGTTACCTCTCATTTATAATATATAGTCCACGAATAATGGAGATAAGTCTCCTCCCTCTTATGTGAGTCCCACCCTACCCCTGGGTGGGAAGGGAGCATATAAAGTACCCCAGACTCACAGCACCACGCTATGGGAGGGAGAGCTGGGGCTCCAGCTGACTTGAGCCAAGTATTCATGCCTCGAGGAGATAGACCCCAGTGAGTAGGTGCCACCAACACAGAGAAGTTACAATCCAACCCAAAGGCCCTGAGGAGAGGGTCACTTAAAGGCCTCTAAGATGTTTAAAGCCCTGTCTCTGTTGGATTGCCAAGCAGGGGCATGGGGGCAATGTAGGAACTCCACCATCACATGGAGTCTCATTCTATGGAAAAGACTCTAAAAGGGCGAAATATGGAGCTTCCCTGCCTTTTGGCTCCAATTAGGGAATCCAGGGGAGAGGGCTGGGGCCTGGGGATTTATCCACTGTCCCATTTCTGTGGTGTGGAAGAGGCAGCAATGGCCTGAGGTTTGGATACTCAGTACCTTGGCCTCCCATTCTAGGGATTACTGAGATTCTGGGTAAATGATTCTGAGCTCTAAGTGAGGAATGCAAAGCAGAAGCCAGACCTTTGTACGCTTTGTACGCAAATGTACAGGTAGGGCCAGAGAGGCAGGATATCACAGTGGAAAAGAATACTTACTTGGCAGTGAGTAGACCTGAGTTCAAATATCGGCCCTGCCGTTTACTCTCTGGGCCTGGGAAAGCAGCATAACCTTTGTGGGTCTCATTTTCCCCATCTGTAAAATGATTGGTGTGGGTGAATGAGGCAGCTGCCACATGAGTCCTTTTCTCAGCTACTTCTGGGATGGGTCCTAAAGGCCATTCACTCCTCACTCTTTAAGGCATTGAAGCTGGACTTGTCTCCTCCAAGGCTCCAAGAGGCTTACTCCCTTGGCCTTTCAAAACCCACAAGATTGGTGCCTCAAAGTAATCTGTTTCACCTAAATGAAAAAAATAAACATTGAGGCAGGCAAAGAATGAAGGCCTGTATTCATGGACCCACATGTCAGCCTTAGACAGAGAGAAGGTCCAAGGCCTCTCCCCTTACAACATTGCCTCTTACTAGTTACCAATGAAAGAGGGAGAAGAGAAATACAGAGACAGAGAGAGATAGGAGGAGAGACAGAGACAGAGAGGGACAGAGAGGGACCAAGAAAGAACAGCTAAGGAGAATGGACCAGGCTCTAGTTGGCTGGTGCCTTCTGAAGGAACCCCAAGTTCCAGGTACATAGCCACTTAGGTTGCCATCAAGCACCATGTGCTTCGCAGACTGAAACCAGTAATGGAATGTCTCACGTGATCCCAAGTCTCTCCAAGCCACTTTTGTCACACATCATCATGACTCTCCCCCACTTTCTCCACAAGGTGAGTTACATCAGTGGCAGTCTGGGAATGGGCCAGTCCCCAATAATACCTATTTTACAGAACCAAGGTATAGAAAGGTTGAGTAACTATTAATATCCTGTTGCCTCCTAATCAGCCTCCCTGCCTCCAGTCTTTCCCTTTCTTCAACCCTTTCTCTATACAATTACCAAAGATGTATTAGTAAAGCCATCAGTCAACAAGCATTATGAAATCCCTACTATATATTGTTCATTGAGCTGAGCACAGAGACTACAAAGAAAGGCAAGACCAAAACAGAAAGCAATCCCTGCTCTCGAGGGGCTCATGGTGTCAGGGGCATTGTTATTTGGTTGATTTTGCTAAATCACATATCTGGCCATCATCCCCCTGCTCAAAAAGCTTGTGGCTCTTCATTGCATGTAGGAGAAAATACAAATTTCTCTTTCTGACATATAAAGTCCTTTACAATCTGGATCTTCCCAACCTTTCTAGCCTTGCCAGACTGCTCTCACCTTGCTGCCCCTAGCATACCCTACCTTCCAGCTAAAGTGGTCTTATTTGTTGTTCCTGGTACAAGACATTCCATATCCTGCCTTCATGCCTTTGTAAAGGCAATGCTCTGTGCTCAGAATCCTCTCATCACCTGTAGCTCAGAGAATCCCCATATTCCTTCAAAGCAGAGCTTAGATACCACCCCATACAGGATGCTCTTCCCACACTGTTAATCAATCTCTCTCTCTCTCTCTCTCTCTCTCTCTCTCTGCCCCCTCTTCTTCATTAAAGTAAAAACTCTGCATTAAAATGAAGACTATATTTAGCATTTCTACCCTGTTTGCCTCAGTTTCCTCACCTGTAAAGTGAGTTGGAGAAGGAAATGGCAAACTACACTAGTATCTTTGCCAAGAAAACCCCAAACAGGGTCATGAAGAATCAGGTAAGGTGGAACAAATTTCTGTCTATCTGTTGTTTCTGACAAGTAGCATGCAAACTCCTTGAAGGCAGGTACTGATTTGTTTTTGTCTTCATATTTCCAGAGCCTAGTATGGTGCCTGGCAAGTAATAGATAATGGATCAATGCTTGTTGAGTTAATTGGCTTTGATCATGCAACTGTGAGAGCATGGATTCAAAAGCAACTTCTCAGACCCCAAATCTAATGCTCTATCCACTATGCCAGTCTCCAAGGACTCCTTTCTACCTTTGCCACCCGATCACCAAAGGATTGTACAATGGGCTAACTAGAGTTTGTACATTACCTTAAGATTTAGAAAGCACTTATCTCAATAGAATCACACACAAATCCCATGAGGTAGCCATTCAAGGTATCATTATCTCTATTTTACAGATGTGGAAAGTGAGACTCAGTGTCATGACTTTCCCATGGCCACATAGCTGATGTTCAGGTTGACATTCAAACCCAGATCTCCCCCGAATCCAAGTCTATCCATCATGCCACCTGGCCTCCCAAGGGAATCTCTTGGCAGCTGCGACTGCTTTTTGGTCCCCACCTTCCTGTGCCCCAAAAGAAAGCCACGTAGCCTAGGATCCTCCCATGTCCCTTGTAGATGAAAGGATCAGACAGAAAGTTACCAGAATGGTCATCTAACTAGCACATACTATCAGGGTTGGAGGAGCTAGAGCAGGTGGTGATCCCTCCCAGACAGGCTTTGTGGATGTCCCTTGTAAAGTGCTTAGAACCTGGAGTCACCTCTTGTTATAGCCCTGGGACTTCCCATTAGGTTTAGTTCTGTCTCCAGGCTCCCAAACGCTGAAAAGGCATCCAAGGCACCCACTTCCCCACCATCACCACCAGCTGGCAGGAGAGAAAAAGGATCAGATCTCACAGAACTGGGGCTCCAGCTGACTTCAGTGCTCTGAGGATACCTCCTCCCTTCCAGTGAAGAGATGCCATGGAACATGGAGGGTTCCAATCCAGCCTGGAGGCCCTGGGGAAGAGTTTCATTGAGAGATGCCAAGAGAGTGTTTGGGACAGGGGTAGAAGTGGAGGATGTGCCAGGCTTTGCCATAACATCACCTGATTGATTTTGGGGGAGGGACTGGGAAGCCTTGCAGGTCACAAACATCCCTGTGGACTCTGCTAGTCCTTAAGCTCAGAGCCTCGGGAGCCAACCATCTCCACCATAAGACCTTTAATTGATGCTCTGCCGAGGATCACGCCGGCCATCTCTTGCTATGAAGCTGAGCGGTCCTGCACTAGCTGAGCTTTCTTGGGGAATGGGGGATTGTATTTTCTGTTTACTGCCCCAAGAAATGAGAAAACTAGAGTGGAAAACATGAAGCTACCAGCTTGTCATCTGACAGAGCTCAAAGCTCAAAGCATGGGTGCTTAAGTCAGGTAGGAAACCATCAGGATGGCTGAGTTCATATGGCTTTTTAATTGAAATAGTAAGAATTGATCACCTTCTCTCACCCATTTTCATTTCTACATACGGTGGGAAATGATTCTCTAAATGCGTAGTTCTTGGTACATCAACACCCACACTAGGAAAGGAACAGATGAAAGCCTAAACCTAAACCAACTCCCACATCCAGGTGAGATTTATTAAAGAACGTTGTTTACATTCACCCGAGGGTTCAGGTTGGCTGGAGCCAGAGAATGAGGCGATCCTCTAAGTCTTCACTGGATTGATTCATGATGGGTGGGGAACGTCTTCAAGCGTTACTTCGTTTTTTTCCTTTTTTATATTTGCCTTGTCAGCCAAACCTCCTCACTTCCCAGAGTCTCCAGGGCAGTACTTGGAGGGGAAGTGAGGTGTTATCTGGTCTCAACATTCCCAGATCCATCATGTGGGATTTTTAAACTTTGTAATCAATTGGGGAGGAGGGGTTCTTGACTTTCCTGAGCCAGTATCTAGATTCCAAAGCTAGCTATAAAATGATTAATATTCGTTCAGGACTTTTTGTCCAGTATTTCCTATACTGAGATGTCTTGTAGCTCTAAGATGGGCCAGCAGGCAATTACCAATGTGTGTATATGTATAAATTGCCTAGCAGCAATGTCAATTCATTTTCATTCACAAAGGAAGAACAGGACTCTTGGGTCCAAAAATCCTGAATAGTAAATCTATCCTTATGGAAAGGGTCAGAAGTGCCACAAGAGACCTGAAAGAGAACAACCAGGGGCGGCTAGGTGGAGCAGTGAGTAGAGCACTGGCCCTGGAGTCAGGAGAAGCTGAGTTCAAATCCTGCCTCAGACACTTGACACACTGGCTAGCTGCGTGACCTTAGGCAAGTCATTTAACCCCAATTGCCCTGCCTTCCCCCCTCCAACAAAAGAAAGAGAATAACTAACATTCATATAGCACCTACTATGTGCCAGTCAATGAGCCGAGCACTTTATAAATATTGTCGCATTTAATCCTCATAACAACCCATGAGGTAGGCTCTATTATCTACATTTTACATTTAAGGAAACTGAGGCAGCATCACCCAGATAGTAAGTGTCTGGGGCCAGAGTCAAGAAGACCTGAATTCAAATCTGGCCTCAGATCCTTCCTAGCTATGTGACCTTGGATCAGTCACTTCACCTCTATTTGCCTCAGTTCCTCAACTGTAAAATGGGGACAATAAGAATGCCTAATTCTCAGGGTTGTTGTAAGAATCAAATGAGATGAGATGAGATTTGTGAAGTGCTTAGTACAGTGCCTGGTGCACAGTAAGTACTTAATAAGTGCTCACACACACACACACACACACACACACAGACACACACACACACGAATGCACACAGGCAGAAGCATGCAGGAAACAGCATCATTGCTCCTCTAGCCTCTCCCCTCACTACCTGTGTGTTTTTATTTGGGAATTATGCTAAGGATGAGGCAGGATAATTTCTAACTAGGGAAGAATTTGGGACTTATCCAAACGCAGACCCTCCTGTCATGGTATTTCTTTTTCTGTATTCCAGATAATGCCTCATAAGGGCTTATTATCCAAATGCATTGATGTTGTGCAGAATGGTGTGTATGAAAAAGCATGCAAGATTTCTGCATGACTTTTAAAGGTTTTTCCCCATTATTTTTAAGGTAGTCTTTCATTGATACTTATCTGTTACTTTTGAGCTTAACTCCAAATACAAAAATAAAATCCTAAAAGCTCAGTTTAATCATCTCATATACATAGAACCAACCCTTCAGTATTCTACGGGAATATTTTATTTTAAAAATGAGATTTATACTCATGGGATTGCTTGGAGATCCCAGTGAAGGCATTTTGGGACACTGTGGTCAGAAATGAGGGCTCAGAGGTGGAAAAAAGGGTCCAAGGAAGGAAATAATTTGCCCATTGGTCACAGAATTAATAAGTGACAGCGTAAGGGCTAAAGCCTGCTCTCTGGATGTATTTACTCATTGATTCAACAAATATTTATAAAGTACCTCGGATGTGCTAGGCATCCGGACCACAAAGCCAAAATGCAAACAGTCCTTGTCCTCAAGTAACTTACTGCTAGCTCCCTGATCTGTCCATGGTCCTGATCATTGTTCCTTTTCATCTGGAGTCAAGAGTTTGCCTGTTCAAGTCAATTCCCTAAGTACCTATTAAGTGTCTGCTATGTGCTAGGCGTTGGGGATACAAAAATACAAGAGGAAGCAGTCCCCACCCTTAAGAAACTGTTGTTCTGTTGGTGTGAAAACAACAATTACATAAAAAATTATATATAAATTAAAGAGTAAGTACCAGGGACAGGGCACTTGGGCCACAGGATAGATTTCCTGTAGGAGGTGACGCTGCCCACTTTTCTCACTGACTTAACACAATCTTGTATTCTGCAGGCAAGGAGAGAGAGAGAGAGAGAGAGAGAGAGAGAGAGAGAGAGAGAGAGAGAGAGAGACAGACAGAGAGAGAGACAAAGAGAGAGAGAGAGAAACAGAGAGAGAAGAAGAAGAAGCAGAAGGAGGAGGAGGAGGAGGAGGAGGAGGAAAGGAGGGAGGGAGGGAAGGAAGGAAGGAAGGAAGAAGTTTTGCTAAATGACAGCAGTAGGAACAAAAAGGCAAAACAGCCAAGAAATAAAGATGATTGATCTCGCTGGGAAATGAAAGATGAAGTCCAGAATGGGAAAAGGATTGGAATTTAGGAAAAGTAAATGAAAAGTTTCTGAGACAGCAGTACTTGAGATTGAAGCAGCTGAGAGGAAAGCAATGAAATCAGGCTTCAATATGCCTGAGAGTGACCACAGAAAAGGTGTGTATTCAAAGAAAGCTGCATAGGTCAGCATTCAGAGCAGAAGAATATAGACTGTGCAGAGCAGGGGGAGGTCAGAGGAGAGGTAAACTACTCAGGCAAGCTGGTTATAGAGCATTCAAAGCAGAGTGATGTAGAAAATATGGAACAGGGATGTACATTCCCCCTAAGAGCAAGGACAAGAATCTGGGCAGTTTTTCCTGCACTGATTTACTAGATGTCTGACGCTTCTGCTCAGGTTAGAAAATTATATGATCATGTTGGCATAATGCTGCAATTCTCCAAGTGTAGTCTGGAGACCCCTAAGGGTCCACAAGACCCTCTCAGTTGGTCCTTGAGGTCAAGATTACTTTCATAATAATACTAGAGCACTTTAATTTCTAAAGCAGTAAATGTTAACAGCTATAGCCCAAATAAACAGAAGCTCTTTCAGGGAGTCCTTACTAATTTTTAAGAGTGTACAGAGCCCTAAGACAGAACATTTGAGAACCACTGGCATAGTGGAAAGAAGCTAAGATTTTGAGTCAGAGGAAGAGGGTTTGAATCCCAGTTCTGTGACTTAACATTACTGTGACTTGTGTGGGTCCTTTAACCTCTCTGGGCCTCAGTTTCTTCTTTGGTAAAACAAGGGAATTGGACTCAATAATCTCTGAGGTCCCTTCTAGATGTAAAGGTATGACTCTGAGTATGTTTTCATCTCCCTTGGTTTGAATGGAGTAGAACTCTGACCCTTAGGTGTTTGGAGGGAAATTGGTCATAGACATCAAACTGGTCACTGTCTGGAAGGGAGGACAGGCAAGATTCAGGTGCTAATAAGCTCAGAGTCTGGGGCAGGGAGGCAGGATCAGTGAATCTGAGAACCCAAGCTCAGGAGTCCAGAAGAGTGACTTGAGGTTGTACGAATGCTCGTAAGTCTCTATGGTTTGAGGAGTCAGTTTCTTTTCCCAAGCTACCAGACAAATTGTTGTGCGTTGTTGTTGTTGTTGGTATTAGGTTTGTCCTTCATTTTTGAAGAGGACCATGACATCAGAGAAATGATGACATGACTTCTAGTTGACTTTGATTTGAGAGAGGGAGAGTTGTGCAAGGTCACCAGCCTCACTTTCTCCTCCAGAGCCTTCTAGGTCCAGTGGCCAGATATTCATCAGGACAACTGGAGATGGCCCAGAAGGCAATGGGAGACCCTGGATCTTTTATGCTAAGGCCTTTTCAGGTTATCACTTTTGAGTGAGGTAACACCCATTCAGTGAATAGGCCTCTTTAAGAAGTGAGTTGAGGGATGGCCCCTTTAATTAAAAAAAATCAAACTGGGAAAGGAAGACGCTCAGGGTGGCTGGTCAAAAGAGAAATAGTTACTATTGGCATTCACTATGGTCCAGGAGGGCCCAAAATATAGTGAAGTGGAGCTTGGGTAGGGATCTATTATGATTTCATCTATTAGCTCCAGAGTGAAATGGGTTTAAGATTTGGTCTCTGAGGAAAGAAAGAAAGAAAGAAAAAGAAAGAAAGACAAAGGAAGAAAGAAAGAGAAAGAAAGAAAGAATGAAAGAAAGGAAGGAAGGAGGGAAGGAAGGAAGGAAGGAAGGAAGGAAGGAAGGAAGGAAGGAAAGAAGGAAGAAAGGAAGGAAGGAAGGAAGGAAGGAAGGAAGGAAGGAAGGAAGGAAAAAAGGAAGGAAGGAAGGAAGGAAGGAAGGAAGGAAGGAAGGAAGGAAGGAAAGAGAAGAAAGAAAAGGGAGGAAGGGAGGAAGGAATCTAGCTAGGAAACCCCAAGTTAACTGGGCAACTTCTGGCCATCAAAATTTACCTTCCTTTGGAGAGGGTGTGGCCAGAGTGGCCTTTGTTTTCTTTGAGTGACTCAGTTTATCTCATTGAGCCTTGCTGGGCCATGCCTGGGAGCAGAGAACTTCTTGTGTGACCTCTTCCGGGGCAGGAAGCCCAGAGACCCATGCCTGTGATCAGAGAACTTCCTATGTGATGAGTCATGGGGCTGGCTGAGGGGAGGTGTTGACTCCAGAGCCATGCCCTATTGGGTGTTAACCTAGGGGAAGGGGCCAACTCAAGAACCAATCGGCCCTGGTCATTCAGGCGGTGCTTGATGATGTCAAAAACTCAGGCATCTCAGACTACTCACAGATTGTGTCTGTCCTTCATTTTCAAAGAGGACCATGACATAAGGGAGATGATGACATGACTTGCAGTTGACTTTGATTTGAGTAAGGGAGAGCTGTGCAAAGTCACCAGCCTCACTTTCTCCTCCAGAGCCATCTGGGTCCAGTGGCCAGATATTCATCAGGATGACTGGAGATGGCCCAGGATGCAATTGACTCACATTTCAGCCTAGAGAAGGTATAGCAAAATCATTGTAATTCAACATCAAATCATATTTTATGGTGCTTGCAGGTTTCCACACTCACAAGAGCCCTCTGAAGGAGACAATAACAGTGTTACTGTTTCTTTCTTACAGATTGGATGACTGGAGTTCAGAGGAGTTTGTTGCCAATGTTATAAGTCTCCAGAGAAGAGTATTTGGCGTAGATTCAAAACCAGTTTTCCTGCCTCTGACTGTAGCATGTGTCCCTCAACACCAGGGAACAGTGAATGTGTTTCTTTTTTTTTCAAAGTGAAGCATTTTTTTCCTTTCTCTTTCTTTCTTTCTTTCTTTCTTTCTTTCTTTCTTTCTTTCTTTCTTTAATACATTTAGTTTTCAGCATTGATTTTCACAAGAGTTTGCATTACAAATTTTCTCCCCATTTGTACCCTCCCCCCAACTCCAAGATGGCATATATTCTGGTTGCCCTGTTCCCCAGTCAGCCCTCCCTTCTGTCACCCCACTCCCCTCCCATCCCCTTTTCCCTTCCTTTCTTGTAGGGCAAGATAAATTTCTATGCCCCATTGCCTGTGTATCTTATTTTCTAGTTGCATGCAAAAACCTTTTTTTTTTTTTGTTTTTGAACATCTGTTTTTAAAACTTTGAGTTCCAAATTCTCTCCCCTCTTCCTTTCCCACCCACCTTCCCTAAGAAGTCAAGCAATTCAACAGAGGCCACATGTGTATCATTATGTATAACCCTTCTACAATACTCATGTTGTGAAAGACTAGCTATATTTTGCTCCTTCCCAACCCATCCCCCTTTATTGAATTTTCTCCCTTGACCCTGTCCCCTTTCGAAAGTGTTTGTTTTTGATTACCTCCACCCCCATCCGCCCTCCCCTCCGTCATCCCCCCCCCCCTTTTTTATCTTCTTCCCTCTTCTTTCCTGTGGGGTAAGATACCCAATTGGGTATGTATGGTATTCCCTCCTCAGGCCAAATCTGATGAGAGCAAGATTCACTCATTCCCCCCTCACCTGCCCTCTCCCCTCCTCCCACAGAACTGCTTCCTCTTGCCACCTTTATGTGAGATAATCCACCCCATTCTATCTCTCCCTATCTCCCTCTCTCAATATATTCCTCTCTCATCCCTTAATTTAATTTTATTTCTTTTAGATATCTTCCCTTCATCTTCAACTCACCCTGTGCCCTCTCTCTCTATATATATATATATATATGCATATACACATACATATATACATACATACACACTCACATATACATATATATATACATAAACTATATATATATATATATATACATATATATGCATATTGCCTTCAGCTACCCTAATACTGAGGTCTCATGAATCATACACATCATCTTTCCATGTAGGAATGTAAACAAAACAGTTCAACTTTAGTAAGTCCCTTGCAATTTCTTTTTCTTGTTCTTTTTCTTGATTACCTTCTCATGCTTCTCTTGATTCTTGTGTTTGAAAGTCAAATTTTCTATTCAGCTCTGGTCTTTTCACTGAGAAAGCTTGAAAGTCCTCTATTTTATTGAAAATCCATATTTTGCCTTGGAGCATGATACTCAGTTTTGCTGGGTAGTTGATTCTTGGTTTTAATCCTAGCTCCATTGACCTCCAGAATATCATATTCCAAGCCCTTCGATCTCTTAATGTAGAAGCTGCCAGATCTTGGATTATTATGATTATATTTCCACAATACTCAAATTGTTTCTTTCTGGCTGCTTGCAGTATTTTCTCCTTGATCTGGGAGCTCTGGAATTTGGCGACAACATTCCTAGGAGATTTCTTTTTGGGATCTATTTGAGGAGGCGATCGATGGATTCTTTCAATTTCTATTTTGCCCTGTGGCTCTAGAATATCATGGCAGTTCTCCTTGATAATTTCTTGAAAGATGATATCTAGGCTCTCTTTTTGATCATGGCTTTCAGGTAGTCCAATAATTTTTAAATTATCTCTCCTGGATCTATTTTCCAGGTCAGTGGTTTTTCCAGTGAGATATTTCACATTGTCTTCCATTTTTTCATTCCTCTGGTTCTGTTTTATAATATCCTGATTTCTCATAAAGTCACTAGCTTCTACTTGCTCCAGTCTAATTTCTAAGGTAGTATTTTCTTCAGTGGTCTTTTGGACCTCCTTTTCCATTTGGCTAATTCTGCCTTTCAAGGCATTCTTCTCCTCATTGGCTTTTTGGAGCTCTTTTGCCATTTGAGTTAGTCTATTTTTTAAGGTGTTGTTTTCTTCAGTGTATTTTTCAGCATTCTTTGGGGTCTTCTTTAGCAAGTCATTGACTTGTTTTTCATGGTTTTCTCTCATCCTTCTCATTTCTCTTCCCAATTTTTCCTCTACTTCTCTAACTTGCTTTTCCAAATCCTTTTTGAGCTCTTCCATGGCCTGGGACCAGTCCATGTTTTTCTTGGAGGCTTTTGTTGCAGGCTCTTTGACTTTGTTAACTTCTTCTGTCTGTATGTTTTGGTGTTCTTTGTCACCAAAGAAAGACTCCAAAGTCTGAGACTGAATCTGGGTGTGTTTTTGCTGCCTGGCCATATTCCCAGCCAACTAACTTGACCCTTGAGTTTTTCAGTGGGGTATGACTGCTTGTAGAGTTAAGATAACTATGTTCCACACCTGGGGGGGATGCACCAGCTCTGCCACACCAGCACTCTTCCTTGCCCTAGAACCCCCAACCCAGACAGGACTTAGATCTTCAGTAGGCTCTGCACTCCTGCTCTGATCCACCACTTAATTCCTCCCACCAGGTGGGCCTGGGGCCAGAAGCAGCTGCAGCTGTAGTTCTGTAGCTGCCCCACCTCCACGGCCCCTGGGGTGGTAGCCTAACTGAACTCCTTCCACTCCCGCAGCTTTTCCCACTAACCTTCTCTGTTGTCTTTGGTGTTTGTGGGTTGAGAAGTCTGGTAACTGCCGCAGCTCACTGATTCAGAGCGCTAGGGCACGTTCCACCAGGCTCCTGGTCTGGTTGGTCCGTGCTGCCCGTGCTAGGCTCTGCTCCACTCCGCTCTGCTCCCAGTTCCGTGCGAGATAGACCTCACCCAGAGACCATCCAGGCTGTCCTGGGCTGGAGCCCTGCTTCCCTCTGCTCTTTTGTGGGTTCTGCAGTTCTAGAATTGATTCAGAGCCATTTCTTATAGGTTTTTGGAGGGACTTGGCGGGGAGCTCATTCTAGTCCCTGCTTTCCAGCTGCCATCTTGGCTCCGCCCCCTCACGAATGTGTTTCTGTCTTCCCCTTCCAGGTACAGATGATAGAATGTGGATTGTGAACTGGGTTATAGATTCTTTTGCCATGTTTTCTCTGAACTTGAATCCTTCTTAGTGAAATTTGATAAACCACAGAGAACCATGAAAGTTCACACTATGAACGCAGGGGCTGGGGGATGTGCTCTCTGCCCTTGCAGTGGTGGGCCAGGGGGGCATAGTTGAATAACTTTATTATTTTGTTCTCTGGGTTCTTTTTTCTCTTGGGTTCTAAATCTATAAAGCAGGTAAGATAATAGAGGCAGTGGGATGTAATGGAAAATTACTGGCTCTCGAGTTAAGGGCATGGGTTCAAATCTCAGCTCTGGCATACATATCTATACAACCTTACCAACCACTGAGATTCCCTGAGGTTCCAATTGCTTATGTTATATTTCAAGGACTGAATTAGATTCTCTCTAGGGTCTCTTCCAATTCTTAAATCTATGATCCCATGAGAATTGTGGAAGCCAGAACTATGTTTCTTGTTACTATGTAGCCAACAAAGAATGCTACCTGGGTCAGGATCCTTCTGTGAATCCCAACATCCAGAAACTCACCAATGTATGCAGCTGGGGACAAATTAGTGGTGTTCTTACACAAAGGTGAAGAGCATTTTTCTGGAACTGGGATTAAGCTTCAGCAGCCATTGGATGGCAATTCAGACGTCTCTAAAGACATTTTGTAAACGTACATTGTTAAGTGGCAGAACTCTACAGTTAGTAAAGGGAGTTATAGGGTAAACGGGGACTTGTAGTTTGCTGTTGTGAGCCTCTTCTGCTTTGAAGTACCATCTGGGCAGACCCCTCGAACCCCCATTTCCAGGACCTACGTGTCCTCAAACCTCCAAGCCAGAGACATTTGCAGAACTCACAGCACAGGAAATAACTTGCATTTGAGCTGACTTCAGGCTGGGTTTCATGTCCAGAGGAGACACGCTCAAATGAGGAAGTCCCATGAAGAAAAGATGGAGAAGTTCCAATCTAGCCTGAAGGCTCTGAGGAAGCTGAGAGTCTCAGGGATTATTTCATTGGGAGATGTCAGGGGTCCGGTTTGAGACAGGTGGAAGGGGGTGTGTGTGTGCAAGGCTTTATCATAACATCACATGACTCACTCTTGAGAAAGGACTGGGCATCCTTGTGGGCACAAATATCCCTGTGGCCTCTGGAAGTCCCAAAGCGCTCCCAGCCTCCTGCAGTCCAGAACCTTAGAACCTAACATTCTTACCATGAGACCTTTACTTGCTGTTCTTCTGCTAGCTAGCTTGATGATTTACTACTGTGAAGGTGAGTAGCCTTGCCCTGCCTGGTCCTTCCTGGGGAGCGCTGCATTCCCCACTCATCTCCCTCTGGAAGCAGGAAAACTATCGGGTCATTCAGTATAGGTCTCAGGGTATCTCATGCTGTAGGTCACTCTAATTCAAGGAACTCAAAGTATAAGGTATGAAGAATCCACGAGAGGTCATGTAGTCCATTCCCCTGCCTCTCCATGCAGACTCACAAATAGAAGAGCTGCCACATTCTCTCGAGTTCTTTCAGCCTTTGCTCTCTGTGCCGGAGTGTCTTCAGTCAGGAGTTCTACCAAGGATGGGGCATTAATAGATTGAAAGCCAACAATGAGAGATTATGCAACAATCCAAAGCAGTGCCTCTGTCACACTTTCTCTTTGTATATTTCAGCTATTACCATGGATATGATGAGAAAGTTCACCTTAGACCGCATTAGTTTTATGAGAGATCTCCTGCTGACTATAATGGATAAGAAGGAATGTATAAAACAACTAAGTGATGAACAAATGAAATTCTTGAATGAGTTTCTGGTAAGAGCTTTTGCTCATACTGTTATGGTCGTACCTTGTTCATACTTATCTGTTATTTTCAAGCCCAATCCCAGATGTCCTAGATTCCTAGACCAGTCTTCTTATTCCTCAGCTAGGCTGGAGAGCCGAACCCAGTTCCTTTCCTCGGGTTCAAAATCTGAGCCAGGCTCTCTTCTGTGAGTTAGAAAGCTGAGCCTGGCCACTTTCTCTCAGCCGGAGTGTAGAGTTGATCCCTTTCCTAGGATAAGATCCCTGAGCCTGGTTCCTTTCCTTAGATTATGTTCTGAGCTGTATTCCCTTCCTGGGGTGAGGGCTAAGCCCGGGTTCTTTTCTTTCCCCATCTGATAAGCAGCCCAATATGCTTCCAGAATTGGAAAAGGATTATCATGACTTCTAAGGATTTGTGTCATTTGTTCATGGATTTTGCCAAATTCTTCCTTCCTCCTCTCCCTGAACATGCTTATACCAAAACTGAGTCCTGAATCAAAACTGAATCCCAATCTCTGGCTGCTGGAATCCCTGTTTTCTGTGGAATGACTAGAGTAACAGGGATGTAAGAGTTTGTGCTAACTAAATTCCCAAAGAAAGAGCAGAGCCACACCCACATATTTCTCTCTTTTTTAGGAAAAATGGAAGACTATTAAAAAAGCTGTTGCTACCTAGGAGCTTTTTGGAGCTGAATGGACTTCTTGTCAACCAAGGGCCCACTCAGTGTAGAATGTAGACCTAAATGTTGCCTGTGATCCAGAGGACCCCTCCAAAGCTTCCCCTCAATAAAGCAAATGCAATTTATTCCTGAATCTGTCCTCATTTTTAGTTGCTATGTCTGAGATTTTGTGATGGGAGGTAATGGAATCAAGAGATGGCCAAGTGGGTGAAAGGGTACAATTGTTTGAATGTCTTATACAGCATAGCACTTAATTGTTCTCTAAAGCCTGGAGGATCCAACCAATGACCTTTTCATGATGGGCTATGTGAAGGGTATAAGTCACTTAACCTGTTTGTACCTCAGGTTCCTCATTGTCAAACCAGGGGAATGTTCTGGCAGCCATATGTATATTTCCTGGCCTTCCTCCTCAAAGGGTCCAGCTGAAGGACCCACTAAACTTCCAGGCTTAAAGATAAGATTGAATTCTGTAAGAGATCCATCTTCTTCAATGAGCATTGGTCAAACTATGGCTAAGTGCCAGGTGCCATCTTGTGTCCTGAGGGAGACAGAAAGCTTAGAAAAGAACTGGCTCCAGCATTCATGTAAACAACAATTTATTAAATGCATAAGACAGCAGCAAGGTGACTATCTTACAAACGCCCGCATGACAGGTGTGTTAGAGGTGCTGAGTCCGATAGAAGTATAGACCACTTTTTCCAAAAATGTCAAACTGAGTACATGGTGTCATGAAGGATTTGGGGCATGTGAGGCTATGTGTAAGCAGGGGATAATCAATCAACAAACATTTATTAAGCACCTTCTATGTACCAGGAACTGTGCTAAGCTCTGGGATACAAAAGAGGCAAAAGACTTAAGAAGCCAATAGAAAGGAAAAGACTGAAGAATCATAAGGAAAAGGACATGGCAGTTGGATCGTGGATGCAGGACAGAATGAGAACAAAGTGAAGGGAAAGTGATTAGTCTTAGAAACAAAGCAGGATCCTGGTTGCTCTGAGATCGTGGTAAGGTAAAGGTAATAAGACAACAAGTATTTATTAAGTGCTGACTATATACCATGCACTGTAAGTGCTGGGGTTACAAAGGAAAGGAAAGAGAAGACCAGGCTAGGACACTTGAGAAAAGAGGTAACTGGTCAGGAGTCACTGGAAAATAAGATTAGGAGTTAATAAGAGTAGAAAACAGCAGTTATCAAGCATCAGCGCAGGTCTGTGTAAAGAAAGTCCTTAAGAATATTGGCAGAAGGACCTGGAAGGTCATTGGGATGACAAGAAGGTGATGTGGGCTTCAGTGACAAAGCGTCACTGAGAGAATGAGGTAGAGACCTTGTGAGTCATGGAAGCAGGAAAAACATCTCACTCTTCTTGAAATAGTTGGGAGTAAGATGACAGCAACCAATAAACTGCAGGAAATCCAGAAGATGGTGATTCAAATGGTAAAAAGCTCTGAATATTACTCCATATCAAGCCCATGCGAAGGAACTGGAGACATTTTTACCTGGAGGAAACAAAGAAGGGAGGAAGGAAGGAAGGGAAGGTGGGAGAGAGGGAAGGAGGGAGGGAGGAAGGAAATAAGCATTTCTTAAGTGCCTACTATGTGCCAGGAACTGTGCTAAGCACTTTACAAATATAATCTCATTTTTTATAGTTGAGGAAACTGAGGCAGCAGACAGCAGTTAAGTGACTCACCCAGGGTCACCTAGCAATTAAGTGTCTGAGGCTGATTTTGGATGCAGGTGTCCCTGACTGAAGGTGCAGAGCAGCTGCCTCTGAGACTTCATGCATCAGGATCTGAGATGCTCTCATGTGGAAGAGTGATTAGGCATGCTCTGTTTGGCACCAGAGACCAGAAGGATGAGCAGTCAGCCAAAGTTGTCAAGAGACAAATGTAGATTTTGGAATGAGAGCGCAGCACAAGACTTCAGCAGTCATTCAGTCCAACACAATCATAAAAAGGAGTTCCCACTGTAACCTACCTGGCAAGGGGTCATCTGGTCTCTGAAGACCTCCAAGGTCAGAGAACTAACCACCTCTAATGATAGTTTATTGTCCTGTCAGACAGCTCTAATTGGGAGGGAATTTTTCCGGGCCATACCTAGACTCTCATATTGCTTATGGTTCTGCTCGCTGGGGCCAAACAAAACAGGACTAATCCCTCTTCCCATGAGCACAGCTATCACACCCCTCTTCCCTTAATCGTTTCTTCTCCAGCATAAACATCCCCACTTCCTTTAACCCATCATCATATGACGTGGACTCAAGATGCTTCACCATTCTTATTGGCCTCCTCTGGACACTTTTCAGCTTATCAAAGTCCTTTTTAAACTGAGACCCCAAGAATTAGACCCAAGACTCCGGACAAGGGATGGCAAGGACAGAGGACAGCAGCTCTTTCAATGCAGCCCAAGCAGGCAGTAACTTTGCTTTTTTACTGCCTCATTACACTACTAATTCATAGTAAGCTTGCAGTCTCTTAAGAGCAAACTAATTTTAAACAAATAAATTAAAAGTAAAAATGGCTTCCTCTAGATTTAAAATATTTAGGGAGCAGATGGATAGAATTCTAATCTGCCATCCTCTCTTTGAGGAGAGCAGACACTCCAAACTCCTCCCCCTCTTCTGGCAGGAGTGAAAGCTTTCCTTAGAAAAGGATGGAGGGGACATTCAAGGTATATACTCATGCCTCCTTGTGAGCCACATTTAGACAGCTTATGTGGACATACAGATAACCTACGTGGGCAGCAAACACTTTCCATCCAGGATAAATTGAGGGTAATCTCAGAGGGAAGGCACTAGCACTAGGGGAGATAATAGTGGATTTGAGGATAATACATTCTTCATGCATTTTATTTTATTTTTCAATTAACAAAGATCTATTTTCTCCCTCCTATCTTCCATCCCCACTTTGGAAAAAAGAGAAAAAGAAAAAAAATCCTTAAGCAAAAGGATCTCCCACATTGGCCACATCCAAAAACTACATGTCTCAATCTGCCCTCTGAGTTCACCACTTCTTTGTCAGGAGGTGGACAGCTTGCTTCACCATGGGTCCTCAGGAAGTGTGTTTGGTCATTATTTTGATCAGAGGTCCTAAGCCTTTCTTTTTTTGATACGTAAATTCATATTGTTTATTCCCTTAAAGCTATCGAAGCTGGCAAACTTGTACGTACAAGGAGCCAGAGCATAAGTTCTCACTGTCTGAACAAAAGAATGAGAAGGCTTAAATACATTTTAGAATAGTCCCAACTCAGTCCTAAGGCTTTCAGAGATATTTGTCTTCACCATGTTATTGTTATAAAGCAAAAGTTCTCCTGGCTCTGCTCACTTTGCTCAGCACTGATTCTTCCATATCTTCCCAGGTTTCTCTGAAACTATTCTGTTCATTTTTTCCTTATAACACACAGGATTCCATCACTATTTATATGCCATAATTTGTTCAGCCATATCCAACTGGCGGGCACTCTCTTACTTTCTAGTTCTTTGTCACCCTGAAAAGAAGTGCTCTAAATATTTTCTACACATGGGTCCTTTTCCTCTTTCTTTGACTTCTTCAGGATATAGCGTTAGTAGTGGTATTTTGGGGTCAAAAGTTATGCACAAATTTAGTAAGTTTTTGCTCATAGTTCCGACTTGCTTTCCAGAATGGCTGGCTCATTTCATAGCTCCAACAACAATGTATTAATGTGCCTTTTCTCCATAGCCACTAGAGCCATGGATTTTGAGCAGGAAGGAACTTTAGTGCTCCAATCCAACATCCTCATTTTACAAAGGAAGAAACTGAGAGAGTTTAAGTGAATTCCCCAGAACTACACATAGTGTCTGAGATAGGATTGTCTAAGTCCAGAACTCTGGTCACTAGACCACATACAACACACTGTCTCTCAGTCATTCTTGTCTTTCTAACAGATGGCCAACTATGTGCTGTTATAATTACTCACCACAGAGGGCAAAGCAAGGGGAAAGACTTTAGTCTGGAGCATGCAATCTAAGGAGGAAAAGCCTCTTGAATCACATACCTTGTGGTCATAGAAATGACCAGCACTGAAGAGATCCTTCTATTTGGGGCCATTTCTGGCATCTGCTCTAGAAGAGTTACCAAGATGGGAAAAGAGGGGACACTAAAGACAAACTTCTCCAATCCCCCAAGCTTGCAAGAGGAAGCCCTGAGTGTGAGTCCTATGGAAAGGATGTCTGTCACCATGTGACTGGAGGAGATGAAAAAGAAGCTGTCACCTCCCTTAGAATAGTTGTGCGAGGCCATCATTTCCAAAAGCGCCCTTGTTGATTTCAGAACAGTCTTACATAATGACAAGTCTGAGTTTTAGCCTGTGAGGAAATACCTCCAGGTCCCCAGGAAGGAAGTGAAAAAGGAACTTGTATTTTAACAGGGAGACTCGGTTTGGGTAGAAGGTAGAGAGTAGTTGTTTGTCTTGGAAAGTCCGGTAAGGATTTCAGTAAATAGATAACAATCATCTGTTCTCTAAACACGCCTAGGTTGTATATAACATTGGTGCTCAAGGAGGTTTCAGCAAAGGCTTTACAATTGTCCTATTGATTCTGCCTCTGGCTAAGAACTAAAGCCTATTTGCAGAAATAGAACAGAAATAAACTTCAGGATATAAGCCTGGCCTCTTTCCCAGCAAGTGGAGGGAAAACAATGAGGACAAACTCCACTTCCTTCCTTCCTGGCAGGATTCTGCCCATTGATCCCCAGGTTCCGAGTGTTAGAACAAACACATTCACAACAAGTGCCATTACTCTTCCCCGACCCCCAAGATGTGGACATGAACAGAAGGTCTGTAGACCTGCAAGTGCTGACTGCCTTCAAGCCATGGTCCCAAGAGCCAATTCCACTTCAACCAAACCGATTGTGTTATGTCAAAGCAGCTGAGTAGTCTCCTCAAACTCATTGTTGGGGGATTTGATAAGTTAGTTGAAGGAAGCTAGTGTGTTTCTATCAAGAAAGCATCTCATCACTTTACTCATCTGAAGAAAAAAGTCCCAATGACCAGATTTGTCTCCTGCTCAACACCTTTAAAGGGCTCCTTTTGCCTCACTGTTAAAATACAAATTCCTTAGACTGGCCTCGAGTGCCTGGAAGATCAACATAAAATAACTCTGCAAGAAGATCCTCCACAGGACCAACTTTCATTCCTCTGCTAGCTGTGTTTCTCCATGCCCACACCATGCCCACCCACCTCCCCCACACCTTTTTCACTCCCTTTTGTATGTTGTCTTTCCCCGTCAGAGTGCAAATTCCTGAATGACAGGGACTGTCTTTTTTCTTATATGTGTATCCCGAGCCCTTGGCACAGCGCGTGGCACATAGTAAAGACTTAATAAATGCTTGGTGCATTATCTTGTACACAACAATTTAACTCTAATCAACCTCCCGCCTAATTTCACTCAATTTCCTTTTACTCCATAGTCAAGACAACCTGAACACCAAGCTATTCCACTCCTCATGTTTTCTACTCCCCTTCCTCCTATGGATTCACAAAACTGGCCCCTTGCTTGGAATCTACTCCCTCCACTTCAATGCCCAACTCAAGGACCACTTCCTCCATGAAGCCTTTTGTGATCAACCAATGTCCCAATGAATGGATCACTCCTTCGTCAAATTCTTTTTTTTTGAGGGGGGAAGGCAGGACAATTGGGGTAAAGTGACATGCCCAAGGTCACACAGCTAGTACATATGTCAAATGTCTGAGCCCAGATTTGAAATCAGGTCCTCCTGACTCCAGGGCCAGTCCTCTACTCACTGCGCCACCTAGCTGCCCCCCCTTTCTCAAATTCTTAGATCACTTTGTCAAAGCTTCTGCTTTGTCCCTCCTCCAGGTTTTTTTTTGGGGGGGGTGGAACTCCTAGTGAGGAAGCCTCACTATGATTCTGGATAGATATTGACTCTGCAATTTATAGTCAGAGTGGATCAGGCAGCTGAGAGGTTCAATGACTTGCCTAGGGTCATGTATCTGGTATTTGTCAGAGGCAGGATTGGAACTCAGTACTTCCTAGTTCTGAGACTGGCTGCCTCTCTATTCCTGCTGCCTTTTCTGCTTTGCCCTCATCACAGTCTAGTTTCACAAGCTTGTTCTGCTGGTCCATAAAACGTTATAAGATTGAGAAATTCCAATATTTCAGCAGTTATTGAGAAGTGAACATTCGGAGAGAAATGAATTCTTAGGTGATAAAATATTGAAAGCTACAAAAGATGAAGCCTGGAGACGCATCAAAGTTCTTCATGAGATCTTGCGTGCCCAAGTCTGTAGCATGTAACTGCTGGACGCCCCCTGGTGGAGAAGACCAGCCCAGAGATTTCTGAGCATCAGGAACAGCTCTGGGCTACAAAATTTGATCAAGGATGATAAAGACTTATGTGAGAAAATATAAGAATTCCATCGAATGGTCTATATGTATCTTGCTGAATTTTGTATTTCACTTCACCTGATTTCATCATTTCCAAATAATGTAGAATGAGGCACATGTTAGACAATGTGGGGAGAAGGTTCTATGGGGAGAAAAGGGAGGATTCATTGGGAAGTTACTGCAATATGAAACAAGAGCTGCAATAAAGTACCGGGCCCATTTTGGCAGTCAATGTGCGTTATTAAATGCTGTACCATGTGCACTGTGCTAAACTCTAGAGATACAAAGAAGGGCAAGAACGGGGTCCCTGCCCTCAAGGAGTCCATGTTCTGATGAGGGAGACAACATATAACTAACTAGGTACAAACCGAGAGAGAGAGAGAGAGAGAGAGAGAGAGAGAGAGAGAGAGAGAGAGAGACAGAGAGAGAGAGAGAGAGAAGAAGAAGAAGAAGAAGAAGAAGAAGAAGAAGAAGGAGACAGCAACTTTCTGAGAAGGGAGAGAATTAGCAGTTGGGCAGGGTGAGAAACAGTTCCTGCAGAAGGTGGAATTTGAGCTGAGTCTTGAGGGGAGACAGAGAAACTAAGAGGCAGAGGTGAGGGGCAAATCCCACTATTAGGCATCCCTTTAATTTCCAATTCTTTGCCACTACAAAATATTGCTATAATATATATTGCTATAAACATTTTTGTACAAATAGGTCCTTTCCCCTTTTCTTTGCTCTCTTTGGGATATAGCCCTAGCAATGATATTGCTGGGTCAAAGGGTATGCACAGTTTTATAGCCCTTTGGCCATAGTTCCAAATTGTTCTCCAGAATGGTTGGATCACTTCACAACTCCACTGATGGTGCATTAGTGTTACAGGGCATATACCTCAAGGAGGTCAGTGACAGTAAGTAAGTAAATATTCATATAAGTACTCTTTATAATAGCAACAAACCCCCAACAACTGGAAGCAAAGTGAATGTCCACCAATTAGGGCATGACTGGACAAATGGAAGTATATGAACATAAAACAATATTATCATGCCATGAGAAATGACAAATATAAGGAGTTGAGAGAAACATGAGAAAGCTTGACAGGAGTGATGCAGCAAAAGCAACAGTGACTTATTAAGCACCCGCCTGGCACTGTGCCAGGTGTTAGGAATGTCGTTGCTCATCCCTTGTCTTTGGAGGGGACCAATGACATGACAGGGTGATGTCTTCACTTGCACATGAATTAGACTGAAGTGAGGCAGAGCTTTTCAAAGTCATCAGCTGCACTCTCTCTTCCAGAGTCATCAAAGTCCAGTGGTAAGACAAAAGTCAGGACAACTGGCAATGGCTTGGGATGCAGTGGGTGACCTTGGTGTCTTCAATGTCTGACCAAGCTCCACAGCACCTTCTTCAATGGCCTTCATGGCTATTGGAACATATTGTTCTCATGCATCAATTCTGCCAGGGGAAATCTTCACATGCTTGGTGTAGACATCCCCCTAACTCATCGATGGTTTGAGGCTTCGGTCTGGTTTAGCCTATTTGCCAAGGCAGTTTGACTGGAGTGTGGCTGCTGGGCATGCTTCAGCTTCTTGGAGCCACAGGTGCTGGGGGCCACACAGATCAAAGCAAACAGTCCTTGTCCTCAAGGAGCTTATATTCTTCTTGTAGAAAGAAGGGAACAGATCCAAAAGAACGGCGATTACAATAACGTAAATGAAGGCAACGCTGAAAGGTAGAGGACATCAGACTAACTGTAGTGAACAGTTTTTGTCCTAAAGAACGAAGAATGGCAGCAAGAGCGGAGATTATGGACATGGGAGAGGAAATTATGATGTACAATATCACAGGTGTCAGGGCTGTCCAACTTCAGGTTTTTATTGAAATAATAGACAATATATTTTGATTTGCCATTTTAGTGAGAGCTCTCTTCTTTACTAAAGAATTTATGTAAATTTCTATGCTTGTAGGTGGCTGCATGCAGGCCGAGGGCCGCACTTTGGACAGCTCTGACATGTTATCAGACATAGTTGCTCAGCCAGTTTTATTTAAGTGCTTCAGGGTGAATGAAAGTCTTGAGGGTTCATCAGCAGGGCCTGGAGTCAGGAGTTCAAATCTGGCCTCAGACACTGGCCTGCGCCCATGTGATCCTGGGCAAATCATTTAACCTGGCTTGCCTCAGTTTACTCATCTATGAAATGACTGGAGAAGGAAATTGCAAATCCCCCCAGTATCTTTGCCAGGAAAACCCCCAGATGGGGGTCACGAGAGTCAGAAATGATTGAACTGCAACAACGACCCCCATTCTTTTCTTCTTTGCTCTAATTCTGACAATGAGGAAGCTAATCCTTCTACACGTGCCTTAGATCCCAGCCCTCCATCTTCTCCATCAGATTGTCCCCTCAACCATCTACTGGTTCCCTTCTTACTGCCTCCAGACATACCCATGTCAGTCAGTCAACAGGCATTCATTAATCATCTGCTATGTGCCAGACATTGTGCTAAGTGCCTGGGATAAAAAGAAAGGCAAAAAACAGTCCCTGCCCTCAAGCAGCTCCCAGTCTAATGAGGGAGAGAGCATGAAAACAACTATGTACAAACAAGTTACATACAAGAAACATTGGAGATAATCTCAGAGGGAAGGGACTAAAATTTGGGAGAACTGGGGAAAGCCTCTTGTAGAAGGTGGGACTTTAGGTCAGACTCGAAGGAAGCCAGGAGGCAGAAACTAGGAGAAAAAAAGGTGCAAGCATGGGGGGTGGCCAGTGAAAATGCTTGGAGGCTGGAGATGGAGTATTCTGTGCAAAGAAGGCCAGTATCACTGGATCACAAGAATATTGAGGGGAGTAAAGTATAAGAAGGCTGGAGAGGTGGGAAGGAGCTAGGTTATGAAGAGCTTTAGAAACAAAACAGAGGATTTCATATTTAATCTTGAAGATGATAGGGAGACACTGGAGCTTGCTGACCAGGGAAGTGACTTGGTCAGAGCTCCCTGTGGAGAGTAGCAAATGGACTGGAGTGGGGACTGCCCTTCTTCCATCTTCCAGAATGATCAATCAGCAAACACTTACTTAGTGCCTACTATGTATCAGGCACCACACTGGGCACTAGAGGCAAAAAGACAAAAATTAAACAGTCCTCAAAAACCTTAGCTCTTAACAAGGGAAACAAACTGTATGTAAATGAATAAAAGAAAAATTGGGAGTATCTCCCCCATCCTTAGAAAATGTCCTTCACTAGACCCTCCCAAGACAATCCCCTCATGCTGCCATCTTCTGTCTCTCCTCCTTTTCTCACCCAAACTCCTAGAAACAACTATCACCACTTCCTCTCCTTTCACTCACTCCTCAGCCCTTTGCACATTTGCCTCCTAATCTCATCACGCAGCCTGAAACGATTTTCTATACAGTCACCATCACTCTCTCCCTTGCTAAATTTGATAGTCTTTCCTTAGTCCTCACCCTTCTTGACATCTCTGCAGTCTTTGACATTGTTGGTCACTGTCTCTTCCCTCCTCTCCACTCCCCTTCCCTTCCCTTCTCCTCCCCTCCCCTCCCCTCCCCTCCTTCCCTTCCCCTCTCCTCTCTTCCCCTCTCCTCCCCTCCCCTCTCCTCCCTTCCTTTCTCCTCCCCTCCCTTCTCCTCCCTTCCTTTCTATTCCCTTCCCTTCTCCTTCCCTTCCCCTCTCCTCTCCTCCCCTCCCCTCCTTCCCTTCCCCTCTCCTCTCCTCCCCTCTCCTCCCCTCCCCTCTCCTCCCTTCCTTTCTCCTCCCCTCCCTTCTCCTCCCTTCCTTTCTCTTCTCTTCCCTTCCCTTCCCTTCCCTTCCCTTCTCTTCTCTTCTCTTCTCTTTCCTTGGTTTTTGTGAGACTACTCTCTCTTGAGTCTCCTCTTGTTTGACTGACTAGTCCTCCTCAGTCTCCTTGGATAGCTGTGAGGGTTTTCCCAGGCTCTGTCCTGGCCCCTGTTCTCTTCTCCCTCCATACCGTCTCATTTGGTGGCTTTATCAGCTCTGAGTGGTTTCATTATTGCCTCTGTGCAGATACTCTGAGATCTATAATATCTAGCCCCAGCCTATCCCCAGAGCTCCAGTTCTTCTCTCTCACTGCATCCAGGGCCATCTCCAGTTGTCCTGATCTACATCTGGCCACTGGACCCAGTTGGCTCTGGAGAAGAGAGTGAGGCTGGTGACTCTGCACAGCCCTCCCTCACTGAAGTCTAACTTACCTGCATGTCATGGTATCACCTTTCTGATGTCATGGTCATCTTCAAGAACAAAGGACAAACAACAAAACACCACCGAACACCTACTAGACATTTCACACATCCAGAACAGAGTTCACCAACCTCCCCCCTCCACCGGGGAACACCTTTCTTTCAATGTTCCCTATTTCTGTTGAGGGCACCCTCATTCTTCAGATTTCCCAAGTGTGCCACCTTAGTGTTATTCTCAGCTTCTCTCACTCTCCCTCATGTCATGCCAACAATCAGTTGCCAAGCCATGCCTTTTTTATCTGTATGCCATCTCTCAATGCTACACCCACCACATTAGCTCAGTCTTTCAGTCTGACTCTCCTTGACTTTTGTAATAGTCCAGTCCTAATTGGTCTCTCCACCTCAAGCTGCTCCCTAGCTCCAATCTAGTGTCCCCACAGCTGCCAAAGGGATTTTTCCCAAGTGCATGTGGGGCTAACCATGCCATTCCTCTGCTCAATAAATTCTAGTCACTACTCTTTTCTCTGGGGTAAGATATTAATTTTGCTATTTCCATTCATGCCCATTATGCCCTGCCCCCACCATATCTTTCTGGTCTCATTTTCCCCATTCCACAGTTTACAAATTCACCTTCTTTGGTGTTCCTCACATATAACACTCCATCTCCCATCTCCACCACTTTGTGACAGCCATCCCCCATGGCTGGGATGCACTCCTTCCGTATCAAATCCCTTACTTCCTCCAGGAGTCAGCTTACCCACTGCCTTAACCAGTGCTGAGCCTTAACCACCTGGTGCATAGTAGGTGCTCAATAAACATTTACTGACAAACTAATACCTGAAGCCTTTCTTGATCTTCCAAATCAGTGCCCCCAGTCCCAAACTACCTTTTATATAAGGGGTAGCTAGGTAGTTCAGTAGATAGAGTTCTGGGCCTGGAGTCAGGAAGACCTGAGTTCAAATCTGGCCTCAGACACTTCCTAGCTGTGTGATCCTAGATAAGTCACTTAACTTCTGGTTGCTTTAATCCACTGGAGGAGAAAGTGGCAAACCACTCGAGAATCTTTGCCAAAAACCCCCATGAATAATATTAGTATGCTATGGTCCACAGTGTCACAAAGAGTCAGACACAACTGAACAATAACAAAAGTGTACTCTGTATATGCCTGTACACATTTACTGTGTTATTTACCACAGAATCTAAGTTCCTTTCATGTAGGGATTATTTTATTTTTGTCTCTATCCCCAGCACTTAGGACAGTGCCTGACACATAATAGGTGCTTCATAAATGCTGTAAATTAATTTCAAATCCTTGCTGAGGCTAACATCCACGTTCACATGGCCACGTTGATGGCCACACAGGGAAGTCTGACTCAGTGAAAACTCCAAGTTATAGTTGTTTATAAAGAAATATGTCCCTCTTCCCCTGGGGAGAAGGAAGAAGGCATCTAGTTGTTTGGCTTGGACCCACTCACCTTTAGGAAGTAGGTTATGTTCAGTTCTAATCAGGACACTCCCAGCGCACAGCATTTGTTCCCAATGAGGCTTCTCTAAGTACTTCTCATTTCTACCATTTGACTCTGCCTCTGGGGCTCAGCGAAGTTTATTTGCAGAGTTAAGACATATGTAAGCTTCAATCTCATGAACCTGGACTGTTTCAAAATTAGTGGAGGGAAATAATGAATTTGGAGCCAATTCACCTCCCTATTAGCAGACTTCTGCCAGCTTTTCCCCGAGGGATACCTTCCCCAGTTATTGCAAACAAAATTCTCCTGGTCCCATTGGTACCTGAAAAGGATCTTCCTCTGGATTACAAGTCTCCAAGCCTGTGCTAACAATCTCTCATTCCAAACCACATTCCAAAGAGTTCAATCCATTTAAAATAGGCAGACAGTCCCCTAAAGCTTATTTTCATGCAGCCTGACATAGTGAGAAAAGATCAGATGTTTTCACCCATCTTTGGCACTAACCTGAAGAAAACAGTTTTCCTTAAGCACAGCTCTGAGCACATTATTCCTTACTTAAGAGAGGTCGATGGCTCTCTGTTAACTATAGGTTAAAATGCAAATTCTCTTCAGAAGCCTGTTAGTCTCACTTTATTGAGACCTTTTTTACACCCTTTCCTAAAGAAAAAGCATTTTGACAAAGATAACTAGTACACCAGTGATATCTAACAGTGTATGTAGTGTCCACACCTGCAGTCCCCCACCTTGGCCAAGAGGAGAGGGGGGCACATTTTCTCAACTCTTCTCAAAAGTCATTATAATTATACGGCATTCAGTTTCATTTTTAAGATTCAAATTCTCAAGTAGAGAGCATTTAAGGCTCTCCACTATCTGGCCACAAATGATCTTTATAGGCAGATCCTGTTCTGCCTCATTCACTCTACGTTTCAAAGTGGATGACTCGGTTGTTCTATGCACTCACACCAACTAACCCTAATGCCTAGAATATACTTCCTCATTGCCTTGCCCTAGTCAAGTCCTTTAAGGACCAATTAAAGTGTCGCCTCCTCTGTGAAGCCTTTCCTGATCTCCCCAGCTGATCCCTCAACCTCTTTCTGCCTCAGTTTCCTCATCTGTAAAGTGGATATAATAATAGTACCTATCTCACAAAGTGATTAAGAAGAGCAAATGAGTTAATGAGTCAATAAATGGGAAGTGCTTGGCAAATCTTAAAGTTCTCTATTAATGCTAACAATGAGGATGATGATGTCTTCTTCCTGAGAACTTCCAAGAACACTTTGTCTGGATCTCTCCCTCTCCTCATCACATGCTACCTCAAATAGCCTTCCCCCTCAAAGACTGAAAACTCTTACGGATTGCTTGTTCTCTCCATAGACAGTACCTACCACAGAGCACATGTTTAATCTATGTTCAATTGAATTGAACTGAAAAAACTCTAAGTATTTGTCCCCAAGGAGCCACCCAACCTCTGAGCATTGGGTTGTCTTTGAGAGGGGAGGACAGGCATGCCATGGAACACCTCCAAGTGGAAATCATGTTTGTCCTCACAAAGGGCACAGTCAGAGAAGGAAAAAAGCCCTGGGGATCCTGGAGAAGGAGCAGCAACTCCCATTCTGAGACACCTTTGAGTTTTGCAAAGTTCTTTACACCTCAACAGCCCTCTGAAGCAGGTAGTAAAATGCTTATTGTGTCCACTTGGCAGGGGAGGAAGCTGAGGATAAATGAGCTTAACTTCTTCTCTGCCATCATTCTTTTATTTTGTTTTGTTTTGTTTTATTTATTTATTTAATATATTTAGTTTTCAGCACTGATTTTCACAAGAGTTTGAATTACAAATTTTCTCCCCATTTCTACCCTCCCCCCCACTCCAAGATGGCATATATTCTGGTTGCCCTGTTCCCCAGTAAGCCCTCCCTTCTGTCACCCCACTCCCCTCCCATCCCCTTTTCACTTCCTTTCTTGTAGGGCAAGATAAATTTCTATACCACATTGCCTGTGTATCTTATTTTCTAGTTGCATGCAAAAACCTTTTTTTTGTTGTTTTTGAACATCTGTTTTTAAAACTTTGAGTTCCAAATTCTCTCCCCTCTTCCCTTCCCACCCACCCTCCCTAAGAAGTCAAGCAATTCACCATAGGCCACATGTGTATCATTATGTATAACCCTTCCACAATACTCATGTTGTGAAAGACTAACTATATTTTGCTCCTTCCCAACCCATCCCCCTTTATTGAATTTTCTCCCTTGACCCTGTCCCTTTTCGAAAGTGTTTGTTTTTGATTACCTCCACCCCCATCTGCCCTCCCCTCCATCATCTCCACCTTTTTTTTTATCTTCTTCCCTCTTCTTTCCTGTGGGGTAAGATACCCAATTGAGTATGTATGGTATTCCCTCCTCAGGCCAAATTTGATGAGAGCAAGATTGACTCATTCTCCCCTCACCTGCCCTCTCCCCTCCTCCCACAGAACTGCTTCCTCTTGCCACCTTTATGTGAGATGATCCACCCCATTCTACCTCTCCCTATCTCCCTCTCTCAATATATTCCTTTCTCATCCCTTAATTTGATTTTATTTCTTTTATATCTCATCCCTTCATCTTCAACTCACCCTGTGCCCTCTCTCTCTCTCTCTGTATATATATGTATATATGTATATATATGTATATATATACATACACACACATATATACATACATACACACTCACATATACATATATATATACATAAACATATATATATATATATATATATATATATGCATATTCCCTTAGCTACCCTAGTACTGAGGTCTCATGAATCATACACATCATCTTTCCATGTAGGAATGTAAACAAAACAGTTGAACTTCAGTAAGTTCCTTGCAATTTCTTTTTCTTGTTCTTTTTCTTGATTACCTTTTCAAGCTTCTCTTGATTCTTGTGTTTGAAAGTCAAATTTTCTATTCAGTTCTGGTCTTTTCACTGAGAAAGCTTGAAAGTCCTCTACTTTATTGAAAATCCATATTTTGCCTTGGAGCATGATACTCAGTTTTGCTGGGTAGGTGATTCTTGGTTTTAATCCTAGCTCCACTGACCTCTAGAATATCATATTCCAAGCCCTTCGATCTCTTGATGTAGAAGCTGCCAGATCTTGGTTTATTCTGACTATGTTTCCACAATACTCAAATTGTTTCTTTCTGGCTGCTTGCAGTATTTTCTCCTTGATCTGGGAGCTCTGGAATTTGGCGACAACATTCCTAGGAGATTTCTTTTTGGGATCTATTTGAGGAGGCGATCGATGGATTCTTTCAATTTCTATTTTGCCCTGTGGCTCTAGAATATCATGGCAGTTCTCCTTGATAATTTCTTGAAAGATGATATCTAGGCTCTCTTTTTGATCATGGCTTTCAGGTAGTCCAATAATTTTTAAATTCTCTCTCCTGGATCTATTTTCCAGGTCAGTGGTTTTTCCAATGAGATATTTCACATTGTCTTCCATTTTTTCATTCCTTTGGTTCTGTTTTATAATATCTTGATTTCTCATAAGGTCACTAGCTTCCACTTGCTCCAATCTAATTGTTAAGGTAGTATTTTCTTCAGTGGTCTTTTGGACCTCCTTTTGCATTTGGCTAATTCTGCCTTTCAAGGCATTCTTCTCCTCATTGGCTTTTTGGAGCTCTTTTGCCATTTGAGTTAGTCTGTTTTTTAAGGTGTTGTTTTCTTCAGTGTATTTTTCAGCATTCTTTGGGGTCTTCTTTAGCAAGTCATTGACTTGTTTTTCATGGTTTTCTCGCATCCTTCTCATTTCTCTTCCCAATTTTTCCTCTACTTCTCTAACTTGCTTTTCCAAATCCTTTTTGAGCTCTTCCATGGCCTGGGACCAGTCCATGTTTTTCTTGGAGGCTTTTGTTGTAGGCTCTTTGACTTTGTTAACTTCTTCTGTCTGTATGTTTTGG
Organism: Trichosurus vulpecula; assembly: GCF_011100635.1. Lineage (NCBI taxonomy): Eukaryota > Metazoa > Chordata > Mammalia > Diprotodontia > Phalangeridae > Trichosurus > Trichosurus vulpecula. The sequence continues at coordinate 272,210,571 of NC_050578.1, forward strand.
TGTTCTTTGTCACCAAAGAAAGAATCCAAAGTCTGAGACTGAATCTGGGTGCGTTTTTGCTGCCTGGCCATATTCCCAGCCAACTAACTTGACCCTTGAGTTTTTCAGTGGGGTATGACTGCTTGTAGAGTTTAGAGAACTATGTTCCATGCCCGGGGAGATGCACCAGCTCTGCCACACCAGCACTCCTCCTTGCTCAAGAACCCCCAACCCAGACAGGACTTAGATCTTCAGCAGGCTCTTCACTCCTGCTCTGATCCACCCCTTAATTCCTCCCACCAGGTGGGCCTGGGGCCAGAAGCAGCTGCAGCTGTAGTTCTGTAGCTGCCCCACCTTCGCTGCCCCAGGGGCGGTGGCTGAACCTCGAACTCCTTCCACTCCCACAGCTTTTCCCACCAACCTTCTCCGCCGTCCTTGGTGTTTGTGGGCCAAGAAGTCCAGCAACTGCCGCAGCCCACCAACTCAGGGCACCAGGGCACACCCCGCCCGGCTCCTGGTCCGGTCGGTCTGCGAGGCTCACTCTGGGCTCTGCTCCGCTCTGCTCCCAGCTCCTCACCCAGAGACCACCCAGGCCACCCTGGGCCGGAGCCCTGCCTCTCCGCCGTTCTGTAGGCCCTGCAGTTCCAGAACTGGCTCAGAGCCACCTTCTACAGGCCCCTGGAGGGACTCAGTGGGGGAGCCCACACAAGTCCCTGCTCTCCAGCTGCCATCTTGGCTCCGCCCGCCCTCCCCATCATTCTTTTATTGATACTTGGAACCTAGAACTGAGCCCAGGTCCCCGAACTCCTAGCTCAAAGTGCTAGACCTTGTAAGTCACTCCCTATGCCCACAACCCATGAAAAAGTAGCTCCTTTTCTCAGATTCAGGAGGACATCTCTGATTTCCAATATTCTGTCCTTCTGTTTCCATGTGGCACTGAATTCAGATAAATCCCAATATCATTGAACAGGCCAAGTCAAGGAGCCAATAAGGAATAATCTATTGAATGAATGAATCACAGAATTTAGGAGCTGGAAATAACCCTAGTGGCCAAATGTCCATACACATCAAAGAAATCCCTACTCTAACATCCATTGGAAGTGGGCGGTCTTCTAGTCTTTGCTTGAAGCCCTTCAAGGATGGGAAGCCCACCTCTTCTTTTTTATATTTATTTGTTTTCAGTTTTCTACCTTCATTTTCATAAGTTTTAAACCACCTTTACTTGAAGTGAACTGGTGCAGTGGATCGAGCACCATGCCTGGAGTCAGGAAGATTCATCTTCCTGTTCAAATCTGGCCTGAGACACTTACTAGCTGAGTGAGTCTAGGCAAGTCATTTAAACCTGCTTGCCTTAGTTTCCTCATCTGTAAAATGTACTGGAAAAGAAAATGGCAAACCATGCCAAGAAAACCCCAAACAGAGTCATGGAGAGTCAGACACAACTGAACATGACTGAACAGCAACAACAATCATTAAGAAATTCTTCCTGATATCTAACCAAACTCTGCCTTTTCACAACTCATCTCCAGCGTTCCTGGCTCTCTCCTCTGAGGGGGTGCCTATAAATTGAGGAATGATGCAACAAGTTATGGCACAAGAATGCAGCAAAATATTATTGCACCATAAGAAATGACAAAATGTCAAAGAGAAGCTTGGGAAGGGTTGTATGAACTGATGAGTGAAATGTGCACAACCAGGAGAATAATTTATGCAATAATAATAAATTTATAAAGAAAAACAACTTTGAAAGACTTGGGAATCCTGATCAATGCAACAACTAATCACAATTCAGAGAAAATAGCCCATTAGTATTTATTAAGCACCTATTATGTGCCAGGAATTATGCTGAGCAGAGTTAATCACTAATGATGAAGCATGCTACCTATCTACTTGGTCCTGTTCAAGAATGAAGGACAAACACAACAACCTATCTACTAACAGAGAGGTGATAGGTTCAAGATGCAAAATAACACCTACATGTTTGGACGTGGCCAACGTAGGCATCTTTGTTACAAGGGATTCCTTTTTTAAAATCATTTTTCCCCAGTGCTGGCGGTTTTGGGAGAAAGGAAAGGAATAAGAATGGGGTAGAGAAAAAGGCACGGGGAGACAAAAAGAAAAAAAGCAGGTAATCGAAACATCATTTTTAAATGCACAAAAAAGAACCAGAGAAAGGCCAGAAAAAATCACAGACAAGAAAGATAATTTGAAAGTTTCAGGCTAAATTATACATTACAGAGATCCTTGGTTTCACGTACAATTTTCTTCTGTTGTACTATGCGTATGGAAACACCTATTATATTTGGTGTTTGTTGAGTTGAGAATAAAAAATAAATAAAACAATCTGGATTGGGAACTAGGGACTCTGGAATGCCAGTCTGTCTGAGAATCCTCTAGCCTGCCCACCTACTCTGCTGCCCATGAAAGCATTTCTTTTCAAGGAGATCAGTTCTGGCACTCAAAGGAACCCAGAGGATGTGAGTAATCTTGGCCAGAAACGACAAAAACTCTGACCCAAGTGTGTCTCTTTTCTGTTCTGCCCTTTGCTAAAGTGCTGGCTGACCCCAGTGCACCAAATTCATCCATTCTCCCAGGCAGGAGCCGAGTTTTCCAAAGAACAGCATGTAGTGAGGAGAAAGCAGGTACCTCAGGGTATTCAGGGGGAAGTGTTTTGGAGAGATCAGACTGATCATATCTAGGGTTTTATAGTCCTTTAAATAGGAGATGCAGCCTCAGACATCTGCGTGTTTGAGCTCACACAGCAATCTCTCTGGATGGCATTCTCATCTCCTGGGGCAAACACAATCATGGGTCACCTCCTGGTCATGGGGATTGGAGGAAAGTTGGGAAGGTCCCACAAGAAGAACTTTAAGATGTTCATGCAGGCCGTGGCTCTGTGGGGGTGACAGGCAGTGAATACAGGGATAATGTAGGAAATACATCACCACGGGGAATCTCATTCTATTGAAAAGTCCCCAATGGGGCAAGGCAGGAGTTGTGCACCAAGCATGATAACCAGCTCCTGGGGTGAGACTATCTGGGGATCAGCAGGGAGAGCTACCAAGCTACCAGGGGCAGGCAGAGGCCTCGGAGAGGGCTTGTCCATTGCCCTCCACTTTCGAGGACTGGAAAAGAAGGGACCTAAGGTCTAGGCGCTTGGGGGCCTGACGCCACATTCTGAGCATTGCTCAGACTCTTCTGGGGACCTCATCCCCAGGGCCCTGGGAGGGTAAGAGCCAGATCCTGAGCTGCTCCAGAAGAGCAGGAAAGAGGAGGGGAACTAACTCAGTGATCCCGAGTCCCAGGCTCCAAGCCTGGGAGCTCATCAGGATGATACTAGACTTCAAAGATGCCTGCAAGTCCCTGAGCCTTGAAAAGGAAGCTTCTTTCCCCAGAAGATGTGAAAACTATGCAAACTGATGAATGATCTCCTAACTGTCTCCAGTAGGTTGCAGCCAAATTAGGACAAGCAATGATAGCTGACATTCATACGGCCCTTGGGGCAGCTAGTGGTTCAGTAGATGGAGCACCATGCCCAGAGTCAGGAAGACTCCTCTTTCTAAGTTCAAATCCAGCTTCAGATACTTCCAAGCTGGGTGACCCTGGGCAAGTCACTTCACCCTGTTTGCCTCAGTTTCTTCATCTGTAAAATGAGCTGGAGAAGGAAATGGCCAATGGTTCCAGTATCTTTGCCAAGAAGACTCTTACAGCAGTTGTGAAGAGTCAGACACAGCTGAAACATGACTAAACAACACCACGTAGCCCTACTCTGCACCAGGCACTGTGGTAAGCATGTTATTATTATTGTCTCACTTGGTCCTCACAACAACCCCGGGGGGTAGGTACTGTTACTACCCCCATTTTACAGATGAGAAAACTTAGGCTCCGAGAGGTGAAGTGACTTGCCCAGGGTCACACAGCTAGGAAGTACCTGAGGCTGGATTTGAACTCGGGTCTTTCTTTTTTTTTTCTTTTACATATACAAAGATATTTAATAATAAAATATGCTTGTTGAATCAACTGGATGAGCAGTCATGGTAAGGATGGGCTGGGATGCGTGTGTAGGGGACTGAGAGCCCAGAAGACAAGCCCGTGACCCTGGGTCTCTTCTTTCTGCCCTAACCGTGCTTCCCCAACTCCATGCTCTCTTACAGTCCGTGGCCATGTCCATGGAGATTCATAGTGGGCACTGGTTTGGGGCGATCTTGTCAATGATGCAACAGCTGTCATATTTGTAGGAGGAGGTAGGGTGAAAGTGTTTCTGGATCGTGCACCAGAAGATGCCCTTGCAGCATTCACAAGTGATGCATTGGTAATGATAACCTGTGGCCTTGTCTCCACACACAACACGCTGCTCATCTTTGTCCAGGTAACTAGGGATGTACCCTGATATTCTGGTGTTCAGGGAACATTGGCTGGTCTTTCTTTTCTGCTTGCCATCCAGTGGCCTCGGCGTGGCAAGCTGGGCTGTGCGTGGCGGTGGGCGGAGGGTAGCTCAGCATTGGTGCCTGGGGGTGGCCATGGGGGATGAGTGGGGCCAGGGTCCCCCCACCTCCTGTCCCCTGCTGTGAGTTCGAGTGAGAGAAGGGGAGGGGGGACAGGTGTGGCAGCCCTGTGGCTCATCGGGCAGAGGCTACGACTGTGAACTCGGGTCTTTGTGACTTCAGGCTGAGAGCTCTAACCACTGCACCACTCAGCTGTCTCAACTCACACACAAAGTACTTTCCTCTCAGCAACGCTGTCAGGTGGCAAACACCTGTATGTATGCCCATTTTACAGAAGAGAAGACTGAGACTCCAGGGCTTGGAAGATTCTAGATCCTTGGTAAGCGCTTACTGACTGATTGACATCCCCAGTGTTGACAAGGAGTGTTTCTCTCCCAGGCTCTGAGAACAGAAGGTGGGCCAGAAGCTGGACTGACTTCTTCTACCAACTCTTCTCTGATGGAAGCTTCTAAGCCTCGTGGACCCACTGAAATACACAGTGGGGACCTATAAATGAGATTCTCCAGTCCTTGCCTTTTCTCTACGGGATCGTGCGAGGGCCTCAGGTCCCTTAAGCTCTTTGTTCTTCAGGCTCCTCGCTGACAGATGGGGTCTGATGGTGCTGCCCAGGGAGGCAGGGGGTCAGCACAACAAGGTCTGGTCTGGACAATGAGCTTTCAAATTCATGAACACTTCTCCCTTCAAGGTTCTCAGGACTCTGGGCAGCATCACGCCCATTTTACAGATGAGAAAAATGGAGCTCAGCAAGTTTAAGTGACTTGGCCAGGGCCACACAGTTGGTAAGGGTCATTCAAACTCTGGTCTCTCCAGGGTCCAAGACCTGCTTTCTATTAACCTTATTGTCTTGCCTCTCAAGACAATCTCCTGATAAATGGTCAAAGGATACGAACAGGCAGTTTTCAGAGGAAGATATCTATAGTCACATGAAAAAAAGCTCCAAATCACTATGGATTAGAGAAATGCAAATCAAAACAGCTCTTAAGTACCACGTCTCTCCTGTCAGATTCGCTAACATGACAAAACAGAAAATGATAGATGCTGGAGAGGACGTGGGAAAATTGGAACACTGTCACATTGTTGGTGGAGTTGTGAACTGATCTAGCCATTCTGGAGAGCAATTTGGAACTGTGCCTAAAGGGCTATAAAAAAGTGCATACCCTTTGATCCAGCAATACCACTTCTAAGGCTGCATGCCAAAGAAATCACACAAGTGGGAAAGGGACCCATATGTACAAATATTTATAGCAGCTCTTTTTGTGGTGGCAAAGAACTGGAAATCAAGGGGATGCCCAACAATTGGGGAATGGCTGAACAAGTTGTGGCATATGAATGTAATGGAATACTATTGCGCTATAAGAAATGGGGAAGATATGGACTTCACAATAACCTGGAAAGATTTATGTGATCTGATGCTGAGTGAGAGGAGCAGAATCAGCAGAACATTATACGTGATTGCAGACACACGGTATCTGTGATGACTAACTTTGATAGACTTGGCTCTTCTCAGCAATACAAGATTCTAAGACAGCTCCAAAAAACTCATGGTAGAAAAAGCTATCCACATCCAGAGAAAGAATTATGGCACCTGAATGCAGATTGAGGCAATCTCTTTGCTCTCTTTTCCCCTTCTTTTTTGGTTTTGTTTCTTCTTTCTCATGATTCATTCCATTGGTTATAATTCTTCTTTTCAACTTTACTATTGTGTAAATGAGTTTCATGCAAGATATATGTAGACCCTATATCAGATTATATGCCATCTTGAAGGAGAGGGAGGAGGAGAGGGAAGGGGAGAAAATTTGGAACTCAAAAACTTGTGGAACTGAGTGTTGTAGACTAAAAACAAAAAATAAGTTGAAAAGACAATCTCCTGGCAACAGTGGCCATGCTTCTTTGTCCCTGTCTTTGTGCCCCTAAATAAAAGCCATCCACCCAGGGTCCTTCCACCATCACTGTGGATGGAAGGATCAGACAGAAAGTGACCAGAATGGCCACCCAACCAGCCCGTGGTGTCAGGAGTGAGAGAGCAGGGTCATGTGGTGATCCATGCTAGAGGGGCTAGGGGGCAGATCCTTTGGATGGAGGAGGACACTTTGACAGTGTCTCCTGTCAAGAATATCAAGTCTTTGTCACTAAGGAAACGCACTTGACACTTGGAGCTGTTGACTCAGTTGTCAGTTTTGTCTAGCCTCCTGGGCTTCCTCTTCCTCGGAATCTGAAGGCAGCAACGGGAGACCTTCTTTTAATATGTTTAGCTCTTGTTTTAACCTCCCACTTGGTCTAGTGGAGGGTGGGGGCACCTTCTGCCTCTGGACCCCAAACCTTGAAAGCCCAGTCATTGCCCTCTCCCAAGAAACAACCAAGAAAGAAATGATCAGAGTTCCTAGTCATATGAGAGGAAGAGCTGAGGCTCCAGCTGCCTTCAGCCAGGGATTTGTGCCCTGAGGAGACCCAGCCCAGTGAAGGGGTGCCATGGGGAGGACATGGAGAGGATCCAATCCAGCCTGGAGGCCTGGGGAGGAGCTTCATTGAGAGATGCCAGGGGTGGGGTTTGGAAGGGAGGAGGTAGGGACTGTACCAGGCTTTCCTATGACATCACCTGACTGAATCTTGGGGAGGGGCTAGGCAGCCTGCAGGACACAAATAGCCCCATGGACCCTGCTAGTTCCAAAGCACTCCCAGCCTCCTTAAGCCCAGAGCCTCAGGAGCCAACCATTTCTACCATGAGACCTTTACTTGCTTCTCTGATGCTGGTCATGCTGGCTGCTTGCTGCTATGAAGGTGAGTGGCCTTGCACTGAGGGGAGTGAGAGGAAGGTTGTATTTCCCATCCATCTCCTCTGGAAGTGGGAAAACTGCAGTATAAAATGTGGAGCTTTTCAGCTTAGAATTTAGGGTATTTCTTGGGGTCGAACAAAGATTCATAGATTCATAGCTAGAAGGGCCATTTGGGGACATCTGACTCACTTCACAAATAAGTAAACTGAGGTAGATAAAGGATAAGTCACTGTCCAGGGTCATACAATCCAGGAGCATCTCAAGAAGGATTGGAACTTAGGTCTGCCTGACTTGACATCCAACACTATATTCATTAGTCCACACAGCCTCTTCAAAAACCACCAACAAGAAGCTCAAAACAAGTTTTCAGGAGTTCCTAAAGAGTTACCTTGCCCACTCCCCAGCCTCCGTGCAGGACCACATCTCCCATCATTCTCACAAAGGAGAGGTCTCCCCAACCTCCCTTCTCTGCTTCTGCTTATTTAAGTCAGGAATTAGGTCAAGGAGAGAACCAAGGGCTTGCCAACAAGGAAAGACTATGGGACTCTCCCCAAGCCACCCAGCCTCTCCCCCTGCCTCATGTATTTCCTCTTTATGTCTTCCAGCTGATGCTTTGGGGTTTGATCTCTTTATTACTAAATTCGGAGGTGAATTTAAAACTGTGATGGAGTCTGTACAGAAGAATAAAGAATGCCAGGAAAATCTGGATGCAGAATATGGGCCATTCCTTAAGCTATATGGTGTAAGAGCTCTCTTGTTTACTTCTCTGCTTCTATTGAGCCCCACCCCAGACCTGCAATAGATGGTGGATGGGGGAATCAACAGGATGTAAGGATTCATTGGCTCAGATGGAAGGATGAAGGAAGAGCCATAGAAAGTATGAAGGAGGTGTATGAATGAGTGAATAAATGAAAAATCATCTATTAAGCACTTCCCAGGTACAAAGTGCTGGGGGAATAACCAGAAAAGCCAGATGGCCCCTGCTCCTTAGGAGTCCACATTAGAATAAGGGAGACAACATACATTGGGGATTTCCACATCAGGGCAGAGAGAAAGGCCCACTGGCTGCAGCAACACAGTTGATAATAATGAGTCTTCTTTCTTTTTTACTTTTTTTTAGTTTTCAATATTTACTTTTATAAGATTTGGAGTTCCAAATTTTTCTCCCTCCTCCTCCCCAAGACAGCAAGCAATCCAATACAGGTTACACATGTACAATCATATTAATCGTATTTCCACATTAGTCATGTTGTGAAAGAAGAATCAGAAAAAAGGGGAAAACCACGAGAAAGAAAAAAAAATGAGAAAACAGTATGTTTCCATCCGCATTCAGACTCCATAGTTCTTCCTCTGGATGTGGACAGCATTCTCCGTCATGAGTCTTTTGGAGTTGTCTTGGATCCTTGCATTGCTGAGAAGAGCCAAGCCCATCATAACTGATCATCACACAGTGTGGCTGTTACTGTGCACAACGTTCTCCTGGTTCTTCTCACTTCACTCTGCATCAGTTCATGTAAGTCTTTCCAGGTTTTTCTGAAATTCACCTCCTCATCTTTTCCAACAGCAAAATAGTATCACATTATAGTCGCATACCACAACTGGTTCTGCCATTCCCCACTTGATGGGCATTCACTCAATTTCCAATTCTTTGCCACCACAAAAAGAGCTGCTAAAATTTTTTTGTACATATGAGTTCTTTCTCCTTTTTAATGACCAATGCATCTTCTTTCATATCATGTGCATTAGAAATAATTGCTGTTTCTGTTGTTAGGTCTTTTGATGGTGCCCAGAACTTTCTTTTTTCAGATTTTCAGTAGTTGTAGCATCCGGGATCATTGGGGTGAGCTAGAAGCAGGGCCAAAGATATTGGGCAGGAGGTGCCACTCTTTTTGAGGCTCCTTGGATTTATCTCTTCATCCCTGGCAATTGTTCTGTGATTGATGTCAACAGTGGAGGGCATTGGGACCCCTTTTCCATAAGAGTTGCTCCCCTTAATGAGAGGCCAGGATACAAGCAGAGTAAATGGTAATTGGGGAGGAAGGGCTACCATTCTTGGGAGTCTTGGACTCAGGTCCTTAGTAGCATCTGAGTAGAAGTGGCAATCAAAATGTTTTGGCTGGCCTGGCACATACTCCTGAAAGGTAACTTTCTGGTTCAGCTAGGCTGGCTTGCCTGCCCCATTAGTGGCAGTTGGTCTGCAGTAAGCACAGGTGAGAGATATGCTCTATGCTCCTTGACAGGGAAAAGTGGGGGATGTTTAAGGGGAAAGGACAATCCCATTAGACATCTCATGCTGGAGGAGATAATAAGCCATCCAGGTGGAAGTGTCTCATAGGTCATTAGATATAAAAGGCTAGAACTCAGCTGAGAAGCAATGACTAAAGATATCATATGGAAAGCATCTGCACAGGGGTAATGCTTGGAAGCTGAAAATGATATTTCCAGGGAAGATGGTGCTTTGAGTTTGAAATAATTGAGGAATTATAAGAGGTGGAGGTGTGGAGGGGATGCATTCTGAATATGGGAGGATCGCTGTTGCAAAGGAGGAGGAGCATGGAATGAGGGAAGCACGAACTGGCCATTGGCTGAAATATAGCATGCAATACATTTAGAAAGATATGCTGGAGCCAGGTTCTGAAGGACTTTAAAATCCAGGTACAGGAGTTTGTGATAAGGATCATGAAAAGATGGTATCAATAGCTGGTCTGGCCACTAACAGAGGAAGCACCATTGAAAGAGGGGGATAGAATGGGCTGGAAGCATCAGAGAAGAGTAGGGAGTTCGCCCATCCTATCTTCTAGGTCTGTGACCCTGGGGGAGTGGAAAAAGATCATCTATTCAGGCATGTCCAATCAGGGAAGAGCATTGGTAACTGAGAAGCTGAAGAACATCAAGACTGAGGACCCAGCACAATGGTGGGAATGGAGACCATGTCACAAGAAGGTCAGGTGAAGGAACCAGGGGATGTTTAGCCCAGAGGAGAGAAAATTTGAGGGCAAACAACATCATAGTTGTGTCAGAGTGTTCACTGCCATGTGATGGAGGGGTTGGACAGAAGAGAGAATGAAGAGCAATGGGTGGAGGCTGCAAAGGGGCAGATTGGGGTCTGGATGAAGAAAATACCTCCTACAAATGAGGGCTGTACAAAGGGAGATATTCCTTTGGAGACAGGAGCTTCTCTCTCACTGGAGGTCTTCAGGCAAAGTGGTTGCCTACTTGCTGGACAGCTTATAGAGGCAGCCTTGATCAGGTATGGCTGATCAGCTGGCTTCAGTGGTCCTGCAGAATTCATACACAACTATAGAAAGTGTGCTTAATGTCAAACACAAACCTTTCTAAGGAGAGGCTCCATCCAGTCAACAGCTTCCACTTTTCTGCCTACGTCTCCTTCTGAAAACCCAGGATTATATGTTATACCTAAGAATAATGAAATAAAGTATGATATCTACAAGAATGCAATGGAATTGAATCCTTCTGAACAAAATTATCCAGAAATATTGCCCAGTTTTTGTTAATCCTCTGTTTTTGAACAAAACAGGACCCTACTTAAGCAAAAGACTAGAATCCTCTCAGGCAATCAAGCAAGCAATCACCAGATAGTCATTAAACCCTTATTATGTGCCAGGCACTGTGCTAGATGATGGAGACAAAAAGATAAAATGAAAATGACTGCCCTCCAGGAGTTTACATGGTATCTGTGGGGACAGCAGGCACACATGGAAGCATGTTTGGTGTATTATACAAGGTAAATGAGTGGGGGAGGGAGGCAGATGTACAGGGACTAGCAATTAGAGGAAACAAGAAAATCCTCATGCAGAAAGTAGCAGCCACCTTTCCCACCCCAAAGTAAACAGCCTTTGAATGGTGAAAGGGTTTGTCTCAGGCTAGAACATCAGGCACTACCACTCCACTTCAACTCCACACATACACTCTAAAACCTGTAGTGCTACATGGAAGCGCTATAAATGCTTCCCAACATCACCTGGTGAAAGTGAGATATCAGCACCATGGTCAAGGGCAGCAGGAAGCCTGAGAGTATTGTTCAGCCCTTTTTCAGTCCTGTCCAACTCTTCATGACCCCATTTGGGGTGTCCTCAGCAAAGATACTGGAAAGTCATTTCTTTCTCCAGCTCATTTTACAGATGAGTAAACTGAGGCAAACAGGGTGAAGTGAGTTGCCCAGGGTCAAACAGCTAGTACATATCTGAGGCCAGATTTGAACTCAGGAAGATGAGTCTTTCCAACTCCATGCCTGGCACTTTGTCCACTCCAGGGATTCTTAAACTTTTTCTACTCAAGGCCCCTTCAGCACTTCTTAAACTGTGGGTCATGACCCCAACACCACCTAGCTGCCAGAGTCCCAACAGTGCTGGGAGCTTATCAGCCAACACTCTGGTAGAGACATGGTATGACTCCTCAGAAGTGATCTGTTCTGTGTTAGGGGCTTGCCATGAAGTGGCGATCTGAAGGGGGAAACAGTGGACCTCACTATGTAAAGTTTTATCCTGGACAATATGGTGCGGCAGCAACACTACTGTGAGTCACTGGAGCTCAGGAAGAATGTAACTCTTTTGCCAGAGTCCCTAGGAGTTTTCCCTAACATGCATATGTCCCTCTGTGTTACCCCCCAAAAGCCAACAAATGAATGGGCATTTTGGTCTATACTGCCTTTCTTCTCAGAGAATCTCTAAGATTATGCCTATGCTTGAGCTATGTCTAGTTGCTAGGGCTTCAGCCATCTAGTAGTAGTTCATTCTGTGATGAAGTGTCCATCTTGAGCCTTTCTAGGGGCACATTTCTGACAGGGCACCTGTGTGAGGCTCCCCCAATCATGCCAACATCAACCTCAGGGATGGTTTAAGACTTCCTGATGACATCTAAGAGCAGAAAGGGAGTTTAGATGCTATAGGCAGAAAGTAAATGCTGAGTCAGAAATCTCTCTGAAGGGGAAACTGAGGCACTGATGAGAAGAAAAGTGATTTTCCAAAGGTTATAGGACTAGTAAGTGATGGAACCAAGACCAGAGCTCAGGCTTCCTGTCTCTTCCCACTCACCCAGCTCCACTGACTATAATGCCATCCTGGGTGCTTTGGGAATAATTAAATGGCCAAAGCAAAGCAAATACTTACATATGGCAAACAGGCAAAAGGTGACCTTGGTGTGTGTAGGGGTGATATGGAGGGAAAGAAGTCATTCTGTCAACAGTTAGGAAAAATGATAATAAATCAAGTGGACAGAGAAAACATGGAGTTTATGACAGGAAGAGGATTGACATTTAGGAAAGGCAAGTAAGGAGATGCTAACATGAAGACACTGCTATGAACGCAGCTGGAGGGGAGGAGGGAGCAGGAAGGATGTGCAGTGTTGGAGGACAGTGTCAGAAAGGACTTTGTCGAAGTTTTGAATTTGCTGCAAGGCAACATCAATGAGCCAGCCCTGGGATGTGTCTGCCAAAGAGCTTAATTCCATTGAAGGTTACCTGCATAGCAGGACAGAGACACTAGAACAAGTGAGATCATCCTCCCACTGTCCTTTGCCCTGGTCAGACCACATCTAGCGGGAGGGAACCTAGGCAGACCTGTGATACTCAAGCAATTTTTGTCCCAGGAAGCCCCAGACCCCACATTGGAATCCACTGCTTTGGAACCACTCAATATTTTGAAATAATGAAAAGGGCTCTTCAGTTGCAGTGGCATTGGCCCATTGGTCACCATGGTTTCAAGTCAGTAGACTTTGGCTCAGACTTCAACACCTGCTAGTCACATGGAGATCCTCTGGGGAGCAACAGTGCTATGTATCATTCTACCTGCTGAGGCACATACACTTCCTCTTCCGGATGCTCTCATAATTATAAAGTGTTCCTTCCATGGGGCCTCAGTTGGAATTTCCAACCTTTGCCCTTGCCCTTGCTTCTCTCTTCTGGGCCCATACACAACGAGGCTAATCCTTCCATGTTCCAGCCCTCAGATAATGGGCCACAGCTCTCCCAGCTTCTCCGGGAAAGACATACCCAATTCCTTCAGCTGAGCTTCATGCAGCCTGCTCACCACACTCACTCTACTGGTTGCCTGTCAGGATGCTCTCCAGCACCAGTTACCCCCTTTCTGTTCCCCATCTGCGTGGATGTTCTTCCTCTCCTCCTGTCCCCAAGTCACAGACTGAGATGATGGGTCGGGCTCCTCTCCAATGGCTATAATGCCATTCAGCAATGACACTTCTTCCTTCAAAGGACATGCAAATATGTGTGTGTGTGTGTGTGTGTGTGTGTAATATGTGTGGATGTACACTATCACAAACTATTGCGTTTGGTTTATAATGGTCTTCTTAACATATCTTTCTTAGCTTTTTTTAATCGTGATTTCAGGTTTATAAAATGTTTTACACGTTACCCCATTTGATCTGAACAACTACCTACCCCTTCAATGCGATGTCCCTCATCGAGGCATGAATCCTGAAGTTCCAAACTTTTCCCCTCACATGGCTGGGAACTGTGATCTTTTCTTCTTTCTCTTGGTCGTTGGTGGGATGAGGGCAATGCCTGGGCTGCCCCTTCAGGGCCTGAGCGCCCAGAAGTAGAAGGACCCCCTTCCATTAGACCAAGTGGGAGATCCCAGAATATGTGTCAAAATATAAAGCCTACTTCATCAGGACACCAGGCAATTTCTTGATGAATTACCACCTGTTCTCCTTGCCCTTACTATAATTATATGTGCCAGAACCATAATTCTCAAAATTCTCTAAGAAACATGAATAGTTGCCACCTCCATTGTGGTTTTTTCCTGTTCTGCTCACTACCCATTAGTAGGGAAAAACATCCCCACAGGGGCTGTTCCCAGGAATGCCAATGTTATTCACAAAGCTGCCCCTTGGACTCAAGAGTATGGCTTTTCAGGAACAAACTTATTCACTTCAATTGGACAGCCATTCACTAAGCACATGCTGTATGTCAGGTGCTGGATTTAAGGAGATGACAAGCAACATTTTCCCTTCCCTGAAGGAGCTTACAATATTTGAGAAAGAATATGACATTCAGAGAGAGGCTTTTCATATTATCGTATGATGGGGAAAGAGAAGGGTGCTCTGGGAAAAAATCTAAGGAGGGAGCTATGACTTTCAGACGGGGAAACCAGGGAAGACTTCACCGAGGAGGTGACTCCTGAATTGTACCTTGAATGGTAAGAGATGAGAAGGAAGTGCATTCTAGGCTTTGGGAATGGCGTGGGCCAGCATAAGTAATTGTCCAGTTTGGAAAATGGAATGACTGAGTGAAACTAGGCCAGAAAGGTTACTTCCTGGTAGCCAGATTTCAAAGAGCCCCAAATGGCAATATGGTCAATAGGGAGCCACTGATTTTTCTTAAGCAGGAGAGTGACATGGTAAAATCCATGCATTGGGGAACATGATTTTCTTTGAGTCAGACAAATGGAGACATATTCAGGTAAAAACATCTGTTTTCTTCCAGCTCCATGTCAAACCCCATGACAATGACATCAACAAGACTGTCCATGTCATTTTCTATTCATGGTATTACATCTTTGGAACATAGTTTTAAATCAGAGTCCCTTGGTTCAACCTTAGAGACCTTCCATTCATGTGCTAACGATTCTAAGGGGCCAAAGGAATTTTGTTTACCATAACTGGGGAAGGTAGATACATTTGGGGGACAGTTCTAGAACCACACTATTTAGGAGGTAAAGGAGGTCCAACCTCACTACTTCCCTCCATTCTTTGGAAATAGCCCAGATGCGAAGGGCTGAATTTTATGTATTTCTAGCTTAGCAAACTGAGGTGAGTGATAAAAGCCAACAGAGGAAATGGAATGTACATGTTGAAACCTCATTAGGCACAGATGTTACTTATGAGCTGGATGTGTCCTCACTCCAGATTATTATTATCTATGTTGTAAAGTCTTTACAAGATCTCCAAGGCAAATGGCCAGACTCCTTCTCCCTTCTTTCCATGAGAACAGGTGACTATTTCTTTATATACAAGCTGTAACTGTGAGTTTTTACTCCAAGGAGAACACTTTTGAAAAGGCTGACCTTGCACACTACTCTGAGGACAGTGGGTTTAGTTTTTATTTGTCTCCACCAAAGTTATCCTTTGTCTTACACCTTTCCTAAGGCGCCCATCTTGCAGTAAAGCTGATCTGACAAAGAGGGAGATCTGATTCATAGCTTGCTGATAAGGAAATGCCACCCCCCCCAAGAACTCCTGAGGACAAGAGAGAGGAGTCCAGCTGTCTGTCTTGGGGACTCTTGTAAAGACTTCAGTAAATGGAGATTAATAATTTGGAACTAGGGCACTCCCCAATTGCACACATCATTTTGTTCTCAAAAAGGTTTCCACAAGTTCTTAACATTTCCACTACTGACTCTAGTTCTGTGCATGGTGAATCCTGGTTGTGGAGCTAGAACATGGGAAGTTTCCAAAATAGAAGACAAAAATAATGAAGTCGGACTTTATTAATGTCCTTATCGAAAGCTTTGCAAAATGCTCCCCAGGTCACCCTCTTCCCTCTTGACTGCATATATAATTCTCATTGGCCCCATTACAAATGGCCCCAAAGGATCTCTGCATGGCCCTCCAAGCCAGAGTTAACTCTCTGATTCAAAATCATGTTGCAAACAGCCAATTCCACTAATATCCAAGGATGCAAACAATCCCATAACCTTATTTTCATAGTTTTTGACTTGGAGATGGAACAAAACTGATGATCCCAATTGCATTTATCTCCTCTCTGAATGGAGAAAAGGCACAGAGTGACGGTGTCAGTCCCCTATTCAAGAAAGGTCAGTGGCTCCCTGTTGTCTAAGGGACAATATGTCAATCTGTCAGCAAGCATTTAATAAGCACCTACTGTGTACCAGTGCAGTAATAAACACTGAAAAGATGAACTTTTTAGCTTGGCATTTAAGATCTTACTCCATCTTAATATTTGTAAAGTATTTAGCACAACGATGAACACATAATAGGTGCTTAATAATTACTTCCGCCCTCCTCTTTCATCTGGCTAAAGAAATTGACCCATCCAGGTTCATTTGCCACTATTCTCCATCAATCAAACTGGCTTCCTGATCTCATCCTACCACCAACCATTCTCACAGGCCTCCCTGAGTCCAAGAAGGTGCCCTTTCCTCTCCCCCTACTGAAATCCTCTGCATTCATCCTGCTAGGCCCCATTTCAGGGTCCCTTCCTCCATAGAATTCTCCTAAACCACTTGCTCCAAACAATCTTCCTGTCTCCACATTTCTCCTCAGGCCCCTTGTTGAGATCTCCACCTCCCGGCTTCCCTGGCTTCCGTCTAGTCTCAGCTAAAGTCTCACCTTCGACAAGAAGCCTTTCCAAGGCCTCATTCACCTTAGTGCCTTTCCTCTGAAATGATTTCCAATGGATTCTGTACATAGCTTCATTGTTTATAGTTGTTTATGTGCTGTCTCCCCTATTTGACTGTAGACTCCTTGAGGGCAGGGATCGTCCTTTGTCTTTCTCTGTATCCTCAGTGCTTAGCACAGCGCCTGGCACATAGAAGGTGTTTAGTCAATACTTGCTGGATCTCTCCTTCACCCCATCACACCCTGTATTATCTCTTTACATGCCCCATCCCAGCAAAGGGAGGTAGCTCCTTGGGGGTAGGAGCTGTGATATTTTTTATTTTTGAATTCTCAGAGTCAAACACAGGGCAAGAGCTTATTGGCAGGGAGCTGCATTGAACTGAAGAAAACACAAGCATTGTCCTGAATATCAAAGCCTTCTGGGGATACCCTGATAAGTATACTCAGTGTGAATATCTGCCCTCACTCATTGGGGGTGGGGGTTTGGGGAAGCCTCAAGGGTTCTAGAGGCAGCAAAAAGCCTCTACATTTGTATAACAAAGTGCTTTCCTCCCGACATTCCTAAGGACTAAGGACTGTATTCGGTTCTATTTCACAGATACAGGAAGAAAAAGGCTTAGAGAGCTTACGGATCTGTCCATGGTTCTAGAACAAGTGTCAGACATAGGATTCACACCCAGTTCTCCTGACTCCAAGAACAACGAATTTTCTTTTTTCTTTTTAAAACCTAAATTTCCTAGACATAACCAGCAATATGGCTGAATAATTGTCATCTTCATAGTTCTCTTGAAAAAAAATCTCTAAAGAAAGGAATTCTGTACCAGAGGCAGCAGATGACACAGTGGATAGAGCACTGGGCCTGGAGTCAGGAAGACCAGAGTTCAAATCCAGCCTCAGACACTTGCTAGTTGTGTGATCCCAGACACGTCACTGATCCCCAATTTGACTCCATTTCCTCACTTATAAAATGGGGTTAATAATGGCACGTACCTCTCAGGGCTGTTGGATCAAATGGCATCATATTTGTAAACAAGACTTAGCACATGTGCCTTGCACATAGTAGGTGCTATATAAATGCCATTTCCCTCTCCTCCCCCTCCCCAGGTATAATTTCAGGTGGAATCACAAGATTAAAAGACACACAGGTTTTTTAAATGTCATGAACTAACCCTGGAAAATTTTAATACTTAGGATAATAAGAAGAAAGGAATAAGCAAGCCAAGGCAAGAAACATCAAACTAAAAATATTCATAAGGCACCAAAGACCAAGACAGAGAAAATGGAGACCTCCAGGCTAGAGTCACATAAGGATTCCTCAGGAACCTAAGCACCCGAGGCTGTTACATACCCAATGGGAGCAAAGATTGAATGAGGTCATTGCCAGCCAGGATATTCCATCTGGGATCAATGACCCCAGGAAGGCTGTAATGACTGATAAATGTGCAGGCTGCCTGAGATTCATTTCTTTTCATGTAATTTTATTCTTCTCAATAAAAGCAATCTATTAAACACTTCACCTTCAAGTTCAAATGCCCACTTCTTCAGTGTGAGGACCACCAAGGCTATTTTGCATCCCAATCCGTCAGATGAGGTCTGTGTAAAGTGCATGTCACAACATCTGGCACATCATAGGTTCTTAAATTCTTGTTTAACTAGTTAGTTAATGAATGCTTAATAAATGCTTCCCCCTCTATGGCTTCCACTGACAGCCTTGGAGAGGCAGCTTTCCTCAGATGGCAGATGCTAGACATGTAGTAGGGGAGACCTGGGTTCTGTGAGACCTCCGGTAGCTGTCTGACCTTGGGCAAGTGTTTTAATTTCTCTGAGCCTCAGTTTCCTCACCTGTAAAACAGACATAATACTACCTACATCACTTTCCTCACAAGGTTGTGGTGAAGCTAAAATAAGAGAATATAAGTAAAATGCTTTCCAAACTTTTAAAGCATTAGACCAGTCCATAAGTATTTACCACTTACTAAGTGACTACTATGTACCAGGCACTGACTACATAAAAATGTTAGCTTATGCTATGGTTGTTTGTCTGAGAAGCTCTTTCAGGAAAAATGCATGAGCCAACAGCAAAACTTGGTAATGAGCCTCCTGGTCCCTAAATAGCAGCTTTGCAGTTGACAGCTGCCCCACCTTCCCATCCCTACTTGGGGGGATCAGCTGGCAATTGTGTTCTGCTGGCCAACCCTTCAATAACCCCCAAACATTTCCATATCATATGAGACACCAGAAAAGTACTGTAGGACTGAGAATCTACATCAAATTGTGATTACAAAAACTTTTGTTAGATTTTTGACCCAAATAAATTCTAAAAGCAGAAACAAAAAAATAACCCACTGGCAGATCCTGCGTTCAGATTTGGAGCCTGTGGTCATTGTATCAAGCAGTTTGGTGAGTGTAAGAGGCCCAGTTCTATTATAATTATAATAATAGTCATAGCTAATATTTACATGGGACTTTAAAGTGCACAAATTTCTGTACGTGTTTTCTCATTTGAGCCGTGAATTCTTTTCATGGAAAAAAGGCTGAATCCATGAGCACAAATGTGTGAGATTTGCATAGAGCAAGTAAGTTCAGCATATTAAATGAGATGAAAGGGGATAGTAGAGAAAGGAGGAATGAGATGAAAGGAAGAATGAAAGAGGGAAAAGGGGATGCTGGAGAGAGAAAAGTTTGCAGGTATTCCCAGAATACAAAACCACCTCCCCCTAGGGCAGCCGTGGGAATAATGTTTAGTTTGTACAATTAATCTTGCAGCTGCAGAAGGAGGGAAGTGCTCAGAGATCCACATGAGAGTGGAGGTCAGGTTAGGAGCCCTGGGTCAGAAAGGAAGCCTGCAGAGGCATGGAAAGAGTCTGTGGTTCTCAAAGATGGAAACTGAGTCCCAGGAAGGAAACGGATTCATTTTGTATAAGTTTTTCTTGATGACTTGGGTGTTTTTTATGTCACATAACTCCCTCCTTCCAGAGAGTTATTTAATAGAATAGTATTTTTAAGGGCAGCTAGGTGAAGCCGTTATGCACAGAGTGCTGGGCCTGGAGTCAAGAAGAGTCTTGAGTTAAAATCCAACCTCAGACAATTACTATGAATGTCTAATTATATGCAGTATATGTAAAACCACACTATGCACACTTCTACTTACCAGTTCTTTCTCTGGAAGTGGAGAGCATCTTCCTTCACGGGTACTTTATAGTTGATTTGAGTATTTATAAGACCCAAAACAACTTAATCATTTACAGCGGTTCTTACGGTATACAACGTTCTCTTGGTTCTGCTCACTTCACTTTGCATCAGTTCATGTAAGTCTTTCCGTGTTTTTCTAAAATCAGCCTGCTCAACATTTCTTAGGCACACCAGTATCCCATCACAATCATGTACCACAGCTTGTTTAGCCATTCCCCAATTAAAGGACATTCCCTCAATTTCCAGTTCTTTGCCACCACAAAGAGAGCTGCTATAAATAGGTTAGAACACATAGGTTCTTTTCCTTTTTCCTGGATCACCTTGGGAAACAGACCTAAGAGTGGTAGGGCTGGGTCACAGGGCATATACAGTTTGGTGACTCTTTGGGCGTAATTCCAGATTGCTCTCCAAAATGGCTAGATCAGTTCACAGTTCCACCAGCAGTATATCAGTGTCCCAATTGTTCTACATTCCCCCCTAGCATCTGTGATTTTTCCTTCTATCATTTTAGTCAATCTGACAGGCATGAGATGATATCTCAAAGTTGTTTTAATTTGCATTTCTCTAATCAGTAATGATTTAAAGCATTTTTTCATATGACTGTTTTTCATTTTGATTTCTTCATCAAAAAACTACGTATTCATATCCTTTGACCATTTATCAATTGGGGAATGACTGATATTCTTATAAATTTGATAAAGTTCTCTATATATTTGAGATTTTATACCTTTATCTGAGAAACTGTCTATAAAATTACAAATACACATACACACAATTTTCTGCTTTTCTTCTAATCTTGGCTACACTGGTTTTGTTTAAAAAACACCTTTTTAATTTAATGTAATCAAAATTATCCATTTTACATCTCACAAGGCTCTCTTCTTTATTCATAAATTCTTCTCCTATCCATAAAACTGATAGGAAATATATTCCGTGTTAGTCTAATTTACTTATTATATCTTCCTTCATATCTAGGGCATAAATCTATTTTGACCTTATCTTGGTAAATGGTGCTCCTTTTTCCATGCCCAAATCAGTTTCAACAGTCAATTAGAACACTGGATGGAAGGAGCACACATCGCCACCATGTGGTTGATGGACCCAACTGCTATCTACCAGCCTCAGCCTCCCTGGAAGTAGGGGACTGTCTTTTTACAGGCATAGTTCAGTTCCTCTAGTGCTATTTCAGAGCTGGAAGAGACCTCAGAGATCATCTCCCTTGTCATACTGGGGAGCAAAGGGCAGAATTAACTAAAAGATTCCTAAAGTTCCTTTTGACCATAAATGTTCAGTCAATTGAGCTTCTGGGGCTGATTTAACCCTTAGTCATATCAAATCAAATGACATAAAAATATCAAATGACATATAAAGTGATTTGTAAAGTTCTATAGAAATCTTAGGTATCATTACTATTATCATTATTATCATTATAATAGCTGATGGAGAAGAAACAAACACACTTCATGGTTTGAAGACCCCCATGGCAGTAGGTTATATCTGAGATTTCTCAAACAGAGGAAGACTAAGCCTAAGCTGACTCGCACCCTGTTCTGAAGTTGAGTTCCTCACCCTAGCCCCAGCCCTTGCCCTTATTCTCAGGCCCAAGATGCCCAAACACTGGACATCTAACTGGAATGATGTTAGGGGCCGTCCTGACACCAGCACCCTGTTCATTCAGGTTCAGTTTGGGAACAAAATGAGACATTCATAAGTCGTTGGACTCTTGAGAAGGAGAGATTTACTTTGCCCTGACACAGCAAGGATGTGGAACAAGGATACTCTGACACTTAGTTTCTATAGACCAGGCATCCTTATCTCCATTAAGAAATCTCTCTGGTCAGCATTTTCAGAGAGAGAGAGAGACAGACAGAGAGACAGACAGACAGAGAGACAGAGAGACACAGAGACAGAAACAAAGAGACAGAGAGAGTTCAATGAGGTGAAATCAATAGACCTTGGCAACAATGGATATAGGAGCTGAGAGAAGGTGAGGGCTCAAGGAACACACCCAGGTTGTGAGCCTAGGGGACCAGAAGACTGAAGGCGCCCTCAACAGGAATAGAGATATTTGGGGGGAAAGATAATGAATTCAGTTTTTGACATGTTGAGTTTAAGATGACTACAAGACATCCAGTTTAAGATCCCTAATAGGCAGTTGAAGACTCAAGACTAGGAGTCACCAGAGAGCTTAGAGCCAGCTAAGTAGATTTGAGATTGATGAGCATAGAGATAATAATTGAATCCATGGGAGTCTTGAGATCACCAAGTAAAAAGTATGGAGGCAGAAGAGAAGTGGGCCAAGGACAGAGCCTCATGGGACCTCCACGGTTAATGGGTATGAGTTGGACAAAGATACAATAAAGGAAACTGAAGAAAGGTCCAATAGGTAGGAGGAAAACCAGGATTTCATGAGAACTCAGACAAAAGAGAATGTCGAGCAGAAACAGAGCCGAAAACTACAGAGATGTCAAGAAGGATGAGGACTGAGAAAAGGTCAATGGATTTGGCCATTAAGAAATAATTAATGAAGATGAAATTGCAGCCATTATTAGGAGTTATTTTGCCCAATTAAAGGTCAATAAAACTGATAGTCTCAACGAAAGGGATGAATATTTACAAAAATATAATTTGTCCAGATTAACAGAATAGGAAATAGAATACTTAAATGACTCTAGCTTAGAAAAAGAATTTGAACAAGCCATAAATGAGTTCTTAAGGAAAAAATCCCCAGGACCAGATGGATTTCCAAGTGAGCTGTACCAAACATTCAAAGAACAATTAATTGTAATACTATATAAACTATTTGAATAAAACAGGCAAAGGAGTCCTACCAAATTTCTTTCATGACACAAATATGGTGCTGATAGCTAAACCAGGAAAAGCAAAAACAGAGAGAAAAAAGTATAGACTATTTTTCCTAATGAATATTAGCACAAAGGAATTTTTAAAAATTGCTAGCAAGGAGATTACAGCAACATAACACAGAGATCAAACACTATGACCAGATAAGATCCAATTCCTGGAATGCACAGCTGGTTCAATATTAGGAAAACCATCAGCATAAATGCTCATATTGATAATAAAAACAACAAAAACTATGTGACTATATCAATAGATGCAGAAAAAGCTTTTGACAAAATACAACACCAATTCCTATTAAAAACACTAGAAATCATAGGAATCAATGGAGTCTTTCTTAAAAATGATAAGTAATATCTATCTGAAACCAAGAGCAAGCATTATCTGTAATGGGCATAAACTAGAAGCCTTTACAATAAGATCAGGGGTGAAGCAAGGATGTCCATTATCACCATTATTATTCAGTATTGAACTAGAAATGCTAGCTATAGCAATAAGACAAGAAAAAGAAATTGAGGAAATAAGAACAGGCAATGAGGAAACAAAACTATCCCTCTTTACAGATGATGGGAGGGTATACTTAAAGAACTCTAGAGAATTAACCAAAAAACTTGTTGAAAAAAAAATTAACTTTGGCAAAGTTGCAGGATATAAAATAAACCCACAGAAGTCATCAGCATTTCTCCATATTACCAACAAAATTCAGCAACAAGAGATAGAAAGAGAAATTTGATTTAAAATAACTGCAGCTCATACTATAGAAAATACTTGGGAGTCTGCCTGCCAAGACACACACAGGAACAACAAGAACACAATTACCAAAAACAAAAATCCAACAACAAAAACTTTTCACACAAATAAAGACAACTCTAAACAACTAGAGGAATATTAACTGCCTATGTGTACGCTGAGTCAATATAATGACAATGACAATTCTATCTAATTTGTTTATTCGGTGCCATGCCAATCAAACTTCCAAAGAATTATTTTATAGAGCTAGAAAAAAATAACCAAAGGGTCAAGACTATCAAGGAAATCGATGAAAAAAATGTGAAGGAAGGCAGCCCAGCAGTACCAGATTTCAAACTATATTACAAAGCAGTAATCACGAAAACAATCTGGTCCTGACTAAGAAATAGAGATGTGCATTGGTGGAATAAATTAAGTATATAATACGCAGTAGTAAATAACCATAGTAATCTAGTGTTCGATAAACCCCAAAATCCAAGCTCTTGGAGCAAGAACTCACCATCTGACAAAAACTGCAGGAAAAAAAAACAGGAAAGTAGTCTGGCAGAAACTAGGTATAGACCAACCTATGGGGTGGACCATGTATGAAGAGAAGCTCAAAATAGGTACATGATTTAGACATAAAGGCTCTTATCAGAAGCAAATTAGGAGAGTATAGAAAAAAATTACTTGTCAGCTCTCCAGATAAGAGAAGAGTTTATCATCAAACAAGAGATAGAGAGCATCACAGGAAGCAAAGTCGATTAATTTTTATTAGGTAAAATTAAAAAGGGTTTGCACCAACAAAACTAATGCCACTAAAATTGGAAGGAAAGCCAGAAGCTGGGGGTGGCATAGAGTTTCAGCAAGTTTCTTCGATAAAGGCCTCACTTCTCAAACATATAGAGAACTGAGCCAAATTTATAAAAAAAAAATATCATTCTCCAGTTGATAAGTGATCAAAGGATAAACAGGCAATTTTCTCTCTTTTTTTAATTTATTTTTTATTTTTAGTTTACAACACTCAGTTCCACAAGTTTTGGGGTTCCAAATTTTCTCCCCTTCCCTCTCCTCGCCCTCCCCCCAAGGCAGCATGTAATCTGATATAAGGTCTACATACACCTTCACTTTAAACTTATTTACACAATAGCCAAGTTGTAAAGAAGAATTATGACCAATGGAATGAATCATGAGAAAGAAGAAACAAAACTGAAGAAGAAGAAAAAAAGAGAGCAAGTAGTTTGCCTCGATCTGCATTCAGAACTCATAATTCTTTCTCTGAACGTGCATAGCTTTTTCCAACATGAGTCATTTGGAGCTGTCTTTGAACCTGGTATTGCCGTGTCTATAATCCTGTATGATGATCTTCTGGTTCTGCTCCCCTTACTCAGCATCAGTTCATATATGTCTTTCCAGATTATAATAAATTCCTTCTGCTCCCCATTCCTTATAGCACAACAGTATTCCATTCCATTCATATACCACAACTTGTTTAGCCATTCTCCAATTGATGGGCATCCTTTTGATTTCCAATTCTTTGCCATGACAAAAAGAGCTGTTATAAATATTTTTGTATATATGGGTCCTTTTCCCACCTGTTTTATCTCTTCGGGATACAGCCCTAGGAATGGTATTGCTGGGTCAAAGGGTATGCACATTTTATAGCCCTTTGGGCGTAATTCCAAATTGCTCTCCAGAATGGCTGCATCAGTTCACAACTCCACCAACAATGTAACAGTGTCCCAATTTTCCCACATCTTCTCCAGCATTTATCATTTTCCTTAAATAGGTAATTTTCAGAAGAAGAAATCAAAGCTATTAATAGCTATATGAAAAAGTGCTCTAAATCACTAATAACTAGAGAAATGCAAATTAAAATAACTCTGAGTTGTCACCTCACACCTATCAGATTAGCTAACATGACAGAAAAGGGAAGTGACACATGCTGGAAGGGATGTGGAAAAATTGGGACACTGATGCATTGTTGGTGGAGTTGTGAACTGATCTAACCTTTCTGGAGAACAATTTGGAACTATGCCCTTTTAACCAGCAATAGCACTACTAAGTCATTATCCCAAAGAGATTTTAAAACAAGGGAGAGAAGGACCTACATGTACAAAAATATTTAAAGCACCTTTTTTGTGGTAGCAATGAATTGGAGACTGAAGGGATGACCATCAATTGGGGTATGGCTGAACAAGGTGTGGCATGATTGTGATGGAATACTTTTGTGCTGTAAAAAAAAAATATGGAGGGGGAGCAGGTAGGTAGTACAGTGGATAGAGCATTGGCCCTGGAGGGAGTTCAAATTCAAACTCAGACACTTATTAGCTGTCACTTGACCCCAGATTGCCTCAAAAAAAATAATGAAGGAGATAGTTTCAGAAAAACCTGGGAAGACTTACGTTAACTGATACAAAGTGAAGTGAACATTGTACATAATAACAGTATTGTAGCAGTGCGAGACACGGCTACTTTGATCAAGACTATAGAACAATTCCAACAGACTCATATTGAAAAATGCTATCCCCCTCCAGAGAGAGAGACAGAGAACTAACTGATGAATCCCTAGGTGCAGACTGAAGCACACTCCTTCCACTTTATTTTTCTTGCTTTATTTTTTTTCAAATGATGAATATGGAAATACATCTTGCATGACTTCACATGTATAATGGGCATCTTACTGCTTGCCTCCTCAGTGGGTGGGGAAGAGGCTGGAGGGAGGGAGAGAATTTGGAACTCAAATTTTTAAAAATGAATTTTTTTAAAAAAGAGAAAAGTCACTGGTAATTTGGGAGAGAGCAGTTTCAAATGAATGACAAGGTCACAGAGTTAAGAAAAGAGTGAGAGGAGGGGAAGTGGAGGCGCCTGTGGCAGATGGCCTTCTCAAAGGGGTCTGGACACAAAAGGCAGAAGGGATACGGGACGAGAGTGAGTGGGGCTGGAGAGACCAAGGGGGGGTTCTTGAGGATGGTGGAGACACCGGCATGTTTGTAGGCAGTAGGGAAGCATCCAGTCGGGAGAAACCGAAGATGAGCGAGAGTGAGGATGATGGGGGGAGGGGCAATCTGCTGGAGAAGAGGGGACGGAATGGGGGCGCAACAATCCTGGCAGGAAAGTTCTATTACTGCTCCTCCTTTTACAGATCAGGAAATGGAGGCAGATATAGTTGGGGGGTTTTTAAGTGACGCGGCAGGGCCACCCAGCTAGGAAGCGGCTGAATTTGAACTTAGGTCTCCTCCCTGGGCCTCAGTTTCTCCAGGTACACTATGGGAGTCTGGATGCTCCTCGTCCTGGAGGTGCTCCCTGCCCTGCCCGGCCAAGGGAAACTTCACCGTAATTACCACCACCACCCCGCAAAGGTGCGAGAAGAGAGACTTAACCGTAAGACTCTCCCTCCGCTGCGCCTGCCCGGGGCAGAAGACCGTAATCACTCCTCTGGGATATCTGTAGTGGGAGATGCTTACCGTAATTACCTGGGGAGTGCCTAAACGCACTCCCTCCCCTAGCCTAGCCTAGACGCCTTTACCGTAAAGAATCCATGGAGCTCCCAACTCCCCACCCCCACCCCGAAGGATGAGCAGGATGAGATAGGGCATGACAGGCTGACGCCCACACCTGGGCGCCAGGCTAGGGGCTGTACCGTAATCACTCGCTCCCCTGCTTGCGGAAGGGTTTACCGTAATGATACCCTTAGGCTTCCATTCTGTCCTGGCGTTCAGGGGCGGCGAAGAGAGGCTGTACCGTAACGACTGCGAGGGGGCGCCCACGAGCCTCTACCGTAATGACTGCGGGGGGACGCCAAGAAGCCTCTACCGTAACGACTCCGCGGGGGCGCCAGAGCTCTATCACCGGCGGAGACGGCAGACACTAGTCCCGTAACTGCCCTCGAGTCGCCCCGTAAGGACTCTGCTGGGGCACCTCCCCCTACCGTAATGATCCCCGCGGGCTTGCGCCTCGTTTGTGCGCAGGCGCAAGAACGGTTTTCACCCGCGGCCGCCTCGGGCGCTCTCATTCCCGGAGGAGCACTTGAGGTGAGAGGCTGCGGGCCCGACGCCTGAGGCCGTTGGGGCCGCCCTTGGTGAAGGGGGGGGGTTGGGAGGGGGTCCTGAGGGCCTGGGTCTTGGGGGAGCCCCTAGCCCCAAATGGGGGGAGGAGCAGGGCGCAACCCCCAACCCACTGGAGGAAGGGACCCCTGTGGTGTTGTTGGTTATTGACAAGTTAGTTATTGACAAGTTAAAAAAGTTCTCCCGCCCCCCTCCCATCTCAGTCCTCCCCCTCTCTCCCCTTCCCATCTCAGCTCCACCTCCTCCCTCTCTCCCTCCCCCGTCCCATCTCGGTCCTCCCCCTCTCCCTTCCCCCTCCCATCTCGGTCCTCCCCCTCTCTCCCCTCCCCATCTCGGTCCTCCCCCTCTCTCCCCTCCCCATCCCGGTCCTCCCCCTCTCTCCCCTCCCCATCCCTGTCCTCCCCCTCTCTCCCCTCCCCATCCCTGTCCTCCCCCTCTCTCCCCTCCCCATCTCGGTCCTCCCCCTCTCTCCCCTCCCCATCCCGGTCCTCCCCCTCTCTCCCCTTCCCATCTCGGTCCTCCCCCTCTCTCCCCTTCCCATCTCAGCTCCACCTCCTCCCTCTCTCCCTCCCCCGTCCCATCCCGGTCCTCCCCCTCTCTCCCCTCCCCATCGCGGTCCTCCCCTTCTCTCCCCTCCCCATCTCGTCCTCCCCCTCTCTCCCTCCCCCGTCCCATCCCGGTCCTCCCCCTCTCTCCCCTCCCCATCGCGGTCCTCCCCTTCTCTCCCCTCCCCATCTCGGTCCTCCCCCTCTCTCCCCTCCCCATCTCGGTCCTCCCCCTCTCCCTTCCCCCTCCCATCTCGGTCCTCCCCCTCTCTCCCCTCCCCATCTCGGTCCTCCCCCTCTCCCTTCCCCCTCCCATCTCTGTCCTCCCCCTCTCTCCCCTCCCCATCCCTGTCCTCCCCCTCTCTCCCCTCCCCATCTCAGTCCTCCCCCTCTCTCCCCTCCCCATCTCAGTCCTCCCCCTCTCTCCCCTCCCCATCTCAGTCCTCCCCCTCTCTCCCCTCCCCATCCCAGTCTTCCCCCTCTCTCCCCTTCCCATCTCAGTCCTCCCCCTCTCTCCCCTTCCCATCTCAGCTCCGCCTCCTCCCCCTCGATCCCTCCCCTGTCCCATCTCAGGCCTCCCCCCCACCTACACCCCACCCTCCTGAGTGGCCTCCCTGTCTCTGCCTCTCCCCCTTTCAGTAAGCCCTGGCTCTCCATCACCTCCAGGAGTGCTCAGCTGCTGCCTGAACTAGGCTCCTTTTTCCTAGTTTTAGTGAGTCTACTACTCACCCTGTGTCCCCCCACCCAACTTGGTAGTTACTATTAATATATTTTGTTTGTTTTTCTTGTATCCCCAGAGCATGGTGCCTGGTCTATCATAAGGGTTTAATGAATGCTTATTGGCCATCTGATGGGGACTGATATTGGAATGGGAGCTCCTGAAGGATATGGACCCTATTTTTGTCTTTCCTTGTATCCCCAGGGCTTACCACTGTCCCAAGCACACAGCAGGCACTTAATAAATGTTGAGTGACTTTTTTGGTCAAGGAGTCATTCCCTGGGCAGGTAGCCCTCTTCTCAGAATCATGTTTTCAGTCAGCAGGTACAACCCAGGGGATAGTAAAGGAAACCAGAGATACTGAGGGACAGCTGTCAGTGTGTGAAAGACACCCCAGGTTAAAGATTCCCCCTCTGGGGTCCAACAGAAAATCCCTTCACCATCTGCCCTGGTCAGCTTCTTGATTGGCCTTTCTTTGTATCCCTAGCTCCTGGCACTGTGTCTGGCATGTGGTAGGCGCTTAATCAATGTTTATTGACTGACCGGCTGATTAAGGACAGGGATTTCTTTGGCCAGTACCTGGATTGATTCAAGCCAACCTTTACAACATTTTTTTTCCTTTTTTTTTTTTTTGGAGGGAGGGGTGTGGATTCCCTGCATGGAAACTCCCTCCACTGAAGCAGATCAGTCACTTCAGCAAATAGAATGATTAGAAGACCAAAAATGTGTGCCAGGCATCGTGTGGGGGGCTGGAAACAGAAAGACAGAAGTAAAACAGGCCTGCCCTCTCACAGTTCGTGGCATCGTAGAGGGAGACAGAAAAAGTTTCCCTTCCACAGCCCCATGCGCCTCATGGTAGCATTGATTATCTCCACTTTATTAAGCTAGATCTGGTTTGGACCCAGCTGTTTGCATGGTGTCTTCTCCGTTAGAAGGGGAGCTCCCTGAGGGCAGGACCTGTCTTTTGCCTTTCTTTGGCTCCTCAGTGTTAAGCACAGTGCCTAGAACACAGTTAGTGCTTAATAAATGTTTATTGACCACAAATATGTACAAAATACATACCAAGCAGATTCAATTGTACTTCATGCCTTCCTTGAGGTGGGGGGAGCAGAGGGAGACAGAGAATTTGTAACTGAAAATTTAAATAAAATTTAAACAGGATAGCTGCAAGAGGGAAAAGGGGGTACCAGCTGCTTTGGGGCTCAGGAAAGGCTTCCTGCAGAAAGTGATGCTTGAGCCGAGCTTCAGAGGGCTGCCTTCCCCACGTGGGGGACAGCCAGGGCAAAGGCCCGAACGTGGGAGGTGATGCTGTGGGGGAGGAATTGTTCCAGTTTGGCTGGACATTAATGGGCAGAAAGGGGAATACAGAGTAAGCTGGGGCCAGGATGAGAAGGGCCTCTAGAGGCCTCTAGAGCCACTGGAGTCCAAGAGAGGAAGACTTCGGCCTTGCACCTTAGGGAAATGCTTTAGCAGTATTCACAGGCTGGCTTGAAGTGGGGAGACCAAATGAGTGGATTTTGTAATAATGCAGATGACCTCGGATGGTGGCTGTGGGAGGGGCAGCCAGAGGCCAGAGGAGAGATGTGTCTGAGTCAGAGATCACAAGCCTTGGGGTGAGTGAGAGTCAGGAGGGAGGACTGAAAGGAAGTTCTGAGGCTCCAAAGGCCAGAAGGTTGGGAAGCGGGCTGAGTTCTGGTGGGGAATGAGCCCTGTTTTAAACATGTGGAGTTTGGAGAGGAAGTTACTGGGCATAGGGTTTGAAAAGCCCAGTGGGCAGTTAATGTAACTCAGATCTGTAGGTCTGGGAGTCAGCAGCACAGAGATCATCATTGGACCTGTCCTGCCAAGGACATCACACAGAGTCTGTGCAGAGATTGAAGAAAGAGGGCCTGGGACAGAGCCTTGGAGGGCACTCACAGTGAAGGGGCACAGTATGGATAATGATCCAAGAAAAGAGACTTGGGAGGAGGGGGAGAACCAGGAGAAAGTGGCATCACTAGAACCCAGAGAGGAGAGAGTCTGGAGCACAGGGCAGGGAGGCCAAGGCATGAGAGGCAGCAAAGAGATCGTTGGTGTTGTTAGAGGGAACAGTTTGAATTCAGGGAGGATATTGGAGAGATGAGAAGGGAAGGCACTGAGAGACAGCTTTTTCTAGAAGTTTGGCTGAGACAAGGAGCAGACAAAAGATGTTCACTTGTGGGTCACTGGATTTCGTTCAGTTCTTCTGCCATTGGTGATTTGGATGTGTTTGCGGGTGCGATGGAAGGAGCCAGTAGAAAGAGAGAGATTGAAGATGGGAGGAAAGGGATGGGCTCTGTGAGTGGGAACCTCTAGAGAGGTCAGCCTTTGGAGGAGGGTCAGCTCTTTATCAAAGCCTGGAATAAGGAGAAGAGGACAGGGACAACATCAAGGGATCAGGAGATGAGAAAGAAGCCCCTGTTTTCCAAGGAACGGTAGCTGTGAGGGTCAGGTAAAGAGTGATTGAAGGAGAAAAGAAAGTTTGGGACAGCTGCAGCCATACAGTAGGCACTTAGTGATGTCTGTGGATCAGAGAGTAGGAAAAGGAATAAATTAAGGAGGAATAAAAGGATTGCCCTGTTGTAGTGAGGATCTGGTGGAAATTAGTACAGATGTGTCAAATTCTCCAATGAGTGGGGGTCCAAAACTCCCAGTCCGGCCTGACTCAGACTAAAATGTAATTAGGAAATGGTAAACAAAGATAGAACAAAACATAGGGAATTTGTGGTTTTGTAAGTCAGTCTGCAGCCCACAAGGGACCCCTGGATTAGTAAATCCCTTCTCAGCTGTGGGCCTCAGTCTTCTCATTTTTTAAAATGCAAGAACCAACTGACCAGAGGACTGAAGAAGGACAAATGTCCTCATTTCCAAAAACCAGAAGAGTGGTTTCCTCAGACTTTAGGCCACTGAACTTATTACAGCAATGGTTAGTGAATATCTGTGTAGAAAAGGAAGAAGTTTATCACAGAGGCATCATAGTTCCATGAAATAAAAGCAATACCAGACTGACCTCATTTCTAGTTTTTGAAAGCATGAGTAGAATGGCAATTGGGCAAAGTTTCTCAGAATTGCTTGAGAACCAGTCGAGATGTAAGCAACTGTAGAATTGAGAGGCTTTGAAATTGAACGTCCAAGCTCCCAGAGAGCTGAGCTCGGCCCCGTGCTATTTAACATTTTTGCCAGTGACTCAGATAGAAACAAAGGGCATGCTTGTTCAGGCGGCCTAAGGCCAGGACGTGTAGTTAACCCAGTGTGGAAGAGAGGCGAGGGCCAAAAGAAGTCTTGGCAAGCTGGAACACTGTCCTTAATGTAGGATAACATTTAGTAGGAATAAATGTAAAGATTTAAACTTGGGTTTTTAAAAAAAAAGGCACAAAATTGGAGAGACACAGCTTACCTACTAGCTAAACTCTCCAGTAGTTCACCTGAAGAAAATCCTGTGAAGGGTAACCTATACAAGGCTGTACGGGTTAACAATGTGATGACAACCAAACCGCCTCTGGATTTTAGACTGTAGTAAGAGATGCGCTAGGCAGGACTGGGGAGGGAGCAGTCCTGATGTGCCATTTCTGGGCTACCTCCTTTCAGGGGTGGGGCCATCTTTTAGGAAGAACATGGCTGAGCTGGACAGAGTTCAGAGGGGGCACCCAGGATGGTGATCAGGCCATGGGAGGGTTGGGTGAAGGAGCCAAGGATGTTTATGGTAGAGAAGAGGCCACTTAGGAAGGACATGACAGTCAGCTGGGACGGTTGGAAGGGCAGACCCCTGAAGGAAGGACTCAGAGTCAGGAGTAAGGGTAGCAGGTGCCCAGATTCAATTAGAGATGGTTCCTAACTAGTTGTTCAGTTGTGTCTGACTTTGTGACCCCAGTTGGGGTTTTCTTGGCAAAGATGGTGGAGCTTCCTTCTGAAGCTCATTTTACAGATAAGGAAACTGAGGCAAGTCCTAAGTGATTTAAATCAAGGGTTAAGTGACTGGCTCAGCGTCACGCAGCTAGGAAGAGACTGTGGGCATTTCCTATGGGCAGTTCTTCCCGACTCCGGTCCTGGCTCTCTATGTGCTATGGCACCCCCTAGCTGCCAGCTCCTAATAAATAGAGCTCTCAGAAAGTGCAAGGTCAGCCCCAACAAGTATGTTTCTCGTCCCTGGAGATTTTCTGGCAGAGAGCACTTAATGGCGAATCTGGTGTGTTGTTAGGGGTGGTGGGGATTGGAGTCAGTGACCTCCCAAGGGCCCCCTCCAGCCTGACCCTTTGTGCTTCTTTGCCCAGATGGAATCCAGGGCCCTGTAAACTAACACCTTCAAGATGACTGACGCACCATGCTCCTCCCAGTCAGGCCATTCTGATCATCGCTCCTACGCCTCTTCCAGGACCTCCCAGTGCATCACAGGTCAGAGCCTGACACCTTTCTAACTTGATGGGAACTGCTGGGTTGGGTTTAGTCTCTTCTGGCTTGACCTTGGGGAGCCCAGAAATGCCTCTGCACGACAAGAGGGGCTGCATGGAGGGTGCTGCCCACAGACTCTACAAACCCAACCTTTCCCACTGGTCCTTCCTCCCTCCAGACAGATGGAAGCCTCTCCATGTTGTAGGAAATGGTCTTTGAGAATTCCTGGGGTCAACAAAACAAAACCAAACCATGCACCTTTGAAGCTGGCCTGGTGATGAGTGTCTCCACAATTAGCCAGCCTGGTCTTCGCATCACAAACAGGCCATCTGTCGCTGCACCCGTATGAAAAAGATTTCCAGCTTGAGCATATTGCAGGGGCAGTTAGGGGCTGTATCAGAGGGAGCTGTGGGGTAGAGAAGAGAGGGCTGGCCTCAGCCAGGAAGGCCTGGCTTTAAGCCGCACCTTGGAGGCAGGCCCCTTAACCTCCCAAGGCTCTAAGCCAATGGTGTTGAACTCAGATAGAAATGGGGACCACTGAACCATCTGTAAGGTTGCCTATGGGCACACCGCACATTAACGCTATCGCTATATCATTGCATTTTTATTTTGTTAAATATTTCCGTTACACCTTAATCGGGTTCAGGCCGAACTCTGGTAACATCGCGGGCCTTCCTGCTGCTGGCACCTCTGCTGCTGGCACCTCGGGGGAACCCCAAACTGTAGAAGAGGTTCCGCCTGACTTAGTGGAAGGAGTTTCCTCACTCTCCTGATGACAGCTGAGGCCCAATGGCTATCTTTATTAGGAGGCAGGGCCATGCAATGGAAAGACCCCTAGGCTGGGCATTGGGAGGCCGCCTTCACCTCCCTGCCTGCACCTCCCTACCTGTCTGCCTCCAGCATTTAGCATGAGAATGAGATGCATATACAAAGAAATACAAGCTAAACTGAGGACAGAAGAGGAATGAGGAAGAGGGTCAGGGGGTGATCCAAATTGCTTACATCTAAGCTTATTATATTGAGTAATTATTAACTATGTTGATTATTGAATAGAGGGCAGCTGGGTGGCTTGGTGGACGGATCTCTAGGCCTGGAGTCAGGAGGACCTGAGTTCAAATCCAGCCTCAGACACTTCTTAGGTGCGTGACCCTAGGCAGGTCACTTCACCCTGGCTGCCTCAGTTTCCTCACCTGTAAAATGGGATGCATGACATCCCTTCCCCTTCCCTGGTGAGATTCAGATGGGATATTTGTGAGATGTGCTTAGCAGAAGCCCAGCACGCCGTGGGCGCCTCCAGGTGCTTCTCTTTGTGTTACCCTTACACACACCTCCCATGGAGATCTCTCCTCCTGCTTGTCCTGTTGGACTGGCCGTGGTCCTGAAAAGCTCTTGGTTTTTATGCTCTCGGTCCTCAGATACTATTCAGCCTGTTATCGTGGTTCACGGCGGAGGAGCCGGCTCCATCTCTAAGGAACGCTCGGAAAGAGTACGACATGGTGTCACCAAAGCTGCTTTGACAGGCTACAACATCCTCAAAGAAGGCAAGAGCGCCCTGGACGCTGTCGAAGGGGCAGTGGTGGCCCTGGAGGATGACCCTGAATTCAATGCAGGTGAGTTTGTGGAGCAGAAGCAAAGAAGACCAAGAGAGGTATGTCCTGAGCAGAGGAGGCAGCCCCCACCACCCCTCCTGTGCTCGGAATCAGCTTTATCTTTCCTTCTCCCCTCCCTTGCTGTTCATAGCCAGCCTGGCACAGCATCAGCTCCTCAGCATCGGCTGCATCCATCCTGCCTGCTCTTTTCTTGCTGTATCTGTCCCCGTGCCCCTCCCCGCCAGCCCAAGGGCTGGCTCTCTGATGAGGGCCCCTGCCTCCCAGTCACACTTTCTCCCTCTTCGATCCATCCTTCCAAGGCTCACTTCATACTGCCAGCCAGAATCCCCTTTCTCACACATGGTTGTGGTTATGTCACCCTCAGCATTGGAAGGGTCCTCAGAACTCATCTCGATAAAAATCCCATCTCCAGGGTCCTTGACAGGTGGTTGAATGACCTTTCCTTGAAGACCTCAAGTGCCTCCCGAGGCGCCCCATTCTACTTTGGATAGCACTCATTGCTCAGCAGGGTTGCCACGCCCACCTGTTACTCTGACTTTCACCCCAAAACAAGGCCAGTCCAGCTTCCTCATGACACAGCCCTTCCAGTCCTTGAAAATAGCGCACGTGACATGTCCCCCAAACCTCGAATCTTCCCCATTTCTTTTAATCAGTCTACATGTAGCATAATCTTGAGGCCTTCCTTTGTGGCCGTTTTGTGGACATGCCTCAGGTTTACCTGTGTCCTTTCTAAAGTGTGGCACCCAGAAACAAAAATAGCGCTCCAGAGTGCTCTGGCCAGAGCACAGGATGATGGGACTTTGGATGCTCTCAGCCTCCTACTGCAGCCTCAGACTGCCTTCATCTTTTTGGCTTCTGGGTCACATTGCTGGCCCATGGAGTCCTCGGTCTACTAAAATGCCCAGATTTTTCAAGGCCTTCTACAATATGGGACCATCATCTCTTTCCATGATTTTATATTATTCCCTTCCTTGTGCTGTGTACTTCAACTAAATTAGACTATCTTTGCTCCCTCAAACAGAGCCTATGCTTTCATTTCCCAGTGCTTCAGAGGAGGGGTCCTTCCACCTGCCTGTTGACTTCCTGCGGATGCCTTAAAACCCAGATCAAACACTCCCTCACCCAGGTTGCTCCACCCCCAGTGGGTGGGTTCATTCCCTCCTCACTGACAGTTATTATGCAGAAGTCCAACTCATGACTTGAATAAACAGTTGTCCAAGATTCTGCAGAGGGGGGTCCCATTCCAATAGGGAATGGACTCAGTGGCCCCCGTGGCTGTTTCCTGTTTTGAGATCCCATGACACAGAGCTCTCTCTGCTCCATTGATATTGGGCTACATAGGTCTGTAGTCCAGCCAAACATAATAATGACTCACGTGTGTGTCTTCAGGTTGACAAAGCACTTTCTTTTCATCACTCTAGGGGGTAGGTACCATCCTGTGCACACAGCTATGTAGGTCAACAGCTTAGAAAACAATGATGCCTTCATGAGATCCCAGAGAATAACAGAGGGGGCAATCAAGTCAAACTGGGGTTCACATACACTGCGGTCTAAAAGGAAAGGCTATTTGGGAGAGACCAGCTCCTGTTTTCCCAAAT
The DNA here is from genome assembly GCF_011100635.1 of Trichosurus vulpecula. Lineage (NCBI taxonomy): Eukaryota > Metazoa > Chordata > Mammalia > Diprotodontia > Phalangeridae > Trichosurus > Trichosurus vulpecula. The sequence goes on from NC_050578.1 coordinate 272,246,890, forward strand.
CCATCCAGGAAAGCCGACTCCCTTCCCTTCCCCCCTCCCCAGGTGACTGGTTCCCCAAAGACAAGTTTAGAATCCACATAACTGGGGAGTATTCTCAGGGTCAGAGGTTCAGATGGGGTGGGAAAGTGGGTGGTTCAGAGAAGAACGAGGCAAATAATGAAATCTTCCAGGAAGGAAAATATACACATCTTACAAAAAAAAACTTCTCTCAAATCTTTTTTTCTTTCAAATTAAGTCCATGACCTTGTTCCCAGAAAGCCACTCCTAAGACTTTAAGCATCTGGAACCAGTAAAAACAGATTTCTTTCCCAGTCTCACCTTGAAAAGTGACAATTCAGCTTATCTCTTCATTAAGGCAGCTTTGTAAAAGTTCCACTGGGCTCCAACTTGTATAAGAGCTTTCTGAATGACAGGAGTCTGTGGACCAGAGGCTGGCAAACTACAGGCCAGAGGCCAAATCCTACTCACATGCTACCTTTTTTTGGCCAGCTGGTGAGCTAGTTTGCAGGCCACAGCTAGATGTGGCCCATGGCTGTAGGTCCATGGCCATCCCCTGGTCTGTAGGGCTAAAATAGTATTGAGTGTTGGTTTGAATTCACTAGGCAGATAAGCCTGTGTGCATGGGCATAACCAAAAACCATAGGTGTTTGCAAACACAAACTTAAGGTCCAGTGACAGAATATATGGTTTGCTCTCTAGCTGGGGAGTAAACCTGTACTCATCTGTGCCAGGCTGAAAGAAATGTGTTCCTGTCTCCGTGGTCTCATTGTGTCATCCCTGCGCATTCACAGGCACACATCTGGAGCTCAGAGGCCCTGGGTTTGTTGGTGATGACTCCCCCACTGGAGGCCTTCCTGGAGCCAGAGTGGGGGGAGCGGGATAGAAAGCCATGCTGGTTCTAGTCTGCTGGTTTTTGGTGGGTGGGGGTAATCCTAGTCCAACAGAGTGCCTGACTGCCTGCTTGAATGCTGCTTCTCTCCCAGCCAGAGAGGTCACTCACAACCTTCTTCCCTGCTCCAGTCGGGGTGTGCTCGGGCCAGCTCCAACCTGGAGCCCGTTGTTTAGTTTTGGGGGTGAGCATTTACACCTTGGAAATCAGCAAGCACTACAGATCAGGGCTTGATTTTTCATTATCTAGACTTAGGAAAGTATTACTAAGGCAGATGGAACTTAAAAGTGTGTGTGGGCATGTGCATTTTGCTTTTGGAGGGACACTTAAGAGAGTGGTTAAACATTGATGCACGTGTCACCCCAAGGAAGGGGGGCAGGTCGGTATGCTCCGTCTTGTCTCCTGCCAAAGCGGTCTTCACCATCCTGCATAAGGCCCGCCCACCCCAGGACTGACTGGGCTTGGCTTGCTTTTGGTGATGGTGCTGAACTTGAGGCTTCCTGCAAAGGGCTTCTGAAGAAGGGAGACTCCATCACATCTGTTCCTCGGAGTCCACTGTCAGCCAAGGAGTGTTCCAGGCAGTGTGCCCAGTAACAATACGAGGAATCTTCCCAGGTGGAGGCCATTAGACATCTAACTGCCATATCAGTGACCAATGAAGGACACCCTGGTCCTGCTGGAGAATAGGAGACAGATCTAGAGCCCATCTGATGGATGTACTTGGGGTACTAGAGCAGCAGAGGAGTCAGAAGGCTGTAACTCTTCAGCTGTCTGGTGGGGCTCAGCCTCTTCAGCTCAAAATGAAGACACTTAGACTGGCTGATCTCTGAGCTCCTTTCTGGCTTTAATGTCTTATAATATTCCACATTCGACTTGATTCTGTCCTCCCTTTGTAGTTTCTACCTCTGCTCACAGGGTTCTCAAGCATCCACTGGGCGAGCATGCAGATATTCGTCTTCCCATCAAAGCAAGGCCCCCCAAGCTCCCCACCACAGTCTTGGTCCTGATCCCCCTGGATGAGATAGAAGGGCCCTGAGCCTCTGGAGCAGAGAAATAGAGTCTGGGAAGTTCTTGTCATTAATTTCCACTAAGAATAGCTGTGCCCCTCCCCCAGTGGACCCTGCCCTCTCTTTTTCCTGCATGTTCCAACATAAAAAGCCTCTTAGGTCCAAGTCCTTTTGGTCCTAGGACTGAGACGTGTCCCTCATTGCTGGGACCACCTCCCTGCTCTGCCCTTCTCACATTGTTTCTGTCTGGAGCTAAAGCCCAGTGCCAGCCCTCGGGTCCTCAAGAGGCTGAAAGAACTCCCCATACCTCCAGAGCAGAGAAAGGCCTCTTAGTGTTAGGAAGAACAGAGGAAGCCTGGCCCAGGTGGGGCTGCTGTCTTGACCGCCCCAAAGCATCACTCCCAGGTAGATCACACTGTCATTGGTCTCCTGAAACCAGCAAACCTGCCTCTTCCCAAACCCCATGTCTGAGTCAGAGCATCAGCCACAGGATCCATCTCTTCAGGGAGCCTGGAAGGGCTAGTTCACTAGTCTAGTTTTGTCCTTCCAGGACCTTGGGCCTTTTACTTTTCCCTCATCCTTGTTTACATTTCTAAAGATGCATCTCCTTCCCATTCTCACCACCTAGTCTTCTCTTCGGTTCACAGACAGCACCTGATTCCCTCATCGAACTCCAGATCTCCGGAGGAGAGCAAAGGCATTGGCCTGGCTGCTCTCAGAGGAGTTCTCCACTATCCATTGGTCAAGATTCTGTGTCTCCACCAAGGTTTAGCCAATGTTGTAGCCAATCTTATGGACAAATCAACCCCCTTCCAGCTTCTCATGGCTTACAGAAGGACCTCTAGTGTGTCTGTCACCACTAGAGATGCTCACCCAGGCAAGCTCTGCCCAAGAGACTGCAAAGTCCACGCAGAGAAGCAGGGACATGTGCAGCATGCTTTACTAGCATCAAAAATGAAGCTTTGCCCAATGACTCCTGGGAAAAAAGAACCTCATGTTATCTTGCTTTTTCTGGCCAGGGAATATACATTGTATGGTGCACATGGAGCTTATTTGTGTCCTAGAACCTTTGGACAGGCAGTTGGGTGAGACCCACAGACCCCTTCTCAGAATAATGTTCTTAAATGCACAAAATAAAATACATAGGATAACAAAGAAAACCAATTATATTGAAATAGTTACCACAATTTTTAAAAAAAGTTTTCTGACCTCCAGGTTAAGAACCCCCGAGGGAGAAAATAGGTGAGTGATTCTTTGTCTAAGCTGCTGACCGTGCAGCCACCCTCACTGGGCCTGATGGGAAAGGCTGAGCCATCAGGGAGCCATCGGTCTGAGGCATTGAAGGACACTTCTGCTTCTGCCCTGTGAGCACCTCTTGTCCTCGTTGGATACAATAATGAAAAGGAAGCTCCCTGTAGAGGTCCATTCTGGGACAGAATCCTGGTCATCTCGTAGACATGGTCACAGGGAAACCCACCCAGAGTTCATCATGCTGCCCCGATGACTAGGTTGTCATCTGGTAGTGACCACACACTGTCCTGGTTAATCGTGATGCCCAGAACACAATCTGGTGCTTGATGAAAACAAAGACTTAGGCGTAGGAAGGCAGAGTAAAAATAGCAGATGAAGCCATCTGTCACTGTCACTGGGCAGATTTAGAAAGGGAACAGCCGGGTTAAGTAGATGGTGTCTGAAAACACTGTTTGGATTTCTCTACCATGGCTTTGAAGTCTAGGGATTGCTGTTAGCAAGCAATGGAGCACATCTTAGAAAAATTGGGGGGAAAATACATTTACCTGATATGTTAAATCTAATCAGAAGAGTTTCACTGAAAGGAAAGGAGGAAGATAGAAAATTGCTCACATTTGTCTACCGAGCTCAGTCCCCGAGAGACTGGCTACAATGTTAGAAGAAGAGCAGCAGGCATGTCCAGAAGCTCCCAGGAAACCAAATCCAAGGACTCATCTGGTGACAAGTCACGGCCTCAGATGTCCTTCCACAGACGCACAAAGTCCGGGCCACAGACAGGGTACATTGAGGCAAATCTCCACCTCCAGGCTTTCCCGATTCTCTCTCCCTCCAACGAGATGACCTGTTGGTAATGTAACAGAACTCTAACCAGCAATCATAGATCACTAATATCATGTGACTCCTGTTCCCTGTCTTTTAGGCACAAATCTGCCAGAGACTACTACATAATTCTGAGCCTCTTTGCTTAAAGAGAAAATACAAAGGGACAGAAATGCATCCTGCCTTTGAAAACCTCTCTGACACAAGCCATTTCACTCTCAAATTATCGTATTGTCCATGAAAGCTAAAATTCCACCATAACTTAAAACCTACATGGAGGGTTCAGGTACGAGTGAGTCTTCGAGAACAAGAGCCCCATTCTTTGAGGGGCTCCCAGAAGAATCCTTTTCCTTTGCTGTGACTGCTGAATAGAGGCCCCACCTCTGCCTTGGAGCAGCATGTCCTGTGCAACCAGAAATCAACATTCCTTTCATAGCATTCCCCTGGAACTTGTCAAGCACCCGGCCTTTGAATCCTTGGCCCACCTCCATCCTTTGCTCACCTTTAAAAAAAAAATCGGGATGTTGTTCTTTTCTAGTCACATAGTACAAACAGCACCGTGGGTGGAATATGATGAGTGTCATGGGCTGCTGGAGTGCATTGGGTTTCCCATAATCATCCATGAAAGCCTTGCAATCCTATGTGACATGTGGCTTCTGGGGAGATGGAATATAAAGCTTTCCCATGTTTCCCTCTCCCCCAAAAAGGAACACTGCATGAACATCTGATAAGGAAATAATGGAGTCTTCCATGCCTTTCAGGAAAACTCAGAATACCTTTGACCCAGTAAATTGTGTGTACAGAGTAGACAGGAGGAGTAGTGGGTGGCCCCAGCAGGCACTTTGTAAATGTCTTAATCTTTCTTCACGCCTCTGTCTCTCTTGTAGGTAATGGATCCGTCTTGAATGAGGATAGTCAAATTGAAATGGATGCCAGCATCATGGATGGAAAAAACCTGTCCTCGGGAGCAGTCTCCTCCATTAGGAACATCGCCAACCCCATCAAACTTGCCCGTCTGGTTATGGAAAAGGTATGGCTCAATGAGGAGTATCTTCTTTCCAGTAACTTAGCCGTGACCCCCCCCAGGCTCAAGAGCTATACCAGCCACGAGAAGCCTGTGCTTCCTGGCATGGTCCTGGAAAATAGGAGAAATGAGTCTAACCAGTGTCATCTGAGAGTCCACCCCTGGCCTGTGCTGGCCCATGATAGTCTGGTACGGAAGCTATTTCTTACTAGCAGGAAGGGGATTGATATGGGGCCTTAAGCTTTCACCCCTGACTACTGTCTTTCTTCTTCGTTCAGCCACCAATTAGACCGACCAAGCTATTAACTGATGGCTATTCTTATGACAGCCATATATTAAGTGGTGTCTGCTGCCTCTTCTGTTTTGGAAAGATGTTCTTTCTCAACGCCTGCCAGAAAAAAGAAAGCAGTGGAATCTGCCTTTTTGAACCTTTGTACCCAGCAGATGTAGCTGCCTTCGCACAGTGGGACAGTTCAGGAGGTCTAATGAGCTTCCTTTCCTTTCCAAATCAGACAAATCACTCCTTCCTGACTGATCGAGGTGCGGCCTGTTTTGCTAAGAACATGGGGATCCCAGTAATTCCTGGAGAAAAATTGGTAACAGAGCGAAACATCAAACGTCTGAAGAAAGAGAAAGTTGAAAAAACGAATTTCCTAACAGATATGGACAAGTAGGTATTTCTTGTGACTCTGAAGCCCATGTTCGGAATGCTTATAGATGTCCTAAAACTTAGAAAAGTATTGAATCTCCTACATTTATCCGCAGCAGACACCATTCCATTGCGATCCGTCCCTCTACATAAGACAGCACCAATTCTAGCACTAAGGAAAAAGCCAGCCTTAATTAGCAAAAGCTTCTTAGGGAGAAGAGTAGTGACCCAGATTAGGTCCACCAGGGTCAAGAACAGCCAGCCATGAACATTTGTCCGTGACCTGGGAGGCTTTGCAGGAGCAGCAAAAATTTGTTTTCCGGGAGGATTTCTCTATCTTCTACAGATTCCCTCTTGGGCTCTTTATCCACTTGGCCTTTTTAAAAAGATGATACAAAAAACTTGCCACATTGCTCCTGTCTGTGTTATCACAGAGTTTGAGTTAAGAAAGTTTGGAAGTTATTCTATAGTGAGTTTCAAAGTTCCAGGGAATAATAGCCCACTTGTTTGAAGGGAAATACAACAGATCAGAACAGTACTTGGAAATGTATTGTAATGAATCTTGACTTCAGTTCAAGATGCTGAACTTCCCCAGAGTGGGGAAGGACCTTGGCAGTCCTTGAGTCTTCCTTCCTACCTAATGTCTCTCCATATGTCATGGTCCTTTTTGAGGACGAAGGACAAACAAGGAAGGAGCCATGGCATGAGCCAGCCTGTTGGTGCGACACGTGGAATGAGCTGGAGCACACTGCTTCATGGGACAGCTTGGAAGGACCGAGCTAGGCCTGGATCCCTCTCCTTTTTCCTTAGGAAGCTCTTTGTAGAGTAAATCTGCTTTCTGAAACTGTATGGAATGCCTCACCTTTAATGGGCTGGTGCTCAGATCCCCCAAGCTGCATCCTGAATTCCTTGCAGCTCTCACACCCAGCATGATTTACACACCTCCCCTGCCTGCTCCCCCTTCTGTCAACACCCTCCGGGCTCTCAGTGTCCCTCTTGGGCTGTGCAGCCTAGAATCAAACACAGCATTCTGGATGTGCCAGCGTTCTCAAGGCGGGCTGGGGCATTAGGCTTTTTAAAATCAGCCTCAGAGATCTTTACGGCTCATGATTTTGTCGTTTAGGTATTCACCATCTAGTCTTCTCAACTTTGTCCTTCTCTGATAAGTGTGCTTTTTATATTTTCATCCAAGTATCCAAAAAATGTAAAACAGGTCACAGCTACCTTTTGAACGCCATTAAAATGCCGTCAGGCTAGCCTGGATCGGCCATTAAGGTGCCCCCTGTCGGGCTAGCCTGGATCGGGCATTTAAGTGCCCCCTGTTGGGCTAGCCTGGATCTGCCATTGAAGTGCCCCCTGTCAGGCTAGCCTGGATCGGCCATTAAAGTGCCCCGTCAGGCTAGCCTGAATCGGCCATTAAAGTGCCCCATCAGGCTAGCCTGGATTGGCCATTAAAGTGCCCCGTCAGGCTAGCCTGGATCTGCCATTAAGGTACCCCCTGTCAGGCTAGCCTGGATCAGCCAATTAAGTGCCCCCTGTCAGGCTAGCCTGGATCAGCCAATTAAGTGCCCCCTGTCAGGCTAGCCTGGATCTGCTATTGAAGTGCCCCCTGTCAGGCTAGCTTGGATCGGCCATTAAAGTGCCCCGTCAGGCTAGCCTGGATCTGCCATTAAGGTACCCCCTGTCAGGCTAGCCTGGATCAGCCAATTAAGTGCCCCCTGTCAGGCTAGCCTGGATCTGCTATTGAAGTGCCCCCTGTCAGGCTAGCTTGGATCGGCCATTAAAGTGCCCGTCAGGCTAGCCTGGATCTGCCATTAAGGTGCCCCCTGTCAGGCTAGCCTGGATCTGCCATTAAGGTACCCCCTGTCAGGCTAGCCTGGATCTGCCATTAAGGTGCCCCCTGTCAGGCTAGCCTGGATCCATCAGTTAGCAGCCTTTGGGCACAGGTGTTCAGCTGGCTGGGAACTCTCCTTACTGTCCTCCAGTTCACACTTTTGTCATTTTGTCCGTGAGTGTAGGGTGAGAAACTTGTCCAGTGCTTTTATGAAATCAAGACATACTGTGTCTACAGCATTCCTCTGATCTTCCAGGCTGGTAATCATGGGGAAGAACTAGGTTATCTTGCTATTGTATTGTTTTTATTAACTTCAGTGTATTTCCTGTATTACATGTGATCTACTTGGCATTGGTCTTGTTTTCAGTGAGAACGTTTCCATTACAGAAAAGTGGGGAAGGCTAAATGCTCCCAAACCCTTGATTGAATGGCCCACCCACTCCAGAAGCTGCTGGGTACAAGTCTCAGGTTAGCCTGGTTATCGTTTCCAGAGTTGTTCTGGAGTCAGTGTGTCAGCTCATACCGTATTCTATGATATATGCTCGACATTAGGAATACCAAGACAAAAATTTCTTCAAGGAGTTTACATCCTCTTGGGGAAGAATAATATGGATGCAGAAAAGCATATGCAAAGTAGGAACAGAGTAATTTCTGGGGGATGAGGATTGGCTTCCTGTAGGAAGGGGTGCTTGGATCAGGCTTTGCAGAAGGTTCGGGATTCTAAGAGCCAGGAGGGAGGGTATCCCAGGTGGCAGGGCCAACCTAAGCAAAGGCAGACAGATGCAAGGTCCTCCATGAGGAACAACAGATAGGCCAGTTTGGACAGACCACTGAGTAAATGAAGAGCAGCGATGTACATTAAGACTTGGAAAGTCAGCCAGATCCAGATTTTAAAGGGGTAGAGTGACGGCCAATTCTGTTATGTCCTAGAGGCCAGAGGGAAGTCCTGGTACTTCTTAAGGAGGAAAGCGATAGCGTGGTCAGACCCAAGTCATAAGAACGTCAGTGGACTCTCGGCAAAGCCCTTCGGGGAGTTCTCCAGGTTCTGTTTCTTGCAGATGTCGGCACTGGAGTCTGCTCCCTCCGCCCTCACCGCGTGTGGTCCCTAGCATGCCCCCAATCAGGTCCCTTTCCCCGTCCTTTTCTCCTGACCCAAACGTTGGCCGTCATGTTTCTATAAGTCGTTTCTGTGTATTGAGCATACTCGGGGGGCCGTGGTCTGCCAGATCCAGTTGTCACCAGGCATTTCTGCTCTTCTTTCTTGGTCACATCTGTTACCCTTCTTCACATTCAGGTTTATGGGAGCTGCTTTCCTCCCTTGAATTTTCATCTTAAAGCCTTCTCAATCAGGTGCATGTCCAACATGTCCAACTATATCTCCCCCGATCTTAATACAAGTCTTCTCGGCCTTTCAAGGAGAGCCTGTTATGGCTCCGGTGTCCTTCAGAAAGCCAAATTCTGCCCTTCACCCCCTCTGTGTGGACTTCACATGTTCTTTCATTTCCAAAGTCACCATCCTCCACTGCTGGGAAAGAGAGGAACACTCCCAAAGGGCCTCAAAACCAGACAGTCTGGTTCCTTCTGGCTGAATCTTTTAAATGGGTCATCCTGTGGCTCATAAAATCTGCTCCTGGGAGACCTTTTCTATCCCATTGCATAAAAGAAGGGAGAGGGATGAGTAGGACAAAGGTGAAGGGAAGCTGGGGAGATGAACAGAAGAGAGGAGGAAGCAAAGAGAGGTCCACACAGTAGGGCTAGCCATAGGAGCTTGGCCTTGGGTCCCGTCCATTGGCTTTGGGCTGCTACCTCCTGACTCAAAACTTTACTACTGGAGGAGCAGAGAAGAGGGTTAGGCAGTGTCTTTAGGCCATGCTGGTCATTGTGGATGTTCAGCACCTATCCTCTGTGGCCTCTTCTGTCTGGCTTCTGGAGAATAAGCAGCCAGTCAGCTTGGGCTCATTTCCTGGCCTGGGTACAACTGGATTTCGTTGAAGTGGGACTCCGCTGACACTTGCATTGCAAGCTTTAGCCTGACCCTCTAATCTGCTGCTGTTTTTCAGGAACACTGGAACAGTAGGTGCTGTGGCCCTGGACAGAAATGGAAACCTTGCCTACGCAACATCCACTGGGGGGACCATTAATAAGATGGTTGGCCGTGTCGGGGACTCCCCCTGTGTAGGTAAGGTCATATGAGTGAGTCCCCTCCCACACTCCCACTCAACCTGCTTTCTTCCCTTCACAGTACTAAATTCATCTGTGTCAGTTTTCATTCTGGCCAAGAATTTCCCACAGCCTTGGTCTTAAAGGATGGGCTCCACGGAGAGAGACCAGAAGCTGAGAATGGAAGTGTAATATAACCAGGTTTAGAAGTGGTCAGGATACTTCACCGCTTAAAATAAGGCACACCTTTATGGTGGAAGTGCTATTTCAGGTTAAGTTGTTTTAAGTTTACGTAAGGTGTGCTGGGCCTAATTCGTGGGGTGGGGTGGGGATTGGTTTCTACTCTTTAAAAGAACCCAACAAATTGTTCCAACCTTTTTGGGGTAGCAATAAGAACTACCCTCTACCCCTGGGAGGCTGGTCCAGGCAGCAAAGGATTCGAATAACAAACGGGGGCTTTTCTCAGCCTGAGAAGAAGACTTGGCCCCCTTTGAGGGGTGACTCTCCCTGCTCCCCAGCCCTACATTTATGATTCACTATTATTATAGAACCAGATCCTTGCTGATGCTGCCTCAACGCAGCCTAAAGAACGGGAAATGGCCTTCAGATTTGGGCTTTGATTGTTTTTGAGGAAGAGGGAGGTTTTCCCATTTTTCCAAGGGAATCACAACCCAGAGCTGAAGATCTCTAACCTAGCTTTAAATGGTGGCCTGCAGCCTTTCATTTCTAGAAAAATTCTGACCACAAAGTGCCCGTCAGGGCAGTCGTCAGCCTACAGGGCACTCCCAGGTCTGTCCAGCCTGTTTAGGGCAAACTCTTGACAATCCGTTCAGTTGTGAGCACACAGCAGGACACTCATCAGAAAGTTCCTTCTTTAGCTGAGAAATTTCAGATGCTCATTCATGTTGAGATATATGTACATAAACTTGTACATGTATGCATGCACACACAGATACACACGTATCCGTGTTTAGATACATATACACGCCTACCCTAATCTTAGCTAAGCCCAGACTTTGCCCTGCTTGAGTCTCCTGCTAATGTCCCACAAGGATGGAGAAAAGGACCCAGACAGATGCAAATAATTTACTCCTGGACACTTCCAAATTGACTGTCAGCTGGATGGTAACTTAAGACTTACACCAGCCACAGAACCTTGGGAAATGCACCTTCCCCAGAAGCCCAACTGGAGACACACACACACACACACACATATAGACACATAGACACACACACACACACACACACACACACACATGCAGACACACACACACATGCAGACACACACGCGCAGACATACACACACACACATGTGGACACCCCACACCCCAGCACCAACCTCTAAGCCACTGAAAGTAATGGAGGTCTTTTCAAGATTAATTGGATTTTGAGGTTATACTCATTTTCCTCAAATCTCCCAAAACAAAACCCAAAAGGGACTTTTGAGATCATCTGCTTCAACCCTGCCACTTTATCCATGATGAAACCAAGGTCCAGAGGAGTAGGTTCCAGAGCCGGTGAGTGCAGCCCACCATCATGGCTCCCCTTTTCCTTAGCCGGGCTCTTTGTAGCTTGGAGCAGTGTGCCTTTGGGCATCTTGTTGGCCCCCTGTAAGAACATCTGTTTTCTTGTTTGAGCAGGTTCTGGGGGCTATGCTGATAATGAGGTCGGGGCTGTTTCTACTACCGGCCATGGAGAGAGCATAATAAAAGTGAATCTCGCCAGACTGGTTATCTTCTACATGGAACAAGGTACTCAAAGGACAAAACATGATTTATTTCAATCTTCATAGTCTGGTTATAGGTCAACAGATCAGTAAGCATGTTCGCTGGGCTGAATCAAATGAGATAAAATTCGTTAGGATAAATGTAAAATCTTGCACTTGGGCACCAAGAATCAACTTCACAAGGGCAAGAACTTCGGAATTTAGTGGACTACAAGATCCACAGAGAAGTGGGGCGGCCCCCCCAAGCCTCTGCCTTCCTCAAATCTCCTCTAACGGACTGAGTTCCGTTGGACCCTACATTTTAAGGACAGTGACAAACTGGAGAGGCTGGTGAAGAGCCTTGAGTCCGTGACACTGGAGGAAGTAGACAGAGTTAGCCTGGAACTCTCTTCAAGGGCTTGAGGGCTGTGATGTGGAAGAAAGGCCAAGGCTAAGAGCTTGGGCTGTGCAGAGCTCCTCAGAGCCTCAGGCCTTGGCTCAGTGGGCCTCAGTAGAGGCCACCCCTCAGATGCTAGGATTCAGTGACTGTGCCTTTCCTGAATACTCAGGAGATCTTTTCAAAGGTTCCACCCGTGAAGTATAAGCTCTCACGGGCCCTGCTTAGAGTGCAGAGCCTGGGACTGACAAATGGATTGTGTGTCTGTCCATCTGTGAGCCAAGCACCAGACTCTTGTCTGTAGCAACTCCACCCCAGCTTAGGCAAGGGCTGATCCAGACGTTTTCCACAGCATCAACTCCTGGTGAAGCTCTGCTGAGTTGGGTAAGGCCTGTGGTCTACAGCAGGAGATGGAGGGTTCCACATTGTGAGCAATCATTCACCCCTGAAGTCCACTATCTGTGCTGCCGACCACTCTTGTAAGGCTCTGGTGGGGCCCATCTGCAGATTCTCGTGATCTTCCAATTGGTCCTTATACTCCCACTTCCTACCTAGAAGGGTCTGGAAAGAGAAAGCTTTTTAAACTAAGGACTTAGTTCCCTTGGCCAGAGAACATGGGAACCTAGAAAGGTGAATAGTTTGAGGGAAGATTTCAGAGGGTTCTGCTGGGCTTTGTTGTATAAGGGTGGCTTGGCCCTCAAGGCCCAGGATCAAGGGAAGAATTTAGCGGGCCCCAGTTTTACCAATTCAGTTAAAATCATTTTTAGGAGAAACAATAATCTCAGGAGGTTTGCTCTACAAAAGGACTTTTTATCTCCTAGAAGGCATTAATATCATATTTCTTTGCCTGACCCTCTTGTTTTTAGGAAAGAGTCCACAAGAGGCTGCTGACGCTGCCTTGTGTTACATGAAGAAAAGGGTCAAAGGTTTAGGCGGCGTCATTGTGATTGATAGAACAGGAGAGTGGGCTGCAAGGTGGACCTCGGTCTCCATGCCCTGGGCCTCGGCAAAGGAGGACAAGCTTCAGTTTGGAATCGTCCCTGGGATGGTACACATCACCGACATCGGCAGAAACAAAAGCCCTAACTCATGTGTCTGACTGCCAGGTCTGGGTTAGGAAGAGACAATGAATAAAGTGGGCTGGTCTCCAGCCTAGGCAACGGTAACGTTCAGGAGAATTTTACCTTACTCTATTAGGTCTGCATTTGGAGAAATCATGCACCCTGTCACACTTGATTTGTTTCCTTGATCAAAACATATTCTAAGAAATTCCATTTTGGCCCGCTGTGAAATAAAGGTCAAAACAAGACTTGCCTCAAGACATCAGAGGACCTAGTTTTAGCTATTCTCTTGACTGATTATTTTGGTCTTGAACTGGAAAGCATGAGAGTTTCTATCTCAAAAAGAGACTCTGGACTTTGGAAAATCCATAGCTTTTACAAAAGCTGTGACCCTTGAAAGCAGTTCAGTTTGGTGAACTTGAAAGAGGCTGCGACAAAGACGGGTTATTTTTGATACGGTGGAGTAGACACTGAGCAGTTACGTCTAGACAATGATTGATTTAGCAGGGCGGGCAGTTGCAGAAACAAATCAGATCCAAGGCTCTTAATCGTTGCAAAAACCCCAAACCTTGGTTTCTACACAGTTAATATACAGTTAAAGGGGTAAAGAGCAGGATGTAGGGATTGAGCCAGAGAGGCTCAGGAGACACTGAGGTAAGGAGGGCTAGACTTGGGACTCCCCCGTGATCAGGTGACTTACAAGAAATTGGAACTTCACAAAATGGATTTAGTCATGCTATTTTTGATACAGCATTCCCCTCCTAGGATCACTTGCTGAAACACTAAATCAGGGATTGTCTGCCTTAAGGGGCATGGGCGGGGCGGGGGGGTGGGGAAGGGGAAGGCACAGAAAGTACAAGCAGAGTCATAATCTTGTATGTCCCCTAAGGAGACAAATTTTGTTATAGGTAAACTAAGTCAGGTTACAGATCCAACTACTTAGAGGGCTCATCATGGACTAATTTGAAAGGGGAGATTTACATGTCGCCAAAGTAACCAAGAAAACTCAGCAGATTTAAACACCATGAAACAAAAAGGTGAAGCAGTACAACCAACAGTGGTCATCAATATTAACCCAATACAATCAGTATTGTAACCCAGTGTCCATTTAATCAGCACATTTCATCTTGAGTCCCAGATGTCCCAGGTGGTAACATCTCCCTTGGACAGTCTTGTTCTTGGGACAGGTCTGAAGGGGACTCCTCCTAGTAGATCTGCTTCTCCGGTTCCAGGTTACCTGCAGATTCCTAGGTAATGTTGCTAAAATCTGCCAGTCACAAGACTCAGTACAATTTTGTCCAACTTCCTAAACTTGGTTTTCCAATAACTGGTTCATGTGGTGAAAACCAGCTCAAGCCTTATGGTTCTGATCCCATTAACAACAGAACCACAAGAACAACGTCAAATTATGAACCCATGATTCACTTCAGAGAATTTCAGATTTTACATATATTACTTGGTATTTCTCTTTACCTAAACCCTGGACGTGATATGGACGCTGCCATCGACAGGCTGAGGAGTCTTAAAGATCTATGAGGGACTGACTTGCAAAATGAGAACTTATGTCTATTAGTATTATCAGATAGATACTTCAAAAGAGGAAAATAATTTCACTTTCTTTACAATTATAAAGGCAATTTGGAGAACTTGTTGCTAAAACATACTCAAGGCTTGTATATCCCATTAGAAACATTTGGAAACCAATCATAATATATAAAATCTAGTTCTCCACATAAGCGGACTGTTCCGCAGACCTCCCTTTGGCTCTTTGTGGCCCTGCCGCCTCTGCAGTACTTTGGACCCCTCAGCCTGAACAACTTGAGTACCTGTAGGGGAAGCCCACTGGTGGCTATACCAGCTGTGCCTGTCACCTGCCCAAAGCTGGAGCCTGGGCTGGTGATAGAAAGTCCAATTTGCCTAATGTGAATTTATGTAAAGCAAGAACTGCATGTACACATCATATGTACGTGAAAACACACACACGTATATGTAACCTCAGAGAACTAACAGTCCAACCCTATTGCTTTCTCAAAATTTACTATTCCATTTAATTAAAAAATTTATCTTTAGGGGCAGCTAGGTGGCACAATGAGTAGAGCATTGGCCCTGGAGTCAGGAGGACCTGAGTTCAAATCCAGTCTCAGACACTTGACACGTGCTAGCTGTGTGACCTTGGGCAAGTCACTTAACCCCAATTGCCTTGACAAAAAAAAAAACAGAAAAAATTTATCTTTGCCTTAGTTCCCCCCTTTTGAGGATATTATCCCTATATCACTCCGAAAGAATGAGATACTTCAAGGACCTAATCTTACACATGAAAGTGAGTGGATGGCAAGCCTAGGAACTCTGAGCTGCTTAGGATATGGAATTCTACAAATTCAGATCAAAAACAAGATCTCTTATACTTGCATCCTATTCTAGTAACTCAGAGATGTTTTAGTATTAATACATTTAGGATTGCAGTGACAAAACTTCCACTTTTCTCTTGCCCTGATGATAGAAATTTGCTATAAAGGAAAAGGTACATGGTTATGACGATATCAAGACTGTACCCTCAAGGGCACAGACTGACTCGACGTGAGCCCTACAAGGACAGATGATTGAGGGTTACTAAAGAAATAGGGCCACGTTTATTTCATGTTGCCTGCAGAGTTCCCTGCCTGCCAGGATCTGGTCATATAAAGACTAAAATGAAAGCAACCTTATCCTTAAGGAGCTTACATTTTACCATATAAGTACATGCAAATACATACATGTAACCCCCGGCCCAGGATCCCCCAGGGACTCTGGACTCACATGGAATGGATCTCATCCTTGGAGGCTTGACCTTAGAGGGTCAATTTCTCATCCTTTGGTTCATTGGCTGGATTAATCCAAGAAAGTCTAAGTGACATTTAGGCGCAGCTTGTGTGTATAGTGTGTCCCAAATGTGGGTGGCAGGCTCCCTAAATCCTACACAGGCATTCAATATGCAGTATGGTTACTGGATTGGAGATTACATTCATCTCACAGAAAATATGAAAGATGTATTTCCAAGCATAAGGAATCTCTGGAACCCAGAAACTAGGAGAGAAAAATACTCAACCCTCCCCAAAGGTCCTGAACTGGGAGTTGCTCTCAGGGCAATCTTTTTGTCATTCCTGTGAGTCCTTTCCCACAGCCTCCTATACAAACAATTACCCCCGTGGCTGACTCCCCTAAAAGGAAAATATACTTTGGGGCTTACTGAAAAAGCAAACCTGCTCTTCTCCAACCCACACTGTCCCCTACCCTACCCCTTGAGTTACTCTGGAAGAAGTTGCTGAATCCTTAAAAACCCAAGGGCCCCAGAGAATTTGGCCACCTCCCCCACCCAAAGGCCATAAGGAAAGGTGGCTGGTCCTCAATCATTCAGTTTTGATGAGTCCCCTTTGTCAGTGGCCTTCAAATAATGACCCATATCTTATAATGTCATCAAGATGCCCACTTCCCAGGGACTGGGCCATTGGTTCCTAACCTTTTTTGTTGTTCTGAGAACTCCTTTCAACAAGAAATATGTTGCGAACCCCGAGGTGATTAGTATGCCACTCATAATATTCTTTTAGATTTTTTTCGGTAAATGCTTACCACAAATACAATTCTGCCCATAAAAATTCCCAAATTAAAATTAAGATTATATAATTTTATAAAATATAAAATTTTATTCTATAATAGTAAAAACTCAAAATATGAATCTCACTATAAAATAATTACAGATATTTCATGTGGGACATTGTGTATGAATTTTAAAAAGTAATCCAGCAAAATCCAGCAAGATTTCATATATAATCTAACGTTCGTTAGAATTGAAAGATAGCCTTTCTCTTCCCCCACAAGCACACCAGCTACACTGTCACAGAAACTATTGAATGCTGCCAACCAGTTTATTTGAAAATCTACCAGGTAGGAAAATAGTAACATAAGCAAAGAATAAAGTCAGAAAGTGGTCTTTTTTTTCCCTTTGGGACAATCTTTGCTTTAATAACTTGTTCTGTGACCAATAAATTTGGGTACTTTAGACAACACAAATGCTATTTATTTCATAAGCATTAATGCTATCTTTTTCAGTGGATTGCAGTGTAATGCAATGCAGGATCACT
This sequence comes from Trichosurus vulpecula, assembly GCF_011100635.1. NCBI lineage: Eukaryota > Metazoa > Chordata > Mammalia > Diprotodontia > Phalangeridae > Trichosurus > Trichosurus vulpecula. Next base: position 272,263,804 of record NC_050578.1, read on the forward strand.
TATGTGACCCCAGAGTTACCTCTAATACTAATAGCCCTCCAAACAACCCCAGCTATGAAGGGGATAGAGCATCTCTCACTTCTTGGCCCCTTTCCTCCACTCTTAAGCCCTATCCCTACGGTAAACTAGAATCGGATTTTTCCATCCCTCCTTCTTATTGCTAACCTTGTGGCCATCCTTCCCCAAAGAGGCTACTATGGATTCTATTTCCACTGCTAGATCCACCACCATCTCTGATTTGGGATCTTCTTCTGTTACTGGTGTTGATCACATCTTTGGATTAATCCCTAATCTTCTCCTCATTAGGAGAATTTCAGTGACATACAAATCAGAGGGCAAAATCCCAAAAGTTTTGTGGTTGAAGAAGGAGACAAGCCTAGGCACTATGAAGAAGAAACTACCCCGCCAGCTGAAGTGGGAGAGCCACTAGCTAGTGGACTTTTTGACTTGCATTGGGCTGGCTGCTAAAGCCATCCTGAAAATCACCGTGAAGAGGATGGCAATCCCCACCCCGATCCAGGTGAGTAGGAAGCTCTTTCCCGTGCTGGCAGGGCTTGATGACCCAGACAAGGATAGCAAAGGCAGTGAGAGAAGAGAGGAGGAAGAAGATCCTGGATGTAGTAGGGTCAGCTGGGTGTGTGATCTAGCCACGTTCACGTTCACACAGGCTCCAGAGTCCCGTGTGGAGCTTAAGGCACTGCACCCAGGGCATCAGGGAGATGCAGAGGAGCAACCGAGTGCAGAAAGTTCAGATATAAAGGCTATAAAGAAATGAGTCTTAATACTTCAACGAGAGGCAACATATAGTTTGTGTCTACAGAACATTTTTGTCAGTCCAGGATGGTTTCAAGAAAGTGTATAATGCACATGCACAGTAATTGTGGTCTTCAAACATCCTGACATTTGCTCTGTAAGAACACAAGTGTTGCTGATATTGTGATCACATGATCACACAACTGATAAGGTTCAATCACAGGGTAACAGAGGGGAATGAGGGAGCAATTCTGGTGCAGTGTACAGAATGCAACTGAGAGTGTGTGCATATGTCCTAGCCACCCTTGGGAATCAGTTTGCTTCTGATAATTTGGAAACAAGTTGAGAAACCACAAGAACACATTGGGCTTTGTCAGAGTTTGATGTAATCAAGCCATATGAATATATACGAATATATACAAATATGATCAAACTATACCAACACCAAAACCATTGTGTACGTGATCGCGATGGTTTCAGATCACTGCAGAAACAATTCTATAATGCTTCAACCAGAGGCAACATATAGTGTGTGTCTACAGATGTCATGTTTGTCACAGATGAAAGGTTTTTTTATAACAATTTGACAATTAATGCTTAAGGAGCCATTAAATCATTTTTAGCATTGTAAGCCATTGTTGTGAACCCCTAATGGGTTCAAGAACTAGTGAATGACCAGGTTCTGCCTACAGTATTTCCCTAAGTATTTCTAACACCATCAAAACTGGTAAAGCACTCACCAGTGAGTTGACTCCCTTCCCCCAGCCCTATAGAATCTCAATGGGACAGTGCCAGTGAAGGGAGTGTCCTGGCTGTGTATGCTCTTTAGTTCCAGCTTCCACTTTGTCCAAGAATTCTGTGTGGTCCAGGAACCCCTCCAGCTTACCACCTGCTGCTGGCTTCCCAGCACCTCCCTGCTTGGCGCTACTGGGACAATGCCTCTGCTGTCATCTTTGGGTCTGCTTGGCTTCCTGGAAGGGGAATGTAACAAGACACACTTCCTTCCAATGCAGTGTGTGTGTGTGCGCGCACGCACAACTATCTCTGTCCAAGCTCCCAGTACAGGTTTGTGACAAATACTCCTTTATATTTGTATGTGTTATCAAGTTTGCAATAACAAGTTTATGGTTAAATTATGGATCTCAATTGAAGAAATTCAATTTAATAAACATTTATTAAGTACCTACTATGTGCTAGACATCTGGCCAGGAAGGAATGAGAATGTTCTCTGCATACCAAAAGGAAGCACCAGCCAAAGGAAAGAAGGGATATTAGGAGTTAAAATGGGATTGGAGACCTTAGGAAGGAGGGTCTTAGCCTAAGTAAGGTTCATAGCCCCCCGATGAGCCTTCAGGGGTTATATAACACAAGAGAGGTTGAGAACATCTGACTTAGAGCCTATCTAGACCAAACTCCTTATTTTACAAGTAAGGAAACAGTGGCCCAGAATAGAAAAGTGACTTGCTGGAGGTCACACAAAAGGTCCTCCAACCTGAGCCAACATGCTTCCACTTTACCTTCCAAGGAGCCACATGACTCCAGAAATGGAAACAGACAGGAGAGTGGGACCGAGTTCCCCTGGCCAGTGGGGTGGGGTGGCTGTGAGGGAGAAAGAAAAAGGATATTCATTGGTTAAAAAAAACAAAAACAAGCCAGTGGCCACATGAGAAAGAAGAGGCTCTTGAAAGGCTTGCTAGCTACTCTCATTCCAGAGCCACTCTAAAGCCGAGTGACGGTGACATAAAAGTGGCTTTTAATTATCTGTCCTGGAAAAATTAGTGATCAAAGGGTATGAAGAGGAAGTTTTCAAAAGAAGAAATGCAAGTTATCAACCCTGGGCGAATCCTGTCACTTCTCCGGGCCTCAGTCTCCTCCTCTGTAAAATGAGACCCCGGAGGCCTGCCCCTTCAGCTCTGAATCTGAGACTGTGATCTTGTGATACACAAAGTGCTCCAAGTCATTAATAAAGAGAGAAATGCAAATTCAAACAATGCTGTGGCTCCACCTCATGAAAACAGCAAAAATGGCAGACGACAGAAAGGGCCATCATCAAAGAGCTTTGGGAGGACGGGCACACCAGGGCATCATGGGTGGTGCTATGAATGGGTGGAGCAACTTGGAACTATACCCAAAGCAAATTCAACTGTGCGTGTCTGGTGACCCAAAGATACCACTTCTAGGCAGATGTCCCAATGAGACAAAGAAGGGGAAAGGCCCCATATACACAAAACTATTTCTGTCAGCACTTTTTGTTGTAGCAAAAAACTAGAAACAAAGAAAGTGCCCAACAAATGGGGAATGGCCAAGCAAATAGTGGTGTGTGAATGTAATGGCATATATTTGTGATTTTACTGGGAAGACTTGTATGAACTGATGCAGAGGGAAGTGAGCAGAGGCAGGAGAACAGTGTGTACAGTGATTAAAATAATACAAAGAAAAACAGCTTGGAAGGACTCTAGATAATGCAGTGACCAAGAGTGGCCTCAGAAAATAAACGAGGCAGCTCATTTCCCACCTCTTGGCAGAGAGATGATAAATTAGAGGTGCAGGATGTTTGAATTTGAGAAGGAGGAGGAGGATGAGAAGGAAGAGGAGGAGGATCTAAAAAAAAAAACAACTACGGAATTAAAGAGCACAGTTTTATACAGAATCCTCTTTTTCTCTTCTTCCTATATGGAAATCTTCATGTTGATCGATATTTGTCAACTTCATAATTTTAAAAAGGAAATTTTTAAAAGATAGTGAATGGCCCTAGTATTTCCCAAAGGCAACTGGAGGCTGAGTTCATGGATATCTGGTCCTTATTCCATGCACCCCAAGCAGAGTTCTGGGTCATAATCCTCAAGAGGTTTTTGGTTCTCTGGAAGAAAGACAAAACAGAATCGGGTATCACGAGTGAAGCTGTTAGGCTTGTTCTGTGTTTTTACTCTTCTGTCCACAAGAGGGCAGCAAAGCCGCATCTCTGCATCTCAGGCTTTCAATTGTATAACTCCTCCAAAAGGGAGACCAATTAATCGCTAGCATTTCTATGGTGCTCTTAAGGTTTTTACTAAGCACCTTCCTCTCAACAACCCTAGGAGGTCAATAGTGCAGAGACCACTCCCATTTACAATTAAAGTAACAGCAACAGCAAAGCGATGAGCACCTAGGCAGTAGCAGCCTTAATGGACGCTCAGAGAGCCAGGAAGTGGACTGGAACCGATTTAAAGATCGACGATGTTAGTGAAACACAGACCCGTCGGCCTGAAGTAGCTGTGGAACGATGAACACTCCTCAACAAAACAAAGCAGAGAGGAGGAGGGCTGATCGACCATCTCGGAGCACAGAAGAAAGAGGTCGATCGCTTACAGAAGTCTTGCTGGAACAAGCAAACGCTGCCACCGTGAGCAAGAAGAGGGTGGCAACGGGTACTTGCCTTGGTGTCCTGCTAAATGTTTAACAACCGGCTTCTCAGTTCGAGATGCATTGTCAACATTTTTCCATCCGTTTCTTAACTGTAGACAAAACAACAAATCAAGCTCTGACCTGTAGCATTTGTTGATTTCTGAGGCATAAATCTTCAAAGTGAAAATATGACGATTGGCACTGGCCGGTGGAGTGGGCGCTAACATTCCCCTGCATGCTGATGGATTTGTCAAATAAAACCAAAAGAGATTTATCTCCAAAGGGAGTCTAAGAAACAGGCAAGAACCAGGAGTGGAATCCAAAGGCCCTTGGTGGGTGACAGCCACAGGAGCTCATCTGTCATGAGGACTTGTAGATGGAAACTGATCTCCCACCCGGCATCTGCCACCCTCGATTTCTTCCTCAATGTGTCTGGATGCTTCATCAAGGCTGACTTGCCCATTCCTGGGGGACTAAGCCTAGAAGTGTCCCCAGGCTCTGTTCTGGGCCCTCTTTTCCAACTACACTATCTTTTCTGGTGACAGCATTACCTCCCATGGCTTCAGTGATCGTTTCTAATGCTGAACATTCCCAGATCTGTATACTGAGCCCCAGAGTCTCTTGACCTGCAAGTTCATTCATACTGCTTATTGGATGTCTCACAATGGATATGCTGTAGGCATCTCAAATTCAACATGTCCAAAATGGAACTCGTCTTCTTTTGCCCCAAACCCTCTCTTCTTCCCAACTTTCCATTTACTGTTGAGAGCAACATCATCCTCCCAGCTATGAAAGTTTGAAGCCTCAAGATCACCCCTAACGCTTCCCTTACACTCACCCCACAGACCCGTCTGTGGCCATGCAGGAGCTCCCTTCTCTCTCCTCACACTGGGACTATCCTTGTCCAAGCCCTGGACTATGGCAGGAGCCTCCCAAGTCCTTTCCCTGCCTCAGGTCTCTGTCTATTCCAAACCATCATCCACTCAGCTGTCGAAAGTGACCTTGCTAAAACACAAGCCTCACCATGTTGCCCTCCCCTCAATAAGTTGCAATAGGACCTATTATTTCCAGAAGCAAATACAAACTCTTCTGCCTGGCATCCAGAGCCCTTTGCAGCCTGGTCCCTCCCTATCTTTGCCCTCTCCTTCTGCTGTATTCCCTCCCAGATTTAGCGATCCCATGACATGGACCTCTTTGCTTCTTCTCAAACAGGACGCTCCACCTCCTCTCTTGGCTTTTGTCCTGACTCTCCTCCATGCCTGGAATGCTCTGCCATCTTATTCCCAGTTCTTTGTTTTCTGGGCCTCCTTCAAGACAACTTAAATCCCCTCTTTCTGTAGTTACCTTCCATCTAATCTGGATATATCTGGTATGTAAATGTTGATGTTGTCTCCCCCTTTAGACTGTGAGCTCCTTGATGAAAGTTTTTCCTTTCCTGGTGCCCCCAGTGCTAAAAAAAAAAAATACCTGACTGCCCAAGTCCCAGGAAAGGAAAATGACTTGCCCAAGGTCACACATTAAATAAGAGGCAGAACTGGAGATAGACCCAAAGTCTCCGGGCTCCCATTTATCCAGTTTTCCACTATGTCATGCCATTGCCCAGTTGAATGTAGCTTAACTAGAAGTTTGGGGAAAGAACTCCTGAGTCAAGAGAGCAGGAGATCAGGAGCTGCCCAAGGAGGAAATTCCCTACAGATGGAACAAGGAGAAAAATACTGTGGGTGGTAGAGAACAAAAGTACACACTCTAGACAGACATGGATAAAAGGAGATTGTCACTAGAGGAGGAAGAAGCAGCTTCAGGGAATATGGCCCCTGTCAGCAGAGAAGACAATTGGACCATGGGAGCAAGGGGAGGCAGACCTCAAGAACCCAGCTGACCAAAGCAGCCAGGAGGGATCCCATACCCAGGAAAAGTTGCGGCAGGAGTCTATGAAGGAAGTGAGAATTTCCAGCCCCTGTAGCATCAGGCACTGTGAGATGCCTTTGCCCCACGTATCCTGAACCTATGTCTCGCTACCATTGTACGCTAAGTTTGAGCCCACTCTTCCCATAGATGCTATGTATATTTTTGGGAGACTATGCCCCAGGTTAATGGGGAAAATGTCATGTAACGACTGTTCTTTCTGTGTTAAAACAACACATAAATTTGAATAAATGTCTTTACTAGAGCTTGTTAAGTCTGCTAGTTTATTGTTAATGGGAAGCACTCCAGTAAGAGCTCTTGGGCTAGAGTCAGAGTACAGCCCTCCTCCTGCTTTCAGCAGTATTACCCCTGAACCATGAAGATTCTGTCCTCCGAGAAGAATTACTCCTTGACTGAAATTCAAGTAGTAACACAGAATGGGTACTGTACATATATGTACCTGTCTCTCCTGAGAGAATATAAATTCCTTGAAAGCAAGGATTATTTTGTCTTTTCTTTGTATCCTCAGCACCTAACTCAGTGTCTGGAATATTTAGTTGTTTCAGTCACGTCCCCATTTGGGGTTTTCTTGGCAAAGACACTGAAGTGGTTTGCTACTTCCTTCTCCAGCTCATTTTACAGATGAGGAAACTGAGGCAAACGGAGTTAAGGGACTTGCCCACAGTCACACAGCTAGTAAGTGTCTGAGGGCAGATTTAAACTTCCTGACTCCTGGGCCAGCACTCCACGCGCTATGCTGCCACCCAGCGCCCTACCTAGAACATGTTAGGGATGTAACAGATGCTTATTGCTTAACTGATTCTCCTCTTTCCCCAAATACAGCTTTAAAAAAATCTTTCAACTGCCATTAGCTCTCCACCACAGCATCTTCTTACGGCTCATGACCCACACACCTATCTTCGTTTCCCTTTACTTGCCGAACATCTTAAAATCCCAGTTGGTCAGTGAGTCCCTGCGCACACAGGCTCGTCGGCCTCCACAAACCACCCACTCCCGCTCCCTGTTGCAGATGATGGCACATCTAGGTGTCCGGCCTCCATTTGGCCTCTATGCTTCGGCTCCACGTTGGCATCCTGCCAGCCGCCCAAACTCAAAAGCTCCCAGATGGAATTCACTAACTCCCCTTCTTCCAAGCTTGTGCATCTCTGATGAGGGCGCCTATTTATTCCCAGTCCCTCGGATTTATGACCGGAGTCATTTTTGACTCCTCCCTCTCCCTAGCCCCACCCGTAGCAAAGGACATAAAAAAGAAAATAATATGGAACAAAAAGAGAAAATTCAGTTGTAGATTGTGATTTTATATGCCAAACCTGTATTTTATCCTAGGGTACTAGGGAGCCGCAGAAAGTTTTTGAGCAGGGAAGTGACATAGAGCTGTGCCCTAGGAAAATGATTTTGGCAGCTGCGTGGGCGATGGACTGGAGAGGAGACACACCAGTTAGGAATTATAAAAGCCCATTTGGGAGGTGGGAATTTGGACTAGGATGTAGCTGTGGAAGTGAAGGGAAGGAGGTGAAAGTAAGATACAAAAATAGTGGCAGCAAGATTTGGCAAATGACTGGAAGTGAGGAGAGTCTCCTGAGAAGGCAGAAGGAATTCTGGGCCCCTCCCCCCCAGTAGAAATAGGGAGGACTCAAGGAGGGGGCAGGGTGGGCAAGGGAAGAGAGATGAGGGTTCTGTTCTGGACGTGTCGGCTACAAGATGTCAACGGAACATACACGTACACAGCTGGCGCAGGAGAAAGAGCAGGGCCGGAGAGAGGATCATTGAAGCCATGGGGGCAGAGGAGGTCATCGTGGGAGAAAATGTGGAGAGACGAAGAAGGAGAACCAGGACAGAGACTGGGAGGATGGCCACACAGAAAGCTGAAAAGAAGCAGTTGCATGGGAAAGGGAAGAAAGAGAGAGACAGAGACAGAGACAGAGAGAGACACAGAGAGACAGAGAGAGAGAGAGAGAGAGAGAGAGAGAGAGAGAGAGGGAGACACAGAGAGACAGAGAGCGGGAGGGAGGGAGACAGACAGAGATAGAGACAGACAGAGACTGACAGAGAGACAGGGATGGAGAGAGATAGACAGAGATAGAGAGAGAGAGGAGAAAAAGACAGAAGAGAGGAGGGGGGGAAGAGAGGAAAGAGGGAAGAGAAAAGAGGAGAGGAGAGACAGAGTGAGAAAAACACAGAGACACAGAGACACACAGAGGGAGGGAGGAGGGAGGGGGAGAGGGGGGGGGATGTGAGAGCCAGGGGAGGAGGAAGAAAGGGTGGCCAGGGTCCAAAAGCCACCAAAAGGTCAAGTAGCATGAATTCTGAGAAAAGGCCACTGGGTTTAGCAACTCAGAGAGATGTGCAGCCACCTTTGGAAAGGACTTTTAGTCAAGTGGCTGGGTCAGAAGCCACATCGCAAAAGGTTGTGAAGTGAGTGGATGGGGAAGGGGTAGAAACTATGTGTGTAAATGGCTCAGCTGAGGAGTCTGGAAAAGAAAAGAAAGAGAGGTATAGTATGATAGACTGACCAAAGGTCTATTGACTTACCCAAAATCATACAATAGGAAGCGGCAGAGCCAGGGTTCAAACTCAAGTCCCCTTACTCCAAATCTGCCCCACTTTCCCACAACGCACCTCACTGGCACCCACTTAAGCTAACCCCTAACAATCAGCTGTGACTTGCTGAAGGAGTAAGGATATGCCTTCTACTTGGAGAGAGCTTAGTGAGGGCCAAACTCAGAGTCCAAAGACCTAAGTTCAAATCTTGCCTCAGACACTTACTTGCTATATGACTCTGAGTCTGTTTCTGCATGTGTTAAGTAAAGGTAACAGGACTTTCTGGTCCGTCACAAGATCATTCTTGGTCAACCCCTACATGTGAGCTACGATTATTAAGGATGGGTTTTGTGAGGCTGGGGATAGGCCCGCTGTCCCTTTTCTCTCCACCAGCAGGTAGATGGAAAAACCTCCAGAAAGGAAGAATGATTAGGGAGTGTAAGGAAGAAAGGCTAGGACCAGCATCAGGAGTGGGCCTGGGCCTAGGCCTGGGCCAAGACAAGCGTGGTTCATTCACGAGCTGCTCCCACTGAACACTCTCCATCCTGTGGCTCTATCCAAGGAGACGACAGTGTTGGCTTTCCTTCCTCTTTGCTGTAGACAGTTCAACAATTTGTTGATTTTTTTTTAAATGTCTGAACTTTATGGGTATTAGACATGCCATCCCCAAATATCAGTGCAGTAAAAAGAGTGCTGAATTTTGGAGTTAGAAAACCTAAGCAGCTAGGAGGTGCCACAGTGGATAGATTGCCAGGCCTGGAGTTAGGAAAACTCATCCTGAGTTCAAATCTGGCCTCAGACACTTATGAGGTGTGTGACCCTGACCAAGTCACTTAACCCTGTTTGCCTCAGTTTCCTCATCTATAAAATGAACTGGAGAAGGAAATGGCAAATCACTCCAGTATCTTTGCCAAGACAACTCCAAATGGGGTCATAAAGAGTCAGACAGGACTGAAAACTAACAACAACATTAAAATCTCAGCTCTGTTCATTTCTAGCTGTGTGACCTTGGGCAAGTCACTATCTCTCTGAGCCTTGGTTCCCTCATCTATAAAATGAAGGGTTGGATTAGATGGTTACCACTGCCCCTTCCAGCTCCACTTCCATGATCCCACGATTCTCCTATCTTTTCCTTCCTTCCCCCTTTCCCCCTCCGCTCCCCTCTCCTTTGGTCCCACCCCAGACTGGACTGGACTGAATTTGAGTCCAGCAAGTGGCGATAACTGACGGGAGCCTGGGAAGCACCCAGGAGCACAGAAAGCCTTGTTTCATGGGCTGGCTTGGCCCTCGCAGTCAACCTGAACTTTTCCCAGGGCAGGCTTGCCACACCTGTGCCCAGACCTTGCCCGGGTCAAGGGTGGCAGGAGTGTTTGCCAATGTGCTCGAGTGGCTGAGCTTTATTCAAAACAACAAATGGGGAAATGGCCAATTTGGACCCAATTAAAGCTGGCGGAGTGGACTGATGCCATGCTGCTGACAGCCCAGCCTCGGTCCTGATCAGCTGACTCTTCACCCTTGCATCTAAAGGAAACATTCACCCTCTGCCTAGAAGCTCCAAGCCATTTTCCCTCATCAAAGAGATGGACCCACTCCCTTCTTTCCCCCTCTCCAATTCATCCTCTACACAGCTGCCAAGCTGACATTAACCTGTCCAGCCTCCGAGCTTTTGTCTAGGCAGGGTATGCCACTGGTATGCCACTCCTCAGCTCCACCTCCTCCGTGAGGCCTCCCTTGATCTCTGCAGTGGTTAGTGCCTTCTCCCTCTTGAAATGACTCTGCGTTGCTTTGCTGATAATCGAAAGGCATTTTGCTCCAGTGAAAACACAGCTGAAATGGTTGACCTAGGACCTGAGTTCAGATTTGAGGGACCTTGAGCAAGTCACTCCCCCTGTGTCTCTGTTTCCTCATCTGTAAAATGAAAGGGTTGAACTAGATGAGTACTGACATCCCCTCCAGCTCCGACTCCAAGATCACAAGGCTGTGACCTCATGATTCTCTTCTTCCTCCAGCGTCCCAGGTTGTTTGGTATCCCTAGTGGCTGGCCCAGCACCTGCCACACAGTAGGTGTTTAATACAGGCTTGCTGAATTGATGGGATAAGCTAAAGGATTTCCTTTCCTTCTCCTACCTGAAATTCTCTCCCACTGACAGGGAGGGGAGAGGGGGCAGGAGGCAGGGTCAACCCCTAGGATATACCCAGCTCTGCTCGGGCACAGGCCCTGCCCCCTCCTCATTCCACAGAGTCTTGGGTCCTTGTCACCTACATCTTACTCTGCCTAGCCTGGGGGCTTGCTGGGGGTCTGCTCAGGCTTCTCCCGGTTTCCCAAGATCCCTCCACAGGCCTCTTCTGGGCTCAGCCCTCCAAGACTAACGTAGCACATTCTTCCTGAGTGACCTCAGCCTGCATCTATCTGGCTTTCCTATCTGGTTTCCTGGGCCTCCCCAGCCACCCCAGCAGCTCATCTCCTCTTATCTGCAGCTAGCTCAGATATCACACCCTGCCTGTTTCATCATTCACAGCTGCCCAGCTTCCCCTCCCCGCCCCCCAAGCCCTTTCCCACCCTAGACATTCCAGATGCCTTGTAAACAGCAGGGGCGATTTACCAAGTGTGTACTTAAAAGGGGCAGGAGACCAAGCCAGAGAGAAAGCTATGCAGAGAAGAAGCCTGGAGCCCATCCCTGCTCCCTAGGCCAGGCCCGCCCCAAGCACCCAGGCTGCCCGGTCTCCCCAGGGTGGAAATACTTGTGATGAGCATTAAAATTCTCACCAATAACTCCAATTTGCACAAGTTGGATCCCTTGGGCAACCTGGGGAAGCCTACAGACCCCTCTCGGAATAATATTTTAAATGCATAAAACATAGTGAGATTATAACAGAAATCAATTCTTGCAAAATAACATTGTAATGTGTAATATAGTTAATATATTAATATAATTGCAATATAATATTGTAATGTGTAATTTTGAGATAAATAATATTTGAAGTTATGAAAAAAATTTTAATGTACGGACCCCAGGTTAAAAATTCTGGTAGTTTGCAAAACACTTTCCAGACAGTCTATCATTTGGTCCCACAACAGCCCTTTGAGGTTAATATTATCTCCTTTTTATAGATGAGGCTCAGATAGGAAAAAAAAATGACTTACCCAGAGTCATGCAGCTGGTAAGTATCTGAGGCAGCATTAGAAACCAGACCTTCTTCATTCTAAGCTCAATGTTCTAGCCGCTGCCTCACCCTGTTTCTATTTTTCCATCCAGCTGTTTCACATATGTCTCCCATCAGCATGCCCGAGTCTACAAGGTTTGTTCCCTCCCGCACAACAAGAAGATACACCCAAGAAAGCCCCAGAGAGCATCTGTCTAGCAGAGAAAGCCAAGGTTCCCTCCTCTCTGCCCGGCCAGCCAGGGGAAAGTCTAAGAAGCTGCCAGCCCAGGGGCCAGAGGAACAGCATGGGGCAGAGAGGCTGCCCGATGCCCTTGGATCAAGCGGGCAGTGCCAGGGCTGGAGGAGCCTCAGTGCTGAGCCCAGGGCTTTGAAGGGGGTGGTAGCTATGTCTTCAGGAGGCTTTTTCCTGTCCCTGACAACCCCCCAGCGCCACCCTTCATGTTCCCTCCAATTTACCCCACATGTATCTTGTTTCTTTACATGTCGCTTCCTCCATTAGTTTGGGAGCTCCTTGAGGGCAGGGACTGATTTGGCCTTTCTCTGTGTCCTCGACCCTTAGCACAGAGTAAAGACTTAATAAATGCTTATCGATCGATTGACTAGTAGAGTCAACTCACCTCAAGCATTTATGAAGCACCTACTATGTGTTGGGCACTGTTGGAGACTAAAGATACAAAGACAAAAAGGTAGCAGTCCCTGCCTTAATTTCATTTGAAAAAGTGAAACACTGGCATCTCCAATTGATAGCTGAATTAAAACAAAATCTTCCATGAGGCTTATTCACTGGGCCTCTGAATGTATAAGCTGCTATCTGAAGATCTAAACAGAATGGCCTCATGCACATGCTGGGGGACGCCGTAGCAGAAGGAGTTAACATGGTATACCCTCGATAAGATGGAATTCGGTTTGTTCTAAAACCAGCTCATCGTTGGGATCTTAGACCGACAACGTCATTAGGTTAGCTACATAACGGCCACAGTTATGAACACCGCAAATGTGCCTTTGATTATTTTCCCTGTCCTAATTGACATTCTATTCCTGGGTTTAACTTTCACACGAAACCTTACAATCTGCCGGATTTTCGAGAAATTTCCGTGGGAATTTCCCTAAGGAAATTAACAGCCCTGACTTTTTGGGTCAAACCAGGACACTTGGTTGTTAGATAAAAACCTCTGTCCTTCGAACAACTGTTTGAATGTTTTCTTATTAACTTATTGTTTCTGCAATAGGGGCGTGGCAATACCCAGGCCTGGAGATTCTGGCCACCTTTCTAAAAGTCCTGATCACAGCAAGGAGTGACCACAGTTCATCTGCACCAATATGTCATGTTAGGAGGGTAAACAAATACACAGTATATTAGTATGCAGCAGCCACCATTGAAACAAGAGACAAAGTGATGTCAGGGGTTGGGGGCAGAGCACAGGTAACTGGGAAGATCGGGGGAGACCTTGGCCAGGGGCTGTCATCGGGAGCTAAGCCTTGGAGGAAGCTGGAGATGCTAAGGGGAGCGGGGAGAGGGCAGAAGGAGAGCATTCTCACTGTGAGAAGCAGCCTCTATAGAGACTTTGAGACAGGAAGGAGATGGAAAGTCATGGATGGGGCCACTCGGGCTGGGATCTCAAGTGCATGGACATCGGTCTGGGAAGACAGGCTTCGGCCAGAGTGTGAAGGGCTTTAAATGACCAATGGAGGACATTGCATTTTATTCTAGTGGTAAAAGGGAGAATGTGGTGTCTACGCAGTCGACAGTAAGAGGAAGAAAGCTCTGAGTCCTGGCCAGAGCTCCGGATTTGGCTCAAGAAGACCTTCTTGCAGTCATGTAATTGGAATGACCAATCACAGTCCTAGAAAAGAGGCTACTACACCCCCTTCCTTTCCCAAGAGAGGTGGGGGACTGGCTGAGGAATGTTGCCTACATTGCCAGTTACCGTGTCAAACACTGTGTGGGTTGGTCTTGCTTAATTTTTTTTTCTCTGTCACAAGGGCATGGTTTCTAGGATGGGGCTGAATAATCTGGAAATGCCTAGGATGTAGCAGTACAATTTTTCTTTTCATTTCCAGCCTCAGCTTGGTTATTTCCTCCCTGTGTGTCTTTAAACACTCTGGGCCTCACTTTATTCATCTCTGGAGTAAAGGTTCCATGGGGTGAGTTCTGTGGGGTGGGTTTCATGGGATGGGTTCTGTGTGGGGTGGGTTTCATGACCCTCACGATTCATTTCCAGCTCAAAAGCTCTGATCCTATCATGTACAGATATACATGCCAGTACAGTAGAGGCAAGCACGCCTCTCTTTCTCTTAAACTCAGAACGCATGGCTCCAGGGGGTCTGCTGAAAGCCCGGTGGTTTGGAAGAGTGGTTCTGGGCACCAGTTCAGTGGCTACTGCCTCAGAGTCACTGGCAGATGGGCTGGTCCTTGACCACACAGCCCTCAGCCTCCCAGCCCCTGTGCCCTGTGGGGGATGCTTGGGTGGTAGCTCACTGATGCTCAGGAATGAAGACATGAGGAAACCCTGCCTCATTCCTGGGATTCTGCCCCAACCCCCAGCCCACCCTGGAGAGCTCATATGCCCCTGAGGCACCCCTCTCTGAGCGAAGATGGGCTGGAAAAGAAACCCCCCAGACATTGCCTGGATTGAGTGATGCTGGGAAGGGGACACACCACCAGAGATGGCCCTTGGGGGTGAGGGATCCTCTGGCTTAATAGCATTCTGCCTGGTTCAGTGGAAAGAGCTCTGAATGTGGAGCTGGGGGACCTAGGTTTGAATCCTGTCTTATTACCACCTAGGTGACCTTGGGGAGCTTGAACAAAATGGCCTCCCAACTGCAAATTGAGGATTCTCTGACCCTGAACTTTGGGGTTTTGAAGGCAAAGGGAGTGTTCTTGACCCCTACTTAGAAGGCCCTTTGGTAAATCAAAAGAACCCCTCTAATTTTTGTGTCCCTTCATCTCGTAGAGTCTCCAAGGCTTGGGAGCCTCATCCTGATCCCATTTCTCCTTGGGGAAAATAAAAATTGTGACACAGCCCTTCTCAAGAGCAATTAGGTGTTGCAGTGGATAGAGCACTGGGCCTGGAGTCAGGAAGACTTGAGTTCAAATCCAGCTTCAGACATTAGCTATGTGACCCTGGGCAAGTCCCTTAACCCTGTTTGCCTCAGTTTCCTTATCTGTAAAATGAGCGGGAGAAGGAAATGGCAAACCGCACCAGACCTCTGCCGAGAAAACCCCAAGTGGGGTCATGGAGAGTCAGACAGGACTGAAAATGACTGAACAATAACCTTCCCCACAACTTCCACTGTCTCCCTATGAGTACCAGAATATAACACAGGACTAGCCAGTGAGCCCAGGCCCTACGATTATATGCAGACCACCGCTGATGCATTTCTCAGAATGGAGGAGTCTGGGATCGGCTTCTGGGAGAAGAATCAGGATGTGTGAAGGGAGTGTCTCAGAGAGACTTCGGAGCCTGCATTGCATTCCGTAATGGGTTCCAGTCTGCTGAAGAGCAGCCCCAGAACTGAGGGTGGAGGGGATGTGGTGCAGGAGGGGTGGGGGGCTTCAGGCAGGCATTAGTCTGCCTCAGCCTCTCTTCCATTGGATACTTCTCTTTGGTGGGCTTGTCCTGCTCGATATCAGAGACAATGCTGCTGTCAATGTGCTCTCTCCCCACCCCCACCCTGTGAGTGCTGGCCTCAGTTCTGGGCCTTGGCTTTTGTTCTTCCCTTTTGGGTGAAAGAAGTTGTAGCCTCTGACTTTGTGAGTTCTGAGAAGTCAGGACTTCTCAGAATCTCTTGAGGGTTTTCATAACTATCTCGTTTAATCCACATAAAAACCCTGCGAAGAAGACAGAATGGCCATCCGAGAGTCCAGGAGCAAGGCCATGTCAGGTCTTACAGCCAGCCCAGCGTCAGTGCCCAGAGCCAACAAGGATGCAGTAGCAAATGCTCTTTAATGTTCTATGGTTCCCTAGAGCTGTAGCTAGGCACTGATAATGGCTGGATCGCACCTAGAATAGAGCTCTAGGTGGGAGACACCCCCACCCTCTCAGAGGTATCCCCAGAGTCCTAGGGAGAAGATGTCACCAGATTGGCTCTGGGACGCAGGATGTGCTCCATGTGAGAGGGTCATGGGTCAAGGACTGCAAGGGAACTTTGGGGCTGTCCAGTTCCTTCCAGAGAAGGAAACTGAGGCCCAGAGGGGTCCAAGGTCACAGGGGGCAGAGCTGGAATTCCCGGCCAGGACCTCGGACTGCCTTGGTTATTAGTCACAAGCATAATGGGCTTGTATCTAGGGCTTCAAGCTCACAGAGCCCTGGGGGGCCAGAAGTGTCTAATGGACATACTCATACTTGTTCTGTCCCACACAGAGAACTATTGTGAGCAACCAGTGAGATCACGGACTGAACCATGCTGTGAACCTTAGCGCTGTTACTATGAAGATTGCCTTCGTTTCATGCCTAGGGAAACTGAGGCTCAGAGAGGGGCAATAGCAGGCCCAGTGGGCACCGTCCTACCTGCTCTTTATGGTCCATTAGGGGTTTTACAAACATTCTCTCATTTGGTCCCCACAACAACGTTGGGGGGTTGGCAAGACAGGGATGACCGTCCCTATTTGACAGATGAGAAAACTGAGGCTCCGTGGCATGACGTGTCCGAGGTCACACAGCAAGGACATAACCCAGTTGCTAATAATAGCCACAACCATCTAGCAATAATAACAGGCTCAGGCTGCCCTGCTGAGGGCCCTTTGTCACCTGCAGCGCCGTCGGAGGACGAGCTGCCTGCACCGGCTCACGCGCAGCCTTCCCCAGGCAGCAGGGCGGCCACTTTATCCGTTAACCAGGGGCAGGTCAACGCTGCCCTGACACCTGGGCAAAACTGGCTTCCTAAGAAGCTGTGGACTTCCTGGGCACTAGAGGGCGCTCGGTCCATAAATAGACCATTTCCCTCATCAGCCAATGAACATTTATTAAGCACCTTCTTTGTGCTAAGAGTTGGGGATACAAAAAAAGACAAAAGACAGTCCCTGCTCTCCTTAGATTGTAAACTCCCTGAGGGCAGGGCTACCTTTGGCCACTTTTTGTATCCTTAGCCTGGAACCTTGAAGGTGCTTAATAAATGTTTACTGAGTGAGTGAAGGAGCCCGCAGTCCGATGGTGAGCGCCACGCTGCCGGGTCTGGGAAGTTTTAAACACCAGCACAATGTCTGGTTTCTGGATTTTAGCCTAGGAGCTAATATGAAATATTACTCAGTGTTACTATTATTGAATGATACTATTAAATGTTTATTATTATTAAAATGGAATTGTTATTTAAAATTTCAAATAATGATGTCATTAAACTAGGGAAAATCTGCAGCTTGTTACACCTCCCCCATCCCAAGCTGGAATTTCCCTTCTCACTCTCAACCCTGAAGACACTAGAAGAGTTCTGTGGCCAATCAGTTTGTTAGATGCATGGGGAAAAGGTGGGAAGGGGACATGCATTTATTAAGTGCCTATGATGTGCCAGGCATGAAGCTAAGAACTTTACAAATATTATCTCATTCTCTCCTCACAATAACCCTGGGGAGGTAGAGGCTGTTCTCGTACCCATTTGAGGCAAAAAAAGAGGTTCAGTGACTTGCCCAGGATGACACAGCTAGTAGAGGTCTGAGGCTGGATTTGAATTCAGGTCTTCCTGACTCCAGGCTCAGCATGATGCCCATTGCTGGGCAACACTCGAGGTCCTCTCAGCCAACCATCTCCTGATCTCCCACATGAAGTAGGAAAGGAATAAGGAAAGAGAACATGTGTGTGCCCTCAACTCTAATCGTGGATGGAACTTTGAGATCTATCCCTTAGGTACTCGCTCTATGCTCCTCTATAGCTCACAGTCCCCAGCACTCGGAGATTTTCCTCTACAGTGACCTTCGTGACAGTCTTGGTGGACACCCTTACCTTCCCTCCCAGCCTGGGGCTCATCTCCCCAAGGTAGTCAGTGGCTCAGGCTGCATCCCAACAAGTCCGATTCCCAAAGCCCTCTGGGTCTCATCCACAAGACCGGCAGAGCTCTCCATCTCTCTGTGCTCCCTGCCCTGAATAGCTGAGGGGAAATCTCTAAGGACAAGAAAGGGAGTCAGACCCGAGGACCAGCCCACAGGACCCCTCTCACAGCCCCATTGCAGGCACATGCTTTGGTCAATGTCTTTTCCAATAGCTCGGCGACTCAGTTTCCCCTGTGGGAACCCGCAGGGCCCCTCCTCCCTGAGAGAGAGGAAAAGCAGTGAAGCGAGTGGATTGGATTAGGCAAGCCCAAAGCCCTCTGCAGTTCTGGATGCCAGGATGCCAGCCAGCATTTCTGGCTTTGGGGAGGGAGGGCACAGGGCACATAGCTGGCATTCCTCTCTGAATTGTGACCCTCACAATAACCCGAATGGGGCTTGTCATTAACCCCATTAATGACAGATGAGGAAACAGGCTCAGCCAGTGGGACTGCGATTCCAACCCAGGTCTGGGAATCCAAGTCCAGTCCCCTGCCTGTGTTACCACCCTGGCCACGCCCTCCCTTTCAGGAGGAGGGGAAGCGAGCCACACCTGCTGCTCCCGCCTCCACCCCTGGAAAAGTGAGCATGTCTCCCAAAATGCTTGAATGACATCCAGAAAGACCCCGCCCCGGCTGGAGCCCTTTGAAGAAGGGGCCCTGACATAAGCCCAGGCTTTAGGCAGGTAAACATCTCACCCTCCCTGTGACAAGTAAAAGCCAGCTCCCAAGCAGAGCCAGATTCCTGCTGGCATCTCTCCCTCGCTGCATGGTGGCTGCCCCCCAGGCCCAGCTGGCTGAGGTCTGCTCCCCAGTCCTCCCTGCCCCAGCATGTGGCTGGACCACCACCACCACCCCCCAGGATTCCACCTTGTGGAGAAACTGACTGTACGTGCCAGGAAAGCCTTTGTCCAGGGCAGGGTCTGAGGCTTGGCCAGAAACTGCCCCAAGACAAACTCGGGGATGAAATATGGCTGAATTCCAGGGATCATGGAGCTCAGAGGGCTAGAACAAGGGGCCTCCAAGCCCAGGCTCTATCTCCATAGGGCAGCTAAGTGGTACCGAGGTTAGAGCAGAGCTTGGAGTCAGGAAGGCCTGAGTTCTAATCTAGCCTCAGAGACCACTACCTGGATGACCCTCTCCTCCAGACTCAGTTTCCCCATCTGTGAAAAGAAGAGGGGGCTCCAACTCCTATGGCATTTGAATGTTCCAGCTCTTATGCTTCCCGGGTCTGAGGGTCACTGCCCCATTTGTTGTGAAGAGACCTTTGGAAGACCCGCAGAGATGGGAGCCGGTGCTCTGTGGCCCACCTTAAGTCCAGGCTCATTCTTGGACTGTCTGCTCCCTCCCTCTGGACCGTCAGATCCCTAAGGCAGCAGCAATCTTCATTGTCCACCCAGGGCTCCCCCAGAGTGCCAAGCGCTGTGCATCATGGGGAGCAGCAGGTGCTCAGCAAATGTTTACGAGAGGGCAGAGCAGAGTGAGCAAAGCCAGGACAATTTCCACGATGCCTCCAGTGAATGCAAAGGGAAGCAATATCAGAAAGCAGGGGACTCCCTTATCTTAGCAGAGGTGGTGGACTACAGGCACATAATGAGGCATACATTGTCAGGTCACTGATCCTATCAGTAAATGTGGGGAGTAAAGTTTCATTGGGAAGCGCCAGTGATTTTTTTAAGGAGAATTCATTTTTAAATGTTTATCAGGTGGATGGGTCAATCACCTCTCTGTGCCTCGGTTCTCACATGTGTAGAATGGGCATGATAATGCTTTCCCTGCCTATTCCACAGGGTCGCTACGAGGACCTTAAAACATCAGACATGTGTTGTTATTGTTCATACTATTAAGGATACAGCTTGCCATCCAGGCATGACTCTGCACCCCTACCACACACACACACACACACACACACACACACACACAGAGCTACCTCCTCCAGCCCCCTCACTACCACCAGTGGCCTGGGCTGTGGGACTTCTCAGGTCAAGCAGCACCACCAGGCATGGGGGAAGCAGC
This sequence comes from Trichosurus vulpecula, assembly GCF_011100635.1. Taxonomy (NCBI): domain Eukaryota; kingdom Metazoa; phylum Chordata; class Mammalia; order Diprotodontia; family Phalangeridae; genus Trichosurus; species Trichosurus vulpecula. The sequence goes on from NC_050578.1 coordinate 272,283,607, forward strand.
CTGAGGAAGGGGCCCTCTGGGAGCGCTTTGATCTCCTCATCACCAGCATCTTCCCTGCAGCAGCTTTGGAAGAAAGGGAGCCATGGGAGGGGCCCGGGATAGGTGGGTGCAGAGCCTGATGGGGCTGCTTCAGTCCCACTCATATTTATTTCCCAAGAGGCCAAACCTCTTAATTGCCGGCTAATGAATATTCCTGGCTGCCCTGACCTAGGGTGAGGGTAGACTTTGTTGGCCCCGTTTCACAGATAAGGCAATTGAGAATGAGAGGGAAAGGAATTTTCCCAGAGCACAGGAGACTACCTCTTCCTGCTGCCAAATTCCCGGATAGGCACTGGGAAATCCAGCCTAGCCCAACTCTGCCCCCGACTTGCCATAGGACCTTGGACAGAGCACTCGTCCTCCAGGGGCCTCATCTGTCCAACAAAGGGTTGGGTGGTGTGGTCTCTGAAGTTCATTCTGGTCTATAAATATCTGTACGTTCCACATGGAGAAACCCAACAAAGCTGGCCCCTCAGTCTCTACAGCAGGGTGAGCCAGCTGGCCTGCCCCAAGCCAGACCCAAACTCGAGTCCCTAGCCCTAGCCCAAGCCAGAGCTTCCAGGGGCTCCAGTCTGCTCCTTCTGTGAAGCCATCTGCAGGGCTCCATCCTGACCCTTGGAAAAGAGGAAAAGATGGAAAGCCATGGATTCTCTCTGCAGCAGGTAGAGTAGGAACCCCACCAGAATCTGATACAAACCAGTAGCGTGACCCTTCGAAAATCACCTGCCCTCTCAAGCCTCAGTTTCCCTAGATGGAAAATGGGAGAACTGGACTAACTGATCTCTCAGAAGCCTTCCAGTTCTGATGTTCTGTGACTGACACAGGAATACGTTTTTCCTTCAAGCCGTCAAAGGAAAATTGTCAGAGGGAGGGGGGAGATTAAATCTAGCTAATGTTTATTTTCTTAAGCATTCTGCAAATCTGAGATCACTCTATCACATTAGGAACACAAAACATTAAATGTAATTCTCTGAGTATCAGTTTCTTCCTCTGCAAAATGGTGGTAATTAAATCTGCACTCCTTATGGAAGAAGATTATTACAGGGAAAGACATAAGGAAAATGTGAGTCCACAGAATTTCAGAGTTGGAATCTTGGAGACCACCTCATCCAATACGTATTTGAGTAAGAATGTCCTCTACAGAATACCAGAAAGGTGGGCCAGCCAGCCTCTGCTTGAAGACCACCCCTGATGGGGAGCTCACTACTTCTCAAAGAAACCCCTTCAATTTTGGGATGGTTCTAGTGGTACAGTCAGTTCTGCTATAACGCTTGGTATTAGGGAACAGTTTGAGCATAAGGCGAATTTTGCATTTGCTTATCTATAATTTTGCTTTCCTATGGGTTGAGTGGGGGTAAGCCAGGCCTGTGGGAAGAGGAGATGTCTGGCAGGTCATATCCCTCAAAAGAGCAGCCTCCCCAGGCCAGGGATGCCACTGCTATGTGGTGTTGTGGTTCAGCCTTTTCAGTCCTACCTGACTCTTCACCACCCCGTCTGGGGTTTTCTTAGCAGAGATCCTGGAGCGCTTTGCCATTTCCTTCTCCAGTTCATTTTACAGATGAGGAAACTGAGGCAAACAGGATGAAGTGACTTGCCCAAGGTCAGCCAGCTAGTAAGTGTCTGCGGCTGGATTCAAACTCAGCTCTTCCTGACTCCAAGCCCGGCACCACCTAGCTGTCCGCTATGTATTGAAGTATCTATGTATTTCTTAACTATTAGCCATGTACAGAACTGTGCTTCCATTTTATCAGATTCCTAACTTCTTTTTAAATCTTGTCACTGATGGAGTTTTTGTGTGTTGTGCCCCAAGCCCATTTTCCCCATAAGCCCTGTGGATTTGACTGGGTGATTTTGCATAGCAAAGTGACTTTTAGGAATGCATATCTCCTATTATAGCAGATCATTTCTCGTTCTGCCCAGTAGGGCCAGACAGAACATCTAATCCCCACGGTAGCCCTTAAAATGCTGACAACCCGCTATCCCCTCCCCACCCCCACAAACTCCTCTCCCGGCTAAACAGCCTAAGGTTCCTTCAACTGTTCCACGATCTCTTGGGACCCCGTTCCTCAGAATCATCGTCGGAAGCTATCCGGTGATGACCTCACCCAGGAAGATGCAGTGGAAGGTGGCAGAAAGAGATCCCCCCATTCTGGGAAGCCAAAGGGGCACCACCCTAAGAACAAGTAAAAGAAAGGACTCATTGTCAGAGCCAGGGGCTACCCCTGAGTGGGCAGACACCGAGGCATCCCCTCCCTGGCTCACAGCGGTGCCACACCGTCTGCCAGTGAGGGGATGGAGGGCTGTGAGCATTCTCCGGGCGAATGCTCTAACAACAGGCTCTCGGCGGGCACACGCCCAAGTCTGCCCTTCATGGATGACATTTCTCCATCACTCTGAGTCTAGACAATCAACAAAACAGCCAGGCAAGCCCCGATCTGCAGCCTTTGCCAATCTGTGGTGTTGCCAACACAACAATCAAAAAAAAAACGGCATTTACATAGAATTTTTTTTGAAAAACACTTTACATACATTATTTCATATTATCATAAGGAAGCACTGGGTTGCTCCTCTTCCCTGAGCACCTACTCCACGTAACTGATGTCGATGTAAAGGCCCTCAGGGGCAGGGCAGGCAAAGCCCAGGAGCCACCTGGGGGAAGGGCTGGAATAATTCCTCCAAATGTAGTCTCGCCATTAGCCACCAGGGGGAGCTCCAGGCCCCTCTGCCCATGCAAGAACAGACAGGCTATGTCTCATCTTGTCTCAAAATACGAACACTTCCCTCAACAATCCAGGATATATCAAAATGGCTCCTGCCCCCTTCCCAGATAGGGGACCCTTCTCTCCTCCCAAACTTGCACAGCCCAAAAGGAATCCTTCCCTTCAATGAGGATGAAACGGAGTCACTATTAAATAAAATCAAAACCAACCAAGCTGAGCTTTAGAAGGTGCTGAAGCCACCGCATCGCCTTCGATAGCCCCCCACACCCCCTTAGGCCTCCTTGTTTTCTTATGCGAAAAGGGGATGCCATCCGCAAGACCTGGGTGGGAAAAGACCCAACTTCTGCCTCCCAACCCCAAGCAAAAAGAAACCATCAAGGTCACAAAGGGTGGAAAGGGGACCGCTCCCAGCGCGACGGGTGATGATTCTCCGCCTTGGTTCCTACAAGAGAAATTGCTGGGTGAATGATGGGTATTAAGGCAAGCTACTGTCTTCTCCCTAGGGCCCCCCCGCAACCCACAACCCACTGCACACCCTCTGTCCATGCCTGGTCCTTCCCTGCACACAGACACACTGATAAATAAAACAAGGGACCATCTTGGTTTTTAAATGTTCTGATTCAGTTAGGTATAGAAGACAGCCCAGTGGAGCTCCATGTGAGTGACTCGGTACCTAAGGGTACCTGGCCAGCTTTACTCATCCCTTTGGCGCCTCCAAGATGGAAACAGGGCAGGGGAATGCAAGGGGGGAAAACCCAGTCAAGCAAGTTTTACAATAAAATCACTGTGGTTGGGATTTCCCAAGATCACAGAACTCAGACACAAATAGTGAGCATCAAAGGCTGGATCTGAACCCAGGCCCACTGACTCCAACTTCTTTCTGCTTCCATAGGAGAAGGTTTTTCACAGGCTGCTAGGGCCAAAAAAAAAAAAAAGTGTCATCCAACTGCTAATGAAAAATGCCTGCTCCTCATTAGGCTGGTATTTAGACAGCAGACCTACCGTCCATCTGAATTAGTGTTATTTGGTTTTCGGAATTTATAGGATTTTTTTCTCTTAAAATTAAAAGGAGAATTGATCCTTTCTCTCCTAGCTCTGATCCTGATGCTCTGGCTTCTTCCAAATCTGAGCCAATAGCCCCTCACCCAGAAGATAAGTGTCTCTGCCCTTTTGGCTTTTCCTCCGTTTGGTGAGTTGATGCCCATGGCCAATATTCCATGAAAAACCCAGACCATCCGGGCTACTTCTCTCCCAACTCCAATCCTGACTTGCCAGATTTTTTCTACCTTTTCCCAGGATGGTACTTTCCCCCTCTCCTCTCCCCCCTTTTCCCATCTCTCTTTCATGTACCCCTGAATAGAATGTCATTTCTTTGGGAGTAAAAATTGTCTTTTTTTTCCCTTGCATTTGCATCTTTAGAATTTAGCGCAGTGCCTGGCACATAACAAGGTTTAATAAATAATTTATCTATCTATCTATCTATCTATCTATCTATCTATCCTATCTTATCCTAGACTATCCATTTGGTCACAAAACTCTTTCCAAATGAATAATTTTCTATTAAATCAGCATCCTGGAAGGGAAGAGGAAAATCCACATATAAAAAACATACATATCCCAATGACCTGATTGCAGCCATCCCAGTTCAGCTGCCCTTAACATACCCTCCCAGACCCTTTACTGGAAGCCTTTCTATCTTGGTTGAACCTGCCAAAGCTTGGACTCAAGCATTGAAGACCAGGTTCACCTTATGCTACAAGAGTCCCAGGAGGAGGAATTGAAGGGAGATCTCCCTGGTCTCATCTGTACAGGTTGAAAAAGGAGCCCATTCCTGACACTGCTCATTAACTCTACTCCCCTAAGGTCTATGCAAAGTGGAACTTTATTGGAAGACAGGACGAAGCCCTGCCATGATCTATGACATGACCTGGACAGGAAGGAGTTGTAATTTTCAGCGAGTGTGATCTAATCCCCTTAATTGAGAATCAGCAATGTTACCACGGAGTTCTGGTTGGACTAGACCATGGCCAAGGTGCCTTCTAGGCTGAAGATTCTCTGAGTCCACTTCATGCACTCGCAGCCAGCATCCAGATCCACAGAGAATGGAGGGACCTGGATGTGGTCATTTAGGTCATCCCCCTGCCTCTAGGCGGGGTTTCTGCCCCCAAATCACCGGGGTCAGATGTGTGTCCGTGCTCATAGACAGCACGGTCCTGTTGGATGAGCCTGATCTTTTCTCTCAATGAGCTGTGACCTGGGGTGGAGGAGGTCAAGACTATGAGACAGACCTGTTCTGCGGCAGGACAAAAACTGGTTATTCCATCACCACCCTGGTCTGATCTCTGAGGACCTGTTGGGGTGACCGGAGAGATGACAGGACAAATGGGAGGGGGGATTCACGGCCCGACCTTTCCCATGGTGTTTTCTTGTTGTTGCTCAATCCTAAATAATCTGTGTTCTGCAGGTGAGTCATTGAGAGTCCTGCCTATTAATACCTTCCTTGGTAGGATTCCAGCCAAAAGCGAAGAGTGCCCCAGGCACAGCTGGGAATGTTTCGAGTGCTCCCGGAACAATGAGCTGACCCACTCAGACTAGATCTGTGGACTCCCAGAGAGGTTTGTTTTGTTTTGTTTTTTCCCACCCCCTAGTTGTTCCAGGTGGGGCTGACCTTCCACCCTCCCCTCGAGGCCTTTGCACATGTGGTGAGCCCAGGGATCCTGTACTCCTCTCTTCTTCCTCTTAGGCTCACCACCTCCCTCCCCAGACCTCCTGCTCAAGGCCTTTCTGGATTCCCCCACTCCCCAGCCATCATTAGCACTCTCTCCATCTAGAAATTTCTTGTGATGCTCATATTTATATTCAACTCAGTGTAATGCAAAATCCCTGAGGGCAGGGACTGTTTCCTTTTTTGATCTTTGTAACCCAGCACCTAGCATGGGGCCTGGCCCATAGTAAGTAAATAATCATTAAACTGAATTGGCAGGAGGTCAGTTTGGAGAGATGGGTAGGGCAAGGTTTTGCCAGGCTGAAGAAGTAAGCATCGGTAGATAAAGGTTACAGGCTGGGAGGGACTTGCAGCTCATTTAATCCAATTCCCTCATTCTACAGATGGGGAGGCCTGGAAAGGCCCAAGGTCACGCAGCTGAGATTTGAACCTAGGTCTATGGACACTGAGTCCTCCTCTTTGAACTCTGCCACACTCCCTCTTTTCTTCTTAGTTTATTTTTCAAGTCACATGTATTTTTAAAAATTATTAACCTGAAAAAAATTATTGACCTGTCTCTCCCTTCCCTTACTGATTTGATACTGGAAGCCCTGGGGTCACTGGAATTTGTGGGAGCAGAGGAATGGCCATTTTAGGAAGGTTAAGCTGTGTAGATTGGGTTGGAATAGGGCAAGGCTGGAGGGAGAGACACCTCTCAAGAGATTTAGAATCATCCAGGCATGGGGGGAGAGGATGTGAGCCCCAAATACATAAGGTCATAGGTTTTGGAGCTGGAAGAGACCTCGGAGACCACCCAAGAGGCAGCATGGTACAGGGGATAGTACAGGGGGGGGAACAGTCTGGAGGTGTGGAGCAAGCTGGTTCTGGAGTCAGAAGACCAGGGTTCAAATCCTTCCTCAAATCCTACCTGTATGACCTTGGGGAAGTGACTGCCCTTCTATGGGCTCCACAATGAGGGAGTTGGACCGGGTGACTTCAGAGGTACCTTCCAGCTGGAAATCTGTGAATGCTCAGTCCAATCCCCTCCTTTTGCAAAAGAGGAGACTAAAGCCCCAGAGGGATTTATGTGACCCCACAGGAAATGAGTGGCAGGTCTTCCAGCTCCTGAATCCAATGCTCTCTCCCCTAGAGCCTCAGTAATCCTGAGCCCTTCAGGACTACCCTAAGCCTCCTCCATCAGCGCAGGGCACCAAGCCTCCCCCCACCCCAACACACACACTTTATTAAGAGGCTTCCAGAATGAAACCCTGGCAACCCTGAGTCTTCTAGGTTTGCTGCTTTTGAAGGCAAGACCCTCAATGATTCACCTGCAGAACAAAGATAATTTGGGATTAAGCAATGACCGAGAAAACAACATGGGAAGGTTCGAGCCATAAATAAACCCCTTTCTTCCTGTCACCTCTTCAGAGTCACCTCACAGGTCCTCAGGGTGGTGATGGAACAACCACTCTCCTCCTGCAGAACAGGGACGTCCCATTGGTTTGACAGGCTCTTCCTGTGCATGTAGCACCAGGAAAGGAAAGATATAAGTCACCTTCCCCACCCCTGGGTCCCCACCACGGCAATGCCTCACCACTGGACAGGAGCCTGACAATGGAAACCAATTTGTATGGGGCACTTAGGGTCAAATGAGGTGAATCCAACAAAGAATGCCAGGGTCTTGAGGAGAAGGTTAATATTCCCTGGGGAGATACATTATTTTCCCCAAATCTGCACTGGGGAAGATTAAGTCCCAACCCTTCCTTTGCCCCCTCCCCTATTTGTCCTAGAGCTAAGTAAAGAATTCAAGCCCCACCTGGAGCTAGGAACTGGACATCTCTGACTTGAGGATAAATTCATTCACTCATGCATTGACTCACTTTACTCAACAAACATTTATGAAGCTTACAATCGCACACATTCCAGACACACATTCACCATAATCTTGGACATCCTATTTATATTCTAAATGTAAAGTCCTCCACTTGGGCTCCAAGTACCCAAGCACTTGTGTTCCAAGTGTGGCTAGATAGCAGGCTTCTAGAAAAAGATCTAGGGGGCTTAGTGGACCCTCCGCCAGCACTGGAGCAGGAATATGGAAGCCAAGAAAGCTTGGGAGGCAGCATGACTGACACAATGATTTGGAGTCAGAGGCTGTGGGTTCAAATCCTGAGTGACCTTGGAAAGTCACTTAATCTCTCTGGGCCTCAGTTTCTCCATCCATAAAATCAAGGCATTGGACTCTCAGGCCCCTTCCAGCTCTAGATCCCAGTATCCTATGAAAGTCCATTTGAGATTAGGCAGCGCTGAGAGAAGCTGAGCGCCCTCGATTAGCGTGGGTTTTGTTGGGGGTTTTTGAGCCGAAAGCAGTAAACTTTATTAAGGACAAAATATGGCTTTTGTAATGGTTCTGCCCTCCTCTACTCTGGTCAAGCGTCATCAAGAGCGGCGCCACTGGAGGAAGGACTTTGATGAGCCAAAGAGCATCCGAAGGAATGACAGGCTGGTGAGCTGAGGACTGGAAGCTTCCATTTAGGGGCTGATTAAAAGAACTAGGGAAGTTTAGCCAGGACCAGCCGTGGGGGTGTGCAGGGGTGGGGGGGTGTTGTTCAGTCAAATGGGGAAAGGTCTGGCTTTGTCCGTCTGGCCACAGAGGGCTGAACAAGGATGAATTGTGCATCCAGGTGCTCCGCCTCCACAGACGGCATTCTCTCCCATGGGCCGTCTTCCCTCCCTCTAATTTCCGATAGTAATACAGCCGGGCAAAGGAACTGCCAGAGGGCATTTAGAAGCAAACTGGGTTAGCATCCAGCCCATAATGGCTCATCTGTAATCTGGCTTCCAGAGCTCACCAGGACTCCACTGTTCCAGATCTCAGCCCCCCACCCTGGCTGATCAAGAATGGTCCCGCCTCCTTCTATGCCCTGCCGGACCAGGACCAGCTGGCTCTCCCCACCCCCAGGGAAGTCCAGGCCTCTTTTCCCAAACTGAAAGATCACAAAGATGCCACTGGCCTTTCCCTTGACCCCAAGGACAATGCTGAGATCCTGACCCACTAGGGGTAGGAGGGACCTAGGCTTTGAATCGACTTCTTCCTTAGCACCGGCTTGCCAGAGAACTACCCCTATCTCTCAGAGGAAGGGACTCCTTCCCCACCCCAGGGAAGACTTCATGCAAAAATCACCCATACTCCAGAGTTCCAAAGTGCCTTCTCTTCCCCAAAGCCCCTGAGGAGGCATCCCAACCCCAGGAGTCCTGGGACTGGAGTCAAACCACTTGGATTCTGTTCCATGATCTGTCCCTAGCTGCGTGCCTTGAGACAAGTAGCTTACCTTCTCTGAATCTCGAGGAAGAGACCACTCTCCTTCTCTAAACTAACCTTTCTTATGGAGTTATTGGACACAGGATATGAACTCGTGCATGCAGGGAACTTGGGAAACCACACAGCACATTATAAATAAGGTCATCTATGATTCTTGTTGACGTGACAAGCTGGTAACAAACCAGGGGAACCCACTGTGGTCAGCCGGCCACAGCTCAGAAAGACTGAAAGTGCCGACAGACCTGTGAGCTCTCTAAAGGTCTTCCAGCGCAGGCTGGTGGGCTACTCGTCAGGGCTGGAGGGAGATTCCCAGTCAGCTATGGGCTAAAGGCAGCTGGTGCTGAGGACCCCAGGAGCCAGGCATTCCCCTGTCTGGGCCTCCACATCCTCCTAGCTCCCAGAAGCACCAAATCAGTGAAAGGGCCTCAAGGGCTATCTCCTCCACAGAATCTATAGCTGGAGAGCATTCAGTCCATATCCCTTCTTCTCCAGAGATCCAAAGGAATTCAGGGGTCAGTGAGTCCACCTTGCTCATTTTACCGCTGAGGAAACCGAGGCATAGAGAGGTGAGGTGACATAGATACCTTATTCAGCCAACATTTTCTCCGCTCTCCCATGCCCTGGCTGTCAGGGCCTCCCCTCCTCTGACCTCTTTCCTTCTTCCCCTACTGTTCAGGGATGGTTGGTGTTTCCACCATACTCCTCCCAGGGGTGGCATCTGGACAGGACTTACCTGCAGAGACAGCCAAACATCTGACCAGCAACTTAGATCGTAGATACAGCACTGGAGATGGCCTTTAAAGAAGAGAAGGTACCGGAGGAATGAAGGAAAAGGGCAAGCTGTCCAACCGCATGGGGTTGGGCCATAGGACTTGAGTGTAGCCCTTCCTCTAGGAAAGGCAGGTTGGGGTAGTGGTTAGAGCACTGGACTTGGCGTTATAAGAAGAAGCATGGCCACGTTACCCAGACCCTCTGAAGGCTCTTACCTCTATTTCCACTCTTCCTGAGAAGCTCAGTGTCACCACAGGTGGGTGTGAGGAATGTCAGGGCATAGCTAGTAGAAACAGGGGAAGTGGGATAAGAGCCAAGAACACAAGAAAAGGGGTCAAGAAGGAGGAATCCCAAAGTTCCTGAGACTGCACGGGTGAGAACCGGCATTCAGCTGTGGCCACTACCCCCAGACCACTGAGAGCAAATTCTTTTACAAAAGATTCTTTTCAGGAGGCCCTTCCCCGAGGCCTTTGTGTCTCCAGCCTGTGACTATACAAACAGAAGATCAGGGACCTTTGTGATCGTCACTCCCCCCAACTTTTTTACAGGCCTAGAGAAAAACTGACTTGTCACAGAAGTAGGATTTGAACCCAGACCCTCTGACTCCGGAACTAGAATTCTTTTTACTACCCCACTCTACCTCTCACTACCCTGTGGTGTGGGGGGGACACTACTGATAATAACTGCCATCTGGTTAGCATCTTCCCCACCCCTAAAAGAAGCCATGGTGAGGGGGGAGACTGTGAAGGTGTGATTATTCCATTTCACAGAGGAGGAGATGGAGACTCCTAGACAGACTCAGCTAATTTCCAACATCACATCTCTAGGACGTCCCACCAAAGTCGGGACTCAAGTCTCCTGGTTTGACCTGGTCTAGCATTCTTTCCTCAAGACCAAATCCTGGGAGCAGCAGCTCATGGGAGAAGGTAATGGCCCAGCCTGAGATAATGGAGTGGGTTTGGGCTTCCTGAGGACCACCTTTCAGATGGATTCAGCAATCTGGAAATGCAGCCTCTCCCTCTGGGCCAAAGGTCTTCAGTGTCCCTGCCTTAAGGCTGCCTTACAGTCTGCAGAAGGAGCCCTGGCTGAGAGCAGAGACTGGCTTTGTCTTTCTTGGCATGCCCAGCACTTAGCATACTGACGCATAGTAGGGGTTTCATAAATACTTTAATTTGATTTGAGAGTCAAGAGGCCAGGATTCCAGCCCCAGCTCTGCCGCCAATGAGCTGTGGGACCTTATACCAATTCCTTTTCCTCTATCAGCCTCAGTTTCTTCATCTTCGAAATAGCCAGGGGCAGGGGTTGCAGACTGGGCGATCTTTATCAGCCTTCCCAGCTTAGATATTCTGGGCTCTGGGTTCTAAAGACTCTTCCAGTTCTGATATTCTAAGGTCTCTCCCAGCTCTGACATTCTGTGTTCTATGTACTAAGGTCCCTGTGTTCTAGCTTCGATGTTCTTTGTTCTAAAATCCAGGGTCCCACCCTCCCAGCTGGGTTCTAAGGTCTCTCCCAGCTCTGACACTCTATGGATATTTTATGCTAAGATCTGTACTTTCCGCTCCTCATTCTATGTCCCAAGTCCCTCCCATCTCTTACAGCCTCTATTTTATGTCATAAGATTCCTTCCATTTCTAATCAAATATTCTGCTTTCTTCTAGCTCTGACACTCTAGACACCTTCTAGCTTGAACTTTCCATATTCTAAGGTCTCTCCCAACCATGACATTCTGTGTTTTCACCACAGTCTGAGTAGTCTCTTAGCTCAGCCATTCTATACTCTAGCGTCCCTTTCAGCTCCGACATTCTGTGGTTTTATTTGTTTTTTTAGTTTAATATTTTATTTTTTCCAATTACAGCTAAAAACAATTTTAACATTCTTTTTTTTCAAATTTCGAGTTCCACATTGTCTCCCTCCGTCCTCTCCCCACCTCCCACTCCCGTTGAGAAGGCACCTGTGTTGACATTCTGAGGTCCCTCTTACGTCTTTCCCTTCATTTTGATACAGCATTCGGTCCAACCAGAACGAGGCCAGCAAAGGCACGCCATGCCAAGTGTCCCTGTGGCCGCCTGAACAAAGGTGCTCTCCAGTCATCTCTAAAGTGTTACATTATGTAGGACTTTTTTCCATGGGAAAGAGAAGCTTGGTGACAAGCAGAATATTTACACTTTTCACTGAAGACTCGAGTAAATATTGTGGTCAAACCCCTCCCCCCGCCCCATCTCCCAAGGGGAAGGTCAAGGTGCTGCCCATAGAATATAAGAGCGAACCCTTTCCGGATCATGTTGATGGTGCCTCCACCACCTTTCCAGACACAGACTGACCAACTGGCCTCTGCCATGAAGCTGACCGTTGTTTGCAGTCTGGTTGCCCTGGCCCTCTGCTGCAGCTGGGGTGAGTATGTACAGGTTTCTGGCAAGAGAAGATGTAGATGGGCAGCTCTCCAGGTAAGGTGTAGAGACCCCTAGGACCCCCCAAGACTTTCAGGGGGTTGGAGAGGTAAAAACTATTTTCATAATAATTATAAAATGTTCTGAATTCTAATACAGTAAATTTTTGTGATTAATAAACATTTATTAAGTGTCTACAATGTGCCAGGCACTGTGCTCAGCACTGGGGATACAAGAAGAAGCCAAAGACAGTTCTTGCCCACAATAAGTTCCAACTCCAAGAAGGGAAACAACAAACCAATACATACAAAGAAGCTCCATACAGAATATAGGAAATAATTAACCAAGGGAAGGCACTAAAATTAAGAGGAGTTAGGGAAGGGTTCTTCTAGAAGATGGAATTTTAGGTAAGTCTTTTTTTCCTTATGATAATCTTTACTAACATTGGGGAGAAAAACAGTCTTCTGACTGAACACCCCTCTCCAGGACCCCTCCTGGCAAGGCCAGGGCCCGCTTTCCAAGGCTGGACATAAAAACTAAAACTCCTAACCCTTGCCTGGCTCCTCTTCCTCTTGCAACAACAAGGTATGTAATTCCTCCAGCCTCTGCTGCAGCAAAGGTCCGAGGTCAAGGGTAGGGGCTCGGCCTGGGGCAGGGCGCACTGCCCTGGAAGGTCTTCGATGCCCAGGGAGGCCGCAATCTCGGAATTCCAGCGCTCTTCGAAGCTTCCGGGAACTTGTGAAGACCAGGGTTCCATTCCTCTCTTGTGGCTCTTCAAAGATAGTCTCAAAGGACCGTTAGGCTGCAGGGGACCGATAATTCTTGTTGGTGTAAATTTCCTCAGGGCTGAACTCCTTCTTATTCAACCTGACTGGCCGAGGCAGCCCCGTTGGAGTGAGGTTGGGCTGAGTCCTGGATGGTGTCCTGTGGATCGGAAAGCAGGAGACCTTTCCCACAGCCTTGGTCTCAGAGACTAATACAGTAAATATTGATAGACAACCCACCCAAAAGCTCTCTGGGGGAGTCCTGAATAATTCTGAAGAGTATAAAAGGAGACCAAAAACTGCTCAAGCAGACCGTGTCTTCCTTTCACTCCACAATGAGGTGGCAAATGTAAAGATTAGCACCCCAACATTGCGGATGAAGAAACTGAGGCACAGAATGATAAAACAACACGGCCTCGACTTGATTTCAAGCCTTGCCACTTAGCACAGGCAGACGATCATTTCATTTACGTGGGCCTCTTTCTCCTCATCTGTACAATGCGGGGCCTGAACTCAACGACCTTGAAGGTTCTTTACACCTTTCAATCTGACTTGCCCAAGGTCTGGTAGCCAGGAAGTGTCAGAGTTGAGACTTGAACCCAGGTCCATCAAGGATTTGTGACTTCCTCAGCGTCCACTAACACAGACCACAGTTAATTTGGTAGACGAGTCCTACAGGTTCAGAGAAGTCAAGCTACTAGTAAGTGTAAGAGACAGGATTCAAACCCAAGCCTTCCCATTCTAGGTGCAGAACTCTGATAGACCATGGTTAGTTAGAATCAGAAGGGTCAGACAGGGTTCTCCATTCATTATCATAGGAAGACTGAGGAGAGTTGGGATTTGTATAGCATGTTCCATGAATTATCTCACTAGATCCCCCAACAACTAGACGAAGTAAATGCTGTTATCAGGCCCATTTTAAACAGGAAGAACGTGAAGCTCAGACAGGCTTGGAGACTTGCCCAAGGTCACAAAGCTGGTAAGTGTCTGGCACAGAGTTGGAACCTAGGGCTTTCTGCACACTCTACCCAGAGGCAGCTTATCCAGATGTTCCAGCGATTGATTCCCAGCTGGTTTCACAAAGCCACAGGCAGAACTTACTTCACTTGGGGGAGCCTGGAGAAAAGGCCCCAGAGGAGAAAGGTGCCCTCTGCGATGCACCCTATGAGCACCGGCCCAGGTACCTCCAAAACTATCTGAATGACAGCTTGCCCTGAATCTGTAGGCTACAAAGAGTCTGACTTTGGTGGCCTCTCTCCGAGAAGGAACTGTAGGCGCTGGCGACCTTTCTGGGACTCCGTGGCCACCAAGGTGGTAGAAGAAGCTAGGATTCTGACATTTATTGATATATACCCATGTGGGTATGTACACATAGAGGTTTATAGGCTATTATATATACACACATAAATACACATTCATATATATTCATATATAAATATATTTATGGATATATAGATACCTATGTATGCACAAATATCTACATACATGCTATGCCTATATAAATGTTTATCTATATTATGTATAAGTGTATTTAGTGATATATACACATATATTATAATTTTATGTGTGTATATGCCATACATGCTACTATATATAAATATACATACATACATAAATATATGTATGCGTATATGTTATATATAAATATATGACTTATTGATTTATGTGTGTATATATATATATGTGTGTATAAAGCATTCTGCGATACTTGAAGACTGGGGGCTACTTGGTTTTTGTCTTTGCATGCCCAGCCTCTACTATAGTGCCTGGTACCCAGTAGGTACTTAATAGGATGAAGGAATAACCATTTCTCCAGGCCCTCTTATGTGCTTGGTACTACGCTAAGCACTTTACAAACATTATCTCATCTGATCCTCCTGTGAGGCAGGTTCTGGTATTACTTCCATTTCACAATCAAGGAAACTAAGGCAAACAGAGGTTAAGTGACTTGCCCAGGTTCACAGCTTGTATCAAAAGCTGGATTTGAACTCGGGTCTTTCTGACTCCAGACTCAGTGTTCTAGCTGTCTCCGTTAGCATCAATAAATAGTATTAGCAAATGCTTATTGATTGATTGCGCTGTCATTGTTATCAATATCATGATCAGCATCATTATCATACAAACCTGAATCAGCGAGTCCGTGAAGTCCAAACGCCGATCTGAAGGCAATCCATAGGGTGTCACAATGGCTAGAGGACATAGTGAGTGGGGAAAAAACAAAAAAAGCACCAACTTTGTCATCTTGGCTCAGATGCCTCTCTGACAATGATTATTGGAGTGCCCTTAGTCGAACCACTTCCTCTGCCTGGGTCTCATAGGAAAGGGCTGGCCTGACTGACCTCTTGAGTTCTTCAAGGCTCTAACTCCTAGGATCATCGCTGTCCCTCTTGGAATGGGGTGGGGGGGGGCAGCTGTGCTTGGAAAACTGCCTCAATAAACCCAGCCCCCGCCCCCTTTGTCTCCACTCCAGCCTCTGCCAAAATCTGCCCTACTTTCCCAGAAGTGGCAGACATCCTCTTCAAGGGCACCCCCCAGGAGTATCTCGAAGCCATTCGGTGCTTCCAACCTGATGAGGCCATGGAAGCAGCTGGGAAGCTACTGAAGGCAAAGGTGGACACCCTCTCCGACACGACCAAAATGGACATCGGGAGGCTGATGGTAAAGATCGGCCTTTGGGTTCTTTTATGGACTCTTTCCATGGTGTCTCAACTGGCTGGAGCTTGATTTCCCCACCTGCTGGGCTGCCGCACCATCCTTTGGCCGAACTGTCATAATGGTATAACACTGGGGGGGGGGGGGTGGCGCGGAGAAAAGCCCCCGGAGGAGAAAGGCGCCCTCTCCAATGCGCCCTGTGAGCACCAGCCCAGGTACCTCCAAAACTTAAAAAAATAGGAAACGTCGCCACGGTAGCTTCTTGGTCAATTTCCCTGACATGAGAGTGATGATATAAGATGCTCGCCAGCCAAAAGCCCCTTGTCTCATGCGCTCTGTTTTGTATTTTTTCAGGTAAAAATATTGACCTGAAACTAATACCTGTCAAGCCCACTTATTTCATTTCCCAGACATCACCAAATGCCGAATCGCTGAATGCCAGCTCCTGGTGGTTTTGTGCCCAGGACTCTCCCCAGCCCAGTTCTCTGTCCTTGTCCCCAAAGTAAACTGAAAGCATTTGAGTCCTTGTGTCCTGCCCTTTTTTGTCTATCCACATCCACACAGGGGAAAAAAAAGAGGGGGGATCTGGGAATAGTATAAATTGGTGGATAAGAGCTTTTGGAATCCCAGGTGGTCCAGTGAGGGCTGGGGAGGGAGCCTGAGTGCCTTGCAGCTGTCTCGGGGTGGAGGGTCTCAGATGTAGGGGGGGAGGCAAGAGCTCGGGGCACCACTGTCCCAACCCACCAAAGTCCACGGGGAAGGCATTCAGGGCAAGACTGTCAGCTACAACAGGGACAACCCACAAGCCAGAGACTGGACATGCTAATGCCGTCGCTCCCCTGAGTGGTCTAGGGAAACAGGTGAAAAGATGAAGGAGAAAGGGATGTCCCCAACTCACGTGCCCCCTGCCGGAGGAGGAGAAAGGCTTTCTGGGTGAAGCAGAGTCAGAATTTGAACCCAGGACCTCTACAATACCATGTTAATTCCTTAGAGTTGCAAAATTTCAGTGGAAGGACCTGTTCCACAGACATGGGGTTATGAGACCAGAGCTGGAAGGACTCTTAGAGGCTCTTGAGACCAAACCTTTCATTTTTCAGCATTGGAAACTGAGTCCCACGAAGAGAAAGGACCTCATTTGCCCAGGATCGCAAAGGTAACCAGGCCAAATATGAAGCCTTGTCACAGATTCGTAGATTTTGAGTGGAAGGTCCATGAGAGGCCATGAAATCCTACCTCCTCATTTTACAGATGAGGAAAGTGTGGCTTGGAGACTCCTCCCAAGTCCCACAACTAGTGAGAGGCTGCATCAGGATCTATACCCAGGCCTTCTGGACTCCCAAGACTCCCAGCGTATCCATATTACAGCCCTTTCCCCTGACTCCAAACCCTAAGAGATGTGCACTGGCTGTTTGATGCTGTCTCTCATTGAGGACTAATCTGGTGATGGCCCCACATCTAGCAATGCCCCATCTAGACTCTGCTGGTCACCAGCACCAGCTTCCCTCCTCTACATGGGGTGGGAGTGGTGCAGCTGAGGCCCCTAGGCTTTGCCGCCCCCTCCCCCCACCTTCCAAAGATTCTGGCCTTTCCTTTGTCTTTGATTGCTGGGATAAAAACCATGGTAACCAGGCTGATGGTACCCTTCCTCCCAAAACAGGAAGGGCACCCCATTCAGGTGCATTCTAAATCACACAGGAATCTGGGTGACTGCCATGGCCATCACACTCCAGAGATGCCCTGCTCTGTCTAAGAAGGACAGGCCGCACATCTCACATACAGCTTCCTTCCTTCCTCCCTCCCTCCCATCCTTCCTCCCTCCCGTCCTTCCTCCCTTCCTCCCTCCCTCCCTTCCTCCTTTCCTTCCTTCCTTCCTTCCTTCCTTCCTTCCTTCCTTCCTTCCTTCCTTCCTTCCTTCCTTCCATTCATTCATGGAGGCTTTCTTACCCAACCATTGGCATTAAAAGATCAGATGGGGATAGCACAGGAGCAGTTTTGCCAACCCTTCCTGTGACACCATGTACTTTTCTGGTGATGAGGCATAAACATATGGGGAACACAGAAGGAACACTGGGCCAGCAGCCGGGAGGCCACAACTCCAGTCCCAGTGCCTCACCTGACTGGCTGTGAGACCTTAGACAAGTCACTTCATCCTCTCTCCCTTCATCTGGAACATTAAGGGGTTGCACCAGATGATCTCTAGGCTTTCATATGCTTTGATTGGGGGTGGGGGAAGGGAGAGGAGAAAGGGGATGGTGTAATCTCAAAGATGGAAGGAACCCCAAAGGATCATTGGGGTCAAGTCACTCCTGTACAAAAATCCTTCCTTCAATGTGGATTCCAACCCAGCTCTAAGACTTTCGGCAAGCTGCTTGACCACCACGGGTCTTTTAGAATCTTAGCATTGTGAGGAACCGCAGGACTATCTACAAAGAATCCATACTGCAGCAACCCCCCAAGTGATCCTTCAGTCTTTGCTCCCTTCCTCTGGGGGTGGTCCATTCTACTCTTGGAAGGTCCTCCTGATCTGTTGCCTCTTCACACTCTCAGCCCCATTCTGCCCTTTGGAGCCAAACAGATAAAGTCTAATTCCTTCCCACAATGGCAGGAAGGACAGTCGAAGACACCTAGCATGCTCTTCCCAGCCCCACCCCCAGTCTTTTTTTTAAACAATATTTTATTTTTTCCCAATTATACATAAAACTAATTTTAACATTTGGGTTTTTTTAATTTTGAGTTCTACATTCTCTCCCTCCTTCCCTCCCCTCCCCCTTCCCTGAGATAGAAAGCAATTTAATAGAGGCTGTACTTGTGCAGTCATGCAAAACATATTTCCATATTAGTCATGTTGTGAAAGAAAACACAGACCAAAAAAAAAAAAAGGTCCAACAAAAAAAGTGAAAAATCGTCTGCTTCGTTCTGCATTCAGATGGCATCAGCTCTTTCTCTGGAGGTGGATAATGTCTTTCCTCATGAGTGCTTTGGGATTATCTTAGATCACTGTATTGCTGAGAAGAGCTAAGTCATTCACAGCTGACCATCCCTACAGTGTGGCTGTTACTGCGTACAACATTCTCCCGGATCTGCTCATTTCACTTTGCATCAGTTCATAAAAATCTTCCTTGGTTAGCCAAAACCATCCCCTTCATTATTCCTTATAGGACAATAATATTCGATCACAATCACGTACCACAACTTGTTCAGACATTCCCCAATTGATGGGGAATTCCTTGCTACCACAAAAAAGAGCTGTTATCAATATTTTTGCACAAATAGATCTCCCTCACCCCTTTTTTAGATCTCTTTGGAATACAGACCTAGTAGTGGTATTGCTGGGCCACAGAGCATGCACAGTTTGATTGCCCTTTGGGCATAGTTCCAAATTGCTCTCCAGAATGGTTGTATCAGTTCACAACTCCAGCAACAATGCGTTAGTGTCCCAATTTTCCTACATCCCCTCCAACATTTATCATTTTCCTTTTCTGTCATATTTGCCAATCTGATAGGTGCCCAGTCTTAAACATCCTAGTTTCCCCCAACAATCCTCTTCTGCCTACATCACTTTCATAGACTTCTGAACATTCCCCATGGGGCCTGTTTTGTTCAATAAATACTTATTAAGGGATTGATCTCTTCCCTGTGGCAGGGAAGCCAGGCAGCTAGGTGGCACAATGTAAAGAGCCCCAGGCCTGGAATCAGGAAGACCCAGTTCAAATCTGACCTTGAACACTCACTAGCAGTGTGATCTTGGGTAAGTCACTTAACCGCTGTCTGCCTCAGTTTCTCCATATGTAAAAATAGCACTTTCCTCCCAGGGTTGTTGTGAGGATCAATGAGATAATAATCGTACAGCCCTTAGCACAGTGCCCGGCACATAGCAAGTATCATACAAAGGTTAGCTTTTAGCAGTACATCTTTTACAGGCTCTAGTGTCCTGTGATCCGGGGCTCCAAGAACGCATACGCACACGGGGAGTTCAGAAGTGCTCCGGCCCAGCAGGAACCTCCCAAGATCTAAAACCTCTGAGGAAGGGCAGGGTCACCTCCCAGGGCCAGCTGTCAGAATTGGGTCACAGAGAAAACCAGCCAATCTCCCTGAGGGAGCCAGGAGGGCTATTTGGGAACAGGACTCAGAAGGCACTTTCCCCTCCCTACAGGAGCAGTGGCACAGAACGGCCTCTGGGTGGCAGCATGAAGCAAAGTCCCATCATCAGCTGCTTAGGAATTTCCAGCTACCCCGCCCAGCTGAACATGGTGAATGCAGAGCTTAGAGAGACCTTGGCGCATAGAACACAGAATGAGGGCTGGGAGGGGGAAACCTAGAACACCAAATGTCAAGATTGGAAAGAACCTCAGAACATAGACTGTCAGAGCTGAGCCAGGAGGGTCTTTTGAACATACAATGAACGTCAGAGCTGAGCGAGACCTCAGGAACGTGGAATGTCAAGGCTGGGCAGGGCCTTAGAACGCGGAATGTCAGGGCTGGGGGGGTGCCTTGGAATATGGAATGTCGGGGCTAGAAGGGACCTTAGAACATGGAATGTCAGGGCTGGAAGGGACCTTAGAACATGGAATGTCAGGGCTGGAAGGGACCTTAGAACATGGAATGTCAGGGCTGGGAAGTCACCTAGAACATGGAATATTAGAGCTGAGAAGGACCTTAGAACATGGAATGTCAGGGCTGGAAGGGACCTTAGAACATGGAATGTCAGAGCTGGAAGGGACCTTAGAACATGGAATGTCAGGGCTGGAAGGGACCTTGGAACATGGAATGTCAGGGCTGGAAGGGACCTAGAACAGGGAATATTAGAGCTGAGAAGGACCTTAGATTATGAATGTCACAGCTGGAAGGGACCAGGCTTAGACATCAACCTGGGGCCAGGGGAGGGACCAGGCTGCACTTGACCCCAGCCTCCCTGACTCCAGGTCCAACCATGAGCCCACTGCAGAGGGCTAGCCTGAGGGATACCTAGCATTCATCTAACCCTCCACCTGCTCCTTTTATCCAAGAGAAGAAACAGGCTTAGAGAGGAGAAAGAATCTCATACTGTCATAGCCCTCCATCACTAGAAGGGGCCTTAAAACATAGACTGGCCGAGCTGGGATCTTGGAGGTCACTCAGCCAAGCCTCCCCCTTGTACAGATGTGAAAACGGAGACCCACAGGGCTCTGTGACTCATCTGTGTTCAGTCAGTCGGCAGAACTAGGATTAAGAGTCTAGGGCTCCTCCCAATCTGAGAGAGGCCAGATGCAGGCCTTGGGCTTTGTTTTCTATACTCGGGGACAGATAATTGTCCCATACTTATAGCAGGAAACAGAAAGAATGCGGTCCATGGCATATGACAGTTCCTAGGTCACAAGATCACAGCTTCAGAGGCCACCAAGTCTGACCCCCTCTTTTTACATATGAGGCCCAGAGGAGGGGAAGAGACTTGCCCAAGCTCACAGGATTTGAACCTGTGTCTTCTAACTGAAGGGACAATTGTCTTCTTCTGCACTATAACCTGCATCCTTTTCCCCTCCCTTCCCCAGGTGAAAAGATTCCTAGCTGTAGCGCTACAGGCTGGGTGGCCCAGTGGATAGAACACCAACCCTTGGAGTCAGAAAGACCTGAGTTCAAATGTGGCCTCAGACTCTTCCTAGCTGTGTGACCCTGGGTGAATCACTTCACCCTGTTTGCCTCGGTTTCCTCGTCTGTAAAAGAAGCTGGAGAAGGAAATGGCAAACCAGTCCAGTATCTCTCCCAAGAAAACCCCAAATGCGGTCGCCAAGAGTCAGACATGAACAGCAACATCCCTGCTAAATGCCACTTACAGGTCCTAAAATATTTGACAAGAACAAACACTTCCAGGAAAGAGAGATCCCAAGTGATAATAATCATAGGTTTTCTTGGAGGATTTAGGCCTAGAAGGTGCCTAAGAGAAGACTTGCCTGGCTGTGCTCAAGCAGCAAAGTGAATCTCAGAGAGGAGATTTGAACCCAGGGCCTCTCACTCCAAAGCCAGTGTTCAGATCGCTCCTGCAAAGGGCGATCTCCCCTTTTAATTCTTGTGATGACATGTGGACACCATGCCCATGAAGAGCTTCGACAAAGTTCTCCTTATTAACTAAGTTAACAAGGTTAAAAGATGAGGAGGTGGCACTGTGGCACAGTGGCCAGAATGCTGGATTTGAAGCCAAAGGACCTGCGTTCAAATCTCAGCTCTGCCACCGAGCACTTATGTGATCCTGTGTGAGGTCAATTCACCTCTCTTGGCCTCAGTTTACTCTTCTGTAAAGTTTGGGATTGGACTAGACAGCCCTAAGATCCCTTCTAGTTGGAGGATCCTATGATTGTCTTCTAACATTGAAGACATCTTCTTGAAGGAAGGTGAAGTCACCATGCCCGGGGTACTTTGGTCCACTGACACTGCTGAAGGATTAACTAATTCAGAGACAGTTCATGCACACTGGGATCTGCCCTTGAACTTGAACTGTATGAGAAAGCTATGGATAGAGAGAATCGGAGCTGAGAGCCTCAGCACAGGGATTCTTAATCTGAGATCCACAGACATCTTCGACTCTGGGGAGCCCATGAACTTGAAAGGGAAAAAATCACCTCCTTAGTTTTACTAGCCTTTGGTTTTCTATATAATCCTGTGCATTGTCTTTTATGCATTTAAAACTGTGATTCTGAGGAATCCATAGGCCCCACAGACTAAAGGGGTCCCTAACACAGCAAAGGTTAGAAACCCCTGGGCTCCAGAGACTCTGAGTAGGAGAGGAAGAGGAGGAAGAGGAGGCCATGCACCTGTGGAACCTCTCCAGTCAACCTGGAGGCCCCGGGAAAGGAGGAAATCGTCAGAGCCCAAAGAGGCAGTGAGAGGGTGTCAGAGGAAGAATTTCTGGGCAGCACCAAGTTCCTGAACTAGGTATCCTGGACAATACTACCTTCAGCAGCAAGCACAGACTCAGAACGGCAAAGGCCAAAGTCACGATGCAGAGTCATGACCAGGAGGAGCAAACCCAAACCTTGCCCTTCATTATGAGTTGAGTTAGAAGTGGGTTGTAGGGGAAGGGCTTTGCTCTCCGGGCATATCCTTTCCTTTTTCTATTTAAGGACGAAGCGTAAATACGGACGACTGTATCAGTCCTGGGGAAGGTAGAGGCCGGGTGAACGTTATCTTCATCAGTACCTGACTCATAACCGATGTTTCACGAAGGCTTCTTGATCAATCGATTCATTGGTCTGATCATTCAAGATTGTATATTCGATCAACAAACCTTGTGGTGCATTGCATATTCTGCTAGCCTGAGTTTTTACTAATAATCATAATTGTAGGCAGACTTTATTGCAAAGCCTCTGACATATAGAATCTCACTTGGTCCTCACAGATGCTCCTATAATTCCCATTTCACAGAAGAAGAAATTGAAGCAAAGATCAAGTGACTTGCCCAAGGTCGCACAGCCAGTAAGTATCTGAGGTCACATTTGAACTCAGATCTTCTTGACCCCAGGCCCAGCTCTCTATCCACTGCACCATCTAGTTGACATGGGAGCTCAAGGGTCCTTTCCCTTTTCTGTAGTCACCCAGACAATCACCTCCTGGGTAAGATTATAAGCAAAGGAGTGTCATTTGTGACACTCTCAAGGCTGGACGGAGTCAGTGAGAACACAGAGCTTCCCTCCTAGGCCCCAGCTTGTAACTATCACTGGGAGCATTCTCCCGTTGGGGAGTTCTTCCTGGAAAGTCCCCAGAGTAGCCATCCCTGACTCTCCAGATTTACCCTAGGTGCCTCCACCCCATTCGCCCCTGCTTTGGGGCTCCCCTCTCCCTGCTCCCCATTAGAATGTGAGCCCCTTGAGGAGAGAGACTTCCTATTTCTTCACATTTTTATCCCTAGCATTTAGCCCAGTACTTAGGACATACATAGTAAGCCCTTCATGAATGTTTGTTGGCTGACTGACCAATATCATGTCCTGGATTTGTGATCTCTAGCACCCCATCAACTCATAACATGTCTTCATAAGGCATGGCCTAAAACCAAAACCTCTCCCAAGGTCCGTCAGTGCCGAAGATGAAAGGACAGCTTGCTTCAGTCGGGGTTCCTGTCTCGGGACAGATCCAGCCCTTGTATATCTGGTGCAAAGGGAAACCTATAAATATCGAGGCTTCCTGCCCTTGCGAGGGGTTGGCTGCAAAGTAACCAAAGAAAACATTTGTTTCCTGTGTGAAGAAAACCTTAAGAGCTTCTGTTCCTGCAAAACAGCAGATTCAGTCTGCAAATGTGCCATCCCCGGCTGTCTGTCATGATGATCATTAGGATGACAAAGGGAGCCAGCGCTCTTCTAGAGAGTTTGGGTGCTAACCACAAAAGCATGTTTGGTACGTGTGCACACACATACACACACACACACACAATAATGGTAAAAAATAATTCATAGAGTCCTAGACTCCCGGAGCTGGAAGGACCCTTAAACATCATACGTCTCTTACTGGAAGGGAGCTCAGAAGCCGTCTCATCCAATCCCCTCATTTTACAGATTGAGAAACTGAGGCCCTAGGACTCACCTGAATTCACACAAGAGGTAAGTGTCAAAGGTGGGATTTGAACTCAAGTCCTCTGACTCCAGAGCCAGGGTTTCTTCTACTATCCAACTTCTTCATCTCTAATATCCATGGCCCCTGGAAAAGGAATTAGCCTGGTTTGGCTCAGTTACAGAGAGAAAACTAGAAAATTATAAAGAGGTGAAATTGGGATGGATGCCAAGTTAAAATAAGCAAATAGGGCTGTTTGCAAGTGGATTGTGGGCTTTCCTGCACTGGGAGTAGGAGGGATTCTTTTCCAGGTATGGGTTGGACCAGATGGCCACTGAGATCCCAACTGAAATGCCATGATTCTGTGGAGTAGAGACCAAGAGTGCGGGAGGGGCTTGCCCCATAGTACTCCAATGGTTAATGGCAGATTGGGCCTCAGCCCCAAGTCTGGTGCCCTGATCCCAATACCACCCAGCCGTGGCCTGATTCCACCACAAGGAAGTCAAAAGGAAATAATTCTCACAATTACGAGTTGGTTTCGGATGACTAAATTGTTTTGGCAAAACCAAGGGCAGATTTTGGTTGTTATCATATTGATTCATAGCCTGTATAAAAATGGCCCTGGTTTTAGGTCAATCAGACTTGGAAAGGTAGAGTTTCTTCCCTGCAGAAGGGCCTTCAACAATTGTTCAAAACATCATCTCAACCTGGAAAGGAATAAAGGCGAGTTGCATTCATGGGAGATGAAAGGAAAAATGATTGGTTGGTTGTAAAAGACAGCAAGCCTGGGTAACGTTTAATAACTGACTCTCCAGAAGGGAAAAAAAAGTATGTACAACACACTTATAAGCTTAATCCGCAATATTAATATTTTTCTCCATCGCTTAAGTTGAGACAGTTAACAAGGCCATAAATCAAGCCTTGACTCATATCATTTGCCAATTTCCAACATGTAATTGCTGACGCTAAAATTTTAACATTTGGATCTAGTCACTAAGTTGGCTCCAGCCCACCCCTACCACCACCACTCCCCAAGTAATCCATGCACAGATTTCAGAAGACCCATAGGTCTGAATAAGAAAATAACTTCTAACTAAACTTTAGCATTCCTCCAATTACCTAAAAACAGGATTGAGAAGGGGCCTACAGGCTTCACCAGATGGTCAGAGAAGGCGGCCATCACACAACAAGGTGAAGAAGCACCGCTCCGGGAACCCTAAGACAAGAAGGAAATAGGCCCTGACCTCGGGGATTTTCTATTCCACTTGCCGGCTAGTCGCTGAAAACATCCAATACATCAAAGAAGAGAAACATTTTTTTACCCTGTACAAAAAATATAAGTATAGTGACACCTACTGTGGAAATGTCTCTTGTCTCCCAAAGCCAAGAACAAGACTAATAATGCCTCTGTTCTAAAATAAGATTGTTCTATATGGAAGGGGAGGGGAGGGGAGGGGAAGGGAGGGAAGAAAAGGAGAGAAAGGAAGGAGAGGAGAGGAGAGGGAAGAAAGGAGGAAATAAGCTTTTATTAAGGGCCTACTATGTGCCAGGCACTGTGCCAGTGCTTCACAAATAGTATTTCATAAAGCTTCTGTCATACACATTTCTATTCCTGGGAACATGCTCCGACATGTTATTGATTTAAATTCATGTAATAAGGTGTTTAATAGATGCATTGAATAACTGCACAACCTCAAGCAAGTGACTTTGCATCTTGGTACCTCAGTTTCCCCATCTGTACAGTGAAGGGGATTCCCACTATCTTCCAATTCTGTGTACCTATGATTTCTGTCCTATGTAACTTTGCCTGAAGGAAATGTCAAAATTGGAGCATGTTCCCATACATGAATCACAAGACAGAAGAGCACCTCGAGGGGTGACTGAAGCCAGCACATAGTTCCCAGGCTATTCACCACATGAATAGAGTTCTCTGAGGCATTTCTACATTAGAGTATTGTTCCCTCTGAAATATCAAGCATGAAATGATGTTATCAGAAGTACACGTGACGGCATTTCGGCATGAACAGAGGATGAGTTTCTTCTATTTGGGGCCAAGATTATTCTTGACCTTCCTTTCTCCCAGGAGTCTTCATAACCACAGACCCCAGCCCCTCCAGGAGCCCCAATTTAGGGGTTTCATTCATAGATTTCCACCCCAAAAGGTGAAGGCAGACAGATTAATTTGGGTTGTACTGTCTTAGGGCATCCCTCTTCTTCCAGGCTGGCCAGGAATGAACTGAACTGCCCAAGAAAGCTAATTCTGCTTCCAGAGAAAGCGCTAACTAATCATTCTAGTGACTCTTAAACCTTCCCTAAAGTCAGAATACTAGAGAGGAAAGCCCACTGGAAAGTCAGTCAATAATCATTTATTAAGCACCTACTATGTGCCAGGCAGGGCGGCTAGGTGGTGCAGTGAATAGAGGGCCCGAGTTTAGAGTCCAGAAGACCTGAGTTCCAATATGGCCCCAGACACTTACTAGCTGTGTGACCCTGGGTAAGTCACTTCACCCTGTTTGCCTCGGTTTCCTCATCTGTAAAAGGAGCTGGAGAAGGAAATGGCAAACCCCTCCAGTGTCTTTGCCAAGAAAACCCCAAATGGGGTCACAGAGAGCCAGAAACAAGTGAAACAAATGAACAACAACAACAAAATGTGCCAGGCATTGTATTAAGCACTAGAGATGCAAAAAAAAGGTAAAAGACAGTCCCTGCCCTCAGGCACCTTACAATCTAATGGGGAAGACAACAAATAAACACATATAGATATATATACATATCTATTCACACACACACATATACATACATAAACATACATACACACACAAGCTAAATGCAGAATAAAGTGGAGAGGATGAAGAGGAGGAAGGCACCAGAATTAAGAAAGATCCGGAAAAGCTTTCTATAGTAGGTGGGATTTTGGATGAGACTTGAAAGAAACCAAGAAAGGAAGTGGAGATGAGGAGAGAGAGCCTTCCAGCCGTGGAAATGCCCAGAGCCGAGAGATGGATGGAGTGTCTTGTTCAGGAGCAGCCAGGAGGAATGTGTCACTGGACTGAAGAGGGTCTAAGTATAAAGTAACTGGGAAGGCAGTAGATTTGGAAAGGGAGAGCTGCCTATGACCTGTGTGACTTTGAACAGTATTTCATCGCTCTGAGCCTTGGTTTCTTGGTCTGTAAAATGAGGAAGTTGGACCAGAGCAGGGAGTCTTCACTTTTTGTGTGTCCTCGCCCCGTTGGGCAGCCTGGGGAAGCCTTAGAGCCCTTCTCAGAATCGTGGTTTTAAATTCGTAAAATAAAATACACAGTGTTGCAAAGGAAGCCAATTATACTGATCTAACAGCTACCAAAATACCATTCAAACCAAGTTCGCAGCCCCCCCGGGCTGTAGAGAACCCTGCACAAGCCAGTCTCTGAGTTCCACCGAGAGGCAGCAGGATACAAGAGATCTGGTGTTGGAGGACCTAGGTTTAAGGAGCTGCTTTATCATTTGCAGCCTGTGTGACCTCAGCTAGAAAGCCCAGAATGGCGTCCATTTCCTCATCTATAAAATAAAGGAGTTGGGACAGATTTCTCGAAGCTCCCCAGATTCCTTCCAGCTCTATATTTGTGATTCTCAATTTATTATGCTCTGGCTCTAAATCTGTGACCCATGGTCCCTCCTTCCAGGCTGGGCAGGGGCAGGCAAAACAGGGACACAAAAAGGCAGGTCTGATTCTAGATCGCCAGCAAACATTTATTAAGCGCCTGTGACATGGCACTGTGAGAAAGTGTTGAGGATGCCTAGAAAGGCAAAAGCCCAGGTCCCTACCCTCCAAGAACTCCCATTCCGGAAATGGGGACAATACACAGACTATGTAAATGGTAGGGAAGGCACTAACAGCTGAGGGGGGGGGGGAGGGGAGGAGCATTGGGAAAGGCATCTTGTAGAAGTACGAATTGAGTTAAGTCCTGAAGGAAGCCAAAGAAGTCAGGAGGCAGAGATGAGGAGGGGAAGCATTCCAGGTATTGGGAAACTCCAGTGAAAGTCACAAAGGCAGAAGATGAAGAGTCCTATTGGGGGAACCACCCAGAAGTTCATTGTCACTGGACTACAGAAAACATGGAGGGGGAGGAGATTTAAGAAAGGTGGAGGGGCAGGCCATGCTGTGAAGGACTTTCAAAACCACACAGAGGATTTTATATCAGTCTTAGAAGTAATCGGGAGCTGCTGGCGCTCATTCAAGATGGTTAAATCTATGCTTTGGAAAAATCACTGGTGAATGAACGGGAGATAGGTTGGAATGGGGAGAGATGTGAGGCACAAAGATGAACAGAAAGCTGTTGCAATAGTCAAGGCATGAGGTAATTCGGGCTTGCACCAGGGTGTGGCTATATGCGTGGAGAGAGGGGGACATAGACAAGAGTTATGGTGAAGGTAGAACACATGAGCTTTGGCAACAGATTGGATATGTGGGGTGAGGCAAGGATCGCACCCGGGTGTGATCACACCAGGGTGACTGGTAGAATAGTGAAGCCTGGAAGAGGAAAAGATTTGGGGAAAAAAGATAACGAGTTTCGTTTTGAATACGTGGAATTTGAGATGCCCGTGGGACATCCAGTTCCAAATGTCCAATGGACGGTTAGTAATGTGAAACTGGAGGTCAGGAGAGAGGTTAGGGCTGAAAAAATAGATCTGACATTCATCTGCTGAGAGATGCTAATTATCCCACGAGAGCTGATTAGATCACAGTGAGTCAAGCACTGGATTCATTGAGGAAGGAAGGAGAGGGATTGGAGGGTCAGTAGACAACAGCTACCCAAACCTTCACTGGGTGACAAATGTAGATTGAACGAGCCTCAGTGGAGGAGGGGTTTCCGAGTAAATAGTGAAAGAACCTGGAAGTGGCCATGGGAAGCATCGCCCCATCACCCCACCATGATGAGTGAGGTTATGAGTCACGTACAACCCGGGCTGGAAAGAATGCCTGAGAATGCTGTGTCAGTAAGAGAAAGCCAGGTGACAAATATCATCCCCGCTCCTGGGAAGACATTCTGATGACTCACCATTAGGCTATCTCTGCAGAATTAACTCTGTGTCTAAAGGCAGAGGGATGTGTAACCTGCTGGGTGTGTGATCTCAGGAAGTATCTCCTCTATAAACCTCAGTTTCCTCAGCTGTAAAATGCTGATCTAAGCCCGTCAGCTCTGAATGCCATAAATTCTCACTGAAGTGTAGCCACTTCTAAGAGGTCTGTACGAGGGCTTTGTTCTGAGCTGCAGTCCGCTTCCTTCCTCTATCTAGTAAGAAAAGATTCCAGCCCAGAAGACAGTAGGGCTTTGGTATGACAATGTCACTCGATACCTACCAGAAACAGGGAGTCATTTGATCTGTGATCTCATTGGTAGAAGGCAACTGTCTGGTAAAGAAGCTCCCTCCACCACATCAAGTGGGCAGCCACCCTACCGTGTCTGGCCTTAGAGATGTGCCCGGACATTGAGAGAGAACAAACGTCATCCCCAGGGTCACCCGATCCATTTGTATCGGGGTAGGACCCAAAGCCAGGTCTTTCTGGTATCAAGGCTGGCATTGTCTCGGGCTGTCCCCATGCCTGGAATGCTCTCCTTCCTCATCTCCACCTCCTGGTCTCCCCAGCATTCTTTAAGTCCCACCTAAAACCCCACCTTCTACAGGAAGCCTTCCCCAGACCCCCCTTCATTCTGTGTCTTCCCTCTGTTAATTATTTCCTATTTATCCCATCTATAGCTTATTTTAGGGTTGTCTCCCTCATAGATTATAAGCCCTCTGAGGGCAGGGACTGTCTTCTGCCTCCTTTTACATCCCCAGTGCTTAGCATAGTGCCTGGCACATATTTACCAACGGACTATACAGAGTGTTCCAAAAACCTTCGTGCACTGAGACTGTTGGAATGCCTTGTATGAATTCGAGACGTCAGGCAGCTGTGGCTAGAACACTTTCCTTGGAGTCGGGAACACCTGAGATCAAATACTGCCTCAGGCGTGGACTCTGGACAAGTAACTTCAACCCCCATGTTCCTCAGTTTCCTCAATTGTAAAATGAGGCATGTGGAGTCGATGGCTTCCAGGGTCCCTGCTGGCTCTAAATCTAGGACCCTAGAAACATGGACTACTGTCATTATTCCTCCAATGCCTGAGCTAATAAATAAGACGTGACGTGCTTAAGGTCACCCAGCTAATAAGGGACAAAACTGAATTTGGACTTGGGTGCTCTGACCCTACCATGGAGGGATGAGAACGGCAGTTTTTACATCGCAGTCCTTTTTAGACACGTGCCTCCTCTTGTAACAAAGACACCTACATAGCGATCTTGTCTGAGTGTGTGCAGCGTTCCACACCTGTCCCCACTCTATCTCTCTGGAGGCAGGTGACCCCTGGGACGGGGGTGGGAGGGGGCAGAAATCCCCTCCCCGCTTGATGGGATGACATAGGAAGAGGAAACGTTGGAAGAGATACCACGAGGGCCATTTCCCTGCTTGTAAACCAGTGACGAGGAGGCTCTCGTGAGGAGTCTATGTCCTTGACTCTCGGTCATCAGTCATCTTCAGAGCAGCCTGAGTCACTTCGGGGCAGTTAGGAGCCCCCGGGGTCATCTCAGCCTGAGAATGTGTCCAACAGCAGGGGAGCGAGCCCAGCCCAGCACATCAATGAGCCTTCATCCCCCCTCCTACTCAGGCGACCCCAACTGGAGTCAATGACTCCCTCGTTCAAGCCACCTCTCTGGCCTTCAAACGGGCTGGATTCGAAATTCCCCAGAGTTCTTTCCAATCTATCAATCAGCATTTGTTATACACTTACTGTGTACCAGGACCTGGGCTAAGCGCTGGGCATGGAAAGGAAAAGCAAAAATAAAAAAGTCCCAGCAGAGAGGTGAGGGCCTCCGGGTGTGGAATGTTGCATACATTGTCAGACAAGTTCACTATGTAGTTTGGTTTTTTATTTATGGTTTTTCTTTGTTACAAGAGAAGGCACATGTCTAAAAAAGGAATGGAATGTGGTTTGTTTTTTTTTTAAAAAGGCCTGATTAAAAGAAAAACAAATTAATATCAGGAGAGAGGAGGGAATGGAGAAAGTAGCATCAACCAACCCTTGAGCCAATAAAAATCAGGCCCCCAGCTGATGTGACCAAAAGTGCATCTCCCCTTTGGAAATGAAGACATTTGGCAAAAATGAATATCTGGCAGAAAGGCAGCGTGCCAGGATTTTCAGTGAGGTTCGCAGGACTCCGTCCCCAGAATCCCAAAGCCCTGAGTCTCAAAGCATTGGTGGTGTTAGGTTGTTTCAGTTATGTCTAACTCTTTGTGACCCCATTTGGGGTTTTCTTGGCAGAGATACTGGAGTGGTTCACCATTTCCTTCTCCAGCTCATTTGACAGATGAGGAAACTGAGGCAAACCAGGTTAAGTGACTTGCCCAGGGTCACATAGCTGGATTTGAAGCCAGGAGCATGAGTCTTCCTGACTCCAGGCCCAGCACTTCATCCAAGCTACCTCTTGCTCTCTGTGTGACCCCTTCCCTCTCTGGCCTCAGTTTCCTACTCTCTAAAATGAGGGGCGGGGGCTGTGAGAGAGCCTGCTCTAATTCCTCGGAAAGCCAGCTCCCTGGCGACGGCTCACGCCCCGTAATTGCCACCTGGTGGAAGGTGTTTGGGTAGCCGCGGGGCTCTGTTTGCTTTGGAACCGGGAGATGTCATTTCCCGTTTGGAGAAAAACACCCAACAATGAGCAGAGTCCAGGAACCGCTTTCAGAGGGGGTGGTTTCCTTTGGGCCCGGGGTCCTAGCTTCAAAACATGTGGGCGTCTCTCCCTGCCTAGATTCCCACACTGGATCCAGGTGCGCTTTCACTGGAGGAAGAACGTGGAGCTTGGGCATCACGGGCACAGAACCAGCTTCCCCCCCTCGCCTGGGCCAGTGGACTGAGAGCCAAACTGGGAATCCTGGGTTCAAGGCTCACTTCTGTGTGACCTTGGGCAAATAACTTCATCTCTCAGTATTCTAAACAACTCCTAGGCGAGGGCTGGAGAAAGGGTGTTCATTTGCGCTGGTAGATGACGTTTCCTTATCCAGCGGTTCCCCTCATCGATGAAATCACAGGTCCAGCTAACCCTAGTCTTTGACTGTCTGTCTGTTTAATTGATCACCCGTCACAGACCAGAAAAAAAAAAAAAAAGCCCTCACAAACTGGTTTTTCGGACCTCGTCTTTCTCGTTCCTCAGCCTTTCTGTTCCCCAGCCTTGCCCCTCCCTCCCATCAGGTCCCCCCTCCTCTCCGTGCTACCTACCCCTTCTCCGACAAAGAGTGAGTTCTCATCCCAGAAGCTGGGATCTTTGGGTTTCTCCTAGCCTTTCCCTGCAACCCCAGCCTTAGTCACTTTCCTGGCTGCCTGGTGTCTCCTCGCTGCTCTCCCAGGAAATGGAAATACAGGGTGCTGATACACAATGAATTGAGCCAATCTCACTGGAAAGCAATGTGTAACTAGGTTAAGAAAGGGATTAAAATGTTGGTGCCCCTTGACCCCAGATCCCACTGCTAGAATTACTTAGGGGAGGTCTGCGATAAAATGAAAGATCCCAAAACACCAGAATATTTAAAGCAGCACTTTTGCAGCAGCCAAGGCCCAGGAACAGAGTGAACACCCATTGACTGGGGAATGACTAAACACTGTGGTACAGGACAGTGTCGAAAGAGACTTCGGGGAAAGCCCCAGCTGGTAGGAATTGTTTCCTGCCAGGTGGATTCTGCCCTGCCACCTCGCCAGTCCCAGTTTGCTATTTCAAACCTGAATCAAGACTAAATGTGTCTCCCTGCACCTTCCAGCAGCTGTTTCTGCCTTCCAGGGCCAAACAGACCAAGGCTAAGCCCTTTCAATACAGAAGGTCACACAGTTCACGGCCTTCCCCAAGCTAAACATCCCCAGGTCCAAGAGAGAGCCCTTTGCACCTGAAGGCAGCTCCGGGGCCCCTCAGGAAGCCAATAACCCTAATCATGCCCTCTTCCTCAGCCTACTTTCATAAGGCTACATTTCAGGTTTTCACATCTGGGCACCCTTCTCTCTTCAGACGAGCTTCCTTGCCCCCTCAGTTCTTGAGTGCTAACCTTAAGGACTAACCTTACCCCACCCCACCTAGGGCCAGTTATAGTGAGATATTCAGGAAGAGCCTCCCTGGAAGGCCAGGCTTCCAAAGGGCCAGCAGGTAGGAAAAGAGTCAAGAGAATCCACTGAAATCATCGTTGTAAAGGTGCTCTATAAATGCTTAAAGCAAGACTTCCAGGTCAAAGGAGATAATACGCAGTATGTCTCCTAGTATCTCTCACTAAAGTCCTATTCCACTTTTGATAATCTTCCTAAAATGTGGTAGCCAGAATTAGCATGATTCTAAAGATATGATCCAATCAGGGAAGGACAATGGTTAGGGCTATAATAAAAATGGAAATTTTTATTATAATTAATATCATGGTTATGATTTATAATCACTATAAGAGCATAATCATTAGGGAATTCATCTCAACAAGTATTTATTAAGCATCTATTGTATACAGAGCACAAGGAACAAAAAAATAAAAAAGAAGAAAGATGATCCTACCATTGGGCCAGAAAACTCTGTGCTCAATCTGTTGCCCCAGAGTGAGTCAGAACTGTAACTAACATGGGACTGATGGGGCCTTGCCTCAGGGTGCAAATATTTGGACTGACATGCTTCCTTCCCACAGTAACCGCCCTCCCCACAGCTCACCTAATAGCCAGCTCATACTCCAGGGTGCCCCCAGGGTCCCATCACTGTGGAATCCATCTTCCAGGGCCCAACCTTTCCCCTGGACCCTCTGGGAGACAGGCTACCCAATCTCTGGGCATAACTGTACTACGACGGTAAGACTGTCCTCCACGTCATTGTGGGCATGTGTACACACGCACAATCATTTCTGGTTATGGCTCTGGTGGGAGTCACTGAATAATAAAATACAGTCATGGAACTGGCAAAGACTTAGAGATCCCATGGCTTCTGACCCAAGGCCCCTGCCTTCAAGCAGGTAAATGGCTGAATCACCTACATGTTTGTCTTGAATTTTAAAAGATTCTTAACCTCCCACGACAAACCACCTATTCAAATACTTTACCAAGTCGAAGGGAAAACAGTAGTTCCTTCTGATCGTGTGTGCTCCAGGAAACACACGCCATAAATAATCCCATGGAAAAAAGGCCAGAGTCTTCAGTAATTAGGGAAATGCAGATGAATTTTGGGGAATCATCATGCACCTGAGCCATCAAACAGCCAATTCAAATAAAAATGAGAAAACGAGAGAGTCCCACCTCTACATTACCCGCAGCACTTGTGGTCTCTTTCCACAGCACAGTATGGTAACAGAGAGCAAGAGGTAAGGAGACACTTGTACCTTTTGACCCAACAATGTCCTCTGGAAGATGACAAGCCTTGAAAATTCCCCAAAGAAATGACGAGTGTATGGAATGTGTCGATCACTGGGAAAGATGGATGTGACATCTTTTTAAGTAAAATACACAGACCCCAACATGGTGTGTATACCATCTGGTGGAGGCCTCAAAAGAATTTGGAGCCAGAAGATCTGGGTTCAAATCCTAATTCTGCCACTTTCTACTCCATGACCTTGGGTTGACCCTCTTTGGGACTCAGTTTCCTCCACTGTAAAATGAGAGAGGTGGCACCTGATATCATGAGCCCATCTAAACTAAAGTCGAATTGTAAGTTTGTACATTGGAGTGACAGAGTTAGTGTTTGTTGTTTTTTTTTAATTAGTTGAAAATTGATGATAATAATTAGTAGTGGTATATAGAGAGTTTTAAGATTGGCAAAATGCTTTAAATATACTATCTCACTTGACCAGCACAACCAGCCCATAAAATAGGCCCTATTATTACAGGTCATTTTACAGAGAAGGAAACGAAGCCTAGGATGGGTCAAATGACTGGCCCCAGTCATACCGCTAATGGATTTGCAGCAGAACTAGACCTCGGGTCTTCCGGACTCCAAATCGGTCACTCCAGCTTCAAATGTTGCCTGCCTACCTTTAGTAATAATTCAAACTCCAGCCTTTTTAAAGTTGGTTTTTATGTTCATGCTTTTCATTTAAGCACATTTCTTTTTATTCAGACGTAGAGTCAGAAAATGCTGGAGCTCTCAGAACATCCCATATTGAATGTCAGCACCAGAATCTGGGATCTGAGAGACCATCTCATCTCACCTCTTCATTTTACAAAAAAAGAAAAAAAAAGAAACAGAGGCATGGAGAGGGGAAACAGCCACCTAACTATTAGGTAGGGGAGCCAAAATGGTAACCCGGGCCTTCTGGCTGCCTGGACCAGCCCATGCCAGCATGCCATCCTTGAAGATGTTGGCAAATCATCCCTCCCTTTCCCTTATCCAGGCTAACATTCCTCTAACCTTTTCACTAAGGCCCCTGTTTTCCAAGGGGCCTTAAACA
This sequence comes from Trichosurus vulpecula, assembly GCF_011100635.1. Lineage (NCBI taxonomy): Eukaryota > Metazoa > Chordata > Mammalia > Diprotodontia > Phalangeridae > Trichosurus > Trichosurus vulpecula. The sequence continues at coordinate 272,318,947 of NC_050578.1, forward strand.
TTTGGACTCCCTGGACTCACTCCTATTTCCTTGACAATTAAGAACTTAACTACATTCCTCTAATGATAAGGGAGTGAAGAAAGCATTCCAGCATCCCTCTGCCCTTTGACTCCAGGACACCCTTTGCTTGCCCCAGAGGCTAGGCACAAACAAAGCTGGGGAGCAGGAGCTGGTGGAAGAGATAAAGAAAGGGGAAGGAGGAGTTTTCAAGCAAGGCAGCTGGCCAGGAGGAAGCAGAAGAGGCAGCGACTGTTGGTGGCGTGGCTGAGTCTAAGAGGGAAGCACAAGGAGCTGGGATGCCGTGCAGGACCAAGAGAGAAGGGAGTTTCAGGCTGAAAGCCTGGTCTGCCAAGGGTAGACAACGTGCCAGCCCCGACACCCAACTCGAGACAACAGTGAATTAAGCAGATGTTTGACTAATTGATGCCATCAGAATAGGAACCATGACTAAACCAGGGGTGGTTGTTGTTGTTGAGTCGTATCTGACCTTCCATGACTCCATCTGGGGTTTTCTTGGTGGAGATCTTAGAAGCTGCCATCTCTTTCTCCAGCTCATTTTACAGATGAGGAAACTGAGGCAAACAGGGTGAAGTGACTTGCCCAAGGTCACTCAGCTAGTAAGAGTCTGAAGGTGGATTCGAACTCAGGAAGATGATGCCAGGCTCAGTGTTCCATCCACTGCTCCATCTAGCTGCCCCCAAAATCCCTGGGTAGGGAGGAAGAAAATGGCATTCACCAAAATGGGCATATACAACCACTCCTTTACTAACAGAACTCACATGAGTCACTCTTCTGTTCCTTGCATGCCTTTGAATCAGCCTGTTCTATGTCGAGATGTTTATTTTTAGCCTGATGCTTGCAGGGGAACTGCTGACTCTCGTCAACAGCTAGAAATGAGCCACATTCAAATGTTCATTCACGGAGTTTCCCTCAGCGATAGAGATCGTGATTGGAAAGAGGTCCCCCCAGACTGAGCCTGGCCCACGTGAGCCCAACACTGCAAAGCTTCTGATAATACTTAAACCCTGCCCTGACGCTTTCTCACGGCGTGGAGGTGATGAAGCTGGGCCAGGGGAGCATGGCCACCCAGCATGGCCAGGCTTCCAGGAAGAGCCGTCTCTCCCATTAGAACATGAGCTCCTTGAAGGCAGGGAACCTGTCCTTGCCTTTCTATTTGTCCCTAGCAGTCGGGCACACAGTAAGCAGTTAAGAAACGCTTGTTGGTTGTTGACTGTTGACTGACGTGATGGACCGTAGACGTTCACAACTGGACAGAAGCTCATGAAACCATCTTCTAAGGCCCAGCCGGGAAGGAGACAATGACATCTGGGGAGCTTTTCTCCCCTTTCTGCAGCTCTGTTTCCTTCTAACAACCCTGTGAACTAGGGAGTGAAGGTGTTATTGTCCCCAATTTACAGTTGCAGAAGCTGAGATTCATAGGCCGGGAGATGTGCTCAGGATCCCAAAGGGAGAGAGCTGGGACGTAGGCTGATGCTTACCAGCCCCACCTATTGTAAGCGCTTAAGAAGTGACTGACAGATGATTGATATGATGAAAGACAAAATCAGAGAGATTTTGAAAGGTCCCAGAATCCAGAGAGGGGAAGAATGCAGACTCTCAAGTAGGAGAAAGCCCCACCTCATTCTCTGGATTCTCCTCCAAGAGGAGGGTCCCCCCCTCCACCCATCTGTATGTAACTGGCCTTGTTGGGGGTGGGGTGCCCTGGGTGTGAGGAGATGAACTTACCACCCCTCCCCCCTCAAGACCTCTCACTGAGCCATGGTTCACTGAGAGTGAAACCATCCAGTTGGCTTCATGGCCTGATGGGTGATTGAGAAAAAGAGAAAGCAATTCCAGGGGTGGCCCCCAGGGGCTGGGCCCCTCGGGGCTCCAAGAGCTTTCTCCTGTTTCTTGGCTCCACAGGACTTAAGGGAATGTTCTTCCGTCCTGCTTGGAAGGCCCTATATTGAAAGAAAAATGGTGCCCAGAATTCCAAGCTCTCGATCCCACTTCATCAAATGACTTTGTATTTATTTTGTTCATATTTTAAATACTTATGTGTGTATATGTCACATCCCCCCATAGAATATGAGTTCCTCGGTGCCTTGCATCATGCCTAGAAAGAAAATAAAATAAGCATTTATTATGCACCTACTATGTACCAGACACTATGCTAAGCATATTTACAAATATTATCTCATAACAACCTTGGTAACTGGTGCCATTATTATCCATATGTTTTTAGCAGAGGAACTGAGGCAGGCAGAGGTTTTTAGTGACTTGCCTGGGGTCAACTGGTTAGTAAATATTTAAGCTCAGGTCTTCCTGATCCCAGTCTCCACAGGGCCACCTAGCCACCTCTACCTGTGTCCCCAGGCACATGGAGACACTTCAATGAATCTTGTTGAATGAATGAATGAACAACGAATAAATGAGTGCCAGTTCCTAAAATTCCAGACCTAGAGCTGGAAGGCTTCTTGAGGGTCATCTAGTCCAATCCTTTCTTTTGACACATCAGGAAAGTGAAGCCTAGAGTGTTGATCCGACCTGTCCAAAGATGCATGACTGGTCAAGAGCAGCACCAGGTTCAAACTCAGGTGGTGTCTTTTATTTTTCCTTTTTTTTTCATTTTGTATTTTTTTTCCAAGTCAAATGTAACAGCTGGTGCCCCAAACCCTATACTCTGTACTCAGAATTAAGCTGTTGAGATCAGCAGAGAAAAGAGGCCAAGATATAGAAAGAGGCCAAACCTAACAGGATAGAAGACCAATGTTGGCACCAGAGGAGAACATCAGGAAATGTGCTTCCTTCCCTTCCTTGAACAGGTGGGGGACTGTGGGTGCAGAATGGTGCATATGTCAACAGGTCTGGTCACTGTGTGGGTTGGGTTTGCTTAACTGCTTTTCTTTGTTACAAGAGAAGACCCATTGAGTGAGGGATACAGCATATCCAAAAATGATGGGGATGTCAAAAAAGAAAGCATCAGAATGTAAGAAAACGGAAAGATCAGAGGCAGAGGCTTCTCTCTCAGAAGGAAGGTGCCACATGCTGGATGAAGCTTCAAGGGCTCTCTCTCCACTGCTGACAATTGCCACAGAAAAAGACTCTTACCCCACCAGAAACTGCTTAGTCATTTTAGACTTTTGGACGGCCAGGCCTACAACCCCCTCTCACCCCCTCTCGGAGGACTCCAGGCTCAAAGTAGGCGGAGTAAATTCCCAGGATGCCAGGCCAGAGCAGGTCTGATTTCCAACCTCCCTGTGAGTATGTGAGGGCCAACCTCCCTCCTCTCCCCTCTATCCCAATTAGCCGTGGTGCCTCCAACCCTTCTGGCAAACATCTGGTGGCTGAGCCATCATTGGCCTAGTCCTTGGCAGGGTGCCAACAGGGCGTATCCACCCAGAGGAAGCTTGGGCTGCGCTCGGGACCACGTGGTCCTTTCTGCCTGCCCTCACTGACTAGGCCTCTCTTCGTGCTGGGGGTGTTCCTGGTCTCCTTCAATTCCACTGTCAGCTTTCCAAGGACAAGAACCGTGGCATCCTGGATTTACGGTCCTTCGGGGGCGGCGGGGGTGGGGCTCAGAGGCCAGCTAGTCCTAGCCCTCATTACACAGCTGAAGAAACTGAAGCCTGGGGAACCTAGGGGATGACCATGTGTCAGAGGTGGGATTGGAACCCTGGGCCGCTGACCCCTGCCTCTCTCCCAAACTCAGATGTTTTGGCGGGGCTCGCATTTTACCGATTGCTGTGTCTGCCGACACAAGGCTGGACCCCTCACGCTTAAAAATAGTAGTGATAGCTAGCATTTATAAAGTACTTTAAGGTTTGCAAAGCAAACTTCACAAATGCCTCACAGCAACCCTGACAGGTCGGTGTTATCAGCACCCCCATCTTACAGTTGAGGAGACTGAGGCAGGCCGAGGGGTCTGGTTCCCAAGCTAGCCCACCATCCTCCTCATTTACACTGTTCTTGGCAATATTCTAATAAACAAATGACATTTAACGATAGGCAGCCAGGTGGCTCAGTGGATAGGGAGCCGGGCCTCGAGTCAGGAAGACTTGAGTTCAGATATGGCCTCAGACACTTACTAAGTAAGTGACCCTGGGCAAGTCATGACTTCTGCCTGCCTCAGTTTCCCCAACTGTAAAAGTGGGATCATAATAGCACCTACCTCCCTGGGTATGTTTGTAAAGTGCTTGGCACAGTGCCTGGCACATAGTAGGTACTTAATGAATGCTTGTTTCCTTCCTTCTATCAGAAGTCGGTACATTATTAAGAAGTTTTTCCTCCTATGAAACCAAACTTCCTAAAATTCAGAAGTGTCCAGAAGTCCTCCCTGCTGCCTTGGGGTCCTCCCTGGAGGTCTTCCTGCAGAAGAAAACATTGGAGGGTTTTCGAGGGCAGCCAGCTCCAAAGGAGTGGGGAGTGGGATGTGGCGTCCTCGGGGTGGTCTTGAGCTTCAGAGACAGCAGGGCTTCCAGGCACAGGAGCCTGGGCTGACAGAATCTGGGGGACTGTTGGAACTCCTTCAAAGCAGCAAAGTGCAAGGGGTCTCACTTTGGGAAGGAAGGCCATCGAGAGGGCGGAGAGAACATGCATATTCGTCAGCAGCATTTACGTAGCACTTTACGAATCTTCCCTAATGACTCCTCACAACAGCCCTGGAAGGTTGGTGCTCCTATGACACCCGTTTTACAGATGCAGAAATTGAGGCAAACAGGGTAAAATGACCGGCTAGTGAGTGTCTGAGTCCCTGAGTACCGGTCCAGTGCTTTATCCATCGTATGGTTGAAGGAGCAGGGAACATTTGACCTCAGGAAGAGAGGACACTTAGGGGGAACGTAATCTGTGTGTTCATGGAGCTATCATTTGGAGGAGGGGTTAGTCTGTTCTGCTTGGCCCCAGAGGCTGAACCAGGAGCAATGGGTGCATGTTACAGAAACCAGCTGAGGCTTGAAGGGAGGGAGCATGTCTGCCCTGGAGGGGATGGGTGTCCCCTCCCTGAAAGCCTTCAAGTTAAGGCTGGATACAATAGAGGGCACCCTGGTGGGGCTTGTTTCATCCTTACTTCATGCTGTCCCTTCAGGCCTTCTACCTACATTCCAGCCAAAAGAAACCATAGTATTTCTAGAACTAGGCCTGCACCTTCCCACCACCATGCATTTGCACACCAAGAATGCACTCCTCGCCCCCTTTTCTATCTTTCTGCATCCTTCTCATCCTTCCAGGTGTCATTCTCTGAGAGAAGGGCTTGGTTCACTTTTCATTTTTGGGTCCCCAGCTCCTAATTCAGAGCCCAGAAAGCATTTGGTTAACGTTTGTTGAACGGAGTTGAATTACTTGAATTCCACCTCCCAGTCTCGGGTTCTTCCCACTCAACCACATCTCCTCTCCTTCATGTGCCCATCAGGGACAGACCATCACCACCCAGGGCCTTCATCTCCTCTTTCAACCGAGAAGAAGACCACAAATGGAGTTGACCGAGATGTTGGCGAAGCTTCTGACCACGCCTTTCCAAGAAGATGGAGAGATGGGGGATAAATGACTGGGCAGTAGGTACATTCTGACCTGGGTCAGCCATGCCTGGTAATCATTAATGGGTCAAGACAGGGGGGGGCTGGAGTCAATTCTTACCTCCCTGAGAGCCACTGTTCAATTTTCAATGAGAAACTACAAACTGGGGCTTGATTTATCATTTTGTTAATGATCCAGACTTGAGAAAGTATTAATAATGCCTATTAAATGTCCAGGGGTATCCTATATATGTTTTTGTTGTTGGTTTTGGAGAGCTGATTGTTAAACATTTACCAGCGTACCATTGGGTCAGGGTCACTTTGGAAGGAGATCTGTCTTGGATCTGTTCTGCTTAGTAACCTTACCAGTCAGACGACTGTAGGCACTGATTACTCGCCTCTCAAATCTTCAGATGAGGGACCAAAGAAAGGCTTTGGATAACCGGCCCCCAAAAGCTAGAACATCCCACTCCCTGGAATAAACCAGAAGTGAATCTGGCCAATCCAGCCTATTCCTAGCAGAGAATCGCGACTAAAGATCTGCCCCCAGATTCCAGAAGACCTGGCTTCGAGCCCCGCCACCAGCACCAACAGCTCAGTGACCCTGGCCAAGTCACTGCTCGGTGTCTCTGACTGTAGATTTCTACAGTGACAGGGGGGCTCCCTACACCAGTGAAATCACAGGTCGGAACAGGAAAAAGCCGGTACGGAACACTAGCGATACAAAGACAGAAATGAACCTGTCCCTGCCCTCAAGGTACTTACGGTTTACTGGAAGGGGGAAAGGACATAACATAGTACTAGGATTTACACAGCACTTTACAAATGTTATCTCTGGGAGGCAGGCACTATGACTACTCCCATTTTACAGATAAGGAAACTGAGGCAAATAGAGGCTAAGCGACTTGCCCAGGTTTACACAGGATTTGAACTTAGATCCTCCTAACTCCAGGTTCAGTGCTCTGATAAATACATACACGAAAATTGGAGAGAAAACACCAACCACTAAAGAGAAAGGGGAGTTTCCTGTAGAAGGTGGTTGGTGAGCTGAGCCATGAAGGATTAGGGTTAAGAGACAAAAAAACAAAGGTGAGGAGAGAGTGCATTCCAGGCCTGGTGTGGCCAAGAATTAATGTAAAGTCCCATGCTTCGGTTCAAAAAATCAACCTCCCAAGTATAAGGCAGCAGTTTCCCCTGAAAAAGAAGCAAAAGTTTTACTATAAACAATATGAATCAACAGTACAACACTGGTGTACCCCCAAAACAAATACCCCCCCAAGCCTCCGTCAGAGACAGGTGGCATTCAGGACCTGGGAGATGCGAGTGCCACTGTACTCTGCCCACACCAGGCTGCATCTGGAACATTCCCTTCAGTTCTTGGCATCCCATTTTAGGAAGGAGGTTGATGACGCAGAGAGCTCCTACAGGGCAGTAAAAAGCACAGGGAAGGGCTTGGAGCCCTTTGGCCATATGACAATCAGCTAAAGGAAATAGGGGTGCTTATCCTGGAGAAGGGAAGGCTGCAGGGGCGGGGGGGGGGGGGGGGGGGGGGGGGGGGGAGGGGGGGGGGGGGATAGGAGAGCTGTCTTCAAACATTTCAAGAGCTGTCGTGTGGAAGAGGAATTGGGCTTTTTCTGTTTGACCACAGCCAGTAGACCTAGGGGCAGTGAGGAGACTTTGGTTCCACTTAAGAAAAAACTTTCTAATCATTAGCACTGAGCAAAGACTGCCTTGGGAGGTAGTGAGCTGCCCGTCACTGGAAGTTGTCAGAAGAAGACTGGATAAGCACTTGTTGGGGATTCAATAGAGGAGATATGGAGTCAGTTACAGGTTGGGCATTGTGGGTGTGGGATGTGGGTGTGAATCCTGTCCTTTTACTCACTCCCCTATGACCTTAGATGGATCTGTACACCTCTGAGCCTGGATTAACCCAGTTGTAAAAGGTGAGGGGGATGGGCTAACCGGCCTCTTGGGTCCCTTCCAGGTACAATCTGTGATGCTTGGTTCTGATCCCCGAGGTTCCTTCCCACTATGAGATTCTAGGGTATGGAAAAAGAGGGAGAAGCTATGAGGAGCCTGGACTGAGCCAGCCACCCCTAGTTCTGCTTTGCCATGACCAGATCTCTCTCCATTCCTGCCAAGAGCAGAGAAGGAAGGGGCTTGACCTCAGACCCGCTTGACTTCTGTGGCCCATCTCTGCGCCCTGCCCCCACTTCTGGACAGCCTCCTCTCCCAGGGTTTAGCTGGGTCTTCCCCTAAGGGAACGCCAGGGGCACCCCTGACAGCAGCCTCGAGTTTCCAAGGCCAGGGGCGTGTGGAACCTGAGCCCAGCCTGTTCTCCAGGTCTCTGCAAGGCTGCTCAGACCAGTTATAGAGCCCTAGGTGAACTTCCTGCTTTTTTCCACATCCGCCCTTCCTTTCCCACCCCACCCCCAATCCATAACCCAGCCAGGGGATGAGGCTTTGCCTCCGGGGAGCAGAGATTATTGAGGAGTTTTGCCAAAGAGAAAAGGGAGGGACCAGGAAATGGCCTGTGCCCATGCCCTGAGTGGCCCCACTTGGTCCCCTCACACGTCTCCCCTGGACATTAAAGGGAGCAGGAATGATCACACACCCAAGTGTTCTCCACCATGGCGAGGTATAGGGCCTGGGAGTAGAAGGGGAGAGCCCCACAAACTGGATGGCATCGAAGCCACAGTCCCATGGGGCCTAATGTCTGCCATGCACCTCCCTCGCGACTCCCCTGGGAGATGGGTTGTGGATCACAGAGCCGCAAGAGACTTTTGGCATTATCTCGTCCAACCGCACTCATTTTACAGATTTGGAAACTGAGGCCCAGAGAAGGGAACAGACTTGCTCAACGGCCCTCAGGAGCAGAGCCAAGATTCAAATCCGGGTCCTCAGACTCGCAATGGAGCGAGCACAATTGCCCCAGTTTTGTGGATGAGGCTCAGAAGGGTGAAGCCGGGAAGCCCTAGGTCCGGGTGCCTAGTGTTGCGAATCGCCTTTGAAAGCCGTCCCCTGTGTCTCGGCTCCCCAGTATACCTGCTGCCTCTGCGCTCATCCCAGTGAGGCTGTCCAGATAGCTCTGAGTCACATCGGTCTGTGCTGGGCTATTGGTCAGCTTAGTCGGGTGTCATGGAAACAGTGCAGTGGGTGCAAGGTCTGGTGACCCTGGCCACCCAGGCCACAGTCTCCTCCTCTGTAGTATGGGGGATAATAACACTATGTGGGAGGCAGCCTTAGAGTCAGGAAAATCTGGGTTCAAGTCCTGCCACTGACACATACCCACTGTGTACACACTAGACAACTCAGACAACTTCTCCATGCCCCAAGCAGCATCCTAAAATCACCCATTAGAGAGGAATCCCAATCTGCTTTGAGCAGGGAGGTGGTGCGGTGGAGCCAGGAAGACCCGAGTTCAAATTCGACTTCCTAGCTGTGCGACCTTGGGCAAGTCATTTAAGCCTGTTTGCCTCAGTTTCCTCATCTGTAAAACAAATTGGAGAAGAAAATAGCAAATCACTCCAGTGTCTTTGCCAAGAAAACCCCAAATGGGGTCACGATGACCCAGTCTGCTTCAGTGGAGGGGTGTCCAAGCTGGGAATTCCACATGTCAGTCAAGTCAATACTCCCAGAATCCTCAATTGTATCACAAAGGGAGGCTGTGCCCCCGTCTTACACCCATAGGGTTGCCTGAGAAATGACCCAGTGAAGTGCCTTCCACTGGCCCAGGAAGAAGGGACCTTGCTAGGCCTGGATCCGGCCCTCTCCAGCTTGATAGGAGCTGCCAGGGCCTGCCCTCAGGTGACACAGCCTCCCGAGGCCCCGGTCCCCCCTACCCCAACCCCACGACGAGGCAGCAGAGGAGAATGTTTGTGGAGGACGTGAGCTTCTTCAATGATTCCCTGGAGCTCCTTCCCCAGAGAAGACTGCGGTCACACCAGCGATGAGCCTTCAAGGCCGTTTCTGCACAAGGTGGAGCAAGCCGAGCCTCCCTGACCATTCTAATGCCAGCCGGGAGAGAGGGAGAGGAGAGCTCCGCCTCGGGTGCTTGTTGACACAGCAGAGCCTCGTGTGTTGGCCCCCTGTTGGGCCAGGGTGCCCAGGCAGCTGCCCCTGTGGTCCAGGCGGCTCCTGGGATTTGCTTCTTCCTGACCCCTTCCCAGAATCGAGATGAATAGCTTCTCTGTTCAGTAAGAAGGAGCAGGCTCAGAGGTCTGACGCTCCTGGGTGGTGTCAGAGACTTCACTAGGAGCGCCCTCTGAATATTCGTGGCCAGGTATGGGAAGGGGTCAGTGCCATCCACCAGGGAGGAGCAGGAGGGGCAGCCGGTGTGGCCGGGTGCAGGGAGCTAAGACCTACGCGGTTACTGGGGTTATCTTTCTGGGGCAGAGCTAGGCAGGTGCTTAGAATGGAAACTCCCTGAAAGCAGGAACAGTGGGACTTTGGTCTTGGTATCATCTCCAGCCCATCAGTCAGTCAACACGCATTAATTAAACACCAACTATATGCCATGTACTGCGTGAAGCAGTGGAGATACAAAGAAAGATTAAAACATAAACACACATACACACACAGCATCCACGCCTATATTCTAACTGAGGGAGACAACAGATAAATAGGTCTGCACCAGATAGAGTAAACAGAGTAGATGAGGTAACCTGAAAGGGTTAGAAGGCATTAGCAGCTGGAGAGAGCAAGAAAGGCCTCCTGCAGAAGGTGGGATTTGAGTTCAACCTTGAATGGAGGCAGAGGTCAAGCATTCCAGGCAGGAGGCACTGCAGGGTCAAAGGTGTGGAGACAGGAGACGGAGTGATGTGTTTAACGAACTGCAAGTAGCCCAAGGTCAATGGATGTCAGGGAGCATAAAGTATAAGAAAGGCAAGAAGAGGTCGGCTCATGATGAGCTCTAGCACAGGACCTGGCGTGTAGGAGACCCGTAGCAGATGTTTATGGAATTATTAATTGATTAATTGATCATGGAAGACCACAAGAAAGGAAAGGGGGCATCGAATTCAATTCAATTTAACAAACATTTATTAAGTATTATACATAATATATTGGCATATATTGTGGATTAAAAGTTTAAAAATTCTATAGTCCCTGCCCTCAAGGTGCGTACATTCTACCGCACATAGCTAAGTATGATGAGAAAAACTGAGGGAGAGAACGCTAACATCTAGGAAAATCAGTAAGGGTCGAGGGTTCCTGTGAATCTAGAAGAAGGAGGAGGATTTTGAGGGGCAGAGATGAGGAGTGAGGGCATTCCAGGCGTGGGGCACAGCTTGAGGAAATGTATGGAGGTGGGAAATGGCAGCATCAAGCTCAGGAAACAATCTACCGAGGTAGATAGTATGAAAGGCAGGCAGGAACCAGACTATGGCATCAGTCAATCAGTCAATGAGCATCCCGGCAGCCTTTGGCTTATCGTCTTCATCCAATAAACTGGAAGCTCTGCGAGGACAAGGACTCTCTTTTTCTTTTTTGTAATTCCCAGAGCCTAGCACAGTACCTGGCATATAGTAGGCACTTATAAATATTTATTAAACTGAAGTTTATTCATTATTAATAATTTATTATTATGTAATGATACATATAATAAATAAGTTTACTTATCTACTATGAAGGTTTTTTTAAGTGCCGAGATGAGGAATTTGTATCTCATTCTATAGGTTCTTGAGTAGGAAAGTGACATTGCCCCACCTATGCCTGAGGAAGATTAATTTGGCAGCTTGTGTGGAGGGTGGATGAGGTGAGAGAAAGTCTGAATGGAGGGAGCTCAATTAGAAGCCTCTTAAAGTAATCCAGGAGAGGCCCCAAACTAGGGTGGCAGCCCTGTGAGGAGAGGGAAGGAGATGGATTTGTGAGAAGTTCTGGCACTAGAATTAACAAGAGTCAGGAACCAATTATCTATTAGGAAGAGGAGAGAGTCAGGGATGACTCAGAAGTTATGAACCTGACAAGCAAAGGTGGCTTTGGCTTTCCCTGGGGACCAGCCCTCCTTGGGGACTGTTGGGTCAACCTCATCCAGTGAAGACCATCAGCAAAATCCAAGAGAAGATCCCAGGGGTGGATGATCGGCTCTCTCCCACAAGCCCTGCTACAAAGAAAGGCAGAATGTTGGGGTGGGGGAGCCTGGTTCAATCTCATCGAGTGAGGACCACCAAGCCCCAAGAGAAGATCCCAGGGGTGAACGGTCAGCTCTCTCCCTCAAGCCCTGCTACAATGAAAGGCAGAATGTTGGGGTGGGGGAGCCTGGGTGTCAAAGGCTAGACCAGTGGAATGCAAGCACTGGTATTTGCTGGCAAGCTGAGAGGGCTTTGGGCAAGGGTCAGGGCTGGACTGTGAGCCTGCTGTTTGAGGACCAGCCTAGATAAGTCCAGGGAAGCTCATGGCCAGAAAGCTGACCACCAGGTGAGGATGAATTCTGGCCATGACAACTCAGGCAGGCCATCTACGAAAGTCCAGTCAAGCATGAATTTAGCACCTACTGTGTGCTAGGCACTGGGCAAATACAAGCACCAGAGGAGCCAGGAGAAGAACAAGAGATGGCCAGCCTGGCCCCTTCTTCAAAACTGAGGACCCAGGAAGAACTCTCCAGTGGGAGAAGGGGGTCACAGGAGTGGAGGGAGCTGCAAAGGAGAGAAGAATTGAGGCTGCTCTTTCACTCAGTCAACAAGCATTTCCTAAGATCCTCTCTGGGCCAGGCTCTGGGCCAGGTGTCAGGTGTGGAATTGGGAAGACAATATGTTCCTAGACAAATGGTATTACTAAGAGGAAAGGGTACTAGCTTCAATAGCCAGAAGCAGAGTTTTGCAAGAAACAAGGGCTTCAAAGAAGTGGGAGATCAGGAGAGAATGCATTCCAGGCATGGGAGTGACCTGAACAAAGATGCAGAGATGGGAGATGAAGGCCAGCACGGTTAGACCGCCGCCCTTAAAGCCTGCAAAGCTCCTAACACAATGTCTTCATCTCATTCTGCCACAAGGAAGCAAGGCAGGTTCTAGCACATTGATCATCCCCATCTTGCAGATGAAAAAACTGAGGCCCAGAAGGGTGAGGAAGTGTCTGGGGCAGGAGGCAGGGGTGGACTCTCTCCCCAAGGCCTCTCAGCCAATGGTAGGAGCACCTACACTGATGGGATCCTTCAAATATTACAGTGTAGGGTGACTGATTTGGTAAGATGGGACCCTGAAGGCTCCAGGGAGTGGCTGCCTCTGCCTTGGGAGCAGAAGAGCTGACTGGGCCAACTAGAAGGATTAGAGACCAGAAAACACGTGTGTGTGTGTGTGTGTGTGTGTGTGTGTGTGTGTGTGTGTGTGAGAGAGAGAGAGAGAGAGAGAGAGAAAGAGTATATGTTAGAGTGTGTGAGAAAGGGTGTGTTAGTGTGACAGTGTGTGTATGTTAGTGTGAGAGTGTGTATGAGTGTGTGTTAGAGAGTGTGTGTTTGAGAAACAGAGGCAGAGAGAAAGAAAGAAATTTTGTGTGTGTGTGTGTGTGTGTGTGTGTGTGTGTGTGTTATTTATCAGGAGAAAGCTCCCATCTCTCTTCTGATCTGCCTGTTTACCCGAATTCCTCTGAGCCCGGCTCCGGGGCTTCCTCTCTGTATGGACTCAGATGGAACATATGGGGCCTTTGAGTAGGGATCTGCCCTTGCCCTGACCCTCGGCAAGTCACCTCCCTCCAAGCCTCGGTAGTCTGTCCTGTAAAATGGAGCTGCTAGACCTCACGGAGCTGCTGTGAACAGAGCCTTCTGCGAAACTGAAAGCCCCATGCAAATGGCAGTCATTCTGAAGCCCCCACTGAGGGGGCCTGGCCCTAGGAGCCCGTTACAAAGAAGGCTTTTGCCGGCAGCCCCGACGTTTTCTCCAAAGAGCAACTGGAGATGTTCCCGGGCTCCTCCCTCCCTCCCTAACACACTCACACACTCTCACATTCCTCCGGCTGCTGGGTTCCGCTGATCCTTTCTGTGCTTAATCTCTGGGATCCTTCCCTTCCTCTCTATCTCCTTGGCCACCACCCTAGCCAGGGACCCTCCCGACACTCACTCCAGGCTTTTTTTCTTTATAAAAGCCTTTCTCTTCCCAGCTTCCCCAGCCTCTTGGGCTCGAGATTCTCTCCAAGTTCCTCTGTTTATCGCGTTTTCATGTTGACTCCCTCATTAGACTGAGCATCTCAAAAAGGCAGGGACTATCTTTGTGTCCCCCCTCCACAGAGTAAGTCCTTTCTTTATAAGTGATAGTTGATTGACTATCCAAGTGTGCTTCCATCTCTCTTTGCACAGCTGGTTAGGGGCAGGGCATGGGCAGGCTTGAACCCAGGTCCTGACACAAAACACTCACTCCTCATGGAAGAGGGTTTTAGGGCTTTGATAGAGCCAAGAATCAGGAGACCATAAATGGAGAGTCAGCAGGACCCTCAGAGGCCCACTCATTTTACAGAGGAAGAAACAGAAGCCCAGAGAAGTTAAAGGTCTTGCCCAAAGTGGCACAGATAACTTATGAACCAAGGTGGTGGTGTCGAATTTGGAGGTCAAAGGACCTGGCTACAAATCCCAGCTCCACCACTTCCTGATTATGTGACCTTGGGCAATTCACTCATCTTGGACAAGATGCCCTCTGAGGGTATCTCTGACTCTAGGTCCTATAATCTGATGAACTCAGGTCCTCAAATAAACAACATGCTGCACTGTTCTTCCCATCCCATTAGCCCTTTGGGTAAACTGGCTTTTCTGGGATTTCCCAAAGAATAAAAGCAGAAAAGGGGTATTGATGTTTTGCCATGGATAGGGCTTAAGCTCAACTCTCTTGGGTAACCCTCTCCCCCATAGGATATAGGAAGTTCCTATTTCTGGCTTTCTAGTTCAAAACTTATTTACCTCAAACAAGCACAGGAGGTGAATGTTCCAGCACCACTGTGCCCATTTCCCAGATTGGTCAACGGGAATGTGGCTTGTATGAGAACAACAAGGTATCTTCTAGATTCCGGAGCCTCATGGGTGTCAGTGAAACTTATCCCTGCTTGGGCTGTTATTAGGGATGTTGTCCCGATCATCACTATGATTATCATCAGAGTCATCCTTGTTTACTGTTATTATCCCAGAGGCAGCCACCACCATCTCCTCTCATCTGTATCTGGGCTGGAGGCTAGAAGCTGACGCTGACCTGCTCGATTACTACCTAATCAGCATTTTGGGGGTCCTCGGCTCCCCCAGGGCGAGTATTGCCTTGGATGAACGCAGCAATAACCGCAGCTCACATTTGTGTACGGCTTTGAGGCTGAGCAGGCTCTCCCTCCTCTTCACAAGCCCGAAGGACAGGCAGCAAGTGTACGCCCATTTCTTAGATCAACAAACTGAAACACAGAAAGGCAAACTGACCTGCTCCTAGGTCACACAGCCTGTAAGTGCCGGAACTAGAATTCGAATCCAAGTCCCAAGAGATTTTCTTTCCCCTTAAAAATAAATTTGTTTTGCATGACTAATGTGGAAATCTGTTTAACGAGATTGTACGTGTACAACCTACATCAGATTGCTTGCTGTCTTGGGGAGAGGAGGGAGAAACATGTGGAACTCAAAATCTTACAAAAAGGAATGTTGAAAACTATCTCTACCTGTAATTGGAAAAATAAAATACTATTAAGACAAAAATGGTTGTTGTTTTGCATCATGAGTTTAATGGTCGTCCAGGTCATGCGAAGACCACAATCTGATCCCCAGTTTGGGAGCCAATAAGCACAGTTTTGAAAGACCTCAGGACTTTGGCCGGAGCCAAGACCACACAGGACTTCAAACTTCCCACCCCTTGGCAGGGGGTGATAGACCGGAGGGACAGAACAATCTGGCCTTCCTTCTCAGACGCGACCGATGTGCTCGCTTGTTGGCTCAAACAGCTCAAACCTGCACTAAGACTTTGGGGAAACCCTGTGTTGTTAAGGGAGGGTGTGGGGAGGTCGATTACCATGTAGTGACCATGTATGTAGAAGAAAAAAGCATCGATGAAACTTTTTTTTTAATTCACAGAAGAATAAAGTGAAGAAAGGGACATAAGCAGATGAATACTTTAAAATATACACATATATCATATGGTTAAATGTATACCTGTACATACACACACATATATGGACATATTGAAAAGGTAGCCAGTCCTCCAAGAGATTGGAGAACAGATCATCTTACTTGTCTCCTGAGGAAGCTGTATGAGGGGCAACGAGCAGCAGCTAGAAGGGAACATGGAAGAGGTTGGTTTAAGATTAGAAAGGAGTAGGATAAGGCTGTATATTGTCACCTTATTTATTTAGCTGATATGCAGAGTACATCATGTCAAATGCCAGCTTGGACCCATCAAAAGCCAGAATTAAGGTTGCTGGGGAAAATATCAACAGTCTCAGAGATGCAGATGATACCACCCTGATGGCAGAAAGCAAAGAGGAATTAAGAAGCCTCTTGAGGAGGGTGAAAGAGGAGAGGCTTGAAGCTTAACATCAAAAAAACTAAAATCTTGGCAATTGGTCCCATCGCTTCCTGGTAAAGAGAGGGAGGAGAAATGGAAGCAGAGTCAGATTTTATATTCTTGGGCTCAAAGATCACAGCAGATGGTGACTGCAGCCATGAAATTAAAGACGCTTGCTTCTTGGAAAGAAAGCTATGGCTAATCTGGACAGCCTACTAAAAAGCAGAGCCATCACCTTGCCGACCAAGGTCCTTATACTTTTTCCTGTAGTAATGCATGGCTGTGAGAGTCAGGCTATCGGCAGAATTGGCACTTTGAAATTGTGATGCTGGAGAAGACTTTTGCAAGTCCCTTGGACAGCAAGGAGGTCAAATCAGGCAATACTTACAGAAGTTAATTTCAACCCTTGACTGGAAAGTCAAATACTGAAGCTGAAGCTTAAATCTTTGACACTATGATGAGAGAAGATGGGACTCATTGTAAAAGACCCTGATGATGGGAAAGATTGAAGACAAAAGGAAAAGGGAACAGCAGAGGATGAGGAGAGATGGTGTCATGAAAGCAATGAACGTGAACTTGGACAGACTTTGAGAGGTGGTGGAGAAAAGAAGGGCCTGGAGTGCTGTGGCCCACGGGCTCACGAAGAGTCCAACACGACTGGATGACTCGACGACAACAAATGTATATGTTTATATACAGTTATAATATACCTACGTAGCACACAATAGAAATCCGCCCTTTCTTATACTTTAGAGTCTTCTTCCTTGTTCTTTGTATCTAGAAATGTTTCTCTAGCTGTTCACAATCTAAGTTCACAATAAAAAAAGAAAAAAATGAGAAGTCATCCACACACATGGCCATTTCACTGGACAAAGATCTGTTTGCTTGGATAAACATAGTTTTCAGCTTTAAGAGCTTAAAGCTGCCCTAAGACTTTGGGGACAGCCCAAACTTTTTTAAAGGGGTGGCATGAAGAGGTGGGTCAGTAGATAATGAACAAGAAAAAAAAGTATTTTTAAGAAATTTTTTTTAATTTTTTTTTTAAAAAGGGCAGAGGGGAGAGGACAGTAGGGAGTGTTAGTTAAATGACGTGACCTTGTTAAATTATATATACCAAACATAACTACCTCTATTTCTTTATACAAAAATTGTACCCAGCAAGAGTCCAGAGCTTCTTACACACTTCAGTTCTCTTCCTTGTTTTTTGTACCTGGAAATGTTTGTGTTTGAAGGGGATTGTCAAGTTCACAATACGGAAAAAATAAGAAAAAGTCATCCACAAACAGGACCATTTCTCCAGATAAAGAACAGCTGGGTGGATAAAGGAGATTCAACATAAAGAGGAACATAAAAGAGAATTGTAAATGAAGCCGCAGACATCTGTTATTAGCCGGGGCTTTTTCCACTACACCCCACCGTGCCCTGAGCGAGTGGGTAGAATGTGAGACTCAGAGTTAGAAAGACTCGAGTTTGAATTCCACCTTAAACACTTACTTAACTGTGTGATCCTGCCAAAGGGGAACAAAAACGGCACCTACCTCCCAGGGTTGTTGTGAGGTCCCTGTTGTTTTTATTTCTGAAGGAGCTTCGACAGGAAAGGGATGCCCACCTGCCAACGTATCCACGGCTCACGTTCCTAGAGTGACTCACAGCTTTTTTACACACACTCTCTCATGGGATTCTCACAACTACCACCTAAGGGAGAAGGGTTCCTTTTATCCCTGTTTTACAGATGAGGAAACTGAGGGGAATACAACCCTAGATATAAAGTTAAAAGGAATCTTAGGGGCCATAAAATCTAACACCCCCAATTAAAAAACAAAGAACCAAGACCCAAAGACGTCAATGATTTGCCCAAGGTCACATGGGTAGTAAGTAGATGTCTGCGGCAGGCTTCAAATCCAGGGGCTTTCCTGACTCCAAAACCAGCATTCCATCTACTACACGAAATCGCAAAAATTCCAGAATCTGACAACAAAAAGGGAGCTCGGCAGCCACGTAGCCCACCGCAAACGCTAAAGGAATTTCCCCATAACGAAGTTGACCAGTGGCCACCCAGGCACCCCTAGAGGCGGCCCCTCCCATGAACTGTAGAGATACTTTCTTCTTGGTATCCAGCCTAAATTAACCTTTTTACCACTTCCCGTATGGCTCCTGGTTCTGCCCTCTGCAGCGCAAACAGAGCCAGCCTAATCCCTCTGATAGCCCTTTAAATACTGGAAAACAGCAACCATGCCTCACCAAGTCTTCTTTTGTCAGAGATAAACACACCCAGTTCCTTCAACTCTTCTCTCTTGTACTCAAGGCCCTTCCCAGCCCTCACTGTCCTCCTCTGGATGCTTTCCATCTTATCCTGGTCCTTCTTGAAGAAGTTAACTCAATACTCCAAATGAGATCTGACAAGGGACTCTCACCTCCCTATTTCTGAAAGTGACGCCCCTCTTAATGAACCTCAAGATGGCGTTAGTTTGGGGGCTGCCATATTGCATTCACGGTTCCCTCAAGCCGTCAGATGTTTTCCTTGGCTGTTGTCTAAACATGCTTCCCCATCTTACAGAGTGGAATTGGTATCTTGTGCCAACATCAAGACTGTACATTTATCCCCATTGAATTCCATCTCATTAGATTCAGCCCACTATTCAGCTCATCAAAATCTTCTGGGATGCTGACTGTCTTCTAGAGTCCCAGTTTTACATCATCTGCACCATCTGTGCTTTTATCTATATTACTGTTAAAAATGTTCCAATGGGTGTGGGCTGGGCTGGGCTGTGGGGGCTAGTCCTTAGAGCATTCATAGATATTCCCTAACTGGTTCCAATCCAAGCAATTCTGTGGAATCTTGGAGTGAGACTACTTCCAACCACAATGACTCAGGGGTTTGAAATTAGGATGAAGAGTTCTCCAATTGGCTGCTGAGCTGGAATAACTGATGATTCAGGGATTTATGAGCCAAAACTCAGTGGGCATATAAAATGGGTGACCCACCCCTCTCTTTCTCTGTCTCTAGCTTTAAAGCTGGGGTGCTGCATCTAACTGATTCCTCAAGAGTTGTCTCCAACAGGCCATGGCAGCTGTGAGCACACGGCCATTTCAGTCTCCCATGCTTTTTCTTTCCTAAGTCGAACAAATATTCCATGACAGAAACATCTGGATGATCTTGTGAGTTTGGAAGATCAAGAAGTCCCATCAGAGCCCAACAGGCAGAAGGATTTGGATGGCAATGGGGGCAGCATCCATCAGAATGGTAGAGACTGGATGGCAGGGGAAGGAACTCCATCAGAAGCAGAGAGACACAGAACAATAGTGACCCAAAGACAGGTGGCATCAGCAAGCCTGGCCCCTTAGAGCAGAGAAAAGTGTTGGCTATGGACTCTAAAAGCAAACAACACTGACTCTCAAAGCCTAGGAGAAACCTATATCTAAGGGGAACTTCATGAAGACTCCACAAAAGGGAGAAAAGAGCCAGTAGTTATGAAGTACCCCTTCGATGTATGTTCTCTACTTACGTGCCTCATTAGCATTTATTTTAAGTTTGAGCCTACTTTATCCATGGTCATTGTATGTATTTGTGAGAGGGTGCCCCCAAGATTTAGGGGGAATATTTTGTACTTCCTTCCATCTCAGCAAATATCTTTCCTAAAAGCTGAGTCAACTAGCTAAACTTATTGTTTGTGAGGACTATACCAGTGGGGGCTCAAGAGCTATAGAATTTTTTTTTAAAAGAGCTATAGAATTTAAAATGTAGCCCCTCAGCGTTACTCCTAGAACCATGATTGGGGATTCCAATTATAACTGAGTTCAGCTGCAAGTTAGCAGAGTGGCTCCAGAGGGAACATTATATAGTATTAAACAATCAAATATCCCTGGAATATTACACCTCTTGCCATGAGGGCATTGAACCATTAACAATGACTCTTTGTTTCTGACCATTCTGCCAATTCAGAATTCTTCTGATTGTATCCAGAATGATGGAATCTGGTGCATATCTCTCCATCTTTCCCACAATAGCATGAGATACTTTATCCAAACCTTTGCTAAAGTCTAGGTGAAACTAAAACCACAGCATTCCCTTCATCTGGTAGTTTAATCATTTGGAGCAAGGTGAGTTTGGTGTGGTCTGTTCTTAATGGAGCAGTTTGTTTGTGTGTCATCTACCCCTTGAGGGTGGGGACTGTTTTTTACCTTTTTCTCTATCTCCAGAGCTTAGCACAGTGACTGGCACACAGTAGGTGCTCAATAAACGCCTACTGACTACTGACTGACTGGATGTTCCCCAAGTATTTCTATTGAGCCATTCTAGAACTTTCTCAGGAATCCAAGCCAAGCTCTCTAGGCCACTGTTTGCTGACTCTGCTCTCTCTACTCTTTTGAAAACCAGGATGCCATTCGCCCATCAAAAATCCTTCCTTCCATGATCTTTCCAGCTTCATCGTCACCGTCATCACAACAGCAGACATTTCTAGAGTGCTCCAAAATTCACAGTGTACTCTCCATGTTACTTCACTGAGCCTCACAGCAGCCTTGGGGAGTAGGGGCTCTTACTCTCCCCATTTGACAGACAAGGAAACTGAGGCCCGAAGTAGAGAGGTGACTTACCTAAAGTCACGCAGCTAGTAGGTGGCAAAGTCAGGAGATGTCCGTCATTCTTTGCCCTGAACCATACCACCTCCCATTCAAATGGAAGCTGTGCCCGCTGGTTACCTGGCCTTAGCTCCCTGAGCCTGCTCTGTTCAATGACGAGGTACGACATGACCTCGGCGGTCCCTTCCTCTCTCAGGTTACAGTCATCAGATTCCTGGGGTGGTAATTAACTCCCCCTGGAGACCTCACGTGCCTCACCCGGCAGCATTGTTTGCTGGACTTATCTGCACTGGTATCTTGTCTGCCTTGCACTATCTCCCAGGGGACCTAGGAAAAAGGAGGAAATCTGGAAATCTCCTTATCCCAACCTGGTCTCTCCCGGGGGGCCCAGCCAGCTGCTTTCTTTGCACACAGCAAATACAATAAACCTTTGTTGAATTGTTGGAAATCCCATTGCACAATCCAGGGTCAGAGGGAGTACTGGGCAAGAGCCCTCAGTGTCCCTCCTGGGACAAAGGTGGCAGCCCCATGGGAGGGAGGAGCAGGGGCCCAAAGCTCCCTCGCCCCAAAAAAGCTTCCCAGTAAGGTCTTAGACAAGAAGGCTGGGCAAGACAACCAAGAAGCCAGGGGACACGGGTCCTGCTCCCAGCTCTGAGACTTATTTGGAGAATCTGGATGGGTTATTTTCCCTCTCTGTATCTCAGTTTCCACATCCACAAAATGGAGATGATAAAACTTGTATTACCTACATTGAGGGATTCCAATTCAGCAAGTTCAGCAAACGTTTATGACGTTCCTATTACTGTGCAAAGCACTATGCTGGGCTCTGGGGGGAGAGACGAGAGGCAGAGTCCTAACTAGCAATTTTCATCCCTAGGACGGGTGGCAGCTCTCCCCCAGAAAAGAGCCCTCTAGTTGGTGGGGGAGAGGGGAGGTGCCGTGACAAAGGAAGCCTGGAGTCTGGAAGCTTCGGTTCAGTTCAATAACCTTTCTTTCAAGAGCTTCTTAGCTTAATTGTTGTTGTTAACTAAGATTAAATAATAAACTCGATTGCTTCTATGCTACTGAAGAAACCTCTTAATGTTGGTGCCCTGTGACAAAGACCCAACTGCCCCGCCCTAGGGATGTATACCTCTGGGTTTAGCTAGTCAGTCGATAAACATTTATTAAATACCTCCTAAGTGCCAGGCCCTGTGCTCCACTTACACAGAAAGGTGGAAGGTGCTCCATGCTCTTAAGGGGCTCACAGTCTAATGGGGGAGACAACAGCAACTGTACGTGACATGTGGAAACAAGCTACAAATCAGGGCTAATCCAGAGGGACGGCTGGCCTGAAGGGGGATGGAGGAAGGTTTCCTGTGGCTGATACCTGGAGTCGGGGTTGGAGCATCTGGCTGGAAGAACAGTCCAGAAGCTGGTGTCGCCGGCTGTCTGAGTACTTGGGGTGTGGGGGATGTAGGGTGTAGAAGACTGGAAAGGTTGGGGGCCCTCACCTTCCTCGAGCCCACTCTAAGAGGAGTGTGACATCATATAGAGATAAGTGGAAGCCAAAACAATCTCTAAGTGGTCAGTGCTCTAAGTAAGGGCGGAGTGGGTAATGGCAGAACATTCCTGACTGAGAGGGAGAGGCCAGGAGAGGCTCCCCAGAGGAAGGGCTGCTTAAATGTGCCTTTAGAGGAAGGGCAGGATTTCAATCAAATACTCAAGGATTTAAGGGCATTTATTAAGCCATCCTATGATCTTGAGCCAGACACCGTTCTGAACCCAGAGAATACAGACAGAGACAAAAGTGAGAGCCGGGCAGCCCTCAGGGTACTTCCATTCTGGGGCAGGGGTGGGGGGGTGGGGGGGTGGAGGGGGACAGCCTGTACACAGATAAGTATGCACAGGATACTTACAAAATTAATCCAAGGCAGCTCTGGGAAGGAGAGACCCGGCCTGGGGAGGTCTAGGAGGGCCTCGTGGAGGAGCCTGAGCTGAGCTTAGACAGAAACTAGGAATTCTATTAGGGAACAGCCTGGATGATGATACAGGGAGTATGGAATGGGGGCAGGGGGAGACAAATCCTGGCTGGAGCAGAAGACACAAAGGGAATTGGGCAATAAGGTAGGAACAGAGGGCGGGGCCGGATTCTAGCAAGAGCCTCGAATGCCAGGCTAAGGATCCTAGGATCTGGGGTTGGAAGGAACCCCCAGGGTCCCAGAGTGAACAGAAAGTTTAAGCGACTTGTCCAAGGTCTCACAGGCATGGAGCCAGGAATCCCCTGCCCCCCAATCTGGCTCTCCTGCCCTCTGCTCACCAGACCATAGCAAGCACCAGGGGGATGACAAGGCTGACCAGCAGAGCTATGTCAAAGTCAGCTATTATCAGACCCTCCGATCTGCCAAATATTGCTTCTAGGACCCACGGGCAGGCTCAGCCTCTGCCTCTCAAGGGTGCACCCCAAGCAACACATGACTTTCCCTTTTCACGTTGGCACTGCCATCTACACCCAGTCTGGCTTGTTTCATTGGGTTCTGCCTGACAGGAAGCTGGAGGAGCACCAGGGACTATTGGGGCATCTGTGTTCAACTCCCCTCCTCCAGACTGAACTGGAAGGCCCAGGTGGGAAGCAGAGGGATTCTGGGAGAAGAAAAGGAGATTGGAGAGCAGGCAAATTAGCCCCAGGGAGTTGTTCCTGGCCTGACAAGAAGCACTGGCAAAGAGAGGGTGGGCAGACCAAAGCTCTAAAGGGTCGGTGGTCACGTCCTTAGCCTGTGAGTTATCTTGGGAACTGAACTGATTGTATTTCTTTTCTGTGTGACAGACATGGACAGAAGGACTTTAGCTTTGCCTTCTTAGCCACATTTCTAGACCCTAGGTAGGTCCTTCCCAGCCCTGACATTCCCTGTCCTAAGGCCCCTGTCCCAGCTCTGCCATTCCCTAAGTCAGTAAGAAACGATCCTCGGAGAGATAGACCTCCTCTAGAACACTTAAGAAGAGGTGTCTTCTAGACCCGATTCCTGGTCTCTACTCCCAGAGAGTGTGTAAAATCATCTTCGCTGGAGAACCTGAGAGCAGGACCCAGAATATCCCTTGCAGGAGGCAGGGACAGGGAGTCAGTGATGGGGAAAAGCACCCCCAGTTCCGTGACTCCACGACGAGCTTCATCGGGCTGGCGCCCAGGAGGGGCAGCCAAGGAGGGCGGAGGGCAGGGGCGGCAGGGGTGGAGCCGGTCCGCAGCCCCCTGACTCTCTCTCACTTCTGCTCCAACCCGCTGTGCGCCGGAGGTGAAAGTGCGTCCAGAGGGCTGGGCTTGCTGCCACCGCCTTCCCGGCCAGACCCGAGAGTGGGAGGGGCGGGGCTGCGGTTCTCCCCGGGAGAGACCTTTCCTGGATGGACTGATCGTCCAAAGGCAGCGGGGAAGAAGAGTTGGGGAGATGGTGGCTAAGAGGAACTCAATACACACAGATCCAGGGCTGGGAGGGGCCTCAGAGGCAGACGGGGAAGGGACTAGCCTACGGAGTGTAAATACGAGGAAGGATTTGAATTCGGGTCTCGAACTCCAGGGTCGTGGGGGAGGTGGGGGTCCTAGGAGACAGATCGCAGGATCATATTCTAGAGCTCAGAGGCCATCCAGTCCGCCTCACTAATTTTACAGACTGGGAAACTGAGGTCCAAAGAGGATAAAGCATCTTCTTGCCCAAGGTCACATCGGGAATAAAGCGCCAAAGGTGGGATTTGAACTCCAGTTCTCTGACTCCAGAACCAGGGCTGTTCCTGCTGTACCACGCAGTAACCCTCTCATTCGACATATGGGGAAACTGAGGGAGGTTAAATAAGGATCATAGATTTCACACTTGATGGGAGCTCATTTTACAGATGAAGAAACTGAGGCCCAGGAAGGGCCTTCCCCACGGCCACATAAGGAGTAAGGAAGCATCAGGTAGCATTTGAACTCAGGGCCTTTGACTAAAGAGCCAATGCTTCTCCCCATTATTTCTACGTCTGCAGACTGGATCAGCACTGGGGTAACTGAGGAAGGGGTGTTAGGTAGTGGGGATGGGGGGGAGGGGAAGGGGCAGATGCTGCGATGACTCAGCCTGCTCTACGGCGCCGACTCGCAGGGCTGGGGGATCTTTCTTTTCCTTTTTCTTCAAACATAAGTTCCCACCCACCCTCCTAGATACAGACGCCGACCATTCACTTTCCAGCTCATAGTTCGCAGGCTCCGAGGGCAGGGTTTCACGGAATGAAGGTGGGAAGCTATCTGACATCCGCAGACCAAGGATCTCCGGGAGGAAACGGGTCAGCTCCTCCCACGCTTATGTTTTCTCCCCTCCTCCCCCACGACCTGCCTCTGTCCATCCCTCCAGGCAAACACCTGGGGCTAAAGCCTGCCTTCTCCGAGCCTGTCCCCCACTTCCTGAGATCCTTGGGAATTTGGGCGAATGACTTTGTCTCTGTGTGACTCAGTTTGCTCATTTGTAAAATACGTTGGCCTCGCTGGATTTCCGAGTTGGAAGGAACCGTGAAGGCCAGCTAGGACAATCAAAAGCTGAACAAGGAAGTGGAAGACTTAACCCTTTCCTGCCCGGAATTCACAACCGATCTAGATTAGAGGTTGTCTCAGTCACCCAGTCCAGCGAATGAGTCACTTCACTCTCATCAACCATCCTATTTCCACACACACATTCCCTGCCCCACCCCGCCATCCCCCTTTCCAAAATCAAATCAGCTGTCATTATTCCCGGAAAAGGTTCGCCAGCCTAATCGGCTACAGCTCCACTCTTTCCAACCCATTTGGTCACCATCCGGATGTCATCTTCTCTAATAGACTGTAAGCTCCCTGAAGGCAAGACCTGTCTTCATTTATGTGGGTTGTATAGAGCACAGTGTAAGAGCCTAATCAGTTAATGTATTCATTCATTCATTCCCAACAAGCAGATAGAAGCCACCCAGGGAGAGGGCTCAGACCCCCCACCCCCCCACCCCCCCCAGAGCTGCAGCCCCTTTTGGACAGCAGTCCCTGGTAGGAAATTTCTCCGGACATCAAGCTTAAATGTCCGTTTGTCATTTCCCCTTACGGCTCCTGATCCATCCCTCTGGGGCCAGACAGAACAAAGCTAATCCCTCTTCCATATGACAACCCTTCAAAAACATCTAGCAGGCAGTGAGTATATTGTCCTGAAGTTTTCTCTTCTCCAGGGTGACCATCCCTGGCTCCTTCCTTCCAAACCTCCTCCTATCACATAGACCCAAGGCCCTTGCCCGTCCTGGGTGCCCTCCTCTGGAGACTGTCTATCCAATCAATGTCCTTCCTAAAATTCGGTGGGTGCCCAGCATTGACCAAAGGACTCTGGGAGTGTCTGCTGGGGGTGGAACACAAGGAGAAGGCCTCCCCCTTATTCCTGAGCCTTTCTTCATGCGACTCAAGAAATACCTTCCACGCTGGATCCTTCTGAGGGAGGCATTCTGTAGGCCTGAAGGCCAAGAGTGAGTTCTCATCATTGATACTCCTGAGAGCGCCTGCATTTTACCAGAAGACAACAGGGAGAGGCTGATGCTGAACCCCAAGGAATGAGCTGGGGATGCCAGAGGAGGGGAGATTTGAGGGCTGGCTGGAGCCTCCCTGGAGACCCTCAAATCTTGTCTCCTGGATGAGAAAATAAGCCGATCGCCTAAGGCCTGGCTGCTTCTTGTCTGTACTTGAGTTATTATCGCCACAGCCAGATGACTGGTACAAACTGGTTGCCCCATACCTACTCCTGCCAAAGAAGGCTGGCTTGTGGGATGTTCTGGCTCATGCCTGAACCTGCTTCTTCACAGGCCTACGTGCTGTGCTGTCCCTGAGAGAACCCTGCGGAGCTCTGGGAGGGGTCGAGGTAGGGAACACACTCACCCTTGTCCCAAGAATTTCAAAATTCCAGGAGAGAGGCAGAGGATAGAGAGCCTTGCCTGGAATCAGGAAGAACTGAGTTCAAATCCAGCCTCGGACACTTACCAGCTGGGGCAAGTTACTTTGTCTCTATTGGCCTCAGTGTCCTCCCACAGGTACCTTCCTCACAGGGTCGTCATGAGGCTCGATCAACCAGTCCTTAAACATTTATTAAACACTTACTATGTGCCAGCCACTGGATCAAATGAGACAATAATTGTGACGGGCTTAGCACAGTGCCTGGCACATCGTAAGTACTATGTAAATGCCAGCTATTATTATTAATATGGTAAGAACATGAGGCTGGAGAGTCAGGAGGATGGGAAAGTGCCTTCCAGCTCTGATGTTTGAGGTACTAATGTCTCTCCAACTGCCACTGGATGTTCTAAGAGCCTCGGTGTTCTGTGTCCCGACATCCCTCCCAGTCCTGATGTTCTGTGTTCTAAGACTCTAGGGTCACAATGAGAATTAAACTGGGTTTGGAGTCAGGAGCCAGGCTGGTGCCTGGCTTTGCTCTGTCCTCCTTTCCCCATCTCTGGGCCTCAGTAAAATGAAAGAGATTGGACAAGGTGGCCTCGAAGGACCCTCCCAGCTCCAGCATCAGGTCTGTGCTCCAACGCCCGATGCCCTAAAGCTCTCTGGACTGCATTCCAGCTGTGACAGCCTGGGAGCCCCAAGGTTTGAGGTTCAAATCTGAGAAAACAATGAAAGCCCATAGCCAACAGCGATGAAGGCTAGCCTAGAGTTCATCTTCTTGACTTTAAGCCCAAAAAATCCATTCCTTGACTCCCAGGACAGTCTTTCCCTGTGGCTACAATCTTTCCATCTGCCCCTGTGTTCCCTCCATTCAGGACTTGGCCCTTGGGCCCAGGCTGGGACAAGTGCCCAGCTGTCAGCTGAAACTTCACCAACAATACGGCTTTAGGCCTGGGGATGCCCACTCAGCACAAAAATGGTCTGACATCACGTTGTTTTTCTCCTGCTGATGTTGTCCAAGCAAGCTGTGGCCCTTCAGAAGGGCTATGGGAGCTCCCTCCTCCATTCCCTGGACAGAATAGACCCAATTTATAACTCTTTGGATTTCCCAGTATGGTACCAGTGAAATCCAGGGCACTGGCTATGGAACTGGAGGACCCAGGTTCAAATCATGCTTACCTGTTGGAACCCTGGGCCTTAGTTTCCTCATTGTTAAAATGAGGGAGTTGAATTAGATGACTCTGGAGAGCCCGCCCAACTCTAGAGTTATTGTTATATGATCTCTTGGCCATGGACTATGATCCTTTGCCCAAGCTCAGTTCCTGAACCTGGGTAGGACTAAGAAGGCGCTGAGACCACTCCCAGGTCAGAGAGTCTCTCACAGGGCTTGATGAGGCTCTTGTACAAAAAGGCTAGGGGTGAATGCCATAGAGTCCAGCCAGAGCAAACAGTGTGTGAAGCAGCTCACATGGGCCAGATTTACAGCCAAGTTCCCCCTGGCCGGTGCACAATGCCATTGTTCCAGGCTGCTGTGGGCCGGGCCCTCTGGCAGCCAGGCAAGGCCCATGTCCTCTTCTCCCTGTTTCCTTGGCTGGAGGAAGAGGACAGCTTCCTTGCATAGTCAGTCCATGGTCAGTGAACAGCAATAAACAGGGAAGGCAGGACCCGCCTCAGCTGGAGGTGGGAGACACAGGCTTCCAAAAGCAACTGGGATGAAGAACACAGCAAGGCCATGGCCCATAATTTTAAAAGTGGGGCCTATTTTCCGAGGGAACCTTCTCTTGTTTTGTGGTTTACCCCTAAATGTTGGTAGCAAGGTGACATAGAAAGAGCCCCTATTAGCTATGGAAAGGCCCTTTCTCACCTCTGAGCCCTGTAATTGATAATAATAATGATAGTGCCTGATCTGGGAAATGGGATCAAAGTCCAGTGGCAAGACAAAAGTCAAGTAGAGGACTCTGGAAAAGAAAGTGAGGCTGACAATTTCAAAACTCCGCCTCACTTAAATCCAATTCGCCCTCGAGTCGAGACATGACTCTGTGATGTCATCGGTCCTCTTGACTCCGTGATGTCATCGGTCCTCTTCGAGAAACAAAGGATGAACGACAAGGAAAGGGGAGGCAGCCTGACCTAGTGGACAGAGAGATAGCCTTGGAGTGCAGAAGTACAAGATTCAAGTCCCACCTTAGACCAAGCCAGGCTGTGTGATTTTAGGCATCGCTCACCTCTCAAGGCCCCAGGCAGCTCCTTAGGACTAGAGATTGAAGGGTACACATTGACCTGTTTTGGTAGATGGAGCTCCCACACTGGGAGCCTTAAAGTATTCCAGAAACTCCCGTTGCTGAAAGAGAGAGGTTCTTAACCTTTTTGTGTGTGTCCAGGACCCCTTGGGAAGGCAATCTGGCGAAACGTATGCACCCTTTCTCAAAAACGTTTTTAAATGGATGAAATAAATGACATAGCATTACAGTGGAAACCAAAATAATGATAAAAACAAGTTCGTGGGCTAAGAACTCTGAGCAGAGACGTGAGGGCCCATGAGTGTGGAATGCAGCATGCATTAACAGATGTGGCTAAGGTCATGGTTCATCTTAGTTAACTATGCCTCTTTGTTACTAGGGATGGAGTCCAGGAGGTGGAATCCATTGGGAATTGATAGCCTTGTTAAAAAAAATAGAAGCACCAATAAATCATGTCTTAATAAAAAGGAGAAGAAAAACAAGGTGGGATACATGGGCAAACAGAGTATTCTTGATCTGGTTCTGTTAGAGTTACTATGTGCTCTCAAAAACAATGTAAGCCAGAATTTGTTATTTCTTGTATGCATGAGCCTTTTTTTTGGTTTATGTGAATGTTTTTGGTTGGTATTCGTCTTAAAATAATAAAATGTTAATGAACAATAATCAGTCAGCATACATGAACTAGGAGGCTAGTTGGGTTCAACCCTCTGACATTTCTGTCCCTACAGCTGTACTTGGGGAAGGGTCTGGGGGCTCCTGGCACTGGGAAATTACAATATGCTTCATGACATTGCTGAAGCTGACGGAGAGCCCCCATCAGTAATGGCAGCCTGAGAAAAGAAGGACTGAGATGTGGCCTGACTCAACACTGCTCCCCCTCCCCTGGCCTCTGGGGCAGAATACCTCCATGTGTTCAATCCCAGGACTCTCGTGGATCTATCAATATCGATCAATAATTCACAGCAGGCCCGCTCAGTCTGGTAGGAAGAAAGTTGACTAAGGGGATTCTTGGGGCTGCTTTTATATTACTACTAGAAATACATAGTTTGAGTCACTAGCAAGGTGTTTGTTGCGATTGGTTTTATTGAGTTGTTTCAGTAATGCCTCCCTCTTTGTGACCGATTCGGGGTTTTCTTGGAAAAGATACTGGTCTGGCATTTCCTTCCCCAGCTCCTCTTACAGATGAGGAACTGAGGCAGACAAGGTAAAGTGATGTAATTACCCAGGGTCACACAGCTTGTAAGTGTTTGAGGCTGGATTTGAACTCAGAAAGATGAATCTTCCTGATTTTCAGTCTAATGCTCTATCTATTGCCCCACCTCATTTTATCATTGTTATAAAAAAAATGCAGGCAGCTGTCTGTCTGCCTCCCTCTCTTCCTCTCTCCCTTTCTCCCTTCCCCTCTCCTTTTCCCTCTCCTTCTCTTTCTCCCTTTTCCCTCTCTGTCCATCTCTCTTTCCCTCCACCACACCTCCCTTTCCTTCTCATAGATTTCACATGGCAACTTTGGGGAAAAAACAAACACGAATGTCCTTGATATAGTAGTCAGGCTTCTGGCCAAATACACAAGACCAAGCCATTTCCCTTTTGGAAATAAAAAACCATTATCAGCCATCATGGAATAGGAAAAAGAGTAATGGAGTTAAAAGACTTGGATTCGAATCCTGACTGAGGTCTTTTTTGATTGTGGGACAACGGATGGGTAAGACACGTAGTAACCCCTCTGAGCCTCAGTTTCTTCATCTGCTAAACTTGGGTAATAATTCTTGCTTCAAGGGTGCACCCAAAAGGAACCTTGGGAGCACCTTCTGAATCCTTGTGTCCCCCAGAAGGTGTTAATATCTGGAAAAGGTCAGTCCGGACTTTAGTAAGATACAACCTTGCATGGCTCTTGCCCCTTCAATTCCACATCAAAACTGAATGATTCATTAATTATAGCCAGTTCATAGACCTGGAATCTGCCATTGAACTGGACCTTTAAAAGGGGTGATGAAGCAGATGGAGAAAACCAGCTCTGGGACGGATGGGGAAAAGCCCAGTCAATCAGAGACTCTCTTTCTAGGGAGGGGACCTGCACAGCACGTCTTGAGAACCCTGGAGCTCCAGAGGTGACAACAGTGGCAGAGCTGGGCAAAGGTCCTTGCCCCAGTGGAGGATGCCTGAGCCAAGGAGAAAGTAGGGCTGATAAGAACAAGAGACGGAGGTGTAGTGTGGAGGGGCCAGCCAGACCTCTTTCTTCTCTGTCACTGTAGGATATGTGATCTGTGCAGATACATGAAGAACACCCAACTCTAGAAACCTGGAATGCTTTCCCCCAGCAGGAGAAGTGGATTGACACTGCAGAGGAAAAGAGAATTGTCTACCATTTAGGAGCTACAATATCAGTCCCTGGTGTTTTGTAGGGTCTTCTCAGTTTGATTTTTTTGGTCAGATTACAGAAATCTGCCCTATGTTTAATATACTGCTATCCTAAGGGCTTGCATAGAATCTCTAAACTTCAGAAACTTGAATGTTCCAAGGCTTTTGTAGAAACCCAGATGTTCCCCCTGGGTACACCAAATTGAGTAAGACTCTTAAAAAGCATACCCCACACCCCCACAGGATTGAACCTGGTGTGTGTAAGACCATGGGTTATGTTTACACTCGATGCCTCACAGGGCCCTTTGTGAGAAAAGCACTCTGTAAATCCTCTCCAAATGCAAGTTATAATATCATGAGAGTTAATACGATTAGAAAATTTGTTTTTCTGTCCAGCCTGGAAGAGCCACCAGATGGGAAGCATTCCATGAAGTGAAAGTGTTGTTGACTGTGGATAAACAGGCTGTGCAGATCCCCATTTTTAGGTTGGAGAATTACTTCAAACAAAGGAGAACAGCCAAAAACAGTATTCAGAGGGAGTGGCTTCCCTCCCGGACAGCTGCAGAAGCCCAGTTAAGAGAAAGAGGAAGAACAAAACAGCCCCAGCCCTTGAGTCAAAATGTTCATGTGTCCCTGGACACTTCACTATGAGAAAAATGTGGGATGTATACTGCGGATGTCCTCACTAACCCAGCCCAACCGCTCAAGCAGGGAATCAGCAGCCACAGCAATCTTTAAAGGACCTGTCTCCAAGTCTCTTTGTGTCCAGGAAGTTCAGCATGACCCTGTAGAGGGGTGTGTGTGTGTGTGTGTGTGTGTGTCTGTGTGTCTGTGTATGTGTTTGTGTGTGTGTCTGTTGGTGGGGAGGGGTTGCACGGCCATCATGGAATCCAAAGACCTAGGTTCAAATCCCAGCTCTGCTCCTCATTACCTGGGCGACTTCCAACAAGTCACTTGCCTCACCTGTGCCTTAGTTTTTCCTTCTATAGAATGAAGAGATTGGACTAGTTGATCCCTAAATTCTTTCCAGTTCTAAATCTCTAATCCCATAGTATGGATGTTAAAGGGTCATGAAATCAAGGAAGGCTTCTTAAAGGAGGTGGTATGTGAGACAGACTTTGCTGGGAGTTGAAGGGAGGGGAAGAAATGGATCAGAGAGGTTCTGGGGGAGCCAAGAAGAGGAAGACTTTGCCAACTCTAGACATGGTCCTCAGAAATAAGGAAAGGAAAGGCATCACTAACTCCATGGGAAGGGACCCTGCCCAAAAGGTCCCTCGACAAAGATGTCTCCCCTCCTGAACTCCCCAGTCACAAACACAAATACCGCTGCGAGGAGTGGCACAGTAGGTCTTTAATACCTTTATGGTAAATTACTTTATTCCAGTTGGTAACACCTGTCACCTGAGGAAAGGGGACACAGGTGACCTGGGCTCCAGCTGGACTCTGCTACTAGGGGAACGCCAGCAAAGTCACTTCCCCTCTTCAGGCCTCAGTTTCCTTGTCTGTAAAATGAGGAAATGAGGGGGTTGGATTAGATCGATTAAGATAATGTATGATAAGTACCTGGCAAACCTCAGAGCAGTAGATAAATGTTCGCCATCCCTATTATCAATATTAGATGACGCCTAAGATTACTCTCAGCTCTATCTAATGGTACCTGGTTGTTTTGATGGAGGGAAGCTGGGAATGACAGGATAAGGTCAGAGTGTGGAGACGGAAGATTCAAGGTCCCTTGGGCAGCCAGAAGCCACAGCTCAAGGTACTCAGAAGTGGAGCTGAATATGGAAAAAAAAACAGGCATGGGTGGGCAGTGTGCCAAGCAGGAAGCCAAATCTTCATTTCTGGAAGTAGGAAAATTACCTGGTCTTCCAGGGGTTCAAGACTACCTCTGACCCCATCTTTGTGATCTAAGACAAGTCACAAGAAAAGAGAATTGGGAGCTGGCAGGGCCCTGTGAGCACAGAACCGGGGAGGGGGAAGCGGGAAGAGGGTCAGTTAGATCGTAGATCATAGCATGTCTGAGAAGAGGAGGGAGCCTGTCCAAGTCGGGCGGAGCCTGAGAATATGGAATGCCCGAGCTGGCAGGCCCTGAGAAGACAGAATACAGAATATGGGGTAAGAGGAGGACTGAGGAACACAGAATCCGGAGCTAGGAGGGGAACGAGCCGGGTTAAGAACAGAATCTCCCCCGTCCCCTCCCCCTTACAGGAGATGTCAGAGCACGGAGAGAAATTAAAGATGACCAAGCGTCCCATTTAACAGAAAGGGAGACTGAGTCCCTTGGCCTCTCCAAATCTGTTTCCTTTTAAGCGCAGTTATACTAGGACTGCGAGGTTCCAGGACAATTGTGAACAAAGCGTTAAAGCAGCGTAGAAAGATGACATTACAGTTGTCATTATGCAGACACCTGCAGTGACAGCTTTCCCCTCCTCTTCTCTTCTGCCCCACCCCTCCCCTTGCTCCCCCAGGGCGTTCCCGAGCTCCAGGAGGAAGAGGAAGAACGGGCCTCTGCGCCCTCAGGCCGGGCAGCCGCTGTCCAAACCCCATCCGCACAAAGCGCTATAGCAAGCTACAGGGAACGCGCGGCAGCCTGGGGCTGCTGAAAATCTGCCCAGTAACCGGGCACGTGACACGAACTCGGCTTGCGGATTGGCTGCCTGGGCTGCGGGAGCGTTTGCTGTCCATCCCTCCCTAGCTCACCTGTGCTGGTCCCTCCCTCCCAGAAGGCTCCTTGCCGCGCGCCTCTGGGGCACTCGAGCCTCCCTCTCTTGGGGGCCTGTCCGCCCCACCGCATCCCTTCTCCATCAGCCTCCACCCCTCCCATCTTCAAGGCGTTTGGGGTGTCGCTCACATCCTAGCTCGGGTGTCTGTAGCGCTTTCTCTGCAGCTTACAGGGTCCCCAGCGCCTTTACAGAGGAAGGTTCAGAGTGATGGGGAGCGGTGTTCATGGGCACACAGCTCTGCAAGCAGCCTGGAGTGATACCTACACTTGTACTCAAGAAGAACTGGGTTCAAATCCTGCCTCTAAAGCCCCACTTATGTGACCATGGGCAAATCGGTTAACTTCCCTCGGCCTCTGTTTTCCCATCTAAAAAATATGGGAGTTGGTCTGGATGGTCTTTGAGGTGCCTTTGAAGTTCAAATGAGGTCATTTTGTACATAGTAGGCACTTAATAAATGTTGTTCCCTTTTCTCTATAGATGCTCCTAAGTCATTTAACTGCCCTTGGCCTGTTTCTTCATCTGTAAAATGAGGGAGATGAACTACATGACTCCCTTTCCATTTATGGCCCATCCGCTATGCTAGAAGCCCTGCTTAGCCCAGCTCTGCAAATGGACCCAGTGGGCAGTGTCCTTCCTAAAGGGTTTCCTAGCTCCCAACACTGCCTCTGGTTGCTACTACCTAAAAGAAGGGGGTGGGGTGAAAGTAAGAGGAGTCTTCCTGTGGAAGCCCTAAGGCACGGCAAATCCTAGGGCCTCAGAGCTAGGAAGGGTCCCTAAAGTTCTTTAAATCCAGGGGTCCCCACCCTTTTGGAGTATGAGGTCTCCTTTTAAGGTTAAAAAATTTTTTTTTGGTCAAATGCCCACAGAATGGCAAATGTCCACTAGGACCCACTGCTCAGTCCATCACCCTCAGACTCACAGCTCGATAGCATGAAGAGGAAATCTCCCCAACGATGTCCCTGACAAGTGTTAGTCCTTCTTTGCCACCACCTCCCACAGAGGCCAATTCTGCTTTGGACTGTTCTGAAAGTTCGGAAATGATTTCCTTTGACTGAGGTCAGATGTGCCCCCTTTAACTTCCAGCTGTGGCTCTTAAGAGGGGAATGAGCCACCACAAGGTTAAGTGACGCAGTCATGGTCATGGCCATTCAGGACAAGAACTGGGTGGGATTTGAACCCAAGTGGTTTGCCTCCAAAAGCAGGTCTTCTGTGGGGAAGGCAAGGTCTGTAAAATCCACCAGAGAAAAAGAGCCCAGAGGGGGTCCTGGAACCCCAGGCATTATCTTGTTAAAGGGAGCATACATAGTTTAAAAACCAATTATAAATAATTTGGAGTTTATGGCTCAACCTAAAGTCAGTTTTATTTTGATTTCATAGATGTGGAGCTGGAAGAGACCTCGGAAGCCATGAAATCCCAGCCCCTCACTGCACCAAAGAGGAAACAGCAGGCGGGCTGGCTAAGGTAGGGCTAGACTCAGCAAGTTTGGAACCCAGGTTCTCAGACTCCAAACCAGCAGCTTGGTAATACCAAACTGCGCTGCCTGTTGTAGATGGTTACTAAGTTTAGAATATAAAAACTGGGGGGAAAACCTCCAAAGACTTGCTCAACTTCCCCCAGGCCCTGTTCGCCCATCCTCAGACCCCCTGCCCTCTCCTTTCTTGGCTTCAGCCTCTCCTTTCTACTGGTCCCCATCCCCCTCCTTATCTTCACTCCTCAGAGAGGGGCCTGAGATTACAGGTGAGGGGAGGGAGGAAGGATGGAGGTGTCATGTCAGAAGGTTCCTGCCAGCCCTGTATCCTGCCCCTCCCCCACACTTTCCTGCCCACATCCCAGAGAGGAGCTGCACTCCTTTCCTCCCTCCCTCCCTTCCTCCCATGGCCCCAGTCCAAACCTGGCAAAGCTTCCTTGACACGGAGCAGGGCGGGTTGACCTTGGCCTAGCTGGAGGGCTCCCAATGCATGCATGACCCACACCAGAACACCTTACTGGCAAAAACTGTGAATATTAAGAACCAACCTAGGCACCTCCTTTTTGGCCAGGCCTTCAGGTTTACTTAATCCTCTCCTGCCCATGGCTTTGTGAGGCAGGAAGTCCAACTATCCCCATTCTGCAGGTCAGGAAATAGAGGCCCCAAGAGGTCTCCATGACTTGTCCAAGGTCACACCAGTCTCAGAAACAGTATTCAAACCCAGATTTTGCAATGCTAGGTTTTTCCTTCATAAGCTACTAATTTTCATTGTCTTGGCTGCTATCTTTACATGGATTCTTTGGGTTCTCAGACCAATGGGGCTTTTGGGGGGTCCAGTCCTACGATTTAATCAGCCCCAATTGGCAACTACCTGTAACTCACAATCTTACAGAATTACTTAGGCCCAGAGTGATTAAGAGACTTGGCCATGGTCACAGAGCTATGTGTCAGGGAAGACTCCATGAGCCAGTGCTCTAGCCACTTGACCTCTTCAGACCAAGGGCACTCAGGAGACTTAGCCGCAGAAGGGACTATAGTCCAACCCATCTGACAAATGAGGAAAATGGAGCTCAGGGAGGGGAAACAGCTTCTCTATCAACTTTGTACAGTGTCTTGCACATTAAAGGCTTTTAATAAGTGTTTGCATTCCCTAAGGTCACAACACAGGTCACTTGGCCGAGACGGCATCGGGCCTCTGGTCCTCTGGTCCTCTGGATCCCGATGCCATATTGTCTCCACTACATCATTCTGTTTCCTGTTTTTCCCATATAGACTTCCCATCAAAATATGTTCCCACCACATCTCTAGGGCTTTGTTAACACCATTTTTCTTGCTCTAGACTTTTTTCCATAATAAATAGGTAAGAGTTAAAAGAGGAAAGACAAATATCCCAGACCCCACCCCCTACTTGGCTCAAATCCGTCTCATTTCAGGACTCCCATAAGGGGAGAGAACTGAGTATCTGGCCATTTGGGAGATGCCAGGAAGCAGTGGGCCAGAGGTACACCAGAAACTGCATACCAGCTCTGCGGCACCCTGTCCCTTTCCTGGGCCAGTGCCCATGCCAGGGCCTCCAAGGGCCCCAGCACCAACGTGGGTTTGAGCCTGGTAGGTGTAATTATAACCTAAATGGTGTGATTACAGTTACCTAATTACCAAGTGGGGAAGACTCTAGAGAAGAAAAGCCCAGGCCTGCCATTAAGAGGGGGAGCTTAGGGCTGGGCCTGTGGCCCCCAAAGGAGAAGGGGCACCCAAGCTTCCCAGACTCTGTCACTGGGGCAAGACAGGATGGCAGAACGGAAAGGGCAGGGTCTGGGTGACTCTGGGCACATCACTTCACCTGTCCTGACCCCCAACTGCTTGGGTTTTTAGAAAATCCTTCAGTTCAGTCGATCATCTCCGAGGGTCCTCTCTTTGGCCAAACTAGGAAAAAGCCATTTACACTCGCTTCCTCCACTTCCTCTGAACTCACTTCTCTGCCCCTTACCATCATTCAGGGCTTCCAATCTCACCGCTCAACTGAGACTGCTCCCTCCAAGGCTACCAATGACCTTTTAATCGTCCAGTCCAGTGACCTCTTTTCTTTCTTCATCTGTCTTTGACTTTGCTACTTCTGATACTATCGGTCACCTCTTCCTTGATCATCTCTCTTCTCTGGGTTTTCCTGATATTGTTATCTCCTAGATTCTTCCTCCCTATCTCAATCTCCTTCATAGGATTATCATCTGTGTCTCTGCCTCCTTTTGGCGGAGGGGGGGTCCCCCAGAGCTCTCTGTCTCTCTCTCCTCTCTGTCAACTTTCTCTGTCTCTCTTCTGTCTCTCTCTTCTTTCTCTGTCTCTCCCTCTTCTCCTCTCAGCTTGCCTCTCCTCTTTCTCACTGAAGTTCCCATGAGTTTAATTCTCCTATTTATTCAATGACCATGAAACCCACATTTGAAGCCCTCCTCTCTGCCCTGAGCTCCAGTCCCACATCCGCAGTGACCTACTGGACATAGCCACCTGGGTGTCCCGTCAATGTCCCAAAGCTCAGCAGATACTCTTGCCCTAAAACCCTCCCTCCCCCGAAACTTCTGTCACGAGCTCCCTCATCCTCAAAGTCCCCCAGGTTTAAAATCTCAGACACGTCCTGGAATCTTCCCTTCTCCCACCTCCAAGATCAGCTGCCAAATCTTCTCAATCCTCTCTCCGCAGCTTCTCCCCCTCATGCCCCCCTATTCAGGCCCTCCCACGCCTCACATGCCTCCTCCTTTCTCTCTTCCCCTCTTCCACCCATCCTCCACACAGTTACAAAGCTAATCCTCAAGCACAGGTATTTCCATAGAAGCTTCCCTAGCTCCCTATCACCTCTGGAATAAAATCCCAATGCCTCTCTTGGACATGAGACATCCTTCAAGATTTCCCATCACTCCCCTTCCCACCTATGACCTTCCAGCTTAACCGGTCTCCCTCACACACAACGCTCCACCTGCCACACCTCCCCCTCCCAGTAGAATGTATGCCGTTGGAGGCAGTACCTGTTTCCTTTTTTCTCTCCATGCCCAGTGTGCCTGGGACAGTAGCTGCCTTCTAAATGCTTGAAGAATTGATAAGATCTCTAAAATGAAAGGACTGGGCTCCTTCCAGCACTCAGTCTGTTGGGGTAGTTGACCATAGATAAGTCACTTGAGCATTTGAGCTTCTTTTCCTCTCCTGTGAACTGGGAATGATATTCCTGGCATTACCTCCCTCCCATGCAAGGCTCCTTGCCTCTCAGAAGAACAGAGAGCCCCGAACTAAAAGTCTGGGAGGCCTGAGTTAAATCTCACCTCTGAAACCTCTACTAGCCCAGTAACCACGGGCAAGTGTTTAACCATTTCCGAGCCTCGGTTTCTTTGGCAATGGAACGATAATTTCTGGAGTGCCTGCCTCACTCAAGATAATGGATGGGAAGTCCTCTGCAAAGGTTAGAACACTTATTATTCTAGAAATGGGCATTTAAGTGAATTATTGGAGCCAAGCAGAAAGCCTTCCAGGGCCCAGAGGCAGTGGTCACAATGACTCTCATTTCTCTCCTGCTTGGAGCCTAAGGAGGTGGTCCAGCTCCAAACCCCAGGCCAAAAAGTGGGGAGCCTTGGTTCCGGCTTCCTCCCCCTCTCCCTCTTGGGCCACACCCCGGAGGATCCCTTTAAGATGCTTGTAAAAAGCACTGTCCCCATCTCCCCTCCAGGCATTGCCCTCCTGTCTGGGAAGTTCTTCCTTCTATCCCATCCTCAGCTGAGGCCAATCTGGGGCTAGCAGTGGAAATCAATGGGGGCTTTTAGAGGATCACATAAAGGCCCTCGATGGCAGGTCAGGGCCCGGTGTGGGAGCCAGCCCATGGAGCAGCCCAGCCTGGCCGTCAGCCCAAAGGCCAGGGCTCCACATGAGGCCTGAGACCACAGGGTAGCAGGGTAGGGATGGCAAAGTGCCCACTACCAAGCCAAGCCGGTGGCCAGTATCCATGGAGAGAGACAGAGAGCCCCTCTGCAGCAGCTTCAGAAACAGCCGGAACATGGGGAGGGACCGCCGGGCCTCAGGTTAGTGCCCCAGCTTTGTGTCCTGTCTGTTTATAAAAAGGGTTGGCTTGATGTAGTAGATGTGCTTTCTGGCCTTGGAATCCAGAAGACCCGGGTTTGAATCCTCCCTCAGACACTGTGTGACCTTGAACAAGTCACTCCTCTGTTTCCTCATCTGAGAAGTGGTAATGATGGCACCTACCACTCAGGGCTGTTGTGAGGATCTAAGGACATCCTACCTGCAAACCTCAAGTACTCTATGAATGCCAGCTCTTTTTCTAATTGACTATTAACACACCAAGTGCCAGGGCTAAGGTATAACACAAGACAAATTTTAGATATTAATAACTGATATCTTTGCAGCTCTTTAAAGCCTATGAAGCACCCACCTTCTACCCTGTGGCACATTTACGCCTCCCAGCAGCCCATGGGGAAGGCAGGTATCTTTATCTCCACTTCCCACCTGAGGCAGCTGAGGGCCAATCAGGGGAGTTCGATGACTGGCCCACGATCAATCCATCAGTCAACCAACAAGCACTGAGTAAGAGAGTGCCAGGTGCCATGCCAGGCACTGGGGGTAACCCTGGGCACACAAGCAGTCAGTGCCACCAGCAGGATTCGAACCCAGGTCTTCCAGCTTTGGCATCTATTGGGATACTGCAGGAAAAGCAGGGGGCTAGGGGGCCAGAGAGGTGGAGTCAGACCTGAAAAGGCAAAGACCCCAAGGGGAAAGTAGAAGAAGAGATGCCGAGGGAAGTTAGCAGATGCAGAGCATGGACACAGCCAAGGGAACAACCCCCAGAAAAAGGCCCAGAAGGAAAAAGAGACCCGAAGGAGATGCCCAGATGAGACAATGCTCGTCATTGTGTCAGAGTTAACACACTACACTGTCTACGCTGGAAGTCAAAGGCTGAAAGGAAAGTCCTAATATGCCAGACAGACTCCTAGGTGGGTGTTTGAGTGTGTGTATGAGTGTGAATGTATATGTAAGTATGTATGTATATGAATATGTGTGTGAGTGTTTGTATGTATGAGTGTGTGTACGAGTGTGTATGAGTGTGAATGAGTGTGAATGTATATGTAAGTATTACGAGGGAGTGTATGTATGTATGAGTGTGTGTGTGTGAGAGTATTTGTATGAGAGAGAGTGTGTGTGTGTGTGTGTGTGTGTGTATGGCGATGTATGTGAGGGATTGTGTATGTGTGTATATGAGTATGTGTGTGTGAGTGTTTGTATGAATGTGTGCCAGTATATGTGAGGGACGGTGTATTTGTGTATATGAGTGTGAGTATGTGTGAGGGTGCATGTGAATGTGTGTGTGTGTGTGTGTGTGACTGTAAAGAACACTTAACAAACATGGGGTCCATCAACTGGCTGAAACAAAATGTCTGAACAAATCGTAGTCCTTGGATGCCATAGAATCTGACTGTTGTGTGAGAAGCAGAGCGGGAGGGATTCAGAAGGACAGGGGAGAGAAGAGGAAAACCACCCACTGCCATTACTTCTCCTCTCCCTCCGGCTCCCACCCCCATCCCTGTATGTAGCTGGCCCTCTCCCAGGTCCCCTGTGCTCTCTTCCTCGCCAGACCTGGTGGCTCTTTGTCCGCCCACACACTTCCTGGCTCTTCTCCCCTCTGCCCCTGCTCTCTTGGGTCTCCTCCTGCCCGTCTGCCAGCTCCCTGGGGGTGCCCTCAAAGGCTCTATGCTGGGCCTCCTCTATTCTCTCTTCAGCTCCCGGGAATTTAATTATCATGTCTGTGTAAATGAGTCCCCTCCCCTGAACCACACACTCTGGTTCAACCAAACGTCCCTGTCTCTGTCCCTCACACATGGTACTCGCCTTTGCCCTGGTTGCCCCCTCTGCCTGGAATGCCCTCCCTCTTCATCCCCATGTCTCAGAATCCCTAGCTCCCTTCAAAGCCCCACTCGAGCACCACCTTCCACACAAAGCCTTTTCAGCTCACCTCACACAGCCCAAATTACCTTGGAACTCTTGTTGTAGAAGCACATCTTGTCTTCTCTGCTAGACTGTCAGCTCCCTGAGGGCAAGTACAGACTTCACTTTTATCTGTGCCCAGCACAGTACTTAACATGCTTGTAGGATGGCTTGACCCAAGAGAAGAAGAAACAATACGGAGAAACAGACTAATTCCGATTCGAACCAACAACCAGTAATTGAAGCTCCAGAGAAAAGGCTGTGAATGTCACAGGTCCTTCCACAGGAGCCATAGGCTCCAGAGACCCGTCAGACGCAGCCAATGGGCTGCCCACACTTCTGTATCACAGGAGAGAGGTGGGGGAGGGGGTGGGGAGGCATCTTGGGAAATGATACCG
This sequence comes from Trichosurus vulpecula, assembly GCF_011100635.1. NCBI lineage: Eukaryota > Metazoa > Chordata > Mammalia > Diprotodontia > Phalangeridae > Trichosurus > Trichosurus vulpecula. Next base: position 272,360,546 of record NC_050578.1, read on the forward strand.
ATTTTTCAAAATTCATCAACAATAAAATATTTTTAATTTTTGAAAAATAAGGTCAATATGCATACTTCGAAAACAAGTCGTAAACATGCTGGAGTTTGGAGATAAAGAATGACCTCATTTAAAACTTTTGGTTGGTTCACTTGAATGTTTACATTTATTGATGGTCACTGAGTTTATAGAGGGAAATTCTCAAACTCAAAGAGTGTGAAACACGAGAGAAATAGAAGCAATGACCACCATCATCAACGTTATTCCTAGTGTGAGATGAGTCTCACCAGCAGAGAAGCAGCGGGCTCTTGATTCTAAGGGGACAAAAGAAGAGATGGGCTGTATGGGATGATGGAAGCCCAGTGGATGGAGTGGAGGACCTGGGATTCAATCCCGGCTCTGCAGTTTCCTAGCTGTGATTGGGCCAAGTACTTTGGCTTGCTGATCTTCCATTTCATCCTTTGGCTGGCTTCTAAGGTCCCTCCCAGCTCTAAGTGATCATTCCAGGATGCCTTTCTGGGCCTCAGTTTACCCACCTTTAAAATGAGAGACCAGATGATCTCCAGGGTCTTGTCCAAATTTAAATTCCGGAAATGTTATCCATCAGAAACACTGGGAACACTATGAGCTTTGGTCCATCTATTAACCACTAGGGCATGATAAACTACAACACCACTCCCAGTTGGAGGAATCTGGGAGTCCAAAAGCCATTTGGCCTGGGCAGTCTTTTCTTCTTCCTGTCCATCCTGAGAGCTTCTAGCCCGCATCCATCCACCACCGACATCCAGAACTTCTCCGTGTCCTCATCTCCTGACCACAAGTGCAAAGTGAGCCCTGGGGTCACTAGGCTCAGAACAGCCTTCTCTGAGACTCCTCTCAACTTCCACATAGTTCCCAAGGGGATTGGTTAGTCTGCAAGGTCCCTCCCACTTCTGACATTCCATGTTCCAACAACCCTTCCAGCTCTTACATTTCAAGTTCTAATGTTCTAAGGTCCCTCCCACCTCTGACATTCTATGTTCCAACAACCCTTCCAGCTCTGATTTTCCATGACATATAACTTAAGATTCCTTCCAGCTCTGACACTGGTTCAATCACCTGTCAGTTTCCCCACCTGTACAATGAAGTGATGGGGCCAGCCAGTCATTAAGTTCAGACAGTCCATGCTCTAGTCACACTCCCACAGTCCATGAGCAGGGTACTGCCCACCAGGCACCTCAATCAGGGGAACATAAACAGCCCTCAAACCCTATCAGCAGTGTAGAAACCACCAAGCTTAGGTCTAGTTTGCAAGAACTCAGCTTGGACTGGGCCATCTGGTCCCTACGAGTCTTACCAGCCGAGGACTGGAGGTGTCCTGGGGCCAAACAGGGAGGTGTGCTACCATGGGCTCCCCTCACTCCATCCAGGACTCAACCAGGTACAAAAAGATGCCCTGGAGGCACATTTCATGCTAGTTGCCAAAACCACTAGTTATAGCTCTGTCTGAAAGAGACCCCACCCCATTCTGACACCGTGGACTTCTATGAAGGTCCTCTTTTTGTAAACCCCCCAAACCTTCCCTCTGATTGGTGCATGGCCCTGTCCATCACAAACTCAATCTCCCAGCCTGGAACACAATAGCTTAAGCAACCTGGGCTATACTATGGTGGCTTAGACAAGTGGCTTGGCCTCTCTGGGCCTCAATTTGCTCATCTGGGAAATAAATAGGGTCTGAATGACTTCTAAAGACCTTTCCAACTCTAAGAGCCTACGACTTTCATTTTCTGAAGCATTTCATCACTGTCATGAAACTGCTGTCCCTGGGAATTGAGAGGAGAGCTCCACACTTTCCCTGGGGACGCAGAGATGCTTCAATCTCAATTCTGCCACTTACACCCATGTGGCCCCTTCTGTGGCTATCTAGAAAACATGGTGGCTGAAGGATTTCTAAACTCCATGACTTGGTGGTTAGTCCGATCAAGAAATCAGGGGCTTTGCGCACCAAGCAGGGCTGGGCCAGGCCACCAGATGGGGTGAATTGGGGGTGAGGAAGTGGACTGTTCCCACCTTCAAGTTCTTGCTGCTTCCCCTCCCTCCACCTTGGGATGGAATCCAGAGACACAAGGCATCCAGATTACTTGTTAGCGGCTTTATTTGCATTTTACAGCATGAATTTTCTTACATTCGGAATTAATTTGGCATTAAAGTGCTGGATTCTTAATCAGGTAACATTTGTTAAAAAGCATCCATGACAAATATCAGGAAAATGGCAGTCACTGGTAAAAACATCGCATATAGTACAAAGTATGTAAACCCCAGTTAAGCGGGTCAGTCACTAATAAGCGAGAAGCTATCTAACCCCCTCTCACCAGGAGCACCCAAAACCAGTCAGAATTACCAGCTTGGGGGGAGAACTGATGTGCCAAAGGCACCATCATCACCCCCACCCCCCCAAAAAAAAACAATTTCCCTGGGGAAGACTTCTCTCTGCCATCCTGGTGTGTGTGATAGGACAATTTTGGAATATTATCCATCCTTGGAGGCCAAAATGGAAGTCGCACCCCACCCTATCCCACCCCTACTCCCATCCCACCCTCCTATCCCTTGCAAACAAAAGCCTACCCCCCCAAAAAAAAGGCATTCAAATGGACGTCAGATTTCTATGACCCCAACACTGAAAAGATTCTGTAAAAATGAACGTGATAAACACAAGGCTTGCTTAGTAAACAGATGCTCTCAGCATTTCATGAGCAAACTGAAGTCTTAAGAAGGCAAATACTGCTTACTTTGCAGATAGGCTGGACTGAAAAAAACACACAATTCACCTCCTTTTGCTGTTATTACCACAGCCCCAGGCTCTTCCCAGTAACCTGAGGTCAGGCCAAGCCGGCCAGGCCTCTGTTTTCATTGCTGATTTTGACCTTGAGTCAATCTTCAGAAGTTTATATACAAACACACGGAAGCCTACCTACTGTAAATATATATTTATATATATACATGTGCACACACACAAAGGGCCTCTCATCTTACTTTTTGGAAACAGTCAACTCTGCCTCTGACAACTGTATGCCCACCTTGGTCCCGCTGTCGTTACTCGATGATGAGGACAGCCTGGACTTCTTGGAGGCCAGGGATACCCCGCTTCCCTGGAGCTTCCCAGCCTCCTCGTCACTCCCAGTGACCTCATAGTGACCTTTACTCTTTGACCCTAGCCCACCAAAGGTGCCAAACTTCAGTTTGCCATGTTTCCCTTTGACCTTTCCACCCTCGATGGACACTTCCCCACTTCCAAACTCGAGTGTGCCAGTAGGGGTGACTGGAGCAGAATGCTCCCTCTCGTCACTGAAGGAGCTGGACCTATGACGAGGCTTTTTGCTCTTAAAGAAGGAGAATTTGCCTTTCGGCGAGGAGGCCTCTGCCTCGACCTCCCCATCGAAGGAGCCTAAACTGGCCTTAGAGCTCTTGAGGTCTCCCTTGGAGCCAGAGATCGAGACCTCCGGGGAGCTTGCAGCACTGCCCTTACCTTTGGCTTTGGAAAAGGTAAATTTGGGCATTTTGATTTTGGACTTTTTGAGTTTGACGTCCGCCTCCTCCCACTCCCCTTCGTCAGCTCCAGCCTGCATGCCACCTTCCACTTTGGGGAAGTTCACATCCACCCCCACTTCTCTGCCCACTAGCTCCCGTTCTGAGGACGTAAACTTGGGGATCTTCATCTTGGGGAATGTCACTTTTCCAGAGACGCTTTCCAAGTGAACTTGAGGGCCGGACACACTCACCCCAGGACCCTGAAGTCCCACCTGGCCTCCTTTAATACCTCCTTCTGCCTTTGGTCCTGAAACATGGATTCCCCCGGCCAACTTTGGCACATCCAGGTCAAGAGCAGAGGAGACCTGGGGCCCTTTCCACTCTCCACCCACACCTTTTATATTTACGTGTCCTCCCCCCAAGCTGAGGTCTGGAGCTTTGTCACCTCCAGAAACATCCACACTGCCTTGGATTTTCGGTCCCTTCAAACTGATCCCCCCCAAGTCTGATGCTGAGACCTCGGGTGATGAGAGATTGAATGTAGGTCCCTGGATGCTCACGTCAGGAGCTGCCCCATGAAGACCAATGCCTGAACCTGAAAGCTTCCCTGATGGGAATTTGACATTCACATCTGGCAGCTCTGCTTCACATCTGGGCTTCTGGATACTGCCTTCCAAGCCTTTGACATTGACGCCCCCAAGACCCACTCCCACAGTAGGACCTTTGATGTCACCACTGGCCCTGAAGCCCCCTTTGATTTTTGGTCCTTCCAAGTTTAAGTCCACGTCAGGTGAGATCTGAGGCCCTTTCCCATCCACACCTTTGAGCTGCACATCCATCCCAGGCCCCTTCAGCTCTGGCCCTGTGATGTTAACGTCCAGATTAGACCCCTGAGAGGAGATGCCAAATTGAGGCAACTTCATTTGGGGGAGTTTAATAGCTCCCCCTGGTGCCTCCAAACCGACAGCTGGGGCATCCACCGACCCTTTGGGACACTTGATGTCACCCGCTATAGCCACATCTCCCTTCAGGTTTGGTCCCTTCAGATTCACATCGGGCATGCCAACATTCAATTTTGGGGTCTCTAAACTGATGTCAACACCAGGCACTTTCACTCCTCCTTCTGTAGAAAATCTGCCACCACCTTCCATCTTCAGTTTCCCACCAGCTCCTTTGAGGTCAAGGCCTGGGGTGTCCACACCCACCTTGGGACCTATGACACCCCCAGAAACATCCAGATCTCCCTTCAGCTTTGGTCCTTTCAAATTTAAGTCAAGATCTGGCCCAGAGAGGTTCACAGAAGGCAGGTTCCCTTGGGGTCCTCTCAGGGTTACATCAGGCCCTTCAAACTTGAGGTTAGGGGCACTCACACCTCCTTCAAGAGAGGGGAGCTGGCCATGAAAATCAGCTCCCCCACCCTCCACCTTCAGACCAGGTACTCCAATCTTGGGCAAGGAAAACTTAGGAAACTGGATTTTTGCATCTGGACCCTTCAGATCAACATCTGGTCCTTCCAATTCCACTTTGGGGACATCACCCTTTATCTTTGGTCCTTTCAAGTTGACATTCACATCAGGGATAGATACTTGAGGAGATGAGATGCCAAAGGAGGGAGCTTTGATTTTGGCATCAGGGACTTCAATGTTGATATCAGAGGCATCCAAGTTGGCTTGGACAGTGGGCACTTTCAGATCTCCCTCTATCTTTGGCCCTGAGAAATCGATGCTCCCACCTGGCCCCTTGAACTTTGGTGCCTTCAGATGGATGTCAGGCCCTTCTACATTGGCACTGGGAAGACTCCCACTGAGGCCAACAGACCCAACCTCGAGCCCAGGTCCCTTGAGCCCAGCTTTAATTCCCGGAGATGAAATTTCCAGTCCAGGTGTTTGGATCTCCCCTTCCAGTTTGGGGCTGGGAAGTGGGGCCTCTGCTTTGAATTTGGGAGATTTGATATCAAATTCTACATCAGGGAAGTACATTTTCCCAAACATCGGTTTCTTGGTTTTAGGAGATTTCACATCGACCTTAAGAGAGGCATCTGGAGCTGCCATGTTGACGTCCATGTCTGGAGTTTTGAGATTGGCATCGATTTCACCCTCTGGGACATTCAAATCAAATCCCTGTTTTTTGCCCTTGATTTTAGGGCCGCTCATATGAATCCTAGGCATTTTAAATTTCATTTTCTTGCCTTTCCCACTGACACTGATATCGGGAGACTCGACATTCAGCCCTGCTTCTGGAACAGTGACATCTAACGAAGGGGACTTGATGTCAGCCTTTGGGCCTTTAGTCCCAAAGCCAAATTTAGGTTTCTTAAATTTTGGAATTTTAACATCTGGCCCCTCAATGTTCAGGTCTGGACTTTCAATATTCAAACCTGGTGCTTCTAAGTCCACCTTGGGGCCCTTCAGGTCCAATTCACCTTCTATCTTGGGACCAGATAGGCCAAACTTGGGTGACTTGAGATGTAAGTCGACATCAGGAGCAGATACTTTTGGCGCAGAAATGTCTAGTGATGGCATTTTCAAGTTTGGGCCACTCAATTTGGCATCAGGGCCATGGAAATCCAAACTGGGACCTTGAAAGTCTACTTCAGGACCCTTCAGATTACCTTCAACCTTAGGGACAGACACATCAAAATCTCCCTTTAATTTGGGCCCTTTCAGATGCAAGTCAACATCAGGCATGGAGATCTTGGGAGCCTTGATGTTCATCTCAGGCATCTTGAACTTGGGACCTTTGATCTTCCCCTCTGGACTTTCGATACTTAGGTCAGGGGCCTCAATGTCCACCTTGGGGCCTGAAATGTCAATGTCTGCCTTGGGCAGGCTCACATCCACCTCTGGACCCTCCCCTTTGAACCCTGGCATGCTGAATTTGGGCATCTTCACCTTGGGCATTTTCAAGTTCCAATCTGGCCCATGGACATCCACATCTGGGGCACTGATATCCACTTTGGGGCCCTTGATGTCAAGATCAGGGCCTTTCAGATCCCCTTCCACCTTGGGAAGGGACACATCCACATCTCCCTTCAGCTTTGGCCCCTTCAGGTTCAGATCAATATCGGGCATGGAGATCTTGGGGGCATGGAAATGCATGTCTGGCATCTTGAACTTGGGACCTTTCAGCTTTCCTTCCGGGCCCTCAATGTCCACATCTGGAACATCAATGTCCACTTTGGGGCCCTTGATGTCAAGGTCAGGGCCTTTCAGATCCCCCTCCACCTTGGGAAGAGAGACATCCACATCTCCCTTCACTTTGGGGCCTTTCAGATGCAAGTCAAAATCAGGCATGGAGATCTTGGGAGCCTTGATGTTCATCTCAGGCATCTTGAACTTGGGACCTTTGATCTTCCCCTCTGGACCTTCGATACTTAGGTCAGGGGCCTCAATGTCCACCTTGGGGCCTGAAATGTCAATGTCTGCCTTGGGCAGGCTCACATCCACCTCTGGTCCTTCCCCTTTGAACCCTGGCATGCTGAACTTGGGCATCTTCACCTTGGGCATTTTCAAGTTCCAATCTGGCCCATGGACATCCACATCTGGGGCACTGACATCTACTTTGGGACCCTTGATGTCAAGGTCAGGGCCTTTCAGATCCCCCTCCACCTTGGGAAGAGAGACATCCACATCTCCCTTCAGCTTTGGTCCCTTCAGGTTCAGGTCCACATCTGGCATAGAGATTTTGGGTGCCTTGATATGCAGGTCAGGCATTTTGAACTTGGGGCCCTTCAGCTTCCCTTCAGGACCATGAATGTCAATGTCAGGTGTATCTATGTCCAATTTGGGGCCTTTGATATCCACCTGAGGACCTTTCAGATCACCTTCCACTTTGGGAAGAGACACATCCACATCTCCCTTCATCTTGGGGCCTCTCAGGTTCAAGTCAATTTCACTCATGGAAATCTGGGGGGTCTTGAAATGCACGTCAGGCATGTGGAATTTAGGACCCTTCAGTTTCCCCTCGGGACCCTCAATGTCCAGCTTAGGACCTTTAATATCGACTTGGGGCCCTTTGAGGTCTCCCTCCACCTTGGGAAGAGAGACATCAACGTCACCTTTTATCTTTGGCCCTTTCAGGTTCAAGTCAAAGTCGGGCATGGAAATTTTAGGGGCTTTGATGTGCATGTCTGGCATCTTGAACTTGGGACCTTTCAGCTTTCCTTCTGGGCCCTCAATGTCCACATCTGGAACATCAATGTCCACTTTGGGGCCCTTGATGTCAAGGTCAGGGCCTTTCAGATCCCCCTCCACCTTAGGAAGTGACACATCCACATCCCCCTTCACTTTGGGGCCTTTCAGATGCAAGTCAAAATCAGGCATGGAGATCTTGGGAGCCTTGATGTTCATCTCAGGCATCTTGAACTTGGGACCTTTGATCTTCCCCTCTGGACCTTCGATACTTAGGTCAGGGGCCTCAATGTCCACCTTGGGGCCTGAAATGTCAATGTCTGCCTTGGGCAGGCTCACATCCACCTCTGGACCCTCCCCTTTGAACCCTGGCATGCTGAATTTGGGCATCTTCACCTTGGGCATTTTCAAGTTCCAATCTGGCCCATGGACATCCACATCTGGGGCACTGATATCCACTTTGGGGCCCTTGATGTCAAGATCAGGGCCTTTCAGATCCCCTTCCACCTTGGGAAGGGACACATCCACATCTCCCTTCAGCTTTGGCCCCTTCAGGTTCAGATCAATATCGGGCATGGAGATCTTGGGGGCATGGAAATGCATGTCTGGCATCTTGAACTTGGGACCTTTCAGCTTTCCTTCCGGGCCCTCAATGTCCACATCTGGAACATCAATGTCCACTTTGGGGCCCTTGATGTCAAGGTCAGGGCCTTTCAGATCCCCCTCCACCTTGGGAAGAGAGACATCCACATCTCCCTTCAGCTTTGGTCCCTTCAGGTTCAGGTCCACATCTGGCATAGAGATTTTGGGTGCCTTGATATGCAGGTCAGGCATTTTGAACTTGGGGCCCTTCAGCTTCCCTTCAGGACCATGAATGTCAATGTCAGGTGTATCTATGTCCAATTTGGGGCCTTTAATATCCACCTGAGGACCTTTCAGATCACCTTCCACTTTGGGAAGAGACACATCCACATCTCCCTTCAGTTTTGGCCCCTTCAGGTTCAGATCAATATCGGGCATGGAGATCTTGGGGGCCTTGAAGTGCATGTCAGGCATCTTGAACTTGGGGCCCTTCAGTTTACCTTCAGGCCCTTCAATATTCACATCTGGAACATCAATGTCCACCTTAGGCCCGGAAATGTCAACATCTGCTTTGGGCAGACTCACATCCACATCTGGGCCCTCCCCCTTGAAGCCTGGCATGCTGAACTTGGGCATCTTCATCTTGGGCATCTTGAGGTTCCACTCAGGCCCATGGACATCCACATCTGGGGCGCTGACATCCACTTTGGGGCCCTTGATGTCCACATCAGGAACCTTCACATCACCTTCAATCTTGGGCACAGACACATCTACATCTCCCTTCACTTTGGGGCCTTTCAGATGCAAGTCAAAATCAGGCATGGAGATCTTGGGGGCCTTGATGTTCATCTCAGGCATCTTGAACTTGGGACCTTTGATCTTCCCCTCTGGACCTTCGATACTTAGGTCAGGGGCCTCAATGTCCACCTTGGGGCCTGAAATGTCAATGTCTGCCTTGGGCAGGCTCACATCCACCTCTGGGCCCTCCCCTTTGAACCCTGGCATGCTGAATTTGGGCATCTTCACTTTGGGCATTTTCAAGTTCCAATCTGGCCCATGGACATCCACATCTGGGGCACTGATATCCACTTTGGGGCCCTTGATGTCAAGATCAGGGCCTTTTAGATCCCCCTCCACCTTAGGAAGGGATACATCCACATCTCCCTTCAGCTTTGGTCCCTTCAAGTTCAGATCAATATCGGGCATGGAGATCTTGGGGGCATGGAAATGCATGTCCGGCATCTTGAACTTGGGACCTTTCAGCTTTCCATCTGGGCCCTCGATATCCACATCTGGAACATCAATGTCCACTTTGGGGCCCTTGATGTCCACATCAGGAACCTTCATATCACCTTCTATCTTGGGCACAGACACATCTACATCTCCCTTCACTTTGGGGCCTTTCAGATGTAAGTCAAAATCAGGCATGGAGATCTTGGGGGCCTTGATGTTCATCTCAGGCATCTTGAACTTGGGGCCTTTGATCTTCCCCTCTGGACCTTCTATATTCACATCTGGAGCCTCAATGTCCACCTTGGGACCAGATACATCAATGTCTGCCTTGGGCAGATTCACATCCACCTCTGACCCTTCTCCCTTGAATCCTGGCATACTGAACTTGGGCATCTTCATCTTGGGCATCTTCACGTTAAAGTCTGGGCCATGGACGTCCACATCAGGTGCTTCAAGATGTACTTCTGGTGTCTTAAGATCTACTTTAGGACCTTTCAAATCACCTTCCAAGGTTGGGCCTGCAACGTCCATGTCTCCCTTCACTTTGGGGCCCTTCAGATTTAACTCTACATCTGGCATCGAGACCTTGGGTGAAGAAATGCTCAGAAAGGGCATTTTGAACTTCGGGCCTTTCGCTTTGCCCTGCACCTCCACATCAGGGGCATGTATATCTACTTTGGGGCCTGCAATGTCAACATCTGGCTTTTTGAGTTTGGCATCCACTTCTGGTGTTTGAACTTTGGGGCCTGAGAAGTGAAACTTGGGAAGCTTGAAACGGGATTTCTTAGATTTCCCCTCAATGTTGACTTTAGGGGCTGCAATGTCAATCTCTGGGCCCTTTATGTCCACTTTGGGACCCTTGATGTCACCTTCTAATTTGGGTGCAGAGACGTCAACATCTCCCTTGATTTTGGGGCCTTTCAAATTCAGATCTATCTCCGGCATGGAAATCTTGGGCATGTTGACATGCATGTCGGGCATCTGAAGTTTCGGACCTTTGCCATGGATGTCGATATCTGGGGCATCGATGTCCAGCTTGGGGCCTTTGATGTCAAGAGATGGTCCTTTCAAATCGCCTTCTACCTTTGGAAGGGTCACATCCACATCACCTTTTATTTTAGGACCCTTAAGATTGAGGTCCAAGTCTGGCATTGAGATCTTAGGAGCCTTAATATTCATCTCAGGCATTTTAAATTTGGGACCTTTTACTTTTGCATCTGGACCCTCAATGTTAATGTCAGGAGCCTCGATGTCGACCTTGGATCCAGAAATGTCAATGTCTGCTTTGGGCAGATTCACATCCACATCTGGTCCCTCTCCCTTAAACCCTGGCATGCTGAACTTGGGCATCTTCATCTTGGGCATTTTCAGATTCCAATCTGGGCCATGGACGTCCACATCTGGGGCACTGATGTCCACCTTGGGGCCTTTGATGTTCACATCTGGAACTTCCACCTCACCTTCTATCTTGGGCACAGACACATCTACATCTCCCTTCACTTTGGGGCCTTTCAAATGCAAGTCAAAATCAGGCATGGAGATCTTGGGAGCCTTGATATTCATCTCAGGCATCTTGAACTTGGGACCTTTGATCTTCCCCTCTGGACCTTCTATATTCACATCCGGAGCCTCAATGTCCACCTTGGGGCCTGAAATGTCAATGTCTGCCTTGGGCAGGCTCACATCCACCTCTGGGCCCTCCCCTTTGAACCCTGGCATGCTGAACTTGGGCATCTTCACCTTGGGCATTTTCAAGTTCCAATCTGGCCCATGAACATCCACATCTGGGGCACTGATGTCCACCTTAGGACCCTTCAGTTCCACATCTGGCACTTTCATCTCCCCCTCCACTTTGGGCAAAGAAACATCCACATCTCCCTTCACTTTGGGGCCTTTCAGATGCAAGTCAAAATCAGGCATGGAGATCTTGGGAGCCTTGATGTTCATCTCAGGCATCTTGAACTTTGGACCTTTGATCTTTCCCTCTGGGCCTTCTATATTCACATCTGGAGCCTCAATGTCCACCTTGGGGCCTGAAATGTCAATGTCTGCCTTGGGCAGGCTCACATCCACCTCTGGGCCCTCTCCTTTGAACCCTGGCATGCTGAACTTGGGCATCTTCATCTTAGGCATCTTTAGATTCCAGTCTGGCCCATGGACATCCACTTCTGGGGCACTGACATCTACTTTGGGGCCCTTGATGTCAAGTTCAGGACCTTTTATGTCCCCTTCCAACTTAGGGACTGAAACATCTACATCTCCTTTTACTTTGGGGCCCTTCAAGTTAAGGTCAATTTCTGGCATTGATATCTTCGGGGTTTTAAAATGTATATCAGGCATCTTGAACTTGGGACTTTTCCACTTCCCTTCTGGCCCTTCAATATTCACATCAGGAGCTTCAACTTCCACATTAGGTCCTGAAATGTCAATATCTGCCTTTGGAAGACTCACATCCACCTCTGGGCCCTCCCCTTTGAACCCTGGCATGCTGAACTTGGGCATCTTCACCTTGGGCATTTTCAAGTTCCAGTCTGGCCCATGGACATCCACATCTGGGGCACTGATATCCACTTTGGGGCCCTTGATGTCAAGGTCAGGGCCTTTCAAATCTCCTTCGAGCTTTGGCCCAGAGAGATCTGCATCTCCTTTCAGTTTGGGGCCTTTCAGATTAAGGTCCACATCAGGCATAGAAATCTTTGGAGCTTTGATGTGCATGTCAGGCATTTTGAACTTGGGACCCTTGATCTTTCCCTCAGGGGCCTCGATGCTCACATCTGGAACATCAATGTCCACCTTGGGCCCAGAAATGTCAACATCTGTTTTGGGCAGGCTCACATCCACATCTGGGCCCTCTCCCTTGAACCCAGGCATGCTAAACTTTGGCATCTTTAATTTAGGCATCTTTAATTTTCCTTCTGGCCCATGAATATCAACATCAGGTGCCTCTACATCCAATTTAGGGACTTTGATATCTAACTCTGCTCCTTTCAAATTTCCTTCTATCTTTGGAAGAGAGACATCGACATCTCCCTTCAGTTTAGGTGCTTTCAAGTGTAAATCAATGTCCGGCATAGAGACCTTTGGGGCTTTGAAATGCATGTCAGGCATCTTAAATTTGGGGCCCTTCAGTTTCCCTTCAGGCCCTTCAATGTCCACATCTGGAACATCAATGTCTACCTTAGGCCCAGAAATGTCAACATCTGCTTTGGGCAGACTCACATCCACATCTGGGCCCTCCCCCTTGAAGCCTGGCATGCTGAATTTGGGCATCTTCATCTTGGGCATCTTGAGGTTCCACTCTGGCCCATGGACATCCACATCTGGGGCGGTGACATCCACTTTGGGGCCCTTGATGTCTACATCAGGAACTTTCACCTCACCTTCTATCTTGGGCACAGACACATCCACATCCCCTTTCACTTTGGGGCCTTTAAGATGCAAGTCAAAATCAGGCATGGAGATCTTGGGGGCCTTGATGTTCATCTCAGGCATCTTGAACTTGGGACCTTTGATCTTCCCCTCTGGACCTTCTATATTCACATCTGGTGCATCAATATCCACTTTAGGCCCAGAAATATTAATATCTCCTTTGGGCATGCTCATATCCACATCTGGGCCCTCCCCCTTGAAGCCTGGCATGCTGAACTTGGGCATCTTCATCTTGGGCATCTTGAGGTTCCACTCAGGCCCACGGACATCTACATCTGGGGCACTGACATCCACTTTGGGGCCCTTGATGTCCACATCAGGAACCTTCACACCACCTTCTATCTTGGGTACAGACACATCCACATCCACATCTCCCTTCACTTTGGGGCCTTTCAAATGTAGATCCACATCTGGCATAGAGATCTTGGGGGCCTTGAAGTGCATGTCAGGCATCTTAAATTTTGGGCTTTTCCACTTGCCTTCAGGACCTTCAACGTTGACATCTGGCATGTCAACATCCAATTTGGGCCCTTTAACATCCACTTCTGGGCCTTCTATTTTGGGAACAGAGACATCGACATCTCCTTTGATCTTAGGGCCCTTCAAGTTGAAATCTACATCTGGCATAGAGATCTTGGGGGCCTTGAAGTGCATGTCAGGCATCTTGAACTTGGGGCCCTTCAGTTTGGCATCTGGGCACTCCAAGTCCACATCTGGAACATCAATGTCCACCTTGGGCCCAGAAATGTCAACATCTGCTTTGGGCAGGCTCACATCCACATCTGGTCCTTCCCCTTTGAAGCCTGGCATGCTGAACTTGGGCATCTTCATCTTGGGCATCTTCAAATTCCACTCAGGCCCATGGATATCCACATCTGGGGCATTAATGTCCAACTTGGGCCCCTTAATGTCCACATCAGGAACCTTCACATCACCTTCTATCTTGGGCACAGGCACATCCACATCCACATCACCCTTCACTTTAGGACCTCTCAAGTGTAGGTCCACATCTGGCATAGAGATCTTGGGGGCCTTGAAGTGCATGTCAGGCATCTTGAACTTGGGGCCCTTCAGTTTGGCATCTGGGCACTCCAGATCCACATCGGGCACCTCGACATCTACACTGGGACCTTTGATATCTCCTTCTAACTTGGGCACAGACACATCCACATCCCCCTTCAATTTGGGGCCTTTCAAATGGAGGTCTACATCTGGCATAGAGATCTTGGGGGCCTTGAAGTGCATGTCAGGCATCTTGAACTTGGGGCCCTTCAGTTTGGCATCTGGGCACTCCAGATCCACATCGGGCACCTCGACATCTACACTGGGACCTTTGATATCTCCTTCTAACTTGGGCACAGACACATCCACATCCCCCTTCAATTTGGGGCCTTTCAAATGGAGGTCCACATCTGGCATAGAGATCTTGGGGGCCTTGAAGTGCATGTCAGGCATCTTGAACTTGGGGCCCTTCAGTTTACCTTCAGGCCCTTCAATATTTACATCTGGTGCTTTAATGTCCACCTTGGGCCCAGAAATGTCAACATCTGCTTTGGACATGCTCACATCCACGTCTGGACCCTCTCCCTTGAAGCCTGGCATGCTGAACTTGGGCATCTTCATCTTGGGCATCTTCAAGTTCCACTCAGGCCCATGGACATCCACATCTGGGGCACTGACATCCACTTTGGGGCCCTTGATGTCCACATCAGGAACCTTCACATCACCTTCTATCTTGGGCACAGACACATCCACATCCACATCTCCCTTCACTTTAGGACCTCTCAAATGTAGGTCCACATCTGGCATAGAAATCTTGGGGGCCTTGAAGTGCATGTCAGGCATCTTGAACTTGGGACCCTTCAGTTTGGCATCTGGGCACTCCAGGTCCACATCAGGCACCTCAACATCTACACTGGGACCTTTGATATCTCCCTCTAATTTGGGCATAGACACATCTACATCCCCCTTCACTTTGGGACCTCTCAAATGCAAGTCCACATCTGGCATGGAGATCTTGGGGGCCTTGAAGTGCATGTCAGGCATCTTGAACTTGGGGCCCTTCAGTTTGGCATCTGGGCACTCCAGGTCCACATCAGGCACCTCAACATCTACACTGGGACCTTTGATATTAACTTGAGGACCTTTCAAATCTCCTTCCAGGTCTGGAGCAGACACACCCATCTCCCCTTTCAATTTGGGTGCTTTTAAATTCAGGTCCACATCAGGCATGGATATTTTCGGAGCTTTGATGTTCAGTTTTGGCATCTTGAATTTGGGGCCCTTCAGTTTGCCTTCTGGCCCTTCAATGTCCACATCTGGAACATCAATGTCTACCTTGGGCCCAGAAATGTCAACATCTGCTTTAGGCAGGCTCACATCCACATCTGGACCCTCCCCCTTGAATCCTGGCATGCTGAACTTGGGCATTTTCACCTTGGGCATCTTGAGGTTCCACTCGGGCCCATGGACATCCACATCTGGGGCATTAATGTCCAACTTGGGCCCCTTAATGTCCACATCAGGCACCTTCACATCACCTTCAATCTTGGGCACAGACACATTCACATCCATGTCCCCCTTCACTTTGGGACCTTTCAAATGCAGGTCCACATCTGGCATAGAGATCTTGGGGGCCTTGAAGTGCATGTCGGGCATCTTGAACTTGGGGCCTTTGATCTTTCCTTCTGGACCTTCAAGATCAACATCACCAATGTCCACGTCCACCTTGGGTCCTTTTAAGTCAACTTTAGGACCTGTCAAGTCTCCTTCTACTTTGGGGAGAGAAACATCCAGATCGCCTTTTAATTTAGGTGATTTCAAATTGAGTCCCACATCAGGCATAGAGATTTTGTGTGTGTGGATATTCATACTGGGCATCTTGAACTTGGGGCCTTTGATCTTCCCCTCTGGACCTTCTATATTCATGTCAGGAGCCTCAATGTCCACCTTGGGGCCTGAGATGTTAATGTCTGCCTTGGGAAGGTTGACATCCACATCTGGGCCCTCCCCCTTGAATCCTGGCATGCTGAACTTGGGCATTTTCATCTTGGGCATTTTCAGATGCCAGTCTGGCCCATGGACATCCACATCAGGAGGGCTGATGTCTACCTTAGGACCTTTCAGTTCCATATCTGGCACCTCCATCTCACCTTCTACCTTTGGAGCTGTGACATCATAGTCTCCTTTCACCTTGGGACCTTTTAAATGCAAGCCAACATCTGGCATAGAGATCTTCTGAGGTTTTATATTCATTTCAGGCAATTTGAATTTGGGACTTTTAAATTTTGCATCCGGCCCTTCAATATTCACAGTTGGAGCATTTATATCCACCTTAGGCCCAGAAATGTCAACATCTGCCTTGGGAAGACTCACATCCACATCTGGTCCTTCCCCCTTGAACCCAGGCATGCTGAACTTGGGAATTTTCACTTTGGGCATTTTCAAGTTCCAATCCGGCCCATGGACATCCACATCAGGGGCACTGACATCTACTTTGGGGCCCTTGATGTCCACATCAGGAACCTTCACATCACCTTCCATCTTGGGCACAGACACATCAACATCCCCTTTCAGTTTGGGGCCTTTAAGATTCAGGTCCACATCTGGCATGGAGATCTTGGGGGCCTTGAAGTGCATGTCGGGCATCTTGAACTTGGGACCCTTCAGTTTACCTTCAGGCCCTTCAATATTCACATCTGGAACATCAATATCCACCTTGGGCCCAGAAATGTCAACATCTGCTTTGGGCAGACTCACATCCACGTCTGGGCCTTCCCCCTTGAAGCCTGGCATGCTGAACTTGGGCATCTTCATCTTGGGCATCTTCAGATTCCACTCTGGCCCATGGACATCCACATCTGGGGCACTGACGTCCACTTTGGGGCCCTTGATGTCTACATCGGGAACTTTCACCTCACCTTCTATCTTAGGCACAGACACATCCACATCCACATCTCCCTTCACTTTAGGGGCTCTCAAATGCAAGTCCACATCTGGCATAGAGATCTTGGGGGCCTTGAAGTGCATGTCAGGCATCTTGAACTTGGGGCCCTTCAGTTTACCTTCAGGCCCTTCGATATTCACATCTGGAACATCAATGTCCACCTTAGGCCCGGAAATGTCAACATCTGCTTTGGGCAGACTCACATCCACATCTGGGCCCTCCCCCTTGAAGCCTGGCATGCTGAACTTGGGCATCTTCATCTTGGGCATCTTGAGGTTCCACTCTGGCCCATGGACATCCACATCTGGGGCACTGACGTCCACTTTGGGGCCCTTGATGTCTACATCAGGAACTTTCACATCACCTTCTATCTTAGGTACAGACACATCCAAATCCCCTTTCAGTTTGGGGCCTTTAAGATTCAGGTCCACATCTGGCATAGAGATCTTGGGGGCCTTGAAGTGCATGTCAGGCATCTTGAACTTGGGGCCCTTCAGTTTACCTTCAGGCCCTTCGATATTCACATCTGGAACATCAATGTCCACCTTAGGCCCGGAAATGTCAACATCTGCTTTGGGCAGACTCACATCCACATCTGGGCCCTCCCCCTTGAAGCCTGGCATGCTGAACTTGGGCATCTTCATCTTGGGCATCTTCAGATTCCACTCTGGCCCATGGACATCCACATCTGGGGCACTGACGTCCACTTTCGGGCCTTTGATGTCCACCTCAGGAACCTTCACATCACCTTCTATCTTGGGCACAGACACATCTACATCTCCCTTCACTTTGGGGCCTTTAAGATTCAGGTCCACATCTGGCATGGAGATCTTGGGAGCCTTGATGTTCATCTCAGGCATCTTGAACTTGGGGCCTTTGATTTTCCCTTCTGGACCTTCTATGTTCACATCTGGAGCCTCAATGTCCACCTTGGGGCCTGAAATGTCAATGTCTGCCTTGGGCAGGCTCACATCCACATCTGGTCCTTCCCTCTTGAAGCCTGGCATGCTGATCTTGGGCATTTTCACCTTGGGCATTTTCAGGTTCCACTCTGGCCCATGGACATCCACATCTGGCGCGCTAACATCCACTTTGGGGCCTTTCAGATCTCCTTCCAGTTTGGGAACTGAAACATCATATTCCCCCTTCACTTTGGGGCCTTTCACATGCAAATCCACATCTGGCATAGAAATCTTTGGAGCCTTAATATTCATCTCAGGCATCTTAAATTTAGGGCCTTTGAATTTCCCTTCTGGGCCTTCAATATTCACATCTGGAACATCGATGTCCACCTTGGGCCCAGAAATGTCAACATCTGCTTTGGGCAAGCTCACATCCACCTCTGGGCCCTCCCCCTTGAACCCAGGCATGCTGAATTTGGGCATTTTCACCTTGGGCATCTTGAGGTTCCACTCTGGCCCATGGAGTTCCACATCTGGGGCACTGATGTCCACTTTGGCCCCTTTCAGTTCCACATCTGGAACGTTCACCTCACCTTCTATTCTGGGAGGGGTCACATCATATTCTCCCTTCACCTTGGGGCCCTTCAAATGTAAGTCTGGCATGGAAATCTTTGGGGCCTTGATATTCATCTCAGGCATCTTAAACTTGGAACCCCTCAGTTTCCCTTCTGGGACCTCCACATTGACATCTGGAGCTTCAATGTCCACTTTGGGCCCAGAAATTTCAATGTCTGCCTTGGGCAAGTTCACATCTACCTCGGGGCCCTCCGCCTTGAACCCAGGCATGCTGAATTTGGGCATTTTCATCTTGGGCATCTTGAGGTTCCATTCTGGCCCATGGAGCTCCACATCTGGGGCACTGATGTCCACTTTGGGGCCTTTCAGATCCCCTTCTAGTTTTGGGACAGTAACATCATATTCTCCCTTCACCTTTGTACCTTTCAGATGCAGATCTACATCTGGCATGGAGATCTTTGGGGCCTTGATATTCGCATCTGGTACCTTGATGCCAGGCCCTTTCACTTTTCCCTCTGGGCCTTCAAGGTTGACCTGTGGGGCTGCAATGTCGATGCTGGGCCCTGAAACATTGATGTCTCCCTTGGGCAGGCTCACATCAACCTCTGGCCCCTCCCCCTTGATCCCTGGCACACTGAACTTGGGCATCTTCATCTTGGGCATCTTCAGGTGCCACTCAGGACCATGGACATCCACATCTGGGGCACTGACATCCACTTTGGGGCCCTTGATGTCCATCTCAGGGCCTTTGACTTGCCCTTCTACCTTCGGGAGGGCAATGTCCACCTGGCCTTTTATTTTTGGGGCACCTACATTCAGATCAACATCAGCCATGCTGATTTTGCAGGTTCCCATTTTCCCAGATGGGCTGCCAATCTTGGGCCCAGTCAGGGACCCCTCCAGGTTGGGTGCCTTGATGTCCACTGTCGGTTCTGTCATAGCTATCTGAGGACCTTTGACATCCCCTTGTATTCCTGGACCGGACACCTTCATATCCCCTTTCAATTTGGGGGACCTGAGGCTTAGGTCTACATCCTGCATGGAGATTTTAGGTTTCTGAATTATCATCTCTGGGGTCTTGAATTTAGGGTCTTTGATTTTCCCCTCAGGGCCACTGATGGCCACCTCCGGCAGGCTGACATTTCCAGTGACACTGGGAAGGTTCACGTCTCCCTCAGGCAGTTTTATATCCACAGTGGTTCCTTCCCCTTTGGATCCAGACACAGAAAACTTGGGGACGTTCATCTGGGGCATTTTCAGTTTTCCACCAGCCCCATGAGGATCAATTTCTGGAGTTCCAAGTTCCACCGTGGGGCCTTTGATACCAACATGTCCTTTGGATGCAGATATGTCCAAGCCTCCAGCCCCTGGAAGTTTGACACCTTTCGGGTCAAAGTCACCCTCCAAGGATGGGGTGGTGATTGTAGGACCCTTCAGCTTTCCTTTGACTCCCTCGACATGGACGGATGGAGCTGTGACTTCCAGCTTAGGACCCTGGACATTTCCACTTACTGCCAAACCTGAACTATCACCCCCAGGCCCCACAGCTGAGAAGCCAAACTTGGGTAACTTCATGGTGGGAATGTTTATGTTATCTATGGATGGGCGCTGCAGATCAACAGTCCCGCCTCCAAATGAAGATGAAACATCCATTCCTGGAACCTGGACCCCAGGACCAGTGACAGCTTCTCCTTTGCTTCCTAAGCCAACAGAAGCAGGGACTTTGGTATGAACAGAGATTTCTGGCTTTCCTTCCACCTTCAGGCCCTTACTACCACCGCCAACACCCAAGCCTTCCACCTGGACCTTGGAGTGGCCAGCACCAGCTCCCCCAACCCCTTGGAGCTCTGGTCCAGTAGCCCTAAAGTCAACACTGTAGCCTGTGGTTTGAATGGTCGCTCCAGGGCTTTGCGGCAGTCGGATCACGGTCTTCCCATGCTCGGTCTCCACATCCATCTTGGAGATTTCCATCAGTTCATGCCTTGGAATCTTGATCTTGAACTCGGGGCTGTTGATATCAATCTCCCTGGCTCCCTCTCGCCCAGTCACATCCACTGTGTAGGCCGTGACCTTTCTGGTCACTGTGATGGTGCGGCTCTGGGTCTCCCCTAGCTCGCCGCCTTCCACCCCATCCTCTGACTTCAGTCGCGGCTTGATTTTCGTGGTGTAGATCCGTTGGTACTCCTCATCATCCCCACTCTGCAGAAAGAAACACCGCAGCAAAGGTTGTAGCTGAGCCTGCCCAACTAAATGCACCACAGTCCCAACCAGAGGCCGGCCAACAACCTGGCTTCCTGACCTCCGGAAGTATGGCCCCTCATGGAGCCCCATGGAGCCCTATGGGGAGATCCACAAGGAGACAGCACAGGAAAGAAATGGGAGCCCAGGGGAGACCCTGACATAGAAAGAAAGACCCAAGGGAGACGAGGCTGTTGGGGGGAGGTGGTGTCTGAGAGAAAAGAAAACTCTTGTGCAATCTAGCCAATATCCACCACTGATTGGCCCAAAAATGAGGAAATTCTAGTCAACTGACCAAATGCTGCCAGGACCTGGGACATTTTAGGGCACTGAGAACTGAAGGAAGAGACTTACCTCAGCCAAATGCTGAGAGAGACCTGCTTGGTTTGGACTAGGGGACAAGTCAGGTTTCTATTTGTCTTTTTATTTTTACAGCTGAATACTAGGATTAGGAGGCAAGCGTGAAAGTGCCCATACATTGTTGGGGGACTGGATAGCTGCTGAATGTGAACCACACATCCCCCACTGTCTTTCTCTTCTCATGTGCCATCCTGGCTGGCAGATGCCTTGGTTCCCCAAAGGCTGTGCCCACAGAGCCCAAGCTCCAGGCAGCCCACGCTGGAAAGGCATCAAGTATGGGGCCTTTGATATTAGGTTTGTTTGGAGAGTTTTGGGGGTACTGGAGTTTTGGCTTTTATTTTGGGGTTGCCTTTTTTTGTAACCCCCAATGACTGGCAAATGGGAGGGGCTTAATGAATGCTTGTTAACTAATTAACCCAGCTAAGCTCAGACAGACAGCTTTGGCCACAGAGGACCTCTCAGCCCAAGTAACTCTTGAAGACCGCCTCCCACACCAAGAAGGACCAAGATCTGTGTTGGGGGATGGGCTCCACATCAGCAAAATCTCAGCTCCCTGAAATATCCAGATGAGGAGGTCACAAGTGACAGGGCTCCTGAGGGATAGCAGGTGACCACTGGAGTTCCTCGTAGGACCAATCTGGAACCAATAACTAAATGAATACCATCTGTAAGAAACTCATCAACGGAAGCAAAAAAGGTTGGGAGTCGCTCCTGAAGCCAATGTATTTTGGATGTCTATGGGTTGTATGTTTTGCTGCTTCTAATAGAATATAAGCTTCTTGAGGGCAGGGACTGTTTCACTGTCATTATTCTACCTCCAGAACCTAGTACTTGCTCTAGGAGCTGCTTAAGAAAAACTTGTGGATCGACCCAGTGGGGCATCCTTTGAGATTAGGGCAGGCCAACAGAGTGATCCCATGAGCATGGCAGGGCCAAGAAGAGAGGGAAGACACAGAGGAGCAAGGCATGGGGGGAGCTTGGAGGGCAGGGTTCAGAGAGGTACTCACCAGCACCACCTCAGAGCACCGTGCAAAGGCGCTGTCATGGGACCAGGACTGGCCAGGCTCGGGGGAACGGTCTCCTTTGCGGTGCAGCTTCAGGCCCACTGTGTGGTGGCCCATGGTGTTCAGAAGCTGCGTCACCTCCCCCGACTGCAGATTGTCGAAGTAGATGGTGGCCCCCACAATCTGGTCCCCTGGAGCAGAAGTTACAAGAAATGAGACCGAGAGCTGCAGGTGCTGGAGGATGGGCGGGGGGCAATTCCCCAAGTTCGGGGCCTCCAGAGCCTCTCCTCCCCCGCCCCACCCCAGCCTACTTCTCATCGTAGCCCATCCCCCTGCCCACTACCAGCTGGCTCTTACCCTCCTTGACCACACCCGTGCGTGCCGCAGGGGAATTCTGCACGACTTGCTGAACAAAGACACCATCATCTGTCTGCTCGATGGTTAGGCCATGGGAACCACTGCCCTGCCAGTTGGGCAAGAGCAGCTCCCTTGTGGGCTCCTCTTCCTTCTCCATCTGCAACATCAATGAGATTGGCATTGGGTGATCAGGGCAAAGACCGAAGGTCTTCCCTGGCCACAAGTTCTACTTCAATTCAACAAGCATTTATTAAGCCCCTACTGGCTGACGGGTCCCCCTGTGAGGTGCTGGGGATACAAAGACAAAAATGAACCCATCCTTCAGGGAGCTTCTGTTCTTCTGACTCAGGAACTCTACCGACTCTCCCCGCCCTCCATGCCGGGAGATGGGACAGTTTTGATATGCTAATAGGATCTCAAAATTTAGACCTGGATGAGACCTTGAAGGAGGCAGTGCGGTGCAGTGGATAGAGAGCCAGCCTCAAACTCTACGAAGACCTAGATTCAAGTTCTGCCCTTGATGTATTTGGCTGTGTGACCCTGGACAAATCACTTAACCTCTCTATGCACTAGGCAACTAAGACCAGAAGTTGAAAAGGTGGTGGTGACCTGCGTTGGTAGAAGGAGCTGCCTCTTCTTGGAGTCCCTAGGGAACTTCAGAGGCCATCTGGTGCAACCAATCATTTCACAGATGAGGAAACTGAGGCCCACAAGGACCTGTCGAGGACACACACAACCTGTGTGCCTCTAGGACGATGAGCCCCACACTCCACAATGCCAGATCAGCCCCTCCAGCTCTTTCTCAAGCATCCACCTTACCAACCTTTTACAGAAATCTGCTTGGGAGCGAAAGCCTCGCCAGGAACCCGCCCCTCCTTCTACTTTTGCTCTTCCTCTTCGTCCTCTCACTCTCTCTTCAGGAATCTCTGCCCCACCTCCTTAGCCTGTAAGAAAAATTGAAAATGAGTTGTGGCAGAATAAAGTGTTGGACTTAAAGTCAAGAGATCTAGATCTGAACCATGCCTCCTCTCAGACGTTTACTGGCTGTTACCTTCTCTCCCACAGACTCAGTTTCCCTGTCTGTAAAATGGGTACAGTGTCTATACTACAGGCTGGTTGCAAGCAAAGGTTTTTTGTTGTTTTTTTTTTGCAAACTTTAGCATACTATAGAAATAGGAATTAGAATTTTCTGGAATCTTTAACTGCCCCCAAGAAGAAGATGTCTTCAGTTAGTCACTCATAAAGCTTTTATTAAGTATCTACCATGTGCCAAGCATTGTGCTAGATGCCTGGAATAGGAAGACAAAAGTGAATCCATCCCTGCCTTCAAGGAGCTTATATTCTAAGAGGGAAGAAGGGAAACAAGCATGTACATATATAAGTATAATACATAAAAATATATCATATATGATTATATTACATATTACCTAGCATATTAGTGTAGTGTAAATAGTGTAATATATATTCTATATGCATCTTTGTATCTGGTACATGTATGTGCATATACATATATGTATCTTTTGTATGCATATCTAATTCATACACGGTCATTCAGGGAGAGGGCAGTAGCAGTTGGGCAGAATCTAGAAAGCCTTCAGACAGAAGGTGGTACTTGCACAGAATACTGAAGGAAATTGAGGATGCTGAGAGTCAGCAGAAAAGGAGAGCATTCCAGGCATGGCAGAAGTGCGCCAGTGCCAAGGCACGGGAGACGAGCATCTTGTGTAAGAAACGGTGAGAAGGCCAGAGTGACTGGATCACAGTTTGTGAAGAAGGGTCATGTAGAATAACTCGAGAAAGGCAGGCTGGGGCCAGGTGGGGGAGGGCTGCCTTTAAATACTAAAGAGGGCTGTTTATATTTGATCCTAGAAGGAACGGGGAGCTGGAAACATCACAGCTGGCCATTCCAGCCCCAAAAGCTACATTGGTAGCACCTTCCCAGGACCAGTGAAGATACAGGATAGCTTCTCAGTTCCACACTGTGCAGGGATGTAACCTATCAACACCAAGGGAGATTCTTATTGGGCTGAAGACAGTATTGGTTGTGCCCTCCAGTCCCCAGGATCTGGGTTACTATTCCAAAGTCCCACCCCAAGACAATTCCACAAGACTCATGACAAAAAATGCTATCTACATCCAGAGAAAGAATACAGATCAAAGTACGGGGTGTTCCTAAAGTCTGGACATGTAGGCAAAAATGCATATTTTCAAGAAGTGAAACGAATGAAATTTTCAACATTTTATTTAATTGGAATATTAACAAGTAACATCTTCAACACGGTTTCCATCATTTGTGATGCAAAGGTTCATGCACTTTGCAAGATTCACGTGAACTCAATGCACTAACTCCACATTGCCATCAATTTTAGCACATTCACTCTTTATGCGTTCAATCAAATGTGTTGCGTCTATGATTTTCATTGAGTACTCCTTCTCCTTTAGCATATCCCAGAAAAAGAAGTCAAGGGGGCTAAGGTCTGTTAATATTCCAAATATTTCAAATATGCATTTTTCCCATGTGTCCAGACTTTAGGGACACCCTGTATACCATTTTCACTTTTTTTGCTTTTTCTTTCTCATGGCTTTTCTCTTTTGTTCTGACTCTTCTTTCACAACATGACTAATGTGGAAATATGTTTAACATGATTGCACACGTATAACTTACATCAGATCGCTTGCCATCTTGGGGAGGGAGGAGGGGAGGAAGGGAGAAAAATTTGGTATTCAAAATCTTATCAAAAACAAATGTTGAAAACTATCTTTACATGTAATTGGAAAAAATAAAATACCATTTACTAAAAAAAAAAAAAAGGCCCAGAGGTTCAGTCTGGGTTTGGTTAGAGGCAGCTGGGTGGTGCCATGGCTAGAACACTGGACTTGGTGTCAGTAAGACCTAAGTGTGAATTCTGCTGCCAACACTTATTAGTTGTGTGATCCTGGGCAAGACGTTAAAGCTCCCTCCATCTTGGTTTCCTCATCTATAGGATCCTCAACATCACTTAATCCTGGGTTCCTCTTCTGTAAAATGAGGAGGCTGGGCTCAGTGGCCTTCTGGCTCTAAATTGGGGCTGCTTTGAGCACCAAGAGTACTGACAAACAGTGACCCAGAAGGGTCCCAGTCTAAGCAGGACCCTTTGGACTAGGGATGACCCATAGTTGGCCTGAATTCCCCAGGGGCCACAGACGCAGAGACAGGCTCTTGGAGGCAATCCCAAAGCCAGGGAGACACTCCCCCAAACCTACGGGGCAGCAGCATCGGACTCAGGGATGTACTGAGGCAGACCCTAGCAGGCTTCCTGCATTAGGCAATGAGTCGGTGCCTCCAACCCCCATTCCCACTGAGATGACCAGTTAAAGCCTCACTCAAGCCCTAACCAAGATAATCTGTAAGCCAAAGGAAGTGTCTCCACAATACCTGGGCAAGACCCAGAGCCCCGAGGGACCTTGCCACCTTATCATTCTGAAAGTCACATGCCCTGTCTGGGCCTCAGCTTCCACAAATGTAAAATGAAAGGTTGGACTCCAAATTCAGATCCTGGTTTTAGTGCTTGAAGAGACCTCAAAGGCCATCTAGTCTGACCCCATCATTTCACAAAGGAGAAAAATGAGACCCCAGTGGAAGTGACTTGGCTAAGATCAGACAGGTACAGACAAATATTAGAGCCAAGATTTCTTTCCACTACAACATTAATCAAAAGACAAATATTTATTGAGACAAGTTCAAGTGTCTATCACTCTATGGGGTCGGGGGGGGGGGGGGGTTTGTCCTAAGACAGAGTTTATTATGGTATGTAAATAACAGCATAAAATCATGTCGGGTTTTTTTTTTTTAAAAACTGCTCCTTGAGGGAAAAGATACTGTTTTTTCCCCTTCTATCTCCAATATACCCCTAAACCTGGGCACCTAGCAGGTGGCAGCTATGGCATCCTGTGTGGAAAGATCATTGTCAGCTAGCATGTCCTGATTCTTTGAAGAGATGGGACAGCATACAATGGCAGAATTTTTCAATGTGTTGTTGGGTTTACTCTCTTTTATTCTTTGTTATGGGAAATGGTTCTGTGGGGCAGGGCGGGGTGAGGGAGAGTTATATTTGAAAATGCTGATGATGTGAAAACAAAAGATGCAAATTAAAACTGATTTTAAAAAAGAAAGAGCCGAGCATTGAATTTGGACTTAGAGGATCTGGATTCAAACTGTGGGCTCTTAGACCGCCCCCCCCCACCCCGGAAGTCCTCTGACCAGCTGTTGTGAGCTAAGAAAGCCATTTCAACTCTACAAAGCTTCCTCCAGTGCCCGGCAGCCAACACAAGGCCACTGTGAGTGCCTCCAACACCCTGGGAAAGCCCCAATCACCCTATTACAGTTGATCATGATTAAGGCCCTGAGGGATTATGGAGGCCAAGTCTCTCACTGGGGAGAGAAGGAAGCAGAAGTCCAGAGAAGACAAGGAACCAACGGAAGGTCCCACCCAGAGTCTGTAGCAGAGCCTGGCGTCTGAATCCAAACCCGGCATCTCAGAACCCTGATTCCTGAACAGCATTGTAGGCCACCTCAAGTGGATGCTGTGGAAAATATTATACTATTTTATATCATTTTTAATTTCAACCAGACCCAGAGCCTGAATTAATGAGTAACTGGATGAAGATCCAGGACCTGGGCTTCTTTGTTCTCTCTAAAAGTTTGCTCAGGAAATACCCTTACCTCTGTCAACAAGGCCAGATTAGACTGACCTAAGGACATTCTGACCCCTGTTAGCCACTAAAGGATGAGAACCTAACCAAGAGAGATTACCTTGCTTAATATTCTACAGATGTACACTATGTTATGGAATGTAATAAGACACAGAGACGCTGGGCTGTAGTTTCAACTGACTTTTGTCAACATCCTTTACAAACTCTATTCCATTAAGGAAAATTCTCTTCTTTTATCATGGTTAAACATACATGGGGGTCATAAATGTGAGGTAATACAGACTTGCTAGGTCTGCTAAAATAATGTATATAAGTTTTCTCATTGCTTTGTTCAGGCAGCCAGAGCTTGTGCTCTGACTCCTTGTACGTACAAGTAAGCTAGCTTAGCTATGCTTTAAGGGAAAGTAATAAACAACATGGATTTTTCTATCACCTAGCTTTGTTGTTTACTTCAACCAAATTTTCAGGTTTAACAGTTATGGTGCCGTGACTTTCAGATGGAAATGATGGAAACGGGACAATGCAGCCCAACCATGCCAACGCCCCAAAAGGGCACCATAGGATTAATTTTTCCTGGAATTTTGGCCTTGACAAAGTAGGGGTAAGTTGTCTCCATTCCCAGCTTCCAAAAAGGACTCCCACAAAATTGGTTGAAGTCTGAAAATTCCCTTTAAGCTAGCTCTGGGGGCAGGGATCAGATCTGCAGGCAAACGCACATAGATCCCTTGGAAACACTGATTGATCTAGAAAATTAACTATGGATCAGCCAAAAACTAGAATTAGAAGTCCAACCGTTCCTCCACTCCCTCCACCCTATTCCTCACTCCCTCCCTCCCTTCCTTCTCTTGGAGGCCCGGATTCAGGGGAGAAAAACTTTGCTGTGCTTTTTCCCTCCCCCTCTGCCTCCCAGGAAAGGCTCTGATCCAGAGGGAGGTAACTCTGTTCTGCTTCCTCCATCTTCCCTTTCCCCCTTCCTAAGGGATAGGCTATGGAGAGTCAGAAAAATCAGGAACACCAAGGCTTCCCCAAAGACCATAGGGGTACAAATAGCCAACTCATGAAAGCTTCTAATTCTCTGTTGTTTAAACTCTGAGCTCAGTCTGTATTTGTTCTGTATTTGTTTTGTTAATTGTTTGTTAATTGTCTGTGTGAAAGCATGTGCTGTGAAATGTCTATACCGTGTAAAATCTGAAACACAGGTAGCCAGAGAATTCTAAGGCTGCAGTTAGGGAAACAGAGACTCTTTTTTCTTTTTCAATGTCTGGTCTGGCCAACCAGACTTGAAGAAAAAAAACAGAGCTGAAACTTTTTAGCAGATTCTGGGATTTAATCATTAAAAAGTTTGGAAACTGATTAGTTGGAATTTTGGGAGAGAAAACTCCTGAGACTATAGATCACTCCAGAAACTCTCACTGGTGCTAAAACACCCTCCCAATGCTGATCACTTAGGTGAAGTTTACTTGAGTTAAAATCATTGAGATCTTTCACCATAGTTGTCTTGTCTCTGACCAATCCAGAGCTGCAGTAAAAGTTAAAGCAGCTAAAACAAACTCCTCTCATCCCAGATCAGATTAGGAGAAGAGAATGCGGGAGAACTGTAGGGAAAACTTAAATCATCCTTCCCCACCTGGCAAAAGGAGGAGGAGGACAGAAATTCACAGACTGACAGTATTCTGACAGTCCTGTGCCCCTGGGTACGTTTGTAGCCCATCCTTTTTGGCAAAGCTTGGAAATGTCACCCAGGTCCTATGCATTCTGGCAACTCTGTCCTCAGCAGCTGCAAAACTGCTTTAGGCTCAGTAAATTCTGCAGTTGTGGGGGAAGAGAAAGGCAGATGGATTTGGATTTTGGTTCGGTTCTCTAAACTCTGTCTCCCAGAATTGTCACCACTGGGATACTAGCTTCTGCTCTAGGTAACTTTACACTTCTTTGTTCCAATTTCAAACTGTATTTTAATCTCTGTTTGACCTGTTTCCTAATTTGTAAGGGAAAAAAATAATGATGGTTGTTATGGGATCAAAATGATAATGATTATAAAATGCTTAACATAATGTCTGGTATATGTTAGACACAACAGTATTATTATCTCTCTTCAAATTAATGTAATTGTTAATTTGAAGTGGCTTTTGAATACCAAAAGTAATAAACTGAATAATTTCTATATGCGGTAATCTGGAAATGCAATTGATGTCATCTGAAAATTGTTTCTGTATTTCTAAAATTCTCTTAGATTGTGAACTTTGAGAAGACCATTGTGTGGTAAGAAATGATATTATAGCAATTTTAATCTGATTTTGATATATGTGAATTGGGTTTTTAAAAGGGATGTAATGAAATTTGGAACTGTTATATGTGGTTATAACAAGTAAATAATTAATAATACTGATATTTAACCATGAGAACAGACTTTCTATGTGAAAAAGCTTCCTATAATGAGAATATATCTGGTGATTTAAAGTTATAGTTTCAAAGGATGAGATGAAAGATTCTCTGTGCAAGGAGATTTAGAAATATGTTCACCTAAATTGATAAATGGGTTGTTTCAAGTTTTAAAATGCATAATTATGTTTAGGGCATTGTTACATTTCTAAATTGTGTAATTTGGCAAACATGTATCAGCAATATTGAAAAAATGTGATTTTATAGGCAATAATCTTTTCTAAGTATTGGGCCTTAGAAATTAAAATGTTACCACTAGCGGTAAACTTTGTTATTGTGATAAGGTAAATTTAATTGGGTATGTAATTTATAGAAACTAAGTGTCCCCCACATTACAACACGTTTTTGACTAAGGAACTTTGTAATATCTAGGAATTCTGTGCAATATTTGAGAATGAGGACGTTTGGCACCAACTTAGTTAATGAATTCCAATGTTTAAGGGTTAATTTGCTTTAAGGAGAAAGAAGGAGATGTCTATCATTTTAAAACCTTCTAAATAATTTTCTTCAGAAAAGTTTAGTGAGTATTCCTTTTAGCATCAGGATAAATTTTAAACTGTTTTTAAAGAAGGGAAATAATTCTAGAAATGTTTTGAAAAATATTTTTGTGATTCTGAGCAAGAGTTAGAGCTTATCAATGTGTATAAGATTTGATTCCTGAAGTGTCCCTTTCCTCAACCTGTGAGGTTGGTCATTAACCTCTTTGCTTTGTTTAAGCTGGAATAGATTCCAGTACAGACAGTTATGTCAGTAAAAATCACTAATTTATGAGCTATTTTGTCTTATGGTTGAAATGTAAAGGAAGACTGAATAATGGGTTTGAAAGATTTGGAAAGGTAAATAAAGATTTGATTGGAAATACAAAAGGCAGATAAGAAGGTTTAGGGACAAATAGGAGTTATCTAAGCCTCTCCTGTCCCAAAGGAATACTAGGTTCAAACGGTTTAAGTTGAGAATGTGAGAAAGTATTCTAGAAGACCGAAAAGTTATGTAGCTTGATTTGATAATTATTACCTCAATGAAATTTGGGACAGTCCTATCTGAAGGATATTTATTTGCTATTTAAGATTTTATGGGACTACAATTTAAGATTGTTTTAAGCTCTGATTACAGGGATAGGTCACATGAAGCCAGTATTAGAATGGCGGGCATTACAGGCTGAGAACTTTTAAAGGAGTGTCTATGCCTGGGAAAAAGTCTTGAGGACAACCTTGGACACAGCCTAGGTAGGATCTTCCTGACTCTATTTCCCAATTCTGCTATTTCCTTTCTGAAAAGGAAAATCCCCACCTGATTACTCCTAAGCCCTGCTTTCAGCACCTAGTGACTATATGATTGGCTGACAGATATGACTCATGCCTGGAATCAAACAGAGCTAAGGAAGTTCTTTCCTTCTGTTAAGATATATGACATCGTCCGTCTTTTCTTTCATAGCAAATTTATATTATCAAGAAGGTTTGTAAGCACAATGCTAAATTTATTAGGTAATAGATGAATATTGGGATACCTCTGAGTTATTGTAATAGGATGCAGGAATGAATAGCTTACAATTTTAACCTATGTTCATGGCCAAATAAAGATTAGAGGTATATAGAGATAACATCCTCCAAAAGGAGGAAATGATTAGACAAAGTAATAAGGCAAAGATGTAATGTGATAAATGTCTAATTAAATAGGATAGCAAATTTTGAGAAAAAGCAGTAGGATCAGATTGATTCCTCTAAGAACTATATACAGATGTGTATGATTGGCTCCAAAATTTATCAGTCATGGAAATTCAAGCTAATAAGTGTGTTTAGGTAATAAGATCTTAAATTTGGATTTTTGCACAAGGAAATTGTATAAGATATTGTTACAAGTGAAATTATATCTCCTTTGTAAAGTATCTGTCTGATGATTTTAAAAGGAAGATGAGTTCAATTTATGGTTGGACCTTCATATTTTAAAGGATTCTTATACCAGGTACAAAATTTAGGTAAGGTTAGAAACAGTAGATGATATATAAACTGAAATACTCTGGAGTTTAAAAAAGGAGAGCCAAATTTAAGTGATTGTACTAAGTTATATTAAGTAAGTTAGAATTGTCTGAGAATTTCTAGATCTGAACCAGAGAAGCAGAACTCTCTTTTACTATCTAGGAACCAGTTAACTACAATCAGGCATCTGAAAAAAAATTGTTGCTTTAAATGGACATTGGAAATATGTAACTGGGATTTAAAGCTACTTTGTATAAAAATTGTGCAACTAATTGCTGGAATTAAATCAGAAACATTTTAAGCTTTTTAAGAATGGTTTGTGGTTTATCTTGTAAAGGCCATCAAAGAGACATGGCATGACTAAAAGTTTATGATAGTCTATGTACTGGGATACAAGGAATCTGATGTTAGTCAACATTGTTAATAATGATTGCATTACTCTGTATGGTTCATGTTTAAGTTTTCTTGGCTATCTAATATGTAAATGTAAAACATGTGACATGCAAATTTCCCCCTCTATTGTGAACCGTCTAAGTGGTTTGGTCTGTACTTAATGTAATTGTGCAGTTTTGTGAATTGTGAGAAAAACTTTATTGGAATTTTATTGTAATTATTTAAACTCAGCCCTGTGTGGCTGGGATACTGAACCATTTATTGTATTTGTTTGAACTTAGCCCTGCGTGGCTGGGACCTATGTTGTGCTGTTTTTCTCTCAATTATCAAATCATATGTGTTCTGGAAGCTCCTGTCAGATCTGACTACTTCTACAGCTGCCAACTTGTGGATATGGACTCCTTGATCCTTCTGTCACATCTGCCTCTGATCCCAAGTGGACATCTGAGCCCATAGGACACCATGCCCTCCAGTTTCAAAGAGCCTGAAGGGGACAGCATTGGACACAGGCAACCTTCCCAAGAGCCCAGACCAGAACCTGAACGAAGAACTGCTCTTTCCCTTTCTGAGTCCATTGCATTCCCAAGACTGTTTACCTGTACTTTTGGTGTCTTTGGCTTATTGCCCCTTGAAAGCTCCCTCTGCTTGTTTACAATTAGTTTATAATTACCGTCCATCTCTGAGGATGTCCAACCACAGAAAGAGGAAATAAAAAGCTGAATCCACCCAGATAAGGATTTTTAGAACTTCACCCCTGAGGAAGATAGAGGTTTTTCCATACCTTAGTTAGTCTTCAGGAGAAACTTTCAGTTTGCCTTTGACCAAAAGGAGGAAATGTGGAAAATATTATACTATTTTATATCATTTCTAATTTCAACCAGACCCAGAGCCTGAATTAATGACTAACTGGATGAAGATCCAGGACCTGGGCTTCTTTGTTCTCTCTAAAAGTTTGCTCAGGAAATACCCTTACCTCTGTCAACAAGGCCAGATTAGACTGACCTAAAGACATTCTGACCCCTGTTAGCCACTAAAGGATGAGACCCTAACCCCAAGAGAGATTACCTTGCTTAATATTCTACAGATATATACTATGTTATGGAATGTAATGAGACAAAGAGACGCTGGGCTGTAATTTCAACTGACTTTTGTCAACATCCTTTACAACTCTATTCAATTAAGGAAAATCCTCTTCTATCACGGTTAAACATACATGGGGGTCATAAACATGAGGTAATACAGGCTTGCTAGGTCTGTTAAAATAACATATATAAGTTTTCTCATTGCTTTGTTCAGGCATCCAGAGCTCATGCTCTGACTCCTTGTATGTACCAGTAAGCTAGCTTAGCTATGCTTTAAGGGAAAATAATAAACAACATGGATTTTTCTATCACCTAGCTTTGTTGTTTTCTTCAACCAAATTTTCAAGTTTAACAATGCCCAATAAGGATGAATGGAGAAAAGAAACACACACACACACACACACACACACACACACACACACACACACACACACACGCACGCATGCAGCCCAGGTGATTGACTGGTAGAAGGTGAGCTGACCGCTCCCACCAGAGGACTGGTGGATCTGCCCAGGTAAACTAAGAAGGCTCCAGGCACTCTCTTGGCTGACAAGAAGACAGAAAAAAGAGAAGACAGAGAGTGGAGGGAGGAAGGAAAGGGACAGAAAGAGAGAGAAGAAAGAGAAGGAGAAAGGGAGATAGAGAGAGGAGAAACAGATGAACAGAGACAGAGAGCAATGGGACCCAAACAACTAGCTGACTGAGAGCCGAACCCTGAAGCCAAGGAACCAAGAACACGCCCACAGCTGAACCCCTCCCTCCCCACAGATCTGGAACCTGCTTAGGGACTCAGGGGCTGCCTGCCTAGTATATATATATATATATATATATATATATATATATATATATATACACACACACACTCTCTCTCTCAGACCCTTTTCTCAATATAGGACACTGGTGTGGAGCCAATCACTGATGGGGGACCGGGAAAGGGAGTGGAAAGGGAGGGGGATAGAGAGGGAGAGAGAGGGGGGAAGAGAGTGAGAAAGAGGGGAGGAAGACGGGGCGGGGGAGAGAGGGGGATAGGGAGAGAGAGAGAGAGAGAGAGAGAGAGAGAAAGTGCTCTCAGTCACCCACATCTCTGCCCCACCTTCCCTCCCTCCTTCCCCCATGAGTCATAGGAACCATCACAGCTCCAGACATGCAGGGGTCACGCCTGAAATGTGATCACCAGGGCCCTTTTGGGGGGCTAAGGTCTGTGCTGGGGGAAGACTAGGTCCAGAGATGTTGCTGCTCCAGCCAGAACCAAGAAGGGAATAGAATGGACTAGAAGTGCCTCCCTTCCCCCTTCCCCACCCAGTAGAGCCTTGGCTGTAAAGTGTCCCTAAGGAGGGTGGCCCATGCCCAGGGCTGCCCCTGAGGTGCTGAGGTGGGTCGGGAAAGCTCCCTCAGGAGAGACTTTTGCCCCTCCATCCAGACTCACCCCAGCACCTCAGGAGCCAGAGTCGTTGTGCCTGAGGCTACAGGTTGGCCTTGGCAGAGCTCTCCTCTGGTGTGGCTGCCAACAATCCGGCCCTCCCTCCACTGAACCGAGCACAGCTGGGCCGAGGGGAGGCCGGCAAACTGAGGCCCTTCTAGGAGGTGGGCTTGGGTCAGAGAGGCAGGGGGGCAGAGTGGGAACAGGCCTGGCTCAGCAGCCAAGAGGATATGAGTTTTAATCCTGGCTCTGAGTTTATTAGCTGTAGGAGCTTAGTAGTCCCCTGGCCTCTCTGGGCCTCAGCTTTTGCCAATGTAAAATGAATACGTTGGGCCAGATGAGCTCTAAGGAACCTCCCAACTCCAAGCTGACGAACACAGTCAGTTGCCAATTTCAACATCTGCTCCCATTCCAAAGTCTCTCTCCCACCCCCTGCTTGGGCCCTGTCCCATCCCCAGCTTTTCCCCTAAGTACTGGCCCAACCCAGGTTTGTTCAGGGGCTGCCCAAAGGGAGGGGCTGTGACTGGGGGTGGGAGAGGGACGAATTTAGTGTTTTAGGCACTTAGGGACAAAGGACCCCACAGTGAGGCCACTGAGGGAAATGTGGCATCCCTGAGGGGCAGAATCTAGATCGAGGGCTGCTCTGGGCACAGAAAAGAAGGGCTGAGGCCAGGAAATACAGGGAGGGAAGTGTCATTTTAGCTGTAGGCTGGAGGGGAAAGAAACCTATGAGCAAATGGAAAGGTGCCCACTGAGTCTGAGGGGACTTGGAGGCCTAAAAAACTGCTGAGTTGAATCTGAGTTAGTATTAAGAACTTCAGCAGTGTTCATGCCCAAGCCCAGGAGCCGTCATAAACACAGAGTAACAGCTATCACTAAAGATGCTGATCCAAGGGAAAATCACCCCCACGCAGGGCTACACACCCAGGCAGGGGCATAGGAGAGTGTGCTCGGCTCTTCCCCTGGGGGTCTGGTCCTCCAAGGCAAAGCTGAGGTGCCACCTCTTCCACAAGACATTTCCTGACCCACCCCCTCAGTGGCTGGTACCCTCCTCCACAAGATCCAGTTTGTATTCACTCAGCTGTGTATGTGGTGTTCCCTACTCACCTTTCCCAGGTCAAACGAGCTTCTAGAGGTCAGAGATTGTTTTTATTTTGATCTGGATATCCCTGGAACCTCAAACAGTATCTGGCACATAGGAAGAAGCATGTGATAAATGTTTGCGGAATGAATGAATGGATGCATGGATGGATGGATGGATGGATGGATGAATGGACAGACAGATGAATGAATGAATGAATGAATGAATGAATGAATGACGAAGTGAAGGGAGCAGACAGGAGATGCTGGAGACACTGAGAGGCTCTGGACACTAGTGGTCTCCAGAGGGGTGACTCTCCTTCCCCCAGTGGTCTGAGAAAATTCCTTGGAGCTCAGCATGGGGAGTGAGGCTAGTGGGGAAGCCCTAACCACGTCAGGTTATCTGCCCAAGCTAGAGCTAGGGACAGAAATTTGGTTCCAGAAGGTGAGTAGAGAGCTGACAGGAACGGATGTGAACACATAAATCACACCTTCAAAGAAAGAAGAGACCTTGGGGGGAGGGGGGAACCACCATACATGCCACAGGAACACACCCAGGAAGAGAATTCACAAGAACCCATGCAAGGACAGAGAGAGACCTCGGCTCCTCTAACCAATGCTCTCTGCGCCCCCCCCACCCCCGCCCAAGGCAGAAAGAAATGCCCAGAGGATTCAAAATGGAGAGTATTTTAGAGACCCAACCCCCTCCTCTTCAGAGAAGGAAGTGAGTCCCAGAAAGGGGAAGGGAAGGGACTTGCCCCAAATCCCCAAACTCAATCTCCATCCCTGTCCTCTCCTCTCTCCTCCCTCTTCCTTCTCTCTCTCTCTCTCTCTCTCTCTCTCTCTCTCTCTCTCTCCCTCCCTCACTCTCTCCCTTCTCTCCTTCTGTCTCTCTCCCTCTCTTCTCTCTCCCCCCTCTCCCTCTCTCCCCTCCTCCCTCTCTCCCCTCCTCCCTCTCTCTCCTCCTCCCTCTCTCTCCTTTCTCTCTCCTTTCTCTTTCCCTTCTCTGTTGCTCCCTCTTGCTTTTCACCTCTATGTATCCATCCCTCTCTTCTGTGTTTCTCTTTTAATGAGTCTCCCTAGGAGCATCCTGATTTCCCTTTCTGTTCCCATGGCTTCCTCAGGCTGAACCTGAACCCACCCTCTTTGTGGCTGTTTGTGTTTGTCTCTTGGGGGGGGGGGGGGGAGTGGGTAGGAAAGGTCTTACTCAGGGTTGGGGAGGAGTGGGGCTGTTACCACTTTCTCCTCCTATGGGCTGGTGTCTGATACGTGCAGAAGGGAAAACAGAACATTCTTCCTGTGTGTGTGTGTGTGTGTGTGTGTGTGCGCGCGCGCGCGCGCGCGCGCACGCATCTGTTGTTTTGATATGAAGGGTTTGGGGAGAGGGAGATGAGAGAAAGGAAGAGAAGGGGATCCAGACAGAGAGAGAGGAAGCCAGAGAGGTGAGAAGAGAAAGAGGGAAAGAGAGAAGAAGAAATCCCAGAGAGTAGGTCAAAGGGATAGAGCACCATAGGGGAGAAGAACCCTTGGGAATGAATCACAAGCCCAGAGAGAGAGGGGCCCAAGCGAAAAGTCATCACACACATGAACAGGAAGGGACACAGAAAAGAGAAAGAGCTAGACACACCCAAGGACTTTGGTGACAGAAAAACGCATACATAAACACACGTGTGTACACATACATACATATACAAACACACATGTGTCTCCCATGTCATCTAAATCTAACCTGGTCATTTCAGAGATGAAGAAACTGAGACCAGTAGGTGGGTGCCAGCTGGTCTCTGACCCTGGGCTTTCCCACCTGGATGCCAGGCACACAGGGGTAATCAGCACACACAGCCAGGAGTAGTGGCAGAGCCGGTGGCCCGGCTGGTGTGGCACAGAGAGCCTTAGATTGGGAATCACCCGAGTCTGGGCCCTCATCATAGACCCAGAGACCTATCACGTGGCTGGGCCTCAGCTTCCCTCCCTATAGATGACCAGGTCAGATTTAATGGCATGTAAGGGCCTCCCATCTCCCAAAGCCAACATCAGCTCTCGTCGCCACATCTCTAACGGGTCACAGAGCCCTTCCCTGATGACCTCTGTGAGGGAGGCAGTCAAAAGTCTCATTAAAGGTCCATAGAGGGCCAGCCTCACCCAGCTTACATGGGGCAAAGTCGGGGTTCAAACCCAGGGTTCTCCTGGACCCAAGGGCAGCATTCTTTCCAACAACCACAGTGGAGGACACATGCCCACCAGTCTTCTCACACCTTACACACCCCCCTCATCCCATGTACTCTTTGGTCCAGTGACACCAGCCTCCTAGCTGTTCCATGAACAAGCCCTTCCATTGCTCAGCTCTGAGCATTCCCATCCCCCATGCCTGGAAGGCTCATCCTTCTCCACTCAGACTACCGACCTTCCGACTTCCTTCAAGGCCCAACTAAAATCCCACTGTCCACAAGACTGTTGCTGTTTCCCCCTTAATTCTAGTGCCTGCCCTCCATTGTTTATTTCTAATTTATCCTGTAGAGAGTTTATTTGGTTTATGGCTTATCTCATTCGTTAGACTGTGAGATCCTGAGAAGCAGGACTTTACCTCTCTTTATATCCCCAGTGTCTGGCACATAGTAGGTGCTTAATAAATGTTTATTCACACACACTCAGGAGACACAAGACCAGAGGGAGAAAAAAAAAGAGGTGAAAGAAAGAATCATATACACACACATACATAAAAAATCAGAATTGAGTTGTATACAAGAACCCTGGGAGACTGAATAGGTCTCAGAGGGAAAAAGGCATAGGGAGATCCACAAAGAACCAGAAAGAAGACAGCACAGGTCCCTGGCACTTATGAAGTCGGGCAAATGTCAGCCCACCCTACCAGCTACCAAAAGCAGCCCTGTCTGGTCCAGCTGGCAGGGGGTGGGGTGGGGCAGATAGAAACAGGCAAAGCCCAGAGGATCTGGCCCAATGCCTCCACATTCCAGGTGCTGAGGAGTTGGAAATCTTTCAGATCTGAGGCCAAGCTAGGTCTATGGAACCCCCCCACCCACCCAGCAAAGGCCTGAAAACATCTCCAAGGGTCTTGAGCTGACCTCAAATGTCAATTCAGAGGGCAAGATGCATGGCTTTTTAAAAATATCTGTGCAAGGCCTTCATGAACTTGTGGCAATGAACCCGACCCCTGCCTCCAACCCAACAACCATAACAACAATAATTATTTCAGAACAATAACTCCCTCACATAGCAATATGCCATTTACACAGCTCTTTCTACCTGGTGACACCACAAAATAGACCATGAAAGTCATTTTCATTTGACTGATGAAAAACCTCAACCTGGGAGAGGTTCAGTGACAGCCTATGACCTCACAGCTAGTTATAGGAAGAGTCGGGATTTGAACCCACTCTTTCTGAGACCAAGTCCAAGGCTAGACCCCAGCAGGCAAGTACAGGACAATGCCAACGCTCAGAGGTCATCCCACTCTGAGGCTTGGGGTCGGACCACTGCCTAGCTGGTATAACTGAATCACCATACATTGTCCAGGAGAAGAGGCAGATTCAAATTCCAGCTTTACACTCATTACCTGTGTATGGGAGACACAGGCAGCCACGTGGACAGAGACATGTCACCTCCCCTGAATTCAGTTTCCAAATCTGTAAAATAGTGCATCATGGGCAGCTAGGGGGCGCCATAGTGCACAGAGCACCAGGCTGGAGTCAGGAAGACTCATACTCCTTATTTCAAATCTGGCCTCAGACACTTACTAGCTGTGTGACCCTGGGCAAGTCACTGAACCTTGTTTGCCTCAGTTTCCTCATTGGTAAAATAGTGTATTAGAGCCAGATGTCATTTAAAGTTCCTTCCAACTCTAAATCCTAAGATCCAGACCAATAGTGAACGGCTAACAGATGAGGTAAAGGTCACAGGGCATTGAACTTGGCTCTAAGTCCTCAGAGAAACAAGTCCCTAGGGGAGTAAGGACACACCAGCCTGTGCCGCGATGATGAACCCGAATTCTTTGGGGTCACATGACCTCACTAGGGGAGTCAGACACTAAAATCCTTCAGACAGAATGGAAGCTCCTGAGGGCAAAGACTGTTTTTCACTTTCGCCTTTGGGTCCCCAGCACCTGGCACAGTGTCTGGCACAGGGCAGGAGCTTAATAAATGCCTGTTGACTGAAAAATTGACTGATTGCTAAGCAGACATTCCACAGGCATGTCAACTTTTCCTTTGGAGAAGAGACACAATGTGAGAGCTGTATACTTCCAGTGAATGTGGTGGGAGGATCTGACAAGCTTCCAACCCAAAAGAGATCTTCACTATGGCAGTCTATCAAGGAGAGTCAACACCTACAGGGGTGGACCAGCTGTCTAAACCAGGAGGAGTCCAGCACTACCACTGCCAGCCCCGTAATAGTGACAGGAAGGTAGAGGGCATTGGGAGACACCAGTCAGAGGCTAAGATTGTAGATTTAAATAAGGAGGGGCCCTTGGAGGTTATCTTCCAACCCCACCATTTTACAGAGAGGAAACTTCAACCCAGAGAAGGGAAGGGACCAACCCAAGATCATATGGCTGCTAAGTGCCTGAATCAGCATTTAAGGACAAGTCCCCAAAGCTTTCATCTTTCTAGGCTGCTTCTGTGTGGTCATGAAGACCCCCACATGATCACATGGGTATGAACCACATCCCATCATCCCATGGGCCCTTTTCCTCACCTACATCTATGCCCATTATTAATAACTACTCTGAGGGCCACCATCTCTGTCTCCTATGCCAACCAGCTCCCAGGTCCCACTGCAAATCTCAATACCAGAAAGGACTTCAACCTACTATATGCCAGGCAATGAGCCTGGAGGCTTGGAAAAAAAGCCTCATCTCTGCCCTTCAAGAGCTTCTCCCCTTCCCTGCAGAGCACCTGCCAGTTTGGGCACCCATGGCCTTCCTGCCTGTCTGTTAGCCTTTCCCTTGGTGTTGATACCCACCAGTCTGGTTCCCCTCCTTCCCTGCCCTAGGGGACTGAGACAACTGCTCCAGCCCACAGCTCCCACTAGGGAGGAAGTTTTCCACCCTCCCAGCCTTCCTGGGTTCTCCCCCCTCCCTTCCCACAGGCCCTCCCAGGCACCTCGATACACACCTGCCTCCTCAGCGGGGCCACCCCAACCCCTCCTGCTGCCCAGCTAGTGGCTCCACCTTCACCTACCCACCCACTGCTCTGTTCTCACTACTTCCCAGGCTCACTGTGAAGCTCCAGGAAAGAAGTCACTGGCAACAGGAGTGAAGACATTCCCCCTTCCTGCCCCTCCTTGGGACAGGAGACTCAACATGTTTCCCCATCTTCACATCAGGCACTACTGAGCCCCTCTCCCATGTCAGTGGGGAATTCCCTGATTCCTGGGCTTAGAGTTAATGGGCAGAGAAAGGCTCTGTCCCTCTCTGCCCTTCTCCAGGACCTGTGGCCCCTCAGAGACAATGATGCTCTGAAAATGACATCCCTGCTGGGGTTCCCCAAGAACCTGGGTCTTGCCTTAGAACCTTGGCTGCCATGCCAAGTGCTAGCCCAGCTGCAGTCCCAAACTCCCAGGCTCTCAGCTGGAAAGACCAGTCCTGAGTACCTTACCAGAAAGCCACCCCTCTGCCTTCTAGGCCAGGACTCAGAGCCTCCACCAAGATCCTCCACGAGGATCAGCTCTATGCACTTCCCCTTCCCTAGAACCTCCACTCCGGCCCCCCAGGGGAACCATCAGGATGTCCCACCCCACCAAGCCCCTGTGCATACCACATTCTGGTGCATAGACCCACTCTCTAGACTCTGCCACTGCTGGAGGGGCCACGCAGGCCAGCCCGTGGCTGACCAGTACGACCCAGAAGACACACAGACTACAGGGACACACACTTGTTCATTCCCCACACAGGAGGTGTGACTCATCTATTGTCACATGGTGACACATGTTACACAAGGGAGCAACAGTTACACAGAAGAGATACTAAGTAATAGCCATGAGAGGGACAGACAGATACAACATAACCATTTGGCTGGGCCCAGCCCCTCCCTCTTGGCTAGACTGACAGCTGAGCACCCCAAAAGGACACCAACAAGCCAGTCCCCTCTGTAAAATGAGGGCACTGGATTCATTGATCTCTAAGGTCACTCTCAGCTCTTACGATCCATGTTCTATGTTCTACATTCTAAGCTCCCAGCTCTGACATTCTGTGTTCTAAGAAGTTCCCTCCCACTTCTTATGTTCTAGACTGACATTCTTTGTTCTATGTTCAAAATTCTCTACCAGCTGTGATAATCTATATACTTTAAAAATAATGTATAATGTGTTTTTATACCACTTTGATTCCCAAATATATACCTCCCTCTCCCTTACCTATCAAGCCATCCCTTAGAACAAAGAATAAAGAGAGAAGGCGGGGTGGGGGGGGGACAATTCAGCAAAACCAACCAACATCTCAACCACATCTGACAGTTTATGTAATATTCTGTACCTGTAGTTCCCCACCTCTGCAAAAAGGGAAGGAGGAGCATTTTTTTCATATATTCCACACCCTGATACTGCCATTCCATATTCTATGTTCTAAGATCCCCACCATTCCTGCCATTCGGTGTCATACATTCTATATTCTCCTGTCTGGCAGCCCAGCCCTGGTTTATGAGTCTAATGGGTCCTATGCTGGCCCCAATCCTCCACAGTTCCTGTTGCACACCCACCCACGTGGCTGAGCACGTCCTCATCCACCTACCCAGGAGGCACACCCAGCCTCTCTGGCTGTAAGCCTCATGCATACAGGGTCAACCTGCATAACACAGAAAACACCCAAATGCCCACTCCCCTCCATAAAGAAGGAACCTGGCTAAGCAGGTGGAGGGGGGGGGGCAGGGCGGGCCCGAAAAGCTCAGAGCTGTTCCTGCCATGGCTAGAGCAGAGATCCATGCCCAGTTTCTTGTACCTAACCTACCCACCTCCCGTCTCCAACCCAGATTTCACATAATCAGTGGGTTCTGGTAAATCCCAGGAAGGAGCAGGGGAAGAAAAGGGAAGAGAAGACACCATGAAGTTGAAATGAATCAGACCCAGGAGATTCCATCTAAATCCTGATTGGGACTTCTCTCGTCCCTAAGGCTGCTCCCATGGCCTAGGGAGGGAGAGGACCACACCCCAGCACCCCACACCCCCACAGCCTCACTCCAACCACTCCAACCAGCTCCTCCAGCTCAGGGCGGAGCACTCCCTCTGCCAAAGACAGCCATTTCAGATCTGG
Organism: Trichosurus vulpecula; assembly: GCF_011100635.1. Lineage (NCBI taxonomy): Eukaryota > Metazoa > Chordata > Mammalia > Diprotodontia > Phalangeridae > Trichosurus > Trichosurus vulpecula. The sequence continues at coordinate 272,403,141 of NC_050578.1, forward strand.
GCTATGGGTGCCAACCTGTTAACCCTGGGCACCCACATCCCCTGCCCCTGCTGCTGCTCGGTTAGCCCATTCCCCCTCTCAGCCCACTCCTGGGTTTAGCCTCATGCCTTGACTTTCTAAACACCATGACACCAATGATAAATGTGACTCTCCCTCTGGAGGCCCCATCCTGGGCCCAAGACTGCCCCCTTTCCTCTGGCCCCAAACCTTGCAATTGCTTCTGTGCACCCCAAAACTCTTCTGAACATTCAGCTCTATGGGGAATTGCAAAGACCCAGCACACCAAGCAACCTGCCTTCCAACTTCACAGGCATGTGTGTGCCCTTATCTTCCCTACGAGCCCATGACCTCCATCCACTATGGCCTCTCTCGGAAGTGTCAGAGCTCCAGAAATGGGGAAAAATGGGAGAGGGGAAGGAAAAGAAAAAGACCATGTCCATGACCGTGACTATGACCACAAAGTAGAATACAAGTATACAGAATGCTTTGCTTACACATGTAGATGGGGGAAATATTATCATGCCCATTTCACAAGGGAGGTAAAGGTGAGGCTCAAAAGAGTTTCACTGATGAGTATGGATCACAATGTTGGGATACCAACTCCAGTCTTCTGCCGCTAAGACAAGAGCTCCTTCCATTGCACTGCACTGTCCCATCCACAACCCCAGATTCTGCCATCCTCCCCCAATCAAATTCCCAATCTCTCCACCTGTTCAGAGTCCCAGTTCCCAGTTCCCCTCCCTCCCTCTCTTACTCCACCCCTCCATGCTGTGTGACCTCTCTGGGACTCAGTTTTCTCATCTCTAAAATGAAACAGGTTCAACTAAATGGCTTCAGAGATTCCTTCCCCAACCTGAGATTCTATGGCTCTACAATCCCCACCCTGTCACTCCTCAGTTTCCTAAAGTGCCATCGAGTCAGTCAATTCATCAACAGGTATTTATTACTATGAAGTGCTAGGCACTGAGGATATGAGAATAAGTGGTGCGTGGGCATAGAGGGTTCCTCTAAAACTCCCATAGGCTGCCCCTCATTCTGCATGTGATCTGGGTTTATTTTACCAGAGCTGAAGGGACTGAAGGGAGAAGGTAATGATGAGGTTGGAGGATTTAAAGGATTTAAAAGATGAGAAGGGCCTGAACCTCATTTTACAGATGGGTAAACTGAGGCCCAAAGAGGAGCTGTGACTTGGCCAAGGTCACAAAGTCCTAAATGGAAGAGCAGGTCTTCTCTGACTGGAATTCCAACCTCCTTCTCTAGCACCATCTGTGCTTAATTTCAGGCCAGGGCCTCGTGCTGTGTTCCTCAACCCCACCCCATTGGGGCATAAGAGAAAAGGAAGGAAGCTTCCCCCTCCTGCTTGAGGGGAAGTGAGTGCCACACCCAGTCCCAGGCCTCAGGGATCTCCCTCGTGGAGATTTGAGGTTTTGGGGCAGGGGCATGCAGGAAGAAAGGGGAAAGTGCATCTGAAATCGGAGTATGGCTCTCTTCCCTTTTGGCCAGCGAAGATTTGGAAGAGATACAGAAGGTGTCTTCAGGCTAACTTAGCACCCAGTCTCCAAGGGAAAAAGAGAGAGTCTTCACCGAAATCAGCAATCACACCCCCAACTAAGGGCAGTCAACACACTGCACCCCCAAAACTGCACCCAAGGGATCAACCCTAAGGGCCCGCCCCCTCACACAGACACACACACCGTGCACAACCAGGGACGCAGCCCACAAAGCTTGTCTTCTACCTCGGGATCTGGGCACACCCACCCTACCGCGCACCCAGGCCCAGGAGCCTCGGAGCCCAGAACACTACTACCCAGAGGCTCCTCCAGTCTGACCTCAACACTCTCGGGAGTTCAGCCAAACCTGCTTGCCACCCCCACCCCCTCAGCCACTTCTTACATGCCCCTCGCAGAGCACAGGGCACAGTCAGAAGTTCTACACCTCCCCGCCTCCTCGGACTCCCTTCCTGCCTGCCATGCCCTGAATTCTCAACCCTGCAAGGGGGTCCCGCCCAACTCCACAGGAGTTCTGCCTGGCCCTCAGCCGTGCGCAAACAGCACAGCACCGCTCCCCGAGTGGGGAATCCTTACATAACACACGGAGGGGCGCACACCCTGCGCGCAGGGCTGCCTTCCAGCAGGACAACAGAGATCTGCCCTCTCTTCTTCCCTCTTCCCGGTCCCCCAAAGTTGGAGCAGACACCCAGAGAGGCGCCCGGAGAAATTTACCCTCCCTCCTACCCCTCAGTCTCTCCTCTAGCCCCACCTCCACCACACAGCACCCCCCGCTCCCCGTTTTTGCCCCCTCTCCTCTCCTCCCCAAACTTCTGGTTTGAATTAGTCATTGGCTCCAACCACCACATTCCTCAGGCTGCTGGCTGGAGGCCAGGGGTTTGGGGTGGGGGCGATCACCGCCCCGACGGGTTTTTGGGGGGAGTGGGGGGGCAAACGATGCAAGCCATCCCTTGAGGGTATGTTCCACACCTCCACCACTGCAAACTGGCTGCCCCCTTTCCCAATGCCCTAGCCAGGAATCTCCCCCAATATGCCGTCCGGTCCCCCCCACCTCGCGCGCGTCCGCGCGCGCGCACACACACACACACACACACACACACACACACACACACACACGGGGAAATGGGAGATTTCTGGCTTGGGGACCAGAAGGGGTAAGGGTAGGGTGGGGCAGCGGCTCCGGGAGGGAGGAAGGGAGGGAGAGAGAGCAGGGGGTATTCATGGGGTGTGGCCGCCCCGGCTCGTGCAGCGAGCACCAGGGTTAGGGGATGGGGGGGGGAGGACGCAGGGAGGGGCGCAGGGGAGGGAAAGCGCGGGGCGGGGGCACTGCCTCGGAAACTCGTCTGCTGTAAACACTGGGATAGAGGGGGAAGGACGGGCGGGGCTGCCGCCCCAGCAGCGCGAAGAGGTTGGGAGGGGGGCGCAGGACCAAATGGGGCTGTGGAGAGCGGAGAACTCCTGGGGCTGCGGAGCTGGGAGAAGTGGGCTCGCCAGGGAAGGAGGGAGGGAGGGAAAGGGAGGCGAGAGCCTAAGACACAACTTTCCCAACTTTGCAGAACCTACGCCCAGATTGGAGAGAAGGCAAGAACTGGGGGGCGGGAAGCGGTGCGCTCCAGGGCGAGGCAAGCTAATACTCCAGCTTGTTCCTGATCCTCTCAAACTGCACCCTAAACGCTAGTCCATCCTGAATGTCCGAAACACCTTTCTTTCCAAAGCCGCCACCCTGACCGTACCCCCAAATTATGAAGCACGCACAACCACAGGCCACATAACCCAAGGGTATGCCCAAATCCTGAGGAATTGCCTTTAAGGCCATCTACTCTAAAGTGCACCCTCAAACTCTCTGTCGCTAAGTAGCCTCCAAGTCGCCCTGGACAGATGGCAACCCGAAGCTCTCCAGAGCTGGTCTCCAAGCCGCCCTGGGCAAAGGGCATCCCCAGACTCCCCGGCGCTGGCCTCCAGGCCTCTCTGAACAGAGGGCACTCCCCAAATCACAGGCGCTGCCCAAAGTGTCCCTCGCTGCCCCCGCTCCCCCAGACTGCTGTCACCTGCCACCCTACCTGTAAGCTCAGCCCCAGGTCACAGCCATGCCCGGCAGGTACAGGCTGGCGGCTGGGGGAGGTCTGCAAGGTGGGAGGCTGCCGGCCGGGCTAGGGGCGGCAGGGACTCCCGGATCGGGGCGGGTCCGGGCAGGCGGGCGGTGCAGTCCCCGCGGCGGAGCAGCTCCGAGTGGCCGAGCCCCAGAGCGCGGAGGCGGCTCTTGTAACTCCGGCTCCCGGCGGGCGGGCGGGTCTGCCCCTTCCGAGCCTCCGCGGTGGGAGCGAGAGGGCGGGGCCGGGCGGGGCCCGCAACGGGGCCGGGCTGAGCTAGCTGAGCTAGGGGCCTGGGCAGGGGGGACGTGGGGGAGCGGGGCTGGGCCGGGGGGGCGGGGGGTTAGGGAAGAACAGGGCGACCCAGCCAGGGCTGCAGGGCGGGGGCGCCCGGAACTGGGGGAACTGGGGCGACTGGAGGGAGGGCTGGCACTGGACACAGGCGTGCTCTCCGTAGGGAAGAGGCGACGTGAACCTTGAGAAAAGTTGGAGGTTCTTTGGGGATCCCCGGCTCCGACTGCCTCGGACCCCCTACTTGCCCCCTCCCTTGCCCAGGCTCCCTCCTTGTATGTACCCCCTGAATTTATCCTGTGTGGGCCTTTGTTTCCAAGAAATTCTTAATGTGGCTCCCAATGTCTTCACATCTGGAACCGTGTTTGTTAACAACCCCTTCTTACAGAAGAGGAGACTGAGTCTTCCAAAAGTGCCTCAGAGCCTGAGAAGTCGTGCTGTAATTCAGAGGCCAAGGGTCATCAAAGCGCACCCAGAGGGACCTGAGAGGCCAGCCCTGCCAGCCCCATTTTAGAGATCAGGAAACAGAGGCCCAGAGTAGAGTTAAGTGACTTTGGCACAAGGTCACCAGGTTATAAGTAATAGAGACTGGAAACCCCAGTCTTCAGACTCCAAGTTCAGCAGAAATCCAGTGCCCACCCTGACCTGCTCTCCTCTGTAACCCCAGCAGCCTTCCATTCAACTCAGCAGACATTAAGTCCCTACTATGTGACAGGCCAAGGAGCGGCATCACGGCCCCCAGGCCCCCACCCCACTCCACACACCCCCCTCATGGGCCCTGGACATATAGTGTCAACTAGATTTAAGCCCTTCTCTCAAGTAGCTGCTTCTTGGGCTGGGGTTAATTTTCAAGTGAATTGTACCCCACCTTTCCTGGCTCCACTGGGGGCCCTCAGTGTTCCTGAGTATTTCCCCGAATCTGGCCCCTCCTCCAAGTAGAATAAACTCCAGGACATCCCAGCCTGCAGCAACCGACCCACCCAGAGAAGAAAGGAACACCAAGCCCACCTCTTCAAATACCCCATACTCCTTGAAGACAGTCCTGGTAAGGCCAGGACCTCAAGTGGATCTGCAGACTCCATCTCCCCTTGGGCAGGAGGCCCAGCTTCCTTTCTTTCCCTCTGAGTCCCTCTCCATCCTCTTCTCTTTCCCCTTCCCCGGGTCCTCCTCCCTTCAGAGGACGCAGAAGTTTCAAGTTTACAACCATTTCCCACAACCTCTGAGAGAGACATGGGAGTTTTATTAAACATTTAATGATGGCGTTCCAGAGTTCCCCGAAGCAGCACCCCTCCCTGTGCACACACCCCCTTTCCCTTCTCTCCCATTCATTCCTTGCCTTCTGCATCACCCACCCAGAAGCAGGCTCCTTTCTCCGGTATGGGTTGGGCAGGTTAGTTCTTGAGGAGCCTTCCAACCCTGAGGGGCTGTGAGTCTCCAGAATGTTGGGGAGATCAGAAGAGGCACTGTCCCAAGCCAAGTCCCCCTCTCTGTGGCCCTCCCTTCCTGATGGCTGTGAGTGGGCTGGGGCTAGGGGCAGACTCAACCCCATCCCCTGAAACGACAAACATGTTTACAAGCTAAAAATACCCAGCAGCCAGCCATGCCGCCAGCCACAGTGGTTGTGTCCGAGGTCCAGTTACCGGCACACACTTGGGACAGGGAAGGGGGAGGGGGGAAGGTAGGAGGAGGGAGTCGGGTACAGCCAGGAAGAGACAGACAGGAAAGGGAACACACACACACACACACACACACCCCAATCTACATCTGTGTCTCTCTTGGTTAAGACATGAACAGAGAAGCATTTACAAAGATATAGCCAGATTCCAACTCACAAGGCAGGCACACACAGAAATATGGAGCCTAACAAGGCAACAGAGGCCAGCAAATGGATAGGTCCAGAACTCCACATGTATATGGAAGCAGCTAGGATTGGAGTCAGGAAAACCCGAGTTCAAATTTGACATCAGACTCTTATTAGCTGGGTGACCTTAGACAAGTCACTTTAACCTCTGTTTGCCTAAAGTTCCTCATGTGTAAAATGAGGATAATCACCTGTCTTGAAGGGTTGTTGTGAGGCTCAAATGAGACAATCATTGCCAAGCTCTTAGCGCTGTGCCTGGAACAAAGAAAGCAATATCTCAGTAAGACTGGAGACCTCCTCTCCTCCCTCTGAATCTCTGCTCTGCAAGTGTATCATACTTTAAGGAAGTTGCCTGAAAATTTAGATTTACCCAAAAGATAAGCTCCCCTCCTAGAGAGCAGGGCCAGGCCTTTCTGGCCCATTTTTTCCATTTCCTGCACAACATGGCCCATGATAGAACCTCAGTAAATTACTGCTGAACTGAATTGAAAGGAATGTACCCTGGCCAGCCCCCATCAAGGGATCACTGTGTTCAGATCTGAGTGGCACATTTTAGGAAGAACATTGATAAGCTGGAATGAGTCCAGAGCAGGGTGACCCTGTATGGATAGGGACGTACAAGGAGCAGTTAAAGGACCAGGGATGTGGCGGCCTGGAGAAGAGTTGACTGAGGCGGGACAAATTAGTTGTCTCCAAGTCTTCCATAGGCTCTCTCATTCAGGAGGAGTTGAGCTCTGCTCCATCTCAGAGGGCAGAACTAGGAACAAAAAATGATGTCATATTTGTGTATCTCTACAAAGTCTGAAAAGCACTCAGTGCCTTGTCTATCCACCTCCAGGATGGGATGCCTCCTGGGAGGCAAGCTGCCACCCAATTCTATTGGTTGACTTTCCTTTACAAAATGACGGAGGATTTAAAGGTGGGACATTTTATTCCATCCTTTGAAAAATCCTAGGAGAAAGAGAAAGAGAGAGAGAGAAGGAGAGAGAGAGAGAGGGAGGGAGAGAGAGAGAGGGAGAGATGCTATTAATATTCCCATTTTACAGATGAGGAAACTGAGGCCCAAAGACATTAAGTGACTTGCTCAGTGTCTGAAATAGGATCCAAGCCCATGTTTCTCCTGACTTTGGCTCCTCACCCCTTGAACCTCACTAGACTGGCACAGGCTTGGGGCAGCTAGGTGTCTCAGTGAGCGGAGCGCTGGCCTTGGAGTCAGGAGGACCTCACCTGGCCTCAGACACTTGACACACTTACTAGCTGTGTGACCTTGGGCAAGTCACTTCACCCCAACTGCCTTTGCCCCTAAAAACAAACAAACAAAAAAAAAAGATTGGTACAGGCTGGTTTGGGCTGGATGGAAGGAAAACTGCCTAACAGAGCCATGCCAGAGTGAACCTTTGGCCCCAAGAGGTGATGGGTACCCCTCGATCATGATCTTCCACCAAAGGCAGGGAGACCATTTGTCAGGGGAGTGGTAGAGTGGGTTCTAGATCAGGTAAGGGTTGAAAAATATTAATCACTTATCAACCAATAAGCATTTATTAAGCATCTACTGCATGCCAGGCACTGAGAATATAGACCTCCCCCCCCCAAAAAAAAACCCAGCAGGTCTCTGTCCTAAAGAAGCTTGGATTCCACAGGGGGAGATAACATGCACACATACACCAGCCCATTCCAAATCTATACAAAATAAATACATAAAATGCCAAATGCCTGGGAGAGGGGGAAGGCCCCAGCGGCTAAAAGGAGGATAAAATGCTTCTGGGAGAAGTTAACAGTTAAGCTGCATCTTGAGGGAAACCAGGGATTCCACAAGGCAGAGATAAGGAAGAAAGCATTCCAGGCATGATGGGCAGCCCAGGCAAAGGCCCAGAGACCAGGGGGAGTGGCTCGGGTGAGGAACAGCAAACAGGCCAGGTTGATGGGCAGAGCTTCTTCAAACCCCTCCATCCGGGAGATTCTGGAATTCCATGAATGAGAGGGAAGGGGGGAGGGGGCCGAGGAGCTACCATCTCTCTCCAAGCCTCAGTTTCCACCTCTGTTAAATGAATGGGCTGGCACTAGATGGCCTCCCACCTTCAAATCCTGTTTGAAGTAAGGCTTTTTGGTAAAGGGAAAAGAAATCTGTTGTGAAGCTGAAGGAAGATCATGGAGAAGACTAAATGTAGTCCCAAATCCACTGGGGAATTTGGAGAAAGCAAATAACCCAGGAATTCCTTTAAACAAGCAGCTTTCCCAGGGCACCTCAGCCTGGGCTGATTTATGCATCAGTTGTCAGGAAAGCTCTACTGAGCAAAGAAAGCTGCCCCTGTGTGAACAGAGAAGATTGGGGGTGCCATGAGGTAAAGTGGGGGGAGAGTAGACTGAAAACAGGGAAAGGAGAAGACAGAGAGTGACTAATGTCACGCTCCATGCAGCCCCCCAGGGGGAGAAGGCCAGTCCAGACCCTGCTTATCTCCTTCTCTGTTTATTCTGGCCATTCTCTTGGTCAACAGGGATCTGTCCAAGAGAGGCCAGTTTGTAGAGCAGAGCAGGGGTCATTCCCTATGTACTTCAACCCAGGGAGGCAAGATCATGGGATCTGAGTACCTTAGGGCTGGAGGGGACCTCAGAAATTCAGGGCTTCTTTTCAGCTTGTCTGGGATTTCCCAACCCCTTTTCTGGTGGTGGGCAGGGAATGACACTGAGCCCCAGAGAAAGGAAGCATTGACTGTAAGCACCAAAGTTAAGTTAAGAGTAAAACCCAGGTCTTCTGATTCCCATTCTGATTTTCAATTTCCCCCTGATAACCAAGCCAGAGTAGGGGTCTACCATTCCAAGACCTAAAACCAGGACAACCAGGAGTTGGGAGACAGCTGGAACGGACTTCAGAGGTTCTGTCTCATCCAGTCCCCTTCTCTACAAAAGGAAAAAGCTGCTACCCCAGGGGATGGCTGGAACTTGCCCAAGAACCACAAAGAGACAAAGAACAAAAGCAAGACCTGAACGCAGGCCCTCAAAAGGTGCTCATCCAGCCCCTTCCCCTTACACTGAGCTGCTTATGTGGCTCTGAGGAGCTGCCTTCAGATGCCAGCTCTGGACACACACTTGCTGTGGAACCTCAGGCCAGCAACATCCTGTCTCTAGCTGGGATCAGTTTCCTCATCTGTCCCATGATGGTACTAGACTAAATGATCTATCTCTAGCATCACTTCCAACCCTAAAGGTTAGAGTTCCAGGACTAAACCTCAGAATCCTTAGGTCTGCAGAAGAGCTGCCTTCCTGAAGCTGCCCAGCCCAGAGCACCCCAGCAGGAGCTGGGAGCATCTTTAAGGATCCTGCTTTTTATTGAATCGGACTGATGAGGTGGGCAAAGGGCTGGAGGTAGAGGGGAGGAAGATAAGAGGGACCCTCTAGTCTGGTCATTATGTGAATGATTCTTACGAGGGCCTCTCAGAGGGAAGGCTGGGGAGCCTCTGGGAAGGAGTAGGTGAGGCAGTGGCCCCAAAGCTCTCAGCTCAGGGGTCCTCCATCTTCTTTGTTGGATAATCCAGAAAATGTTTTGAAAATCTGGACTATCTCCCCACTTCCTCCTGAAGCTGAGAATGAACGGTGGTCCACTGAGGAGGACTCACTTGGAAAGAAGGGGCCCTGTGGAGTGACATTCCAGAGTACTGGCAATCTACCTGGGTCCCAGTCCCTAAACACACACACACACACACACACACACACACACACACACACGAACGCACGCACACATGCGTGTGTGCACACACATGAACATGCATGTATATACACAAACACATATGCATACATATATGCACACATACAAACACATGTGCACGTGTACCGATACATATACATGCATACATATATGCACATACAAATACATGTGCACATATACACACATGCACACAAACACATATATACACACATACAAACACCCATACGCATGCAAAAACACATACACAAATATATATGCATACATATACACATGCATGCAAATACATGTGCGCATATATGCACACAAACTCATATAAAAATATACACACATATATACATATGCACATACAAACAAACACACCACAGGGACATAGGGTTGGAAGGGACCTCAGAGATCCAGTCCAACCCTCTCATTTCACAGATGAGGAAACCGAGACCCAGAGGTAAGGTGATGCCCCAAGTCCTCCAAGTGTCAGCATCAGAGGTAGAGGATTTAAACTCAGGTCCTCAGAGTACAAAGCGTGTGGGGTCTCCTTTTCATTCCTCTATTTGTTGTCTTCTAGTATGGCTGACTCCCATTAGACTTTGAAGTCTTTGAGAGCAGGGACTGCCTTCGGTCACTCTTTGTGCCTCGTACAGTGGCTGGCACATAGTAAGTGCTTAATAAATGCTTGTTGACTGACTATTTTTAAGAGCTGTCCAATGGGTAGGTGAGGATGTTCATCTTTAAGGATGTTCAGGACCTGAGTGTGTCTTGGCTAGCTGCATAACCTTAGGCAAAAGCACTTAACATCCCTGAGACTCAGTTTCCCCATCCATAAAATGGAGATGATAATACTAGCCCTACTTAATTTGCAGAACTGTGAGGAAAACATTTTTGAAATCTGAAGCCATGATGAAAGCTCGTCTCAATTATCATTATAACTACTCATCCACTATCATCCTCTGATGTCTCTTGCTGAAATGAAGAGGATCCCAAGCTCTGGCAGGCCCAGCTATGGATGTGTCTGTTGGCCACAAACCAGCCTCACAAAGATCAATGAGGTCCACAACAGCTCTAGAGTTGTAGAGGAGTAGGGGTCTGCTCCATGAAATCTGAATGTGTTGAAGGTATTATAATCATGTTTAACCCTGATCCCATCCCCATCTACATTTGGCCCAGGGCCAACAGACACAGACCCTAGAAGGATACCCCACCCTCTAGGTCCCTCCTCCCTTCTAGATCTTTGAACCTTTCTAGCCTCCTCAAAATCCCTTGGAGACTCTAGGTTCCAGAAGAACAGAAAAATCACCTTTGTCAACAGGAACTTGACTTTGGAAGCTGATCTGAAAAAGAGCTAGAGGTTTGTCTAAGTGGTCCACAAACTCAAGATGAGCCCAGTTGTGGGTACTATGCCAACCCCAAAAAGTTCATGTGATCTCAGACTGTATTAGGAGCACCGTAGTAGGATGACTGCCATGATGTGAATGGAAAGTACAGCAACCACCAAAAAATCAAAAAGGAATCTTTCAAAATTACCAAGAACAAGCTTGCCCCCCCCCCAAAAAAAGATGTGCAAAACCCCTTCCACCACTCCTTGGCAGAGATGGGGGGTGGGGGGAGGTCCCATGGGTATAAATACAGGGTCAGCTTTTTTTCAATGCATTCATCAGTTTTGCTGATTTTTTTTCCTCTTTTTTTTCATTTATTTTGGTTTTCTTTTCTTTTTCATTTTTTTTTCTTTTTTCCCTCTTCTTTTTAAAATTTATTTTTTTCTTTTTTGTTTTTTTTCTTTTTTTCCTTCTTCTTTTTAAAATTTATTTCGGTTTTCTTTTCTTTTTTCCCTCTTCTTTTTTAAATTTATTTTGGTTTTCTTTTCTTTTTTGTTTTTTTTCTCTTCTTTTTTTAATCATTGTTATAAAGGATGATAGCCCTGGTGGGGGGGGAATATTGGGTGAACTGGGGTGATGCAAAAATAAAAGACATAAATTCAAATGCATTTCAAAGAAAAGAAATGAGTGTGATATAAAAAAAGAGGCCCACAATCCAGGAGTAGGGAGGTAGTGGTCCCTCTGTCCTCCACACTGGCTAGATCCCTGGAGGGAGTACTGGACTAGCTTCAGAGTCCGACAGTTTAAGAAGGATGTTATTCCACTGGAGAGTGTCCAGAGGACAGAAACCAAAATGCTGAAGGGCTTTGAGTCCAGATCATGTGAAGATGAATTAAAGAAACTGGAAATGTCCAGCCTAAGGAAGAGAAGATCTCAGGCAGGGTGTGAGAGCTTCATCCACAGCCCTGAAAGGTCACCGAATGGAAGGAGGATTCCTCACCAGAGAACCTTCTGAAAGCCAAATGGGCTGCCCGAACAGTAGTGGGCGCCTCCTCCTTAGAGCTCTCCAAGTGGAGTCTGGAGGACCACTTGTCATCCAATTTGTATGTTGTCAGGATTCTTAAGTAGGAGTTAGACTAAATGTGTGATGGCGTTTCCTTCCAGCTCTTGAATTTGGGGATTCTGGGCCTAGCTAAACCAGCCCCTCAAATATGGGGCACCTAGCTACACACTACCTGGATTCCAGAGAAAGTCCAAGAGAAGCAGGAGTGCCTGAGGCTTTCAAAGCCCCTGGATTTCGGATACTAGAATCACAGATTTAGAGAAGGAAGCAACCCTAGAAGCCACCTGCTCCCATCTCACTCATGTACAGATGAAAAAAATGAGAAATGGGGCTATAATTTCATGTGTAAGGTCTGTTGTTCTACTCACTTATATCCACCTCTCTCCTCTGCCACTGCCCCCAGCCTGGTGCAGGTTCTCAGCACCTCATGCTAGCACTACTGCAGCGAGCTGCCACATTTATTTAGAGGGGTTGCAGTGGCCTACCCAAGGTAGTCAAGTACAGGTTTGGATCTGAACCCAGGTCTAGTGACCTAAGTTGGAATCCCAGCTCTCCTACTTATTACCCTTGTGGCCTTGGGCAAGTCACCTCCCTTCTGTGGCTCTCAGTTTCCTCCTCTGTAAATTGAGAGGGTCCAGGGACCGGTTTGGGATCCCTTCCAGATCTAAACCCTATGATGCTACAAATGTCGAGAGCCTCCTGTATGTGGCTCCCTGAGGGAATTCTCCCCACCCCCCCATACACTGGTCCTCAAGACTGAAGGGAAAACCAAGTTTTTGGACACGTCATTACTGGGATACCCCCGCTTCCCTTGGCACGCCCCCTCCTCCTTCTGGGGGTTCCCTCACTGGGTGTGTAAGTGTGTGTTTGATGAACCCTGTTCCCCTGGCTGCCAGGCAACCTTCACTGTTTGCCTTATGTTATGTTTTCCAGTTTCCATAGCAACCACGAAGGGGAAGATTGTGGGCAGGCTCCTTGCCAGGGGATTCCCCTTCCCCACCCTCCATCCCAGCCCCACGCTCCCTTTCCCCCCAGCCCCCAATAGCCATCACTGGGAGAAAAAGCAATGGTCAGCTTAAGGAGAGGCCATAAGCCCAACTTCCCACCCCTGCCCCCACCCTGGCTCTCCACTGAGGCCATCTTTAGCAGGGCTTGTGGCCTCTTTGGGGGTGGTGCCTACTCAGCCAGCCGGTAGATCAAAGACACTTCCTACCAGTCTGTCTGCAGATTCCTGGGTGTGCTTTGACCTAGTCCAGCCTGGTCCCCTCTCTAGCTTCCTTCTCTGGCTGCTCCCATCTTCCCCCCTCATCTCATCAGGAATGGATAGCATCTGAGATCACAGCCTTCAAGAGGCAAGGGAACTTAGAGGTCCTACAGGTCCCCTCATACTGTAGGAAAGGAACTGGGATCCAGAAAAGAGAAGGTCCTTTCCAAGGCCACATGGGTAATAAGTAGCAGAGATGGAATTCCAGCTTAGGTCACTGGACCTGAGTTCAAAACCTAACCCGTACTTGACTACCTTGGGTAGGCCACTTCAATCCCCCTCACCCTCATTTTCTTCAACTGTAACTAAGTGAGACTGGAGCAGGTGACTTCTAAGGCTGCTTCCTTAGTGCCCCTCGGAGTCAGAATTTGAAACTTTGACTCTAAATCCGATTCTGTTCCCAACACATCTTGCTAAAAACTTTCTGGCTGAAGCAGTGGCCCCCACATTATTTCCATGGCAAGTGTCAGAAGCCCACAAAACCCTGGCTCAAACCAGAAACCCAGACCCCTAATCCTAACCCCCATTTCTGAGGCCCAGCTACCCCACTTCCTACCAATTTCACCCTCCCCAGCGGATGCCAAACCCCAGACCCTAACCTCAACAACCAAAGAAACCCCAAAACCCCCACACTATATGTCAAGGAAATTGTGTAACCCCAAATTATGCTCAGACCCCAAAGAGTCCTTCAATCCAACCAGAACCCAACGTAGCCCCAGGCGGAAAACAGAAGAAGGAAATGCCTGATGCCTCAGTTTCCTCATCTGTAAGATAATTTCTCAGTCTGTGATTCTGATGTCCAGCCCCCAGAGACAGCAGGCAAGCCAGAGGGTTAGGGAACAATCGACTCTATACCTGGGGAGAACGATTCCTTTCTGGGAGTTGGCGTTGGGAGAGGGAGACACCACAGTGTTAGTTAAGGTGTGTTGGGGGGAGAGGAGGGCTGGGATATCCCAATGGAGAGGATCAACCAGGAAACGTGGAAAAGGAGGAAAAACTGCACAGAAGGAAGGAGGGAAGGAGAGAGGCACTGAGGACTGCTGGGCTGGGCAGGCTGAGTGGTAAACAGAGAGAGGAGGGAGGAGGGAGTGGAATGAATTGAGGAGCCAACACCCCGAGCCAGCTCCCCTCCCTCTCCTCCCTCCTCCGGGCTGGGAGGGGCACAGAAGGGGAGTCAGATTCCTTTCCTCTCTTCTCACTGACTTCCCTGGCCTCCCTTTCTGTTTCCTAAAGGAAGATAGAACCAGGATCTAAGAGGAAAGAGAAAAGGGGGTTGGAGAGTGGAGAGGAGTGGGAAAAGAAAGGGGTGGGGGAGGGGCCCTGGGATTCCCTCCCCGGCCTCCTTCTCTCCTCCAACCCAGGCTGTGGAGATCCGGTTGGGGAGGGCAGAGCCAGGCTGCCCGGGGTCTGAGTCACTGCATAGCTGAGGTTCATGTCATCCAAGGCCCTGCCCCACCCGTGCCCTATGCCCGCCCCAGGACTCAGATTGCACCCCGGCCCCACTACCTGGAGTTTGTACTCCCGGCAGGGACTTGAAGAGGGCTGGCCTGGCCCCCCACTCTCCCTTCCCCACCCAACCCCCTCCCCCCCACCCCCCCAACCCCTCCCCCCCCACCCCCGTGGTGGACACAGATGTCAGCCAGGGCCGGAGTAGGGCAGAGGCATGTAGGGGGCCTAGCCTGTCCCTTCACTGTGACTCTGCTTCCTCATATGTAAAATGAAAAGCATGGATTAATTTCATAGATTCAGAGGACCTCAGAAGTCATCTAGTCTAACCCTTTCGTTTTATCAGCAGGGAAACTGAGGCCCAGAAACTTGAAGTGACTCAGCAAGCACATGTCAGAGCAGGGCTTCCAAACCAAATCCAGGGCTCTTTGCCAGTATCCTGACTACATGGTTGTTCAGGGCCCTAGCTCTGGCATCTTGCAGACTTCCATCAGGATCAGAGAATGGGTGGGATGGAAAGGTTCCCCCTACTGGTCTTGATCCCTGGGCAGAAGGGGAAGTCACCATGAGGGAGGGTGGGGCAGGGCTCTGGAGTGGCCACAGGCATCTCTCTCAATGACTCAGGAGCCACACAGCTAGAGGCAGGAGCCCTGGCAGGAAAGTGCCCCCTGCAGCCTGTGGAGTGAGTCAGGGGAGGCACAGCCTCTCTGGGTACCCTGCCCAACCACTGGTCCGCTAGACCCAGCTCTTCTCCTGACCCATCCCCCCCTACTTCCTCTGATGAGCTCCCGAGCTCGTCCTCCCACTTTCCTGGCTCTGGCTGAGACATAATTGTTCCCTTTCTTCATCCTTAGCCTTGACCACCAACCCCAGGTCCCCAGCCTTGGCCACATTCCCTGAGCCCTCCTGGTCCTCCCTAGGTCCTAACCTGCCCTATCCAGAAACCCTGGGCAAGTTCCCCAGTCAACCCCTTCCTTGGCCCTTGCCCATTCTCCACACACACACACACACACACACACACACACACACACACACACACACACACACACACACACACACAGCTGGCACACCAGACCCATGATTGCAAAAGGGCTGAGGCAGCAGGAGAGGGCCTCACATGACAGCTGGTCTTGCTCCCAAAGTGGAGGGGGGGAGGCACATTCCAACAAAGGGGGCCTCCTGTCCCAGACTGGCAACCCAGTCCCAGCTCCAAACAAGCCTGCTGGGACTGAAACCTAGGCAATCCCTAGGAAAAAAATAGATCCGGAGCACAGGGAGATTGTGGGAATGAGAAGAGCCTTGGAATGCCTGGAGGCCCAGGGGATGCCAACAAGGGTATTTCTTCCTGTGCCTCAATTCTCTCCACCCTGTCTCCCCTGCCCCCAACTCCACACGGGTAACCCAGGAATGGAAGGAGTGTGTCCCTGGGATGCCCCAGTTGTTCAGAGCTGCCTTCTAAAAGTCCTGCCAGCTGAGCAAGGGAGAAGGGCAAAAACAGGTGGCACAGCGCCCCCCCCTTCCACCAAGTTCCAAGATTTCAGCTTCGAGAGAGAGACAAAGATGGGGGGGGGGTAGACAGAGACAGAGACAGAGAGAGGGAGGGAGGAAGGGATGGGGGGCAGAGAGAGAGAGAGAGAGAATGAGGAGGGGGCTGGGACAAAGTGAAAGGTGGGAGTTATATCCAGAAGGAATCAATGAAGATCACTTAATCCCCTCTGTTTTACAGATTAGGAAACTGAGGCCCAGAAATTTTAAATAACTCGCCCAGGCTAGTTAGTACATGGTAGAGATTGCAATAAAAACCAAGTCCTCCTCCTCCTCCACCAAACCTTGCGCTCTATCTGAAACAAAGGTTTTATTGATTTTTTTTCTTCCATTACTATCTGGCTGTTCTCACTGACCCTTACCCCCTCGTAACTGTCCCTCATAAACAAGCACTATAGCAACAAAGCAAACCGATGTATTGGTTCAGTGCTTAGCATAGGACCTTACATGTCATAAACGTTTGAGTGAGCGAGTGACTTCTAACAATGTGTGCACCTTTCTGCCCCTGTAGCCGACCACCTTCTCTACTAAAAAGGAAGGAGCCAGGCTTCACATCAGTCTTCTGAGGTCACTATTGGTCATTGCACAGATCAGAGTTCTGGTGTCTCCCAGTATTATTGTGCTTTATAAATATACACAGAGTTGTTGTTGTTCCGTCGTTTCAGTCGTGTCCAAGTCTGGGGTTTTCTTGGCAAAGATTTTGCCATTTCCTTTTCCAGCTCATTTGACAGATGAGGAAACTGAGGCAAACAGGGTTCAGTGACTTGCCCAGGGCCACACAGCTAGTAAGTGTCTGAGGCTGGATTTGAACTCAGGAATATAGTTTTAAATTCACAATCTGGATTTATTAGAAAATAGGTTTTCATGTTGCAGAAATACAGACACAGTCTCCCAGAGATTGACTTAAATCCAGAAGTCCAGACCCTGTTTCGACTTGAAGGTTGGATCTGCATGAGGCCACTGGAGGCTGTGTACACACTTCTCTCTCAGTTCCCGTGCATTTATTCTGTACATCCTTGTAACATACAAGTTGTTTCCACCTGTTAGACTGGAGGTTTCTGGAGGGCAGGGACATTGATGTTTGTCTTTGTACCCCTAGCTCTGCCTGGGGCTGAGAAAGTCCCTAACGGATGCTCCTCAGTTGGTTGGTCCTGCTAGCTTCTCTTGGTATCCACACCCCCAAAAGATGGGGGGACGGAAGGTGCTCCCAAAGGAAGGAAGGAGAAGATTTACCCACCCTATGCCCAATGTATGCCCTAAGCCAGGGAGGCACACACACACACACACACACACACACACACACCCCTGGCAACTTGCTTATTAACTACAGAGTTGACTGAGTGGGGCCAGAAAACCCTCCCCTCAACAGCCTGGGCCTTTCTCCACCACCACCCCACCCCACCCCTCCTGAACAGGAAGTGGCACATTTGGGGCATGTAGGCAGCTGGTAGGGTGGGCCTTGCCTCCGTTCGGGAACAGCAGCTGTCTGGATCCAACCTAGGGGAACAAGGGAGGGAGGAAGATTGTCACATTTTATTTAAATAAAGGCCCTGAAACAAACCTTCAGGAACAACAGCAGCCCTGGCCTCCCAAAATAACCCCTGACTGGAAGTGATTGGCCTTGAAGGAAGACTAAGAGGGCTTTCAGGACCTCCCGGTGTGCCCCCAGCTCCTTTCTCATCCGCAGGGTACATCTGGAAGGCTTTCTAGCCAGCGCTGGAGTCTCTGTGGGTTTGTCCCTTTCACTCCTGTCTCACTCTCTAGGGTCAGAGGTGGGGATTTTCACAGACCTCAGAAGCTGCCTAAGCTCTCATTTTACAGATGAGAAAATTGAGGTTGGGGGAGGGAGGGCTCTAAGTGGCTCACCCAAATTCTCTCAGGCAGAAAGAATGAGAACCCGGGTTAGAGCCCAGAGACAGGCTTTTCACAGACTTTACAACTGAAAGGAGCCAAGGCCGTTCCCTGAGAGAGGAGAAGGATCCTACAGGCCTTCTAGTCTGACCCGCTCACTTTACAGATGAGGAAACTGAGTCCAGAGAGGGGAAGGGATTTGGTGGAGGTCAATCGATCAATCAGTAAATATTAAGTGCCTGTTATGTGCCAGCAGAGTGCCAGGGATACAAAAAGAGGCCTGTCAAAGGTCACACAGATAGCAAGCGATGGAGCTGGGATTCTAACTCAGATCTTCAGACCCCTCGTTGGGCCCCCTACTCACTATCTTTTAAGCCCAGTAACAGAGAAGGAAACCGTGGCCCAGAATGGGGAAGGGGCTTGGCTGAAGTCACGTTGAAGGTAGAAGTCAGTGTGGCATCTAAAGGAAGGTGCTCTGTCCAGCTCCGCAGTCCCACGTGCACACAACTTACAGCAGTATTAGGAACAATAAATTACGATTGCTAACATCCATATGGCGTTTCAAGGTTTGCAGAGCGCTATAAACATGATCACATTTGAGTCTCACAACCACCCTGGGGGGCAGGTGTTGTGGTTGCGCTCATTTTACAGACGAAGTTACTGAGGTGGGAAGAAACCCGATGTGAGTCCAATGATTGGAAAAGGGTCCAATAAGTTGCAGATGCATGCAATAGAATATTATTGCTCCATGAGTGTGGGGCAATCTAAGGAACTTGGGAAGATGGGTGAAATGATACAAGCAGAAGCAGGAAAATCTACACAGTGACCATGGTAACCGAGGATTTAAAGAAAAACAGCAGAACTCCGCCCAGTCCAATCTGACCTTCAGAAGACTAAGGGCTGAAACATTCCCCTTCTCTTCAGGAAAGGGAGGTGGTGGACTATGGGTGCCAAATGGCATTGTCAGGCATGGCCAACGAGCTGATTGGTTTTGCCTTCCTATGCTTTTTGGCGAGGGACTGTGTGTGTGTGTGTGTGTGTGCGCGCGCGCGTGCATCATTAAATCGCTGGGGATGAGTTTACTCTCACTTTCACCTCTAGCCAGAGTTCTGAACCAGAGCAAGGTGGTGAGAGAGACACAGAGGCCGGGCAAGATTTTACGTGTGGCTACATGAACAGCTCCCTGGCCTGGGTTTGTGGGTTTTGCCCAGAGGATGCACCAGTCTACCTTTCCATGGGAGTTTCCTCCCTTTGTCTGGGAGCAAAGCATTTAGACACCTTGGGCTGCCATTGGACGTTTCCCTTCCAGAGACAAAAGAGCCAGGAAACTGGGAGCCCCACGGGGCAGGGCACCCCAGGGCCACCCACACACATGTCCACACATCGCCGCTCACACTCCCATGGGAGCCCCAGCAAAGATCCTGGAAGGTTGTGGTGGCCACACAGGTGAGGACAGAGAGGGTGCATCAGTGGCAATGGGTGGAAGAGACCAGCAGCTAGCGACCAATCAACCAGCATTTATTAAGCACCTCCTATCTCTTTGGAATTCACACGGAAAGGAAGATTAGTGCATTCTCTGGGAGAAAGTCCCACCAGGGGCATCATCATCGCTCATGCACCGCCATGTGAAAGCTTGCCTGGCCTCTCTCAGAGCCCACTCTGGTCTGCAGCCCCTGCGGGAGGTGAGAGTAAGGCATTTGAGAGGATTTGAACCCAATCTCTTATTTCTCTCTGGAACATGGAGTAATATAGAAGTAATATAAAGGTGGGATGGGAGAGAGGTCTGAGAGAGACTCTGGCTTTCTTCTCGAATGGGGCAGGGCACCCCGTTTTCCACTACCACCCCCCACCTTTTTGGTTGGCCTTTCTTCCATCTTCTTGTCTGAGGCCTCTCCAAGGAATTTGGAAAGGGTAGTGAAGGCCAATGAGCCCCAGGTTCAAATCCAGCTCCTGCCAGCTGCCTGAGCTGTTTCCGTATCTGTACAAGGAGGACGGTGGGCCAGATCACTTCTAAATTCCTTTCCAGACCTAAGGCTATGACCCTGGGATAAGATGCCCCCACTCTGAAGTTGCAGCTGTCTCCTCACATATCCCTCAGATTTTCAAAGAATAAACATCCCTATTTTATTGCGGCTTCGAAGGTTGCAAAACACTTTAAATGCATTATCTCATCTGATCCTCACAAAACCCTGTGACTCAAGTGCTCTGGTTTTTAATTTCCATTTTCCAGATAGAGAAACTGAGGCTCAGAGAAAGGGCCAATGTTGTCCTCATGGTCACAAAGCTCCTTAAGTATCTGAGGTAAGATTCAAAACTAACTCTTCCTGATTCCAGCTGTAGCACTATGGTACAAGGTAGCATCATCACCATCACCATCATCATCGCCATCAACATCACCACCATCACCATCATCACCATCACCATCACCATCACCATCATCACCATCACCATCACCATCACCATCATCACCATCACCATCACCACCACCATCATCATAACCATCACCATCATCATCATCATCACCATCACCATCACCACCATCACCATCATCACCATCACCATCACCATCATCACCATCACCATCACCATCATCACTATCACCATCACCATCATCATCACCACCATCACCATCATCACCATCACCATCACCACCATCACCATCACCATCATCACCATCACCATCACCACCATCATCACCACCATCACCATCACCATCATCACCATCATCACCATCATCACCATCATCATCACCATCATCATCGTCATCACCATCATCACCACCATCATCACCATCATCACCATCTCCATCACCATCACCATCATTCATCATCACCACCACCACCATCATCACCATCATCATCACCATCACCATCATCACCATCATCATCACATCACCATCACCATCATCATCACCACCATCACCATCACCATCATCATCATCATCACCATCATCATCATCACCACCACCATCACCATCACCACCACCATCATCACCACCACAACCACCTCACTTTTGCAGCCCTTTAAGGTTTACAAAGCCTTTTTTTTAATGTGTTGCCTCATTTAATCAGAACGGTGACCTGGGAGTAGGTGTTATTATTCCTATTTCACAGATAGGAAACTGAGGCAAATGACCAGGGTCACACTCGGGTTTTCCCGCCTCCCCATCCCATACCACCCACTGCACAGTGTGTTGGCAAGAATACTGAGTTTAAGTCAGATGATCTGGGTTCACATCTCACCTCTGCCACTCACTATCAGTGGGACATTGAACAAGTCCCTTCCCCCTCTCAAGGCCTTGGTCTCATCTAGAAGAGGAAGGGGCTGGACTAGACTCTGTCCCACTCTAGAACAATGACCTCATGATTCTTTCCTGCTCGAAGTCTATGTTCCTGTGTTGGGATTTTGACCAATAGAAGATTGTGTTACCCTTTTCTAAGAGCCTCTAGTCAGAACTAGATTTGAGTCCAAGGAAAAAGCACTGCCTGCTCATCAAAGAACCTGGGTTCCAATCCAGCCCCCCAATACTTACAACCCATATGATCTTAGGTATGTAGTTTAAGCTTTGGAGGCCTCAGTTTCCTCAGATGTAAAATGAGAATGGATGAAATGGCTCTTTAGTCCCTGCCAGTTCTAAATCTATGATCTTTTATCCTGTTTGATATCACCCATAGGGCGCTAGCCTTGCAATCAGGAGACAGCTGGGTTTGACTGTTCCTTGGATGCTTACTGTGTGACCTGGAGCAAGTCACACCCTCTGGGACTGTTTTCTCTAGTATAAAATGTAGAGATTGAAGTAAATGACCTGCTGTGAATCTATGATCACCAAATCCCCAAACCCTGAGTTCAGATCTGACACTCACCAACTGTATAACCTCAGGGTCCCCTCCCCACCCAAGACTCAGTTTCCTCATTTTTGATAACATTTTATCGATGTATTTTATTTTTTACATTATCATCATTAGCCCAAGCATCCTTCCCTGCCCCCTAAGAGAACCATCTTATATAACAAACAACTGTTTTTTAGAGGAAAAAAATTGGCACAATTGACCAGTAAAGAGTCTGAAAACCTGTGTAATGTTCATCCACAGCCATGGAGTTCCCACCCCCACGAGGGAGGGGTTTAGTCCTCGAATCTCATCCTTCTGGTCCTGTTCGAGCTTCAGCATTTTACCACATTCACTTTTGATTTCGGGTGGTTTTTTCCCTTTTCATTGTTACAACAATGTTACTGTGTGTGTTGTTTTCTTGGTTCTGCTAACTTCACCTTGCATCGGTTCCATAGTTCTCTGTATTCATCATATGTATCATTTCTTACAGCATAATAACATTCCTTGTGGGACATTCCTGGTACCACAATTTGTTTAGCTGTTGTTCCTCAATCAGTGGGCATCTACTTTGTTTCCAACTCTCTACTGTCACAAAAAGTGCTGTGATAAAAATTTTGGTGTGTATGGGGATATAGATGGCTTCCTCAGGGTGTGAGCCCAGTAAATGGAGTCCCTGCTTCAAAGAGTGGGATCATTTTAGTTACTTGCATAATTCAAATCGGTTTCCAAAGCGAGTTACCATTTCACAGCTCCACCAACAATGTATCAGTGTACCTGTCATTCCACACCCCACCTCCAATCGATTATTGCCATCTTTTATCATCTTTACCAATTTGCAGGGTATGATCGGTTTCCTCTTATGTTAAATGTGGGGATCGATTTTGATGACTGGCAGCTCTAAATCCTGAGCATTGCCTGCTTCCCCACTCCTTGATCCATGCACCCTCTTCTTCCTCTCTGCTCAGCACCCCGGGAAACGTGGGCTGAGCACCAGCCGCAGCTCAAGGCCGACCCTTCGGCAGGGTATAAGGAGGGCCGGGGCTCCAGAATCTGGCGTGGAGTTCCGGATGGACCCCCACCTCTTCCCTAGAGTGGAAGGTGGGGGAAGGGACTAGATCCGGGAATGGGGGAGGGGATGAGGTTCGGTGACTCAGAACGCCCAGAGGCAGGGTGGGGACCGACAGAGAGAACGAACTCCAGATGTGCTCCCCTCCTCCCACATCTGGCCAGAGACGGAACCAGCCTTTAACTCTGGCCGCTCCTATCTCCTATCCCGAGGGCCGCCCCTGTCCCCCCAGTCCTAGACCGGCCCCTCCGGCTCCCTCCCCTCCCTCTCAGGGAGCGCTCCAGCCTCTCCTGCCCCATCCAGCTCCCCTCCCTTTCTCCCCTAAACCGCTGGGGCTGCAGGATGTTGGGGTGAGTCACACTTCCTGCGCTCGCCCTAGGAGGCCCAGCCCTGGACCGGCAGCCCCCACCCCCCACCCAACCCCATCCCGCTCCGAACGCCCCCCCCAGTGCGGAGAGGCCCCAGTCTCTGACCCACAGCCAGGGCACAGCCGACCTGCCCCTAAACCTCCTCGCCCCTCGGGTAGCAGCGCCTACAGGCACGAGGCACTTCCTGCGTGTTTGGGCACTGTCCTGGGGGCTGGGGACCTCAAAACAACCACTCCCAGCTGCTAGTGCCTTTATTGGCGTTTGCACCCCCGACCCCTACTGAGGGCCCAGCTGGCATGCAGTAAGTGCTTAATAAATTCTTATTAATTGAATGACCCTGCCCTCCAGGAGCTTCCAGTCTTTTAGGGAGGCTCTCCTCCCCCCACCCCTACACCAGAGCCTTGTCCGCAATTCAGTTTTGAGTTAAGTACCTCAGCTTCCCAGTCACATACACCCACATGGTACCCAAGGCTCTCCCGTTAACAGGAGCATTTATGTAGTGCCTACACTCGAATCCCATTGAGGCAACATTTAGGCAGCGAATACACGTGGTTTCCCATCAACAGCTCTTCCAGGGCAGGGCCCAGTTTTTTGGCCCTAACTGTAACCCAGGACTTCTAACAGAACACACCCAGGATTTAATACAAACTTGTTGACTGATGGAATTGCCGTAGTATTAGAAGCTCCTTCATAAGGCTTCTAAAACAGGGCCAGGCTGAGGGGTTTTATCATGCAAAGCCAATCCCACAACACAGATCAGAACGTCCAGGGAAGCCGAATTCAGATCCTGCCTCAGAAACCTGAGACTAGAAGGTGTGCACTGGCATGTGGCAGTCGGATGAATTCAGGTCCTGCTTAGAGGCTGCTGGGGAAGCTGACAGGAGGGGAGTACCTAGTGTCAACCCGGGAGCTTGAATGGAGCTGATGAAGGGGAGAAATCAGGGAGGGCTTTTAGCACCTGGACTAAACCTTCAAGGAATCTGGGGATTTGAAGAGACGGGAGTGAGCACCCCACCTGGCAGTCACCACCATGGCCATGTCTAAGCTGAGGTCTACAATAACAGGCTCCAAAGTCTGCAAAGCACTATGGGATCTCATGAGACCCTGTATGTAGCGAAGACATAGTGGGTCCTTTCTTGGGGAAGAAAATGGAACCTTGAATTCTATCACCCCTCCAAGGCTATGTGAGGCCTCGAGAGGAGTAGGGGAGCAGGGGGGAAACACAGAGGCTGCAGGGAGGAGCCAGACAGGTTCAAGGAGGTCCCAGGACCACCTACCTGCTGGGTCAGGGCATGCCCTAGGCACTCTATCAGCCTACAACCTGGCCCTTCTGCTGCTGGGGGCACCACAACCTAGCCAGAAACTGGGAAAAGACCACACATCTGGGCTGGCAGAAGAGGCACAGAGCCAAGGAGTAAGGTCCGAAGTAGGCACCCTGGAACCCACCACCCAGGCCTTTGCTCACTAACCACCATGCTAGACTGGGATCAGACCAGGGCATGATCCACAGTGAAAGAAATATCACAGCTCCTTTGAGGTAAGAGGACCTGCAGTGCCCCCCAGACCCAGGGGCCTTGTGACTGGCCCAAAGTGTCCCCCCAGAATTCAGGGGGGACACTCAGGCTATAAGCACAAAGCAGAAGAGGTGGGGCAGGGGGAGAGGCATTAGGCCCCTCCCTCTTTCCATGAGACCCCCACAGGCCAAGGACTCTCCTTGGCAGATCACCATCCTCTTTGCCAGGGGGTGTGTGTGAGCTGGCAGCTACTTTAGAGGCCCTCTAAGCAAGCTCCCAGATTACAGCTCAAGTGACTGGGCCACAGTCACACACTAACGGCCAGAGGTAGAATCTGAAGGCAGGTCCTACTCTTTTCCTTACAGTATCTAGCTCAGCCTCTAACAGCCGTTGCAGTGGACAACCCTTGGTCTGTGCTCAGCCGTAGTGGGCAGGTGTAACCATATTGTGTTCCAGCCCCAGAGAGTCAATTTGAAAGAAGAAAAGCCCCTTGGTGTGTATACTCACCACATCCCACTACCAGCTTTTTAAGAAATGCCATCCTAAGAAAGTGGGGGGGGGGGGGCGGGGAGAAGGAAAGGAGACTGAGAGAGACACCACGCACCAGCCCAGCACACACACGCTTGGGAGGGGGTAGCAGCACAGAGGTGCTGGTTCCCTAAATGACGTGGGACACTCGAGTGGGGTTTTCTGTGTTCAGTTTCGTTTAATGACTGGCACCTCCTTGCAGAGGAGGAAGCGGGCAACTAGGTGGTAGCAGAGAGGACGTTCACTTGAAGATCTTGCCCTGATTGAAGGGCTTGCCCACATGCTGGAAGGCCCCCTCCCAGGAGAAGTACTCTCGGACCATGGTCTGGGTCTCCTCACTGCCAGGATCCAGCTTACGCCACGTGTAGGATTCATAATCTACCTGCCAGTCTGGACTCAGCTGTACAGAAAAGACAAGCAGTGAGCGGCCAGGCAGAAGAGGCCCATCACCCCACCACTGTGCAGCACGGTGGCCCACAGGCAAAGACAGGAAATCCCGCCCTTTTTATTCTACCATCGCCCCAAGGCCTGGGCAGAGAGAGAGCCCCAGCTCACCGGGAAGGCAAGTTCCTGGCCCCGGAAAACCCAGACTCCAGAAATGGCGCTGCTATTGTTGGTGCCAAAAAGGATGACACTGGCAAACGCGTTCTTCCTCAGCTTGTCCAGGCGCTGGAACATTCCTGGGGGAGAGAAATGTCAGCCTCCAGGCTGGGCCCGACCAGTCCCTGCCAAGCCGGACCCTTCGCCCACTTACCAGTGATGAGGTTGCAGCTCATGAAGGTCTGGCTGAGCTCCTGGGGGAAGCGGTACTCGGCATACCACAGGGACCAGCCGTCACGGTCAAAGTGCTCCCAGAAGTACGGCAGGGCCACTGTCAGTGTGTCCTCGTTGGAGTACTTTCGCTTAAACTCATCCAACACAAACGTACTGTGGGGAGGCAGAGAATGAGAAGAGTCAGTGTGAAAGGTAGCAGAGGCAACAGGTGCTTGAGGGAAGGTGGGACGCTGCCCATGTGGGAGGGTCCCTGGCAATTCTGCTTAACTTTTTCACTGCTATGGGAGAAAGGGAGAGACTGCAAAGAACCTGGGCTACAAAAAGCATTTGTAAATACTAAAATACAAAAGTTTTCCTAGCTCAAAAAGCAGGGCAGCAGTGGAAGGGAACTGACTAGGCGGAGCCAGGTGGGGCGGCCTTCGGGGACTGTCCTGCTGGGCAGTGGGACACTCCCAGGGTCACACTCCCAGCATCCCATTTCCCTACTTCCTTTCCCTCACTACCCGCCCCCCCCACACACACTGCAGCTATGATCGGCATGTGGAGGGCGTGGGACTCAAGAGAAGGAGGCTCCAGCAGCAAGTCACTGCTGCCCCCTGCTGTCCACTCCTGCTTCATCTGCAGACTTCTCCCTTCCCCTGCCCCCTAAGCCCATCTTTGTGGACCCAGAGGCCCATCTGCTCACAGGACTGGAGCCTGACGTCACAGAAGGAAACCTGGCCCAAGGCGGCTTCCCTCAGCCTGCCCAGGAAATCCCAGCCCACAGCTCCACCAGACCCCAGCAAGAGCTGGTGCTGGGGGTCACCCTATCTCCCATCCTTCCCAGGAAGTTACCCACACAGGGTACATATCTCCATGACAACCAAACCCTCCCGTTGCCCAAAGGCACTTTCAACTAGTGAGAAGCAACAATAAAGTGACCTTCCCTGGAGATGCCCCCTTCCTTTCTGGGTGCCAGGGGGTGCAGTGGAGAGCACTGAGCTGGGGGGGGGCCCTCTCTGCTCCAGGTCCCTCCATCCCCACCTGATCCAGTTCATCATCCTCCACACTGCTGCCGCTGCCACTACCTGAGGCTGGTCCTTTTCTCTCCTCTACTCCATAAACTCCTGTGGCTCCCTACTGCCTCCAGGATAAATGAGGACCCCTTGAGGGAGCTATCAGAGCCCATGGTCACCTGGCCCTTCACTCCTCCCACTCTGTAATCACCAGGAGGGGGCTAAGAACCCAGGCAAAGCACTCAGATCTACAAGGTCCTCACAAAAGCTCCACAAAGTAGAAAGACAGGGGACCCTGAGGTAAGGACCTGAAGATGGACAAAGAGGTCTCCAGCCAACTCCCAGTGACCTCAATGGTCCCAGCTACACAGCTCACCACCTCTAGCCACGTACAGGTCATAGACCCGGGGTTCCCAACCCAACCCCAAACCACTCTTCCCCCAGGGCACGCGCAAGGCAGGTCAGTCTATGACAATGGACTGGAGGGACCTGAGAATGCCTTAATGTTGGCAACTGACCAATGCCAACCAAGTTTCCATCCCGTAACAGGTCTATTCAGAAGTGAAAATAATGCTGTGGGCACTTCTTGTGACAGCTAAGAATTGGGAAGACAGCAGATACCCCTCGTGGGGAGGGGCGGGGACACAAGTGTCCAGGGGTGTGCCTGAGCTATGAGAAATGGCAGATGTGATTGATGAATACAAATAGGGACAGGGCCGCACAAGGACGACCACTGGGAAGCAGAAGCCCAAGATCACAAGTGATGGGGACCGAGCCTGGCTGGGGAGGAGCCCTTGGACACTGCAGGGCCTCAGTACTCAACCTGGCACATACTTTCAGGCTGTCTCAATGCACTCATCATCAGTTTCAGTTTTTCCTCTTTTTCTTTTTGTCTGATAAAAAATACCATTTGTTTATGAGGAGATTGGCTGAGTGGGAGGAGGAAAGGAGAAACCGGGGGAAATTATGGTGATGTAAAAAAAAAAACCATTAAGGGAGAAAGAAAATAGTCCTGCGAGGCACGTCTTCTCTGGCTTCAAGGGGAGGCTCCAGGGAGGGAGGTGAGTGGCTTGGCAGGGCCTCCTGGGGAGCACTGCACAGTTAAATACAAGCTTTTCTAACACAGCATCTCCTAGATAAAGGCAAAGCCAAGGGCATTTCAGAGCAAGAGCAAATTAATCCCATTGCCAAGAGTGAAGAATTATATTACAAAAGAGATTCTTTTTGGTGCCTCCAGAGATCCCTGATTTAAAGCTTGAAAGACTCTTCCAATCACCTTGCCCAGGACTCCTTGGCTGGATCCAGGGATATATATCAGGGGCCCAAGAACATGGATAGAAAAAAAAAAAGTTCACACCTTAATTTTCACTATTTCTTTCAATTATTTAAAACATCATCCCAAGGAGTCCAGGACACAACAGAGGTTAAGAACACCTGGTCTACCCAATGTCTCCCTTTGCAGGATGCGTGGCCAGACTCCCAAATCCAGAGCTGTCCATATCACAAGACTGGGCTTCCTCTCTCCCATCACTGAGCCACAAAATGCTCCAGTGGGAACAAAGTCCACTAGCATGTTCACTGCATGCACAATCACAGATCAGAACCAGGAAGCCAACTGAGACACATGCGAGCTTAGTGATCAGGGGACTGAGGGACTGTCCAACCAGCCCCAACTCCAGGCCCCCAGGCTCCTCTGAAGAATGGCCCAGAGTCTTTGGCCCAGCAGCTGCTGGAGAACCATCTCTGGGATTAAGAGTGAAGTCAGTGTAATCAGCGATGCTCACAGGCTCTAGGGAACACTGGGACTCATCCCCTAAGGTTCAGTTAGCTTCCACCTTCCTCCTCCACTGCGCCCCCCCCCCCCCACCTTCCTCACTGCACCTGACCTCCAGGTGAGATGCTCACAGCCACACAGGACAGAAATAACTGGTTTTCACAAGTGACACTGATACCCAATACAGTGTGCCAAAGGACAGCCCAATCTCTCTGAGTCTCTGAACCCGGAGCACTCAGGGGCAGCTACCTCACTTCTGACCTGGACACTCCTCTTCCTCCTGGGGATCTTATCAATCCCCACAAATTCCATGCTCATCTCTATGCCTATGACCTCCGGATCTATGCAATCAACCCCCAACTTCCCTCCACTCCCAAACCTCCAACTGCCTTTCAGACATCTCAAGCTGGATGGCCAGCAGACACCTGAAACTCACCATGTTCAAAACTTCCACCAGACACTCGCCTCTTCCTCCTCTATTACTGCTACGGGCCTGGGCCAACATCTCATCCTCACCTCCCTGCTCTCTCACTCACCAAACATTTCTCCTCCCCTCTCACCTGGACTATAAGAAACACTTGATTATCCCTCCTGGTTCCAATCCATGCCCCACACAGGTACCAAGGCAGGTCAGTCCCCTGCTCAGTAAGCTCCCATGGCTCCCTACTACTTGCAGGATCAAGATAAACCCTTCTATTTGGCATTCAGAGTTCTTTGCCCAGCCCCTTCCTGGTCTCTCCCTCCTTCCTAGAAGGTTTTGTCTTCCTTACTCCAAGGCTCAGCCCAAACCCTGAGGAGGCCTTTCTCCCTCCCCGCAGGGCTAGCTGCTAAGGCCCATCTCCTGATCCTTGGTCAGGAACATCTGTGCAGACCCAGTGACTGCCACGCCATCTCCTCCACTGGAAGGTGCCATCAGGCAGGTTCCCTTCCGTAGCCTGGGGCCTGGCCCAGAGTAAGCACTATGATGGTCCCCAACCCACAGCCACCCTGGGGCATCTCCTACCTCTTGGGCAGGTGGGCAAAGGGATCCTTGGCCTTGGGCTCTGCAGCCAGAGCCTGGTCACACTCGTCCATCTCCTCCTCGGGGCCAGGGGCTGTGGCCGCCTTCTTCTCTTCCTTCCGCTCAGCCTGGGCCTTCTGTTTCTCTTCTCGCTGTCCCTTCTCCTTTCTTGGGGCCTCCTTCTTAGGCTGACTTTCAGCAAACTTTTTAGCTAGAGAAAGGGAGAAACGGAACCTGCTAAAGTCCCATCTCTGGCAGCCCTAACACAGGCAACATGACTCGAGCAGAGAGGCCCTGAGCAGAGCCTCCACCCTGAGCTGCCCAGCCCAGCGCCCATACGGGGCTTCAGCAATGTCGGCTCAAGAAAGCAGGGATCATTGAAGCCACTGGGGCGAGGCAGGAGAGAACAGAGGAGATCACTCAACTCAATAGGTCAGGCCTTGCTGAGTCCCAATTTGACCAGAATGAACAAGCAGCAGTCTGGCAGAAATCAGAGTTAGACCAACACCTCACACCACATACCATACTGAGATCTAATACAGAGCTGGCCCGAAAATCAAAGATCAGGCCACACAAAAGGAGAAGATCATGATTACAACCAATCACAAAAAACAGAGTCCTGAACATATGAAACCTAAAAGGTTTTGCAGGAATAAGAACAGAGAAGCAGCCAAGTGGGGACAATCTTTGCTTCACACATCTCTGACAAGGGTCTGACTGCCAAGATGACTGAGGCAATGGTCTTACTGAATGCACAGCCTCCCAGTACACAAGCACAAGAATGACCAGTCCTTGCCACATGCCAATCTCCCCCGCCACCCCAGGCTCCACAATCAGCCAGCAGGGGGTGGGCACTTGGCTGGCTACCCCTGCCCCAAAGACTGAGCCCTACAAGCCCCACAAGCTCAGTGACAAGAACCCTCTATGCCAAAATTCCCTTTCTGCACCACAGAAACTTTGATACCCACTGACTGGGTGGGGAACGGCTGAACAAGCCACGGCACATGAGAGTGACAGAACATGACCACACCGCTAGGAAGCAACCATGAAGAAACATGGGAAGACATGTGAACAGATCCAGGGTAAGGCAAGCAGGAAAACAGAGAACAGCCAAAAACCACAAAGGTTCCAAAGGCATCACCAACATTTACCTCCCAATACCCACCAAACGCCTGTTGGTCCTCCCTCCATGGAGGTGCTCACACTTACCATCAAACTGTGCCATCTTCTCACAGAGCTTCACCTCTCCCAACACCGCCCGGAACTGGGGTTGGTGGATGCAGGTGAGGAACCAGCGGTTGGTGTTGGGAAAGGCCTGCCTGAAAGACGGCTCTAGAACCTGGAGGGACAGAGGAGGAGGTGGCTCGGTGCTCGCCCAGCCTCACAAAGGCTTTCCCTTGCATACCTGCGCCTCCCCTGTTCACACCAAGGAAGGAGGTACCCCTGGGTGGGAGCCACCCAACCCAAATCAGCCCCTGAGAGCTGGGAGCCATCTGGGGGCAGTGCAGAGCCCCTATAAGTCTCAAAAATCAGGAGACAACTGTAGCAACCAAAGATGCACAAAATTCACTGGGCGTCTCCAGGCTTGTCCTGGCCAGGCCCAGCCCTCCATCCTTGCCCATCCTACTGGCCGCCCCACTCACCTGCTTGTAGAGCCACAAGAGGGTACACACAACTGTGATGTCAGCCAGAGTCACACGCTCCCCCACCAGGAAAGTCCGAGTCTTCAGGTGGGCGTCAAGCAGCCCCAGAACCCGCCTCACCTCCTCTTTTGCGTTCTCTGTAGCCTGATGGAGACAAGGAAACTCAGTGACCCCAGGGCACCTTTATGGTCCAGCCTCGCTCCATCCGCACAAAAGCAGACATGAGGTGCTCAACCTCGACCTCTACAACAGCCCAGACAGGTTTCCTGGCTCCTTAGCTGTCTGTGCCATTCTGGGAAAGCTTCTCTTCCGCTTCTATCCAGTCTCGGGTTGCTGCTGCTGGGGCCAGGCAGATGACCCTTCCAAATGGCCCCTTCTGCAGTGCCTTCCCTGACCATGTGACTTGGACCAAAGAGGTCAGAGAGGAGATGTGCAGAGATAACCAACAGCTGACGGTGCTATACTCTCCCATTAAAACTTGGCCCCACTCACTCAATGCCCTCTAAAGCCTCTTTCAGATGCCAACTTCTACCAATTTAGCAACCACAAGATGCCAAGCTAGAGGTAATCTTCGAGGTCATCTGGTCCAACCCCCTCCCTTACAGAGGAAGAAACTGAGGCCAGAGAAGGGAAATAATGTGACCACGGCTCAAACCTCTCTCCCCCTCCTCAGCTGATGGATCAATGGCACCACTTCAAACAAGTGCATCTCTGGCTCCAACTGTACAAGAGAACCCTGGCCATCCCATGATCCTGGTCACACCTATACCCATTCCCAGCGGTCACAGACGGAGAGAAATAGCCCAAGGACCACATCCTCTCCCAGCTCAGCGACTCAGGCCGTCAGGGTCCTGGGCACCTCCTTCAGCTTCACATGGGACTGGAGGATGAAGGGCTCCTTCTATGTGCTGGGATCCCCACTGGGCTTCCTCCTGGCACCGGCTCCTCCCTTCAGTCAAGCACAAACACCTCCTCTGCCTGGCACTGTGCCAGATGCTGAACACAGAACATACAGGAATCCCTGCCCTCAAAGAGCTTCTATTCCACTGAAGACAACACCTGTCTACGTGGGTACCAGCATACATGTGTAGACGTACACACATACGTACACATACGCAGCAGACAATGGAGGATCAACAACCCCTTAGGGGGCCACCTGAACTGAATCTTGGCCAACACAAAGCAACAGAGGCAGCCAGTCTGAGGGGCCTCTCCCTTATCCACCCTCTCCATCCAGGTTCACCTAGTCTCAGCCAGGGGCCCCACATCCCACCTTCCCACTCCCGGGGCTCACCTGTTTGTTGTGGTGCATGATGCCAAGGGTGGGAAACACCCAGGTACTGGCTGGAGGAACGATGTCGCTGTCAGCAAAGCTCACCCACTGGATCACCTGGGCAGCCGCCTCCGGAGTACAGCCTCGAAGGTCATCGTTGCTC
Organism: Trichosurus vulpecula; assembly: GCF_011100635.1. NCBI lineage: Eukaryota > Metazoa > Chordata > Mammalia > Diprotodontia > Phalangeridae > Trichosurus > Trichosurus vulpecula. The sequence continues at coordinate 272,436,001 of NC_050578.1, forward strand.
ACTGCACAAGGGAGGAAAGGAGGGGGTCATCCTATGAGGACAAGGCCCAGAGTTCCCACCATCCCCAAAACAGCCCCTCCTAATCCAACCCCCTCAAAGAGCCCCCCACAATTACCATAGTGGGCAATGGCGTTGCTTTCAAACACACAGAACCCATCATCACCCTCAAACGCTGGAACCTGGAGATGAAAGCAGACACAGAGAAGAGCCTACGCTGTAGGAAACCAGGTGAGCTGAGCCCATTACCAGAAACCTGAGGGCAAGGCCAGTGTTTTCTGTTTGTCTGTCCCATAGGGTCTAGCACAGCACTAAGCCAATACGGGGGTTCAGGTCCATTTCTCCCACCCACAGGACCTAGAACGGGTAGGAGGCACAGTAGGAGGGGGAACCATACTAGGCCCCATTCCCCCAGGCCAGCCCAGGAGCTAGCTCCAAGCTAGAAGCCTGAACACTGACTCTGAGAATACCTACTCACCTTGCCTGCAGGAAATTTTCGGAGGAATTCGGGGGTGCGGTTGGTCTGACCAAAGTGGAAGTGGGGAGGTGCGGACAGCACGCGGATCTGGGCCCCACTGTACTGTGCAGCAATGAGGGCCTTGAAGGCCCGCCAGTTTTCAGGGTATGTGTACAGGGTCTGTGGAGACAGCAGAAATAAAGTGAATGGGAGCAATGCCCCGGGCCCCAACACCAGGCAGCCCAGAGCCCCCCAACACTCCTCTCCCCATAGCCTTCAATGCTGCTGCCTCATGCAGTGAGCCGCCACCCTCACCAGATCATTAACAGCTGCCACCATGCCCAGGGTGGTCGGACAGACGGCCACCCCTCAACGACCCTGGGGCCCCAGAAAAGGGACCTCTCTGGGGCTTCCAACCCATCCCCCCAAGGCCCCGGTCAATCTCTCTGAGCCTCAGCTTCCTCATCTGGAAAAGTGATTATGTTGGGGGAGGGGAGTCCCAAGCAGAGGTCCTGACCTCAGTCAGCCAATCAACAAGCACTAACGGGGGCTTACTAGGCAGGCAGTGCCAGGGACACCCCCCTCCCCAGGAGTTTGAGTGGAGCCCCTCAGCTCTGGGAAGGGAGGGGCTGTGCCTCATCCCCACGTCCCCAGGGGCTTAATCAGCACGCTGAATAACAGGGCTCAGCCCCCCAGACAGCCTGCCATCAGAACCAGGAAAGGCCCGCCTGCCCCCCCCCCAGCCCGGACCTCCAGATATTCAGTCCTTCTCACAACCCCCCTCGACCACACGCCCCCAGCCTGCAGCACAAACCTGACCCACAAGGAGGGAGGGGACCAAGGCATCGTCAGCCCCCCCCCCCCAGCCCTCATCCCCTGGCCCCTGCCCTTAGCCCCCCAGCCCCCCTAATCACCACGCTAGCCCCTCGCCGGCCCCCCCCCCGCCCCCGATCCGCACAGCCCGCACTCCCGGCCCCCAGGCCAAGCCTCCGGCGCCGGGCCCATAGAAAGCGCAGGAGTCCGGAAGCCGGCCTGGGAGCTGCAGGGCTGGGAGGCGGACCGGCGCGGGGATCTCCAAGCGCTCTGGGGTCGGAGGAGGCCCCGGCACTCGGCTGCGGGGCGGCGGCCCCGGCCGGCCTCAGTTTCTCCCCCCGCCGCCGCCTCCGGGCCCGCGGGCGGGGCCCACAACGGCCGCCGCGGCTGGGGCCGGGCCCCCCCACGCCGCGGGCCCCCCCGGGAGGAGGGTGGCGGGGCGGGGGGCCGAGGATGGCGGCGGATGCCACCCCCCCAGGCCCGGGGCCGCCGAACTCACCCCGGCCGCCATGGTGATTCCGCAGAGAAAGGGGGTGGGGACGTCGGCGCTGCCGCAAAGTGAGTCCGGCCGGGGGGGCGGGGAGGGGAGGAGGAAGAGGGAGGGAGGGAGGGAGGAAGGGAGGGAGGGAGGGAGGGACGGGCGGGTGGGAGGGGAAAGCGGCCGGAAAGCGAGGAAGACGTCGAAGGGAGCCGCGCGACAGGAGGGCGAGCCCTCCCGGCACCGGCCGAAGTCTCGAAGCGGCGCGCGCCTGCGCACAGGGCGCCGCCGAGGACTCGCCGCGAGGGCGGTCGGTTGGCTTCGGAGCACCTCGGAGTCTCCACCCTCGGCCCGCCCCGCCCCGCGGAGAAGGGGCGGGGCCGGAGCCCCAGCGGCGCTGGGCTGGCGAGCGGCCCTAGACGCTGCCCAGGCGCGCACCCGCTCGCGTCTTACCGCGTCCCCTTGGAGGGCGGGGAACCCGGGCTGGCCTGGCCTGTCACTTCACCTTGCAGCTGGGGAAACTGAGGCAGGGCAGGGAGAAGTAACTGGCCAAGGTTCACAGATCTCAGGACAGCAAAGATGAGATTCAAACCCAAACCCCCTGATTCGAGGACCGGATCACTTCCTCCCGGGCCCAGTAACCCAGCTGCCACATTTTGTGGACAGGGAAACTGAGGCATGGGAGAGGTAACTTGTTACTAAATGCCGGCTAGGGGGCGCCGGAGTGTACAGATAACTGGTCCCTGGGTCAAGAAGACACAAGTTCAAATTCAGCCTCACTGTAGTTTTTCAAATATATTTTTATTTTCTTCATTAAATATTTCCTAATTACATGTAAAAAAAAAGTTTTAACATTCTTTTTTGAAAATTTACTTCCAAATTCTCCCACCCCTTCCCCTCTCCTTAAGAAGACAATCACCATATCAATTATCCGAATGGTCAGGCAAAACATTTCCATATTAGCTATGTTGCAAAAGAAAACACACACAGAAAAAAAAAAAAAAAGAAAAATTAAGCTTTAAAAAGTCAGCCTCGATCTGCATGCAGAATTTATCAGTTCTCTCTGGAGGTGGAAAGCATTTTTCATCATGGATCCTTCTGAATTGTCTTGGATCGTTGTATTGCTGAGAATAGCTAAGTCAGCCACAGTTGATCCTGACCGCTGCTACTGTGTACAGGCTTCTCCTGGTCCTGCTCTTTTCATGTTGTACCAGTTCATTTAAAGTCTTCTCAGGTTTTTCTGAAACCATCCTACTCAGCATTTCTTATAGCACAGTAATATTGCATCACCATCATATGCCACAACCTGTTCAGCCATTCTCCAATGGATGGTATCCTCTCAATTTCCAGTTCTTTGCCACCACAAAAAAGAGCTGACATATTTTTGTACAAACGGGTCCCTTTCCCTTTTCTTCGATCTCTTTGGTATACAGACCTAGCAGTGGTATTGTTGAATCAAAGGGTATGCACAGTTTTATAGTCCTTTGGGTGTAGTTCCAAACTGTTCTCCAGAAAGGCTGGACCAGCTACACCAACATGACATTAATGTCCCCAATTCCACATCACTTCCAGCATTTGTCATTTGCCTTTCCTGTCATGTTACTCGTTATCATAGGTGTGAGGTAGTAGCATCTCTAATCAGTAGTGATTTGAAGCACATTTTCATTCACCTATTGAAAGCTTTGATTTCTTCTGAAAACTGTTCATATCCTTTGACCATTTATCAATTGGGGAATGCCTGTTATGTGTATAAATTTGGTTCATTTGAGAAATGAAATCTTTCATGAGATAAACTTGCTGTAAATTTTCTGCCCAGTTTTTTTCTGAATTTTGGCTAATCTATTAGTTTTGTTTGTGCAAAACCTTTTTAATTTGATGTAACCAAAATTATGCATTTTAATTCCCATGATTCTGTCTCTGGTTTGGTCATAAACTTCTTTATCGACACACCTGACAGGCACATTTTTCCATGCTCCCCAATTTAGTATTACCCTTTACGTCTAAATCATTTATCCCTTCTGACCTTATCATGGTACACAGTGTGAGATACTGGTCGATGCCTGGTTTCTGCCAAACTTTTTTCATTTTCCCAGCACTTTTTGTCAAATGTCAAGTGCCTGTCCCCAAAGCTTGGAGCTTTGGATTTATCAAACACCAGATTACTAGAGTCACTTACTACTGTCTCCTAAATACCTCATCTATTCCACTGATCAGCCACCACTTTCTTTGCCAGTACCAGATTGTTTTATTACCACTTTGTAATATAGTTAGAAATCTGGTAGGCTGCCTTCATATTTTTTTCCCATTAATCCCTTTGATATTCTTGACCTTTCTTTTTTTTTTTTTTTTGGCTCTGTAACCCTTTATGATATGGTCAATTATGCTGATAGTTTTCCTAATTTTAAACTAGCCCTGCCTTCCTGCTATAAATCCCACCTGGCCACAGCCTATGATCTCTGTGATAGATTGCTGTAATCTCGTTGCTAGTATTTTAAAATTTTTGCATTGATATTAAGGAAATTGGTTGATAGCTTTATCTGTGCTCCCTTTGGTTTCAATAGAATCTTTTTAAGTGAATAAAATGCATATGGTTCTGCACATAAGTGAAAATAAAGATCTAACTTTTTCCCCCATCCATGGTTACATCCCTCCATGAAATGCATCCACAGACCCCCAGCTAAAAATTCCTGGCTCAGACCCAAAAGTGACGGTCTGATAAATCAAAAGGGAAATCTGGCATTTAAAGTTCTTCATAACCCAGCCCCAGGACAGTGCCCCAAAGATCGGACCCTGAGATGAAGCTCATATAAAAGCACTTTATTGCCCCCTTCCTTTCTTCAGTCGCCTTTCTCACACCCTAGGATGCCCCGAACAGTTCGAGGTAGAAAACCATGTAAGAAATGATGGAGATCAGGAAACAGACTCTGAGGATCCTGGAGCTGGGTGAGAGTGAGAAACTGGCCAGTGGAGCTGGTGGAAGCAGTGAAGGTGAGGAGAGGCTGTGGCGGCCATGGCAGCTCTGGCTCTGGTCTCTGCTTCCCACTTTCCTGTGCTATCAACTCCTGGGTCACCCGAACCTCTGCCTGCAGCCAGCTCATTTCCCCTTTGGCTTGCTGCTGCAACTGCCTCCGGACCCTCCGCCGCCCAAGCCATACCCGGTGCCAGAGCGTACAGAGCCAGGTCTGTGCCATCCCTGGCCCTGTCTCCTCCTGGGCTGCTTCTACCTCTCTGGTCCCCAGATTTTTTAGCTGCTTTCCTTTCCTTTCAACTAAATGCTGCCCAAGCCTCTGCAGCTGCTCCCCTGACAGCCCAGGGGCCCCCATGACTGATGATTGGCCCTCCTCACCATCAGCCTCTAGCACCATCTCCTCCACCCCAGCTTCTCCTTGGTGCCTCTCAGACACCGTTTGCTCCTCATCATGCCCTTTCTCCATCTCTAATCGTAGCCTTTTACTTGATCCTCCCTGGGGACACTCCTCTCCATCTCCATCTTCTTCTGGCCTCCGTCTTTTGCAGCTCTGCTCTACCTGGCACCCCAGTGCTTCCTCTAACACCTGGGTGATGGCAGCACAGAGCTGAGTGAAGGGGGCCGGGGGCAGGGGGATGGGAGTAACAGACAGCAGGGAGTTGGCAGAGCTGGGCTGCAGGAGAGGAAGCAAACCCCAGTCCCGGCCCCGGGGAGATCGACGCTGGAACTGGAGGCTTCGGCAGTAATTAGCCGACTCACGACAACAGTTCTGTAGGCGACCAGCTACCCGGCCTGTCACGTTGGCTGCCACGTTGTGACTTAGGTCAAAAGGGTCCTGGAGGTTCAGAGGGCCAAGGCGTAAGCCCCCCCAGAGACCAGGGGGCAGGCCCTCGGCTATGGGCAGCGGCTGGCCTTCCCTCAGAGACAACAGCGAGCCACGGAGGTCCCAGCTGGAGACACAGGAAAAGAACTGGGCCAGGAGGGTAGCTGTAGGGAAGCCAAATTGAAGCCCAGTGAAGATGAGCTGTTCCATCCAGATCCATCCAGAGGAGGGGCTAGAGATGGGACTCCCTGGCCCTCCTGGCTCCTGGGTCTAGCCTCCAGGAGCACAAGGGCCTTATGCTCCCACCCAGCCCAGTCCCAACCAAAGCCCAGGCTCCTCCTTTCTTCCTCCCAGGCACTTACCAAGGGGTTCTGTGTTAGTGCTAGGCTCCAGGCAGGAGGCCTCTTGGGGGAAACTGCAGTCCCAGCCATCCACCTCAACCCGTTCCTCCTCACCTAGGGACACAAGAAAGAAAGGGCAACTCTAGCAAAGGATGAGAAATATGGAAAAGTGGCCAGAGACAGAGATCTCCCCAAGATCTCCCCAGAGAACTCACAGTCTCTAAAGACAAGAAAATATTGCCTGTCCACTGAGAAGACAGGGATATGAGCAGGCACAGCTGCAGACCAAGACAAGGGCGAGGGTGTCAGGAGCCTCTGGCCTGGGATGTCATACCTGCCATCTGGGTGAGTTTTGTGAGAGAAGGCAGCACAGGTGGGTCCCGGGTTTGAAGGAAGTGGATCACCAAAAGAGTCAATGCATAATTACTCAGAAGGGGGCCGCTCCCTAGGCAGAAAACCAAGACTTACCAGTAGTCACAGAGAGCCTCCAAGGTCCCTCCTGGTCACTGCCCCCAGCTTGCTGCACGTGGCCTAAGTCTCTGCCAGCCCCTGCCTTTACCCCACCCCAGGGAGCACAGGAATCAGCTCACCTATACCACCTCCTGCTCACGCCCACCTTCCTTACCTGTCAGCCCTCGTCCCTGAGCCCAACAGCGCAGGGTATAGACCAGGGGCCGTACTCGCCCATCCAGGGCACAACAGAGACTCAGGAACCGTGAATTGTATAACGCCAGCCTGGGATAAAGAGAAGATCCAGGAGATGTAGCATTTGGAGCCTAAACATACTCCCAAGCCTGGGCCTCCACTGCATAGGTCAGGAGAACTCAACACATGCCCCTCCTACTTCTGTGCCTCAGTGGTGTCCCATGCCTACCACAAACCCGGCCTCAACTCCCAACTTTGTCTCTGCTTGCTTCCAGGGTCACCTTCCCCAGAAGAGATTGCCTCATCCTCCCACTTCCCTCCTCCAGTTCCTTTCTGCTTCTTTCTCTGTCTGTGTTGTATGTGTGACTCCCTGGGGGCAGAAGCAAGCTCATTTTGTGTCTGTACCCCCCAGAACCTAGAAAACTGCCTGAAATGAAATGATACTGAACTGACTGAAACAGAATGGGAAGACAAGAGCAGGCCCTGGGCAGCATTACAGCAACCTGTCCAGAAGGCCCAAACCAGCGACAGGACAGGAAAGAGAAGGGGCAAGACCAAACAAGGACCTCGGTGAAGGGCCAGAAGCTCCCTGCCCCGCAAGGGTCACTCTCCAGTGAATTTCCCACACACACCTGTTACTGAGGGAGACGTCACCATGAAGACCAGAGGGCCGATGGCAGAATTTGACCACGGGGCGTCGAGCCGAGAGCACAGCCCAGACGCTGTGTACCCCGGGGACACAGCCTCGGAGGACAGACCCGACAAGTTCCAGCATGGCCTCTCCCTCCCTCTCCTCCCCCTTGAATGCTCCAAGCTCCCAGGCCTTCCCCAAGTCCCTCTCTCCCACCTCCTCCTGGATGGGTGACACTGGGGGCAAGGACTGTGGGGAGGCCAGGGCTGAGTCAGGGGTTGGAGGGGCTAGGGAGGAGGTGGGAGTTTCAGAGTCCTGGGGAGAAGCTGGGGCCTGAGAGTCTACAGGGGAAACTGGAGTGGAGGCAAAGGCTTGAGGATCCACTGGAGAAGCAAGGGCTGAGTCCAACGCTGGAGAGGCTGGGGCCTTTGGGTCCTGCTGCGGAAGAGAGGCAAGTTGGGCCAATGATCCCTCAGGATTCCCTCCATTGCCCATCTTTGGACCTCACGCACAGCACAGTCATCTCCTCCCTGATCTCTAAGAAAAAAATCTGCCCACCCTATAACTATTTAGTTATGCTTTCTTTTTAAGGCAAAGCAGTATAAAGAAAAGTATGCTGGGCATAAAATCAGGAAAGATCTGGGTTCGAATCCCACTGCCAGCATTTACTAGCTGGGTGACCACAGGCAAGTTACTTAAATTTCTGAGCCTCAGTTTCCTCGTCTGAACAACTGGGAACACAAAAGCCATAGTCCCTGACCCACAGGACTGTTAAGGGTCCAATGAGGTCCATGTGTAGAGTGCTCTACACGTCCACTCTTCCTCTCCCCTGCCTATTACACCTGGCTCTCTGACATCTCACCTGTGGCCCCTCCAAATCCCCCAGATCCAGGAAGAGATCAAGGTCACACCCATGAACGTCAAAGCCATTTGTAGAGGAGCCAAAGGGACGGATGACGCAGCCTGGGTGGTGAGCAGAGCATCGAGATCAGGGGATGTTCAAAAAGACGCCAGCTGTACAACTGAACGGGTAGGACAGGCGCTCACTAGCGGCCTCAGGAACACAGGGTCCAGCTCGGGATGGTCAGATGGGAGAGCGATAAGCAAGCCTTACCAGGGAAGAACTCGGTGAAGACCTCCTGCAGCAGGGTCACGACAAGCCCCCGCAGCTGCCGCTCCGCCTCAGAAAGCTCTCGAAGGCCCACCAGCTGCACCATCTGGGCCTCCACATCTGGAGCCTCTGCCAGCGCCCGCATCAGCTGCTGGTCCTCTGGTGGCGCCCCTTTGGATGACTTGGGAGCTGGGGTCTGGAATTCCTTCTGCTGCCGAGGCCGAACACGTAGCCGATGGCCACTGAGAGTGTGCTGGGGCTGAGACAAGACGACCTCTCGGGCACCCGTGTCTCCCATTTCGACAATAGCAAATACGCCCTGTCAGGCCAGCACAGGCAAGAGTTCTCAGACACTCCTTTCAATCACCGTGGCCCTCCCCCAAACCCCACTGCCTGCAGTCTTGTCCATCCTGTCCCCTGGATCATCAGACTGTTGACAAGGGCTTGCCCAGGCCAGCCCCACTACCTTGTCCTTGTCCATGACAATGCTGGCCACAGGCCCAAAGGCCTGGAAGTACTCAGAGAGCTGGGCTGGATCCATGCCACGTGGAAAGCCGCTGACAAACACACTCCGCAGGCCCTGGGCCCGGCGTGCAGCTCGAAGCTCTTCAAGGCGGCGATGCTTCTTGCCCGCAAGGTGGGCATCCAGGCTGGGCCCTGCAAGACACATTCATTAAGCACGTGTCAAAAACAACACAATGACTGTCCATGTTCTCAAGGAGTTTTCAATCTGCGCAGCGGAAAGAGCAAAACCAAACGCTTCAGGAAACGTGAAAATGCAAACCACAGTCTTATTTGGTGGGGTGGGGAGATGGGGTGGCCCCTCTGGTCCTTTTACAGTTGAGGAAACTGAGGACCAGAGAACCTAAGTGACTTGCGGGGTGGGGGGGGTCACACAGGGAGGAAATAGAGAGTCAAATTTGAACCCAGGTCTTCTCCCTCCAACTAGAGTATCACCTGGGGAAGATCATACCTGGGTTGAACCTAAAAGGCAGAGAAAGGATCAAGGCGTCTGGGAAAGTCAAGAGGAAAGCATGGCGGGAACCAGAAATGGGCCAGATGGGGGATTCCCTGCCAAGACAGGCAAAGGAAGTCAGGCTTGCTTTTAGAAACAACAAAAACTCACAGAAGGGCTTTGGGCAGAGAAGTAACAGGCCCAGGCATGATACTGGCTATGTGAGGGAGGAGAAAGGAGAGAGGAGAGAGCCCAATGGAGGACTGAAGAGGGAAGGCAGAGACTAATCAGGAGGCGATAACAACAGCCTGGGCAGAGATGATATGGGCGGACTCCGGGAGGGAAGAGAAGGCACACAGCATTGATGTGACTGGGGTGGGAGGTAAGAGCCCAGGTGAAGAGGACAACAGCTTTTCACCAACAGAAAGAGGAAGATTGGGAGATGAGGCCAGTGAGGCCAGGAGATTCATGGGCTTCACTCTGAACATGCTGGGATTGAACAGGAGAGACCCAGGGAAAGGGTCCAGCAGGCAGTGGGAAGAGCAGGGAGGGGGACAGAGAAGCAGCAACACAGAGATGTGGAACGATCTTCATAGAGTGCACACAGAAGAGAGTCCCGAAGGAGAGTGTGTAGGGAGAAGGGAAGGGGGAACAGGATGTAGCCTCAGGATGCCCATGCCCAGGACCGAGGGTAAGAAGCTGGAGAAAACAATGATTGACACCAGGCACCAGCACCACAGAGCTACCTCAGAGAGAACTACATTAGAGTCCAGCAAAAAAGGAGTCTCTATGAAAGCGGTCCTGGAGAAGATTCTGGAGATTGGGGGCTGCTGTTACAGAGCACTCAGAAATGTCCACAAGGAAGATGACCCTTGGGAGAGCAAGCTTATGGACCTGTGGCATTAGATGTGGAAGGGGAGGCAAGGATGCACATAGGAGCTAGGGAGGAAGAGAGGAGAGGCACTGAATGTCAGCTGAGGACAAGTAAAGCTGTCTTCAGGATGGGGGAAGGCCTAGGCAGCAGGGAAGGGAGAGATAGAAGGGGAGAGAAGGGGACAGGATAGGAGCAGCTCACGGGCACAAGCAGATGCACCAAGGGTCTTTGACAAGAAGTCACAGCTCTAGAAGCCAGAGGAAAGAAGATGAAGAAAATGTAGAAAGATCTGGAGGTAGAGAGCAAAGACAGACCAGCTCAATCACAGATAACAGTAGGAATTGGATGAAGAGGTCTGGAGGTTTGGAACAGCCACTGGAGGGCATGCAAGAGTCCATGGCAGATCAATCCAAAGGACTGCCCAGCAGCAGCGAAGGTCCCCTTGAGATAAAATCACAAGAATCTGTAGTAGTTGATGGGATTTTGTGGTTTCTTTGAGCAAAATCCAGGGGCTTAGAAACAGGAGAAGAGCAGGCCTACAGTGAGAGCAAACCAAGGCTGTGGGTGGGCAGGGAATGAACAGGACAAGAGGGCGTGCTCTTCAAGAGTGGAAGCCAGTGTTTTTAAAATTATTTTATTTTTAAGACTCATATTTTCTTGTTCTGCCCTCCCCCACCCAGAAAACAAGAACAGTAAAACCCTGTTAAGAATAAATACAATGAAGCCGCACAAGTTCCACATTGGTTACGTCCACATGGGAGGATATTTGGGTAGAGATACAAAAGTATCTGGGTAGAGATACAAAGTTACACACGGGTATGCCCTCGCACCCAGTCCATCCCCTCTCTACCAGAGGTGGGCAGCAGGCTTCATCCCGAGCCCTGGGATGGCGGTGCAGGCAGTTGCGGTGAGCTGTCCACCCTGGCTGGGGTCAGTAAAGCCTGGCGCCAGGGTCGACACCCAGCGGCCCTTGGCCCCTCGATGCCCCCAGGGCGCAGGCCGGTGACCGCGGCAGCACTGGAGATGCCCCAAGGGCCGAAGCTGGAGAGGAGCTGCACAACTCCCCCCCACCCCATGGCCGGCGCGCTGAGTCCAGGCCGGCCCTGACCTTCCTCACGCCTCAGTTTGCGCCTCTGAAGTGAGGGGGGCTCGCCTGAATGCTTATAATGAAAACCCAGGAGGGCCCGAACTCAAATCCATCCTTGAAACGCTTGCCAGGTGACCCCGAACAAGCTTCTTCGACATCGTCTGCCTCATTTTACCTCCCTGTAAAAGAGGGGACTCTGCCCCTTCCAGTTCCGGAAGCCCAGCAACGCTTTGCCCTGACCTCTGACTTCTGACCCCTCGAGACAGCGTGACCGGGCGTCCAGCTCCACACTTGGAGCCCGTTAGATAGACGAGAGTTTGAATTCACACTCGGGCCCAAGTAACTTCCTCAGGCCCTCGGTTTCCCCACGGGGGCAAAGGGCCAAGGACCACCGGGATCAAGAGAGCCCCTCCCCCCCATCCCAGGGGAGGGAGGCCCAGCCCACTCCGCCGAGGCCCGGGGGCTCCGTGACCCGTGACCTCCATCCCGCCCCCTTACGATTAGCCGTGTTCACGTGGCAGAGGCAGCATCTGAAGCCCCCGCGCGGTAAAGCCTCCACATCTGGCTGCGTCGCCGCCATAGTTCCCGCTTCAGAACGGGACAGGGCACGACTTCCGCCACTACCGGAAGTGGGTCACCGGGATGGAGAAATAAGAAGACACTTCCGCCACTCTCGGAGACCTGGGGCTCGTTCGGTCGCGTCTCTGCCCTCGGGCTGCACGCGCGGTCTCCAGCCCCATTCCTCCCGGTTCAATCTGCATACGGTAACGCGATTGGCCAGCTGTGAGCTGCGCCAGTCGTCGATTGGCCCTGAGCTCACATGAATATTCATGAGCAACGGCTGAGCTGCCAGGCGGGAGGCCCAAGAAGCGTACAGCTGGTCCGGGCTCTCGAGCCACCCGGAGCTCCCAGCTCCGCCCCTCCGCTGGCGGAGACGACCACAGCGGTCACCTGCTAGACCCCACCGCCGCTTCCGACGTCCCCGTGGGTCACTGCCTCCGGGCAGCCGAGGCTCCGTCCGGCAGCTTCCGGCGGATACCCCGCCCCCAGGTTGCGCTCCCGCCCCCAGCCCGAGGGGAGGGGAATGGGTGCTAGAGCGCTCTAAACTGTCTTGGACCCTCTCGGGCTCAGGCGGTTGAGCGGAACCCCAAACGATGGACCTACCCACGGGGTGACCCCTGAGGGTCCGTGCCCCCTTGGTGGGCTTCCCTTCTGACCCCCAGTAGGAGTGGCTCCCGTGTGCATGACCCTGATCCCGCTGGTGGTGCAGCATGCCCAGGTGAGACCCCAGTGCCCCAGCCACACTCCTGGGCCCAGCCCTGATCTGGGAGTGGGTGTGGATCTCGGGCACTCCTACCCTGGGGGAGCCTGGCGCGGGCGGCGCAGCAGCCAGGGGCTTCTGGAACCCCAGAAGTGGGGGTGTCCTGAGGGCAGCCCCTGGCCGTGTGGGCCAGCCTTCACTTGTCACCAGAATGCACTGGCCTCAGGGAAGGGAGAGCAGACAATTTCCTGGCCTCAGTTCTTAACCTGAAAAATGGGGAAGCAAACCATAAGCCAACTTTCAAAGTCTGTATAAATGTGAGAAGTCACTAGACCCTTGAAGAACCTAGGCAAAGCCCTTGCCCGCCCCACTTCCGGCCGTCCTTCAGCCTCCTCCCTTGAGTGATTCTTGGCATCAGACCCCACAAGAGGGTGGCCAAATCCTACAAGCATTTATCAGGCACATACTAGGTGCAGGGTGCCAAGGACACAGGCAGTGGCGTCCTCAGGGGGCTTGCATATTGGGTGTGGGATGTGAAGATTCCTTCCGTCCAGCAAGCCATCCTGTGACTCTGGGCTATATCCTCCCTCTATCCACCAAGGATTCCTCTTCATCTTTTGCCCCAAAGCAGTCTCCAGCATTAGAGAAGTACCCAAATCCTCTTAGCCTGCAGCATCCCAAGGGCCAACCCCAGAACTTCCAGAGGATGGTGGTCAGGAGAGGACCAGCCAGCTCACCCACGGTTGTTTTGGCCAGTTCCTAGAATGAACTCCTCTTCAGAGCACCCCACAACAAAACAGATGATGTGTCAAGCAAAGTGGTGTCTACAACCAGACTGTGCACCTAAGGGCTTCCACCAGGGAAGTGACTAGGAAGCCTCTCCTGGGACTAATGGTCAATCTTCCTGTCCATTTTCACCATCAGACCTCCCATCTCCCTAGGCCCCATCCCATAGAGAGCAGCAGAGCCAGGAGGGGCTGAAGAAAAACAGCTTTTTATTTTTGTCGATCTAAGAACGGATTACAGATTCCAAGGTTAAAAAACGGACAAAGGGTCTTTATTTCTGAGAGTTGGTGTACAAAAGGCAGGGATGTGGGGGAAGGGGAAGGAAGAGTGAGCACAAGGAGCTGGGACTGCCCGAGCTCACAGGCCTCTAACTCCAATTAAGTCTGGACATCAGATGGGAGTAAAACCCAAAATTAGAAAAGAAAACAAGACTTGAGACATGGCAGTGCACGCCCCACCCCCGCAGGTACCAACAGGTACCCTATTTGCCCCTCCCACGCTCCCCAACAAGGGGAGGAAAAATTAAAAAAAACTTTAAAAAACCCTCCCCCCGCAAAAAACCTGCCCCAGGACTGAGTCTTTTGTACCCCCAAAACAGACTATTCTGTATGGGGCTTTTCTCCTTCCCCAGGACCTGGAGAAGGCCAAGGAAGAGGCAGATGTGTCGGGAGCTATGAGCAAGCTCTCCAACGCCCTCCCAGGACCCCAGCACACAGGTAAATGCCCCTGTCCAGAGGCCAGCCTCCCACCTACCCTCTTCCTTTCCCCCAAGAATGCTCAATCCTCCAAGACAATAGGCTCATTGGTGCTGGCAGGGTGTGGGGGTAGAGGTGGGGGAATCGGGGCCCTGACCGATGGCAGTGGAGGCTTCACCTTCAATGGTAAATTGGGCCGCCTTGCAGCCCGCCGCATTTCCAAGTGAGTCAAGGCCTTCCGTAATGCCCTAGCAGGGAAGATGAGGTCAGATGCAATCCCACTGTTGTCAGCTGGGCCTTTCCTGGCTGCTCCGCCCCATTATTCCTGCTTACTGTTTCATCCCTCCATTCCCCCCAGTCTCTGCTGTCAGCCACCCATGTGCCCAACGCTGTCCATCCACCCACTACCTGGTGTCTTTTGTGGCCACAAATACCACAGGGTTGGGGGCATCAGCTGGGTTTAGCTTCTGCCTCTTGGCTGCTGGCTGTGTGCTTGATCGAATCCCTGAGGTGAGGGGCCTTCCATTGGCCGAAAACGGAACCACCTGGAAAAGGAGAGGGGTAGCTTTCGGAACCTCGGCCACGTGCGACCCCATTCCCGCGGGCTTAACCACAGTCCATTCCAGGAGCCCGCCACCTCCTACGCTCCACTTCTCAGCAAGCTAAGGTTCTTCACCTTACTGCCTTACAGTGGGCTGGAATCTGCTTCTCTGCAGCCAGGGGGTGCAGTGGGCAAGAACACTGGGAGAGCCAGGGTTCAAAATCTAGCTGTGTGCCCAGCTACCTCAGTTTCCTCATCTGTAAAATGGAGATGATAATGGCACTGACCTCCCAGGGCTGTTGTGAGGATGAGATCACTTTGGAATGCTATGTAAATGCCAGCGTGTGCACATGCGTGTGCACATGCATGTACGGACAGCCACACGTATGCATTTCCTGCCATTACCGCTTCCAACCCCATGGAGACCAAGCAGACCAATGAAGAAAAACGAGTCTCCCAAACACCACCCAACTCACACTCTCATAGGCACGCTTCACCACAATGCCCCCCAAGCTGCGGTTCTGGGTCATTTGGTTCCTGTTGATTGGTGTCTTTGTGCCTCGTGGTGTTTTTGGTTTCAGAGGAGCCTGGGCCGCTACCAAGGAAAGAGAAAGATCTTGCTGAAATCCTGGGTTCCAGAACCATTCCCGGCCCTTCTTTTCCACCCTGGGCCCCATACCAAGGTCTTTGACGATGGTCGCCAGGGGCAGTCGCACCAGGGGGTGAATCTTGAGAGGCGTCTTGGCTGCCTTGGGGAGCCGGATGGAGCCTAGGGACAGAAGAAGAATCATCGAGTCTGGGTGACCTCCTAGCCCAGGCAGAGCCCAATACACCTTTTGGGCAAACTGTCCCCATTCTCTCCAACAGATCTTTCCTGCCCATTCTCACACTCAGCCTTGATGGCGTTGGCATTGATGGGGGCATAGGGTCGGCGGGCAGCCCTCCTTGGCTGTAGCAGGTCCCTGCACATGCGCCGGGCGAGACGGGTCAGTTTAGTCGTCTGCAGCAGAAACGTCTGCCTGTTCTTGGCCAGCAGCTTGGCCCGGTTGGCGCTGGTTGTGTACGGAGAAAGGCTCTGGGCTTCAGGACGAGACAAGTGGCCTCGGGAGTGTGGTTCCTGGTGGAAGGTGGAAACAAAAGCAGCATCAGCAGTGGGATCCTACTGCCCTCAGAATTCTGGATCTGAGCCACCCCAGCCCCACCTTCTGGATCCGCTGGCTCGGGAACAGATCCAAAACTGCCAGACTGTTTCCTCCCCATTACTCAGTGCGGGCAGGCAGCTTTCTTAAGCTCTTGCCTTCTAGGCCCCTTCCCCCCAGCCCCAAGCCCTGGGTCCTTACGGTGGTACCCCGTGCTGCCCCCTCCAGCTGCGTTGGAGTCTTCAGCCCCCCATACTTCTTCCAGTAGATCCAGCAGGATGCACAAAGACGGCACTGCATGTTGGGGGGCCCCCAGGCATACCACTGTGCTGACTGGGTGGCTACAGACACAGAAACAGGTCAGCTGGGGGGGTGCAATCAGAGGGGCCAAGCCTGGCTCCTCCGAGCGCTGATGCAGGAGCCGAGGCAGCCCGAACCCCAGCAGGCCCCAACACTCACTGTGGCAGCTCTCGCAGGTCAGCCCCTTCTGGAATCCCGCCCCGTTCATGCCAGGCTTGGACCCCACAGAGATGATCTGGTTTGGGTTCGGCTTAGTACTGGGGGGACAGAAAAGGACAGGAGAGGGTGGATGCGCAGGCTGCTTCCAGCGGCCGGAGGAGGGCAGCTTTCCAGCCCAGCCCAGGGAGTTTCCCTGCCACTCTCCTGCTGATCCCACCACCTCCGGATCACAGGGAAGGGAAGGAAGGTGCCCTGGCTTCCCTCCATACCCACCTACTCCCACTTACTAGGTAGGGATGTAGACCTGTTTCAGTTTGCTGTCGGCTTCGGCTGCTTTTAATCTTTTCTGCAGGTGACACAAGAAACAGAGAGAGCAGCATGGGGGGGGTCCCTGGGCTGGCTTCTCTGCCCCCCAACAGCAGCTCGGTGCCTTCCTCCCACGGGCCCCACACCATTCCTCACCTGCTGGATGTAGCGGTCGGTGGTTTTCCACATGTAATAGAACTGGACGATGCTGGCGAGAGACTTCCAGGGGAGCTGGGGAGGTGATGCAGAGTGAGCTGGCGCCCTAGCCCGAGGACCCCCAGCCCCTCGCCGCCGCCGTGGCCGCTGCTTCCTGACCTAGCCCTACTCACAAAGTCCTGCCGGATATCGTTGAAATCCTTGCCGTACTTCTCCAGCGCCTCCTCGAACAGCATGGCCTCAGAGGCCGACCACTCCTCCATCTCATCCCGGCACAGCACAGGGCCGCCCTGGGGCACCAGCGTGGACATGGCCTTGGCCAGGTCATAACCATTCCGCTGGAGGGTGTCCATGGCGTGGAACTGCGACAGAGGCAACAGCCGGTGAGAACCCTGAGACGGCCCAGGGACCCCTCCGAGGCCCCGCCTTCCCCAACCCAGACAGCGGCGGCTCACCAGGGTGATGTCTCGGGAGGCAGCTGCCGCACTCATGTGCAGACTTGGCTGCCGGATAGAACTGCTGCAGTCCAGGGCCCTGGCGAAGGTGCCCACCGCTCTAAGGGAGGAACAGCGGGTCACTGGGGCGGAAGGAAGCTTCAAGGGAACGGGCAAGGGAAGGGGAGAAACACCACAGGGAACATCAGGACAACCTCAAGGACACCAGCTGGGACTGAGAGAGGCCTAGGACCGCCAGTCCGCAGCTCCCCCAGCCTAGGGTCGCAGTCACCCGCCCAGCCCTCACCGGGCCACGACGAGGAACTGGTCAATCTGCCGGTCAGTCAGGGGGTTGTCTGGATCCCACACTTTCATTTCCATCTTCTGCTGATTTCGATTATCAGACTCACCTGGGAAAAAAGACTACGTCACCATGAAAGAGAAAGAGTAGAGGGTAGACCTCCGGACCCCCGTCCTCTCCTCGCTCACACCCTGGTCAGCCGCCGCAGGATCTCTGGCTCTTCTATGTCCCTCGCCGTCGGCTGGGCCCCTCCACTTGTCCCCTCCCTCTCCCCTTGGCCCTTCCCTCCTTGGGCCTCACCTTCCGCCAGCCGCTCTGGGATCTCTGCTTGGTATTTGCAGCCAACCCGGATCTCACCCTGGTCAGCCAGAAGCGTTTTTTGCACTGGATCAAACACCAAGGAGTAGAAGAAGCAGTCCTGAAACAGGGTGGTAGAGAGGCAGCTGAAATGAGCCTCTCCCTCCCCCCAACCAGCTGGTCCCCAGCAGGCCAGTCTGGAGAGCCCAGGGCCAGCCAGAGTTCATTCTCATTCATCCCAAACCAGGCTCTCCTGGAATGCTCAGGCTTCCCAGTCTCCCTTCCCACTTCACTGCACATATCCAATCACCCAATCCAGTCATTTCCAGGGCTTAGCATGTGCCCTTCTGCCTACACTCACAGCCAGCAGGCTGGTTCAGGCCCTCAGCACCTCTTCCCTAGCCTCCTAATTGATCTCTTTTAACTCTCCAACCCACCCTTCACGGAGCCATTAGGGTTATATAAACTCCTGCCTGCCTGGAACATGATACCCTGGACACCCTGACCTCAACTTGCCTTCCCAGCCCTATCTCATTCCCTATCATACATCCTCTGGTTCAGCCAAATTGGCTGTTCCTCCATCTCCATCTCAGGACCTCTGCTTCCCCTGCCAGGCTCACTCCCCTCCCTCCCTTCCCCCTCCTGTCAGAGATTCACTTCCTAAATGGAGCATTTCTGGAGCCTGTAGTCACTATGAACATGAATTGGCTTTAAAGCCATTCCGCACATACCTCTTGTGTGTGCTCTTTCCCCTATTAAAACGCAAGCTCTTAGAAGGGCAACAGGGGCTTTGCTTATACCCTGGTAGCCCACATGGGCTTAGGGAGGGTGGATAGCGCCACCTCGACCGTCCCCTCCACACTTGTCAGTCCCCTCCCTTCTACCCACGCAGCCCTCTCAGTCACCTCCTTCTCCAGGTACTGGCTCAGGATGTCCGTCTCATTTAATAACGTCACGCTGCATTTCCCACTGCCAAGAAAGGGAAGGAAAGAAAGGTCACCAAGTCCCCAATCCCTAGTCTTCGTCCCTTCCGATCCCCCGAGAGCAGGGGTCCTTTCCACTGGCCGGCTAAAGAGCATAGATGGTGGGAGAGAAGCTCCTCATGGAGAGGCCCGGGCCCTGCTCCCTACCGTATGTGGGTAGCTGGCAACGATTCAAACTGTCTAGAAAGGAAGAGTTCCCGGTGCTTCAACTGGTGCCTCTGCTGTTCTGAGACTCCTGGCTGCTTGGACTCCTCCTCAAATTCCCCTGGGAGAGGAAAAGAAAATAAAGGGCAGCTGGGGAGGGCAGGGCTGAAGAGAGGAAGGGGGAGCAGGGGAAGGGCTGTGCTGGTTCACCACCCCCTCATTGTATCTGTCTCTCAGTCTTGTGCCGCCACCCCCCCCTTCTTACCTTTCCCCCATCTTGGCCCCAATTACACTTTTCCCCAATGCTGCTTCATCCCTAATGCTCTGGGTTTAAAGCTGATAATGAGGAGCTGCCATAACCCTTCTCTTTCCCTCCCCTCCCTCCAAAACCACAGAAATTCATCCCAGGCCTCAAGGGCCGATGCTGGGATCTCACAACACACAAGCGGCACTTGCCCTTCCCAGACTGCCCTGAGGAGCTGAACCCCAGTGAAGTTATACCAGGCTGCGCCTCCCCAAATGTCCTTAGACTTCACAGGCCTCCTCTCCCCTCCCTAAAAGCAGGATCTGCAAAACCATACGTGCCCCTTGTTCTTTGTCTGGCTCACAGCGTTTACCTTGAAGAGACAGAACTTCCACCCCAACATCAACACTATCCCTCCCCCACCAAAGGCCTCAAGCAGGCTAAGAAGCCCAGTCGTAAAGGGTTAATAGGGATGGGTGCCAAAGGAGAAAGAGGTAGGATAGCGACGTAGCAACAAGCCCAGACCCATAGGCCATTGTTCCAACTACCAGGGAGAAGGGGGAGCGGGGGAGGAGTTTGCAGCTGACTCCTCCCTTTGCCTGTGCTCCGGAAACCAGGGCTAAGGCAAGGGAACCACACCCCCCAAAGCCCTTCTGATTGGACAAAGCCAAGGTCAGCCCCTGCCAGATGGGGCAGTAAACCCCGTGGGGCTAGGAAACTTGGAGAGCCTTGTTCCCCATTAACCCTTTAGCGCTGGAACCTTGGTCTAAAAAGTTGAAAACAGAAGTATCAACGGAGGGGGGCAAAGAGATCACAAAGGACAAGGGGGAAGAATGATAGAGATGAATTATTACTGGGAAAAGAAAGAAGGAAAGCGAGGGATGGCAAGCAGGTAGAATAGGGAAAGGGGAAAACGAGGGAGGGAGGAAGAAATGAAAACAAAGACAAGGAAGATAAAAAGGGCAAAGTGAAAGGAAATTGAGGAAGTTCTTCCTCTTCCCAAAGCCTCCACTCTGGCCAGACCAGCCATACCCTTATCCCCTGCACAACCGAGCCGCACCACCCCCCCTTCCCAAGGCAGGACACGGTGCACGCTTGGTCCTTCCCTTCCTCTTCACTTCCCCTAATGCAATCCTTCTCATTCTCTGCCCAAACTCTGGTTCATCCAAAACTTATCCACAAGTCCCGATTTCGCTACGATTAGGTTCGCCGTCTCTACCCTCCCCCTCAAACCTCCCGGCGTCCTCCCCACCTTAAGACACTCCGGCTCTCATCACATTCCGCCTCAGTTCCACTTTTCTGACATGTGAAAACAAGCCCCGACCCCTCCAGGCAGACCCGCTTCCCCCAGCCTTGGTCATGAGACCTGCCCAGGCCTGAGGACACGAGGGCAGGGGAAGAAAAGACTCACTGGCGTTGCTGTCGGCCAGGCTATTGAGGCTGCTAGAGATGTCTCTTCTTCGGAAAAGGCAGACGACCTTTGCCTCCACGTTCCCGTTTGCAGTCTAGGAAGAAGGAGCAAAGTGGTGTTAGAGAAAGTAGATGTAAGGAAAAGAGGCTAGGAACAGGGAATATATTTTCTAAGCACTCACTGGTAAAAATAAGACCTCAAGAAATTATGTGCCCAAGAAAGTGCTGCTCAGTCTCAGAGCCTCCCAAGTCCCCTCCCACCTAAAGAGCTCAGAACTAGGCCAGGGCCAATATAACCCAAGCAAGGATGCTTCAGGATGCCTGAGACAGTAAGGAGCCTCTCAGAGAAGCACACAACTGAAAGGGGCCCAAGGCCCTCCACTCTAACCACCCAGGAGTGATACCAACATTGCCTCAAAGCGATCAACGAGCTTTCACCAGCAGACTCTGGAAAAGGAGAAGCTGGTCACCTCCTGAGGCTGCCCTTTTCACTCAGCTAGGTCTGGAAACTAGAGCTTCCTGTTAGGAAGTCTGTCCTCACAATGAGCTGAAACCTCCCCTTCCCTAACTTCTGCCCACTGCCCCATGGGGGCCACAAGCAGCCACACATTGTCACAGATGTGGTTCATGGTGAGGATCCTGCCCCCCCCCACATCCACACACTCACTTTGTTGAGCTCCTCGATCCTCCTCACAAGGTAAGGATTGCTGGAGGAGTTCTCAAAATAGACGTAATCTGCAGTGGGGAAGAACCAAAGCCCTGAGTGAGGGGGCAGGGATGCAACAGGAAAAAGGGGGGGGGGGTAGAGACCCTTGAAAAGGATGGGGCGAAGGGGAGAGGAGGAAGGAAGAACTTGGACTGGGCTCTAGCCTAAAGTGAGAGCAGCAGCCAGGGATGCTCTTGCAATCCCCCTCGGTGATCCCACTATCTTTCCAGGGCTGAAGCTACAAAGGCAAAACCCAGGCAATCCCTGCTTGGAGCCCTCCTGACCGGTCTTTACAAAAACAAAAAGGAGTCAGGAAACCCCTTAACTGCGGTGTGGACCAGGCCAAGAGCAGCCTCCAGGGTCGGAGCTGGGACCTGGCCGGCCCCTTCCTGCCCTCGCTGCTAACCCTCCGCACGGACTCTGTTCCGAGGCCAGGGGCGGGAGGCCAGGGGCGGTCATCTCGGACCTAGGTCTGTCCCCAGGGTCCTCGAGGGTTGGGTAGTGGACAAGGATGCGCACAGGGCTCGGGCGGTAGAGCCGAGGTTCAAAGAGTGCCTCTAACAGAGACAGGACCGGAGCGCTCCGACCAATGGGCTGCTCGGGCAAAACTCAGCTCTGGACACCCCGGCCCTGGCCCCATCGGGACAGAGGGCCAAAGGGCGGCCCTATGGCCGGAGGTAGGTCTGGGCAAGAGTTCTGCCCGGGGGGGGGGGGGGGGGCAGCGCTAGCACCGCAGGGATCCCGGAGCCAGCTGCGCCCGGGGGGTGGAGGGTGTCCCTATCATGAAGGGGGAGTCGGGGGGGGGGGTCTGTCGAGATCCGCCGGGCACTAAGAGCTGTACACTGGACGAGGCGAGGCCAGGCAGAGGGTGCATGCGGCCAGAGTTACTCAGTCGCCCCGAGCGCCCCGGGCCTCACTCCGCACCCCACTGCAGCCTTAGCGGTCAAGTTCATCCATTGCAGTATCGTTGCAACCCCCGCCCGCGACCCCCCACGGGGGCGGGGGGGGAGGGTTGCAGTGTATTCGCCCTCCCCTACCGGAACCCCCCTCCGGGAAGGCTCCCCGTGCGCGCATGCGTCCTCTCGTGCCCCCCCCCGCGTCCGTACCCCCCCAGTCTCTCTTCCCCCTGCCCCCCACCCCGGCCCGGTTCTGGCGAGGCTGGGACGCGCGGTACTCACCCCCCACCCGGTACATGTTGGCCGCCATGGCCTCCCGACGGGGCCCGCGGGCGCCCGGCTTGGCCGCGGGGAGGCCCCGGCGCTGCTCCGCCCTGCTCTGCGCCCCGGCCCCGGCCCCGGCCCCGGCCCCGCCGCGGCCGCCTCAGCCTCGGCTCATCCCGCGCCGCCGCCGCCGCCGCCACTGCCTCCGCCTTCCGCCCAGGACGCGCCGAGGCCGGCGCCGGGCCCGCTCGGCTGCTTCCGCCCCACCCCCCCCCGCCCCGCGCCCCGGATCCCGCGGTTCGGTTCGTCCCGACGGAGCCCTGCCTCAACGCCGAGCCCTTCCGGAACCCTTCCGGCTGCGCCCGAAGGACGGGCGCCCGCGCTTCGGCCACTTCCGGAGGCGCTTCGGCACTTTCCGGCCCGCGGCCTCCGGCGCTCGGGCATTTCCGCCTCCTGGTCCGGGAGGGGCGGGGCTAGGAGGGAGGGGAGGGACCAGGAAGGAGAGGCGGGGCCGAGGCTTTAACCCTTCCCTCGCCTCAGCCTTGCAGCCCCCGGCATGTGGCCACCGGAGGGAGCGGCGGACCAGGCATTTGCATGCCCTTTGCTTTTCATTTGCATGGGCCTGGTTTGTTTTTTCACTTCCCTGTTTGGGCTAGCCCCCCGCCCCAGCACACTCCACTGCGCCCCCACCCTGGTCAATCCCGGACCCTGGGAGCGGGAATCGCCCTTAGGGAGGAGGCACCGCGTCCAACCTCAGCAACCCAGAGGATGCCCTCGGGCCCTGTCCTCTAACTTCAAATCCAGAGCTCTCTCCACCCCAACCCCATGTTACCCCCCCCAGCCTTTCACCCGCAGAAGAACACACGGAACGCCGCAAAGGGACTTGGCATCTGTTTTATTGATCCTGCACTGCTGCAGGGTCTGGGAGGAGGGCGGGGGCTGCTCGGCTCAGCCTGCGGTTCTGTACAGTGTTGGGGGGTCCCAACGCCCCTCCCCGACCGGGAAAAGGCACGGAATGTAACGAAGTTGGAAGAAGAGGCTCCTGGTCCTTGGGAGGGGGATGGGGGCGACGGGAGGTAGGGGGAAAAGCACCCTCTAAACCCACCCACTCCATCTCGTCCTAGTGTGGTCAGGCATCCAGCGAGGAGGCGGGGGAAAGGGAAGGCGTGCGGGAGGGCGTGAGAGGGGCTGGTCCAGGGCCCCCACCACCCAGCATTCGCCACTGGAAAATGCTCGCATCCTTTCCTCCCAGTGAGATGAGGTGAGAATCGTCATGAGTGAACCGGACACTGGTGACGTGGCTGCCGTGGCCTCCGTACTTTCGGCTAGGAGCCTGGGGTGGGGGTGGGGGCGGGGGCAGGGAGGACATCTCAGAATGGGAAGAAATGGGTGGAATCCGTCCCAGTTATGTAGGACTTAGAGCTCCGGAAGCTCAGATACCACCATTTAACAAATGAGGCAACTGAGTCGCACAGGAAGAGACCTGCCCAAGGTCACAGGGCCAGTAGTTAAACCCTTGTCCCCTTACTCCAAATCCAAATGCGCTTTCCACTTACCGACAGCCAGAACGCAGTCTCCTCTGGAGTCCCTACCCACTCTTCAGCAGCTCTGGACTGACTCCCGTCTCGTACCCCCCTTTCCCCTCCCCCACCCACTCTTCAGCAGCTCTGGACTGACTCCCGCGTCTCGCACCCCTCTTCCCTTCTAACCCCTCTTCCGGCCACTGGCCTGGTGGGGTGGGGGAGACCCCTCACCTTGGCCCGGGAGCACGGGTACAGAAACAGGTGCACTTTACAGAAGTCATCGGCTACAGCCACCACTCGTTCATTGTGGGACCGGCACAAGGAGTTGATGTCTGTCCCGTCGGATCCATCCGGCCACACGCCTACCAGGTCAAGCCCTCCTCATTCCTGCTTCCTCCTCATTCCAAGCTCCCACATTCCCAGCCACCCACAGGCCCAGCATTTCTATTGTTCCCGGACATTCCCGGACCCAGGACCCACAATGCCACATTCTCAGGCCTTCCCCTCCACCCAAGGGCAGTAGTTCCCAGTGTGGTGGCATTGCCCTCCTCACAATATTCCCAGTTATCTTCACGAGGCTGGCTGGGTGCTCACCATACACGTGGAAACCCAAGACACAGGTATAGGTTGCCCACTCTCGATCCCGGCTCTCATACCGATTTCTCAGCAGCTTGCAACCCCCTGCCACGTCCCCTGGGAGGAAGGGAAGGAGGGAAGCCCCACTTAGGTCAATCCCTTTCCATCAACTTAGCTGACTGAAGAAAATGAGGAGAGCCCATAGAGAGCTTGGGCTCCAGGATTTCCTGGCAAATCCATATTCTTTAAGTCACCCCTCTCACCCAATGCCCCTGGACAATTTTTCTATAAAGGTCTTTGCTTAGCACATTTTCCATGGATTAGGTTCGTGAGATCATAGGATTTAGAACTGGAAGGAGCTTTACAAAATAAAGATACCAGATGTTACAGCAGGAAGGGACTTTAGAGCACAGGACAAAAGCCTCAGAGGGACCTTAAAGCTAGAATGTGGGAGCCTGGAGGGAAACCTAGAATGTCAGAGCTGGGACAGACCCAAATCTCACTTCTAGGTGAGCAAATGGAAAGCTGAAGAAAGGAAGTGACAAGATCAAGATCCCCCAAAGAGTAAGCAGCAAAGCTGGGATTCAAACCCAGGACTCTGCCCCCAAATCCCACAGTCCCCACCCCCACCCTAGTTCTGAGCCATAGTGGGGGAGAAAACTTGATCCCTGTGACCCACCCCTGTGAACCCCTCCTCACAGTAGAGGATCTCGTAGTCCCCAGAATTGGACATGATGAAATTGCCATCCTTGGACCAGTCTAGGTGGGTGATGAAGCTGGAGTGCCCCTAGGGGAAGGAGGGGAGGGGGCCGGTGAGTCAAAATTGGAGCCTTCAGTTCCCAGCCCAGTCCCAGGCCATTTCCTAGGAGAGTGTGAAGAGCTGACCTGCCCCTACCACCCCCAGCACCCCACCCCCACCCCACTCTGTTCACTGGGCATACTCACCATACATCTGCCAAACCGGCTGCACTTGGCCCCATCGCTGGACACACTGTAGATATAGATCACGTTGTCATGAGAACCGATGGCCAGGTACATCCCATCTGAAGGAGTCAGTCAGTCAGTCAACAAACATTTCTTAAGTGCTTACTATGGGCCAAGCATTGTGCTAAAAGCAGGGGATATAACAAAAAGGAACTCCCCAAAACCAAAATCAAACAGCCCCTGCTCTCAAGCTCACCTTCACATACAGGAGACAAGGGGCCAGCAATTATGTACCTCAAAAATAGGCATAGAATAATCGGGAGGTAATGTCAGAAGAAAGGAACCAGAATGGGGGGGTGGGGAGAGGAAGCAGGCAGAGAGAGGTGGGGGTGGGGAGGGGAGCGGCTCTCACCTGGACTATACCTGACAACGGAGAGCTGCTCGTTACCATCAGTGAAATCTGACACAATCTCTTGAGTTTCTGTATCCAGAACCAGCCACCTGGGGTCAGAAGAGGGCATGGGGCCACAACGCCATCGCTGTCCCCATCTCCTTACTTCCCTCCTCCCCCTACCAGGCCTGGATCCTTGGTTCTGCCCACTCTCACCTCCCAGTGTTGAGTCCCACAGCCACGACCTTCCCACTGGGGTGGAAATCCGCACAGAGGCCCGTCTCCTGGAGGGGGAGGGTGGTCAGAGATGGAAGGCTGGGGTTGGGATTCAAGGAGATACTTTTCTCATGGGGGGAAACCTACCAGATCACCCCAAAGCCCACCTCCCCTCAGTGCTTCTCAAAGGGGAGGCGTGGCCAGCCTTGGGAAAGATGGCTGAATTCCCCAAAGATTGGGGGGGAGGTAAAGGAAAGGGGTCTCAGAAGATAAAGTTGTTTCTGGCAACAGTACCTTGAGATCAAGGCTCCAGGCCAGGGCGTGACACTCCCCATCCCACAGACAGAGCTGCCGGTCATGGCCACAGGTGAGGAAGCGGTTCAAGGAGGGGTGAGTGCAGAGACCCCAGAGCTCATCAGTGTGACCCTATGGGATACAGAGGCTGAGTGGTTATCGGATCTCCTTGCCCCCAGCCCCACACTCCTCTGGCCCCACACAAACCCTAACCTGGATAACCGGGGAAAAGCCCTGAGTCAGGTCTCCCCTCAGCAGTGCATTCTTTGTGGTGCCCACCAGCAGCTCTGCGCCCAGCCCTTCAGCAATGGCACGGACAGCTCCAAACTGTTCTGGGATCTAGAGGCAGGGGAAGTCTGTGTCTCAGGAGGAAAGAAGTCCCTACAACTTTCCTCCTGCTCCCCAGCCCCATCTACCTCAGTTCTTCCCTTCCCCCACCTCCAGTCCCAGCCTTACCTCAGCCTCCTGAAGGGCAGTGAGCCCGGGCCCCCACTGAACCAGCCGGCGATCCCGCCCACCCCCGCTCAGCACAGTCCCGTCCCTCAGCAGACACAAAGCGAAGATGGAGCCTTCGTGGGCTCGGGTCTGAGCCACAATCCCAAATGTCTCTGTATGGAGGAGGGAGAGCCAGGATTGGTAGGATCCAGGTCACAGGGAAGGTCATGATAGATCCAGTGCAAGGGAAAAGGAGGATGAGCTGAGAGCCAAGGCCAAGTACAATGAATCCTTTAAAGCCTAGAATGTCCAAGTTGGTAAGGACCTTAGAATATGCTATGTCAGTGCTGAAAGAGGCCTTAAAACCCTGACTGGGCGCGGTCTCAGAACCCAGAATGTCAGAGCTGGAAGGGGCCTTAGCAACCACCTAAGTCCAAGGAGTCTTCACATTTTTTACATCATGGGCCCCTCTGGCAATCTAGGGAAACCTAATATGACTGTGGCTTGTTGCTGGCATTAATAATTGAAGGAAATGCTAAATTTCTGTTAGGAGTTAGTGGAAATTTTAAAATGTCATTTTTTCCCTCCAAGTTTATGGACCTTCTAAAATCTATCCATTAAGCAGGGTAAGAATCCCTGATCTAGTCCAACCTCTTCATTCCACAGATGAGGAAACCAAGGTCCAGACAGGGGAAGTCACTTTCCCCAGTCGAGTTCCTAGGCCACCTCCGGACTATATGGACTTCCTTCTCCTGAGGCCCTTCTTCCTCTCAATTCTCTAGCCTGCCCTCTGGAAACTGCCTTGGCTCTAACTTCGACTGAGATCCAGACAAGCCTTGGGGGAATCATATACCTTTAGCCCCACCCCTGCCTGGGGTCCTGGAGTCAGGCAGGCTCCGCCCCCAGGTGAGGATGGTCCCTTCTGAATCCCCGGTGAGGATGTCTCCATCCGGAAGGAACACAAAGCAGGGGACAAATTTGGGTTTCTTGTATTTCTGGGAGGGGGTAGAAGTTAGAGGTTAAAGTCATGAGATCAATGGAGAGGTCAAGGGATAAGTTTGTACTTTTGGAGGTCAGGAGGACAGAAGACACAAAAGTTGGAGGTCAGAGGTCAGGGATCAAATCTAGGAACTGTAGGAGGACAAGGCTGTGGGGCAATCCCCATTTGACACCCATACACACACATTCCCACCCATCAAGCCGCTTCAGACCTCACCCCAAAGACACCCTGTTTCCGAGTGAGTCCCCCACTGCCCAGAGCCCCTCCTCCAGTAGACCAGTTCCAGAAGTGAACATGGGACTTTCCGCTAGTGACGATACAACTGCTGTCTCGGGGGTTGAAGCCGACAGCCAGGACAGAGTCATTTGTACTCTGGAGGGAGGGAAACCTAGGGGTTAGTCAGCCCCCAGATCCCCTAACCCAGTCCAGGCTGGGGACCCCACTTCCCACCCCTGCCCCTTTCAAAGTAGTCTGAGCTTTGGGGTATTACAGGGTCAGGAGGCTGAGAGATGTAGAACTAAAAGGGGCCTTAGAGGTCATTTCGTGTTTTTCAGGAGAAACTGAGGCCCAGAGAGAAGTGATTTGCCCTGGGTCATCCCAGTAGTAGTAAGAGATAATGGCAGGATCTGAACTCCAGTCCACTTCACGCTGTCTGAAAGGAGGCCGCGGCTCACCACGGAGGGAGGCATCCAGAGACTCCAAGTTAGTCCCAGACCCTGACATTTCCTTCTTCTGTTCCCCAACCACCTGAACACCTAGCTATGACCTTGGCCAAGCACTCAGTTCCTTGACCTGAAGCCCCTAGAGTCTCCTTCCTCTGTCCCCCCAGGGACCTCACCTTGATTTCCACCAGTTTGGCACCTCGGTTCCAGTCCCACACAGACAACATGTGCTCATTAGAGTCATCGACCACACAAAGGAAGTTGCCCTGATCCTGGGGGTGAGGACACATTGGGAGACTCAGGGTGCAGCCCTGGGTCTGAGGGGCACAGTCACAGAGCAGTCACGAGGAGAGGGGATAGGAAGGGCTAAAACACGCCCAATCACGGGGGCCAGGACGATGGCAGGCAGACAATGAGGACTTACTAAGCACCTACTATGTGCCAGGCGCTGTAAGGCAGGAAGGACTGTGGGCTGCATAGGATTCTCTCTGAGTAGAGATCTTGGCATGGGCATGGTCTGTGGGAAGGGGCCAGCTCACCGAGACAGAGAAGGCGAGGGCCCCAACTCCTCGCTCAAACACCCCCAGGCCGATCTCCTGGAGCTTCTGGAGCTTCTCTGAATCCCAGATGTGAACCACTGGCTGAAGCGGCTGAAGGGAGAGTCAGAGAGCCAGAGGTAGAGGGAAGTCACCAAACAAGATCAGACTGGCAGCCCACCCCATCCAGGCTTGAGGTCTGACAGTACCTTCCCGTCTTTGTCGACCCCCGCCGTCTGGCCAGAAGCTACTCGGACGCCATCGGGATGGACAGCAAGACTAAAGGTGGAGAAGGGGATATGCCACTGGGGGAGGGATCTCTAAGTCTCTGGGATCCCAGGATTTCCAGCTGCAGGCAACTGGCCTAGAGGAGTTGGGAGGCACCACCTGCCTCTAAGTTATATGACCAAAGACCATCCGGCCCAATAGAGGCCATAGAGAGAGGGGAAGTGGTAGAGGAATTGAACCCAGACCCTCTGCCTCCAAAACCATCAGTAAGCCCATCTTTTTCCTGAAGCCAGGCTTCCTTCCCTCCCTGCATCTGCCTTCCTCATCCCTGAGGGCACCTAGCTATCCCTTGTGGGAAGAGCCTTCTCCTGAAACAACTCTCCCCCATCCCAGGGCCTCCTTTCCCAGCAACCCCTGCTGTTGACCTCACCAGCGAACACAGTCTGTGTGACCCAGGTAGTGTCTCTGGCCACCACCCCCAGGGCCTCCCGGACCTCCTCCTGGGCGATACAGCACCACCACACAGGCAATGAAATAAACTACTTCCCCTGAGCGAAGTACAAACAAGTTGGAACGAGAGTCTCGGCCCCTGTACCCATAACTGGGAGGAGGAGGAAGGTCAAGGAAAAGAAGCCAGTGAGGAGGTTACCATCAGAATTCCTAGGGACGGCTCTCCCAGCCCCTCCACCTTCCATGGCCAGTCAGTGACTGAAGCCTGCCCACTACCTCTGCTGCCCTCTCCGATCCTTCCCATTCTCTTCCTCCTCAGAGCCATCGGCCTGGATTGAGCTTCCTCAGTCCCCACAGCAGGCCAGGGTCCCCCAGAATCTCCGACGTCCAGGGCCACCTGATGCCTCCCCGCTGCCCGTCTCTCCCATCTGATCTCTCTCTGAGGGGCTGCTGTCAAAATTTTCTTAAGGCACACCTTTGACCATACGTTTCTCAGGTCAAGAATCTTCAGTGTGTTCCTACTGCCTTACCCTGGCATTTCTGGCCTTCTCCGATCACACTTCACCTGACTCTTTGGACTCCTGTGACATCACTGCTCTCCACCCAGGTGTTCCAATCAGACCAGACCTGCTGCTCCCCACACTTGACCTATCACCTCTGACCTCTGGACATTCACAAAGGCCTTCCTCATCTTTGCCTGTTAAAATCCCTTTTCTTCACTGAAGCCCAGCTCAGGGGCCACTTTCTCGGATCTCCTCTACTGAGGACTGAGACTCCCCTGCCTTGAATATTTCTGTAGTGCCCTATACCTCTTGATATCTGATCCTACCTTGTAACAAACCTTTGTGCATGCAGTTTATTGCTCCCTGATCAACTGAAGGCCCCTAGAGCCAGAAGAATGAGGCAAATGCTTAATAAATGCCTATGGAACTGAATTGTGAAACTATGATGGACAAGGGCCAGAGGTCAAGGGTGAACAGAGGATGGGGGAGAAGGCTCCTTCACTGGCAAGGGCATTGAGGGAGGGACAAGAGGATTCTGGGGCTCTCTGAGGGAAACTACAGGGAGAGGAGGGGGAAAGGGGGCCACTCTGGACCAGGGGATGGGATGGGAGGATACACCCAGTCAAGACTGAGGTTCTCGGGGGGCGGGCCACTGGGCAGCTCCTCAGGACTGCGGACGCCCGACGGAATGTACATGGTGATGGGTCGACCCCGAAGGAACATCTTCACCGAGATGCCCTCTGCAGGGGAGACAGGGAGACCAGGATTACCTTCCAGTTCTCTCTCCCCATGCCCCATAGGGACTCTTAACCTGGAGAAGGAGGACAAGTTGGGAGCCGAATTCCATCCTCTGAGCCCTATCCTCACTGATAGGCCTACTGTCCTCAATCCCAGGGTGTCAAATTTGCAGGGCTAGAAAGGACCCCAGAGGCCTTCTTATCAAACCTACACCCGACCATAAATCTCACCTCTACAACACAGCTAACAAGTAATCCTGTCACGACTGCTGGGAGACCTCCTGGGCTGGAGAACTCATTCTCTTTGGAGGTGACTATTCTTACCTGCCCGGCCTCCTGTTCCCACCAAACATACCCTGTTTCCCCAGATCTGCCCTCACCGAGGTTATAATTGCTCCTCCGAGAACCAGGGCCTCCAGGGCTGGAGACTGGATCTTTCCCTCCTCGGCTGTGGAGAGAGGGTAAAAAGAGCCAAGAGGTAAGGATGTGTCACAGGGCAAGGCCTTGGGGAGAGAAATCTGGGAGGAGGTTTAGTTAGCATCAAGAGAAAGACTATACTTACAGCTAGCACAAAGCATTTTTACAAATATGATCTCATTTGGGGCTGTGGTTAGCCCCATTTCAGAGATGAGGAAACTGAGGCAAACAGCAATGAAATCAGAATCACACAGCTAGTGAGGGCCTGAGGCCAATTTGAACTCCTCGGGTCTTCCTGACTCCAAGTCCGGGATCCATCCAGCTGCTGGGGATGGTTGGCTCCCAATGATTAAGAGAGGCCCGTGAAGATCAGGAAGTGCCCTGAGGCATACTTGGAAGGAGTCATTAGCCCAGGATCATACAGCCAGTCCATGTCAGTGACCAGACTTGAATCCAGGTTTTGCCAAGAGGCTGATGGATCCACAAAGTCCCACCACCTCCCACTGTTGGCATTATTATCCCCATTCTGCACAAAAAAATAAAGGCTCACACAGCTATTAAGTGTCTGAGACAGGATTCAAAGCCAAGCCTCCTCTGATGCCACAAACATCTAGCTTCCCACAATGCCCAAGAGATTTTTAGGGTCCTTAGAAGATAGGGGCCTTTGCTTTCTTCAACAAAAAAGAGACCCAAGGGTAAGCCAGGTCAGCAGGCAAAATGTTCTGAGTGCAGAGAATGTTCTGCTTGGAGCTCCCAAGCCACACGACTGTCAGGATTTCCCATCGGCTCCCCCTGGACTCCCCCTTATTCCCCGTCAGGACTAGCTAGTTGGCCTTGGACTCCAATTCTACGGCTATCTGTGGCTCCCTAGAGATGGCAGGTCAGGAAGAACCCTGTCCACTCTGCCAATCAGGAGAGACCGGCGCTCCTGCAGAGGCTGTGAACCCCAAAAAGCTGTTGGGAAGAAAGTGCTTTGTTCACCTGAAACACTTGGAGAAACATGTCATCTCCCCGTGCCTCCATGACGGCAGGGTCTAAGTGGATCAGGACAGAGGCCCTCCGACCTCCTGACCAGAGAAAGGCCTAGAAGGCCCTGGCACTGGCCAAGCAGCTCTACAGCTGACCTCTCCCCAAGGGGCTCGGGCAAACAGACCTGTCCACTCGGGGAATCCCCCAGCTCCATGGATAGGAAGATCCCATGGCAGACCTTGATTTGTAACAAATCAGATGGGACGGAGGGAGGAAGGGAGGGAGAGACACATCTCAGTGGCTAGAGTGAAACCTGCTGGGAACGTGGTGCTTTAGCCAGGTTGGGGTAGGCCTCTATTGGAGCCCCTTTGGGGAAGGGGAGGTGCTTAGGAGGGCCTAGGTTCAAATCACATTATTTTCTGCCTCAGTTTCCTCCTGCGTCAAATGCCAAGGCCAGACTAGATTAGGAGTTCTTAACCTTTTTAAAGCCATCAATCCTTTGGACAGTCTGGCGACCTATGGGGCCCTTTCTGGAATATGGTTTCTAGGTGAATAGAATACAGCAAATTAAGGAAACCAAACAAATTGAAATAGCTATTAAAATGCTTTCTAAAACGCGTTTCTGGGCTCCAGATGAAGAACCCCTGAATGAAATGGCCTCTGACATCAGCCCAAGATTCAAGATTCTACAAGAGCATCTCAGTCAGGGGTGGCAAAACTGAGGCGCGGGGGTCAGTGCCTTGGTCTAGGAGCCACCAACCTCTGGTGTTGACCTGCCTCAGACATTTAGCCTTTTAATCTGTCTGAGCCTCTGTTACTTCATCTGCAAAACAGGGATGATAACAGGAGATGTGGCCTAGATGTCTGTTGAATGAATAAATAAACGAATGCATAGAGACGGCTGGGACCTCCCCGAGGGCTCTGAGGAGGTTGGGGGAGGGAGGAGACAGGCAGCCCCCTCCCCGCCCCGATCTGACGATCACATGGGAGGGCTCTGAGGGGAGGAGTAGCCCACCTTTCGGAGCTGCCTGACCGGAGCAGCAAGTTGGCCGATGAGGCGGCTTTCCTGGAAAGCTTCTTTCGGGGCCGCTCAGAAGGGGAGGAGGAGGAGGAGGAATTCCGACGAGGCCTGAAGCGGAGGCAGTGGGTGGATTGTGGAAGGGGTCCCCAGAGAGGACAGGGAAGAAGATGAAGTTAAAGATCTTCCTCCTAGGAGGTGAAAGGCCCCAGCGCAGGGTCCCTTGGCCACCCTCCCCTCCTCTCCCGCGCCCCACTTCCATGCCCCGGAGACTTACGTGTCCCCCCTCTGAGGGAGCTGAAAGGGCCTCAGGGCCCCAGGAGGGCCAGGAGAGCCAGCACCACAGCTGCTGCCGCCGCCACCTCCTTCGGACTGGACACCCACTAGTTCCTCCTCTCCGCCTCCAGGAAGGGCTGGGGGCCCATTGCTCAAGGCCAAGGAGCCAGAAGACGGCTGGGACTCAGTTTCCACCTCCGTCTGGGTGCCCCTGCTCACCAAGGAAGGGCTGGGCGGAGGTGGCAGTCCAGGGGGGGCTGAGGGGCTGCTGAGGGAGAGAGTGAGGAATATAAGCCCGGCCCACAGGTCAGAGAGCCGCCGGCAGAAAGGAGGAGGGAGGCACGAGGGCAGCCAAGTACCTGTCACTGGATGCCTGCACAGGGACAGGAGAAGCTGGGGCTCCCACGGGCGACCTTGGGGTCCCCTCCTGCAGCCTGAGTCTCCGCAGGACTTCGGCCAAGGCAGCTTTCACCAGCTCCATCTCTTCCTCTTGAACCCGGAGCCTCTGGCTTAAGGCCCCCAGAATGTCTGGCCCGGGGGGCTCCCAGCCCCCAGACTGTCCCTCACCTACATCAGGAGAGAGGGGTGATCACACCCGGCCTGCTCAGCTCTCTGCTGGGCTGAGATCAGGCGCAAGACCCAGGGCTCCTGGCCTTTCTGCATTCCCTCGGGAATAAAGACCGAAGGCAACCCCTCAAGTCCCCCTCCACCCACTCAAGCCGCCTCAGTGGGAAAGGGAGGGAGCCGGGCTCCGGGTGGAGTTCATTCCCTGCCGCCCACTCCCCCCTCCTGGCCAAGGCTCAGCCTGGCGGGCTCCTTCCTGCCCGACCTCCTCGGGAGATCGGCAGCAACGTGGAGTAGGGCAGAGGGGACGGGAGCCGTGCCCAGGACCTGGGGACTGACAGCCGGCTAACAGCGCCCCGGGAAGGCAGGGGCTCCACGCTGCGCATGGGGGGGGGGGGTGCCCTCGGAAGGGCCGTTGCCCGAAGCGCCCCCAAGTCCTCGCAGGCGCCCCAACCCCCTGGCCTGGTACTCACCCGGCCCCGCGGCCCCGTCCATTCTGCCCCCCCGGGGTGCTCCGAGCCTAGCCGCGAGCGGCGGCCGCGTCTAGGGCCGGGACGATGCGAGGGCCATGGCCCGCCCGGGGAGGGCACTGGACCACCGGGCGGGGAGCGGGCAGCCCGGGGCAGCAGGGGCTCCCGTCGGGGCGCAGGAGGGCGCTGTCCCCAGGCTGACTCTGGGCTCCCGTGGGGCTGGGGAGCTGTCCCGGGCCCCTGCTCCGCGGCGCAAACAGACGCCGGACGCGGAGCAGCCAGGAAGCGCGGGGGGGGGGGGGGGGGGGGGGGGGGGGGGGCCGTGGGGGGGGCGGGCCGCCTGGTAACCCCTCCCTGCCCAGGCCCGACTGTACTCCCACGGGGCGGAAGGGAGGGCGGGGCAAAGGGCCCGAGACCTCCCGTGACCCACTAGCCCCCTCCGGACCCCCGACCCCCACACTTCCAAAGTGCCTCTGCCTCTCCACTAGCCCCCAGCTCTTCCCCGATCGTCCCCACACATTTTCCCTCTATTCCCAGGGGACCAAAAGAAGGGTGAGCCACGACAACCTGACAGGCTCCGTAGCTCAGCTCCCACCCCCCACCCCACCCTTAATGGGCTCCGGCAAAGTGTATTGGGGGTAGGGTGCACAGAGAGGCCAGATGGGGCTGGTGGGGGGTTGGGGGTGGTGGTGGTGGTGTAGAACCGGAGGGGCGGGGCCAAGGACTGTCTGTCTTCTCAATAGGGGAGGGGACCACCCAGGGGGTGGAGCCAGGAAAATCTGTGCAGGGACTGGGGCTGGCTGAGGGGAGTGGGGGGGCAGGGCAAAAAGTTATTAGGGCTCCGGGGTGGGACCCTGGGGTATTGGGGTCAGGTTGGCATTAACCCAGCGCTGAGCCAAGCCAGGCTGACTCAGCGGCCCAGCCCCTGTCTTGGTCCCCTGGCAGGCCCCTTGGCACTCCCCCGGGGGCAGAGATGGGAGATGGCTGCCATTCTGCCCCTTCCCCTGCCCCTTCAGGCCCGGATCCGCCTGGCCCAGGGGCTCTGGCTCTTTTCCTGGTTGCTGGCTCTGGCCGGTGGCCTCACTCTCATCTCTAGTGGCCACCTCCTGGTACAGCTGTGGCACCTAAGCCCTTTCTTGGACCCCACCTGCTCATTTTCAGCCCTCCCCAAGACAGCTTTGGCTGCAGGGGCAGCTGCCCTGGGCATGGGGGTCTTAGGGGCTGGAGTCACCAGAGCATCCTTGGATGCGGCCCGATATCCGCCTTGGCGAGGGGTGCTGGGACCAATCCTGCTGGCTGGGACCATTGGGGGTGGGGGTCTCCTGGCCCTGGCAGTAGGACTGGCCCTAGCATTGCCCAGGAGCCTAGATGCTGCCCTAGAGAATGGTTTGGGGGGAGCCTTGGCTCACTACAAGGACACAGAGGTCCCGGGGCACTGTAATGCCAAGCGGCTGATGGATGAGCTCCAGCTGGCCTACCACTGCTGTGGGCGGCACAGCTACAAAGACTGGTTCACTGTTCAGTGGATCAGTAGCCGGTATCTGGACCCCAATAACCAGGACATCATCGAGTAAGTGATGCAACCCTCCTGTCACCCTGCCCCTGGCCCTCTCCCCTCCCCTGCCAGCTCTTGGGGGGCCCCTTGGATGACAGCCTCTCTGCTCCTTTGGCAGCCAGATCCAGAGCAACGTGGAAGGCCTCTATCTAATCGACGGGGTCCCCTTCTCCTGCTGTAACCCCCATTCCCCCCGGCCCTGCCTACAGAACCAGCTCTCCAACACACAGGCCCATCCCCTGTCTGACCCTCGGCAGCCCAACCTCAACCTCTGGGAACAGGGCTGCCATGGCGTGCTGCTGAGGCACCTGGTGGGGCTGGCCAGCACCCTGGGGACCATGCTTGCCATTACCTTTTTGCTGCAGGTAAGCAGAGTTCCCCAATGGCAGACTGAGCTGAGGACTGCCAGCTGCCCTAGGCTAGAGACAGGCCCCTTGACCTTCTGTCCAACCCGTGGCCAGTTCTCGGGCCTCTGAGTTGGAGCAGACTCTTCCCTGACCCCTCTCCCTTTGCCCCTCACAGGTGTTGGTGCTCCTGGGACTACGGTACCTGCAAACAGCTTTGGAGGGCCTGGGGGGAGCCATAGATGGGGAAGGTGACACCCAAGGCTACTTGTTCTCTGGGGGCCTGAAAGAGATGCTGAAAAGTGCTTTCCAGCAGGGGCTGTGTGCTCAGAGACCTGTGCCCGAGGAGGTTCCACCAGAGGCCCCAGCTGAGGAGGCCCCAGCAGAAGCCTAGCACCCCAGAGGGGAAGGGGAAAGTGGAAGGTGAGGCTGGCCAGAGTAGTTCTCAGTCCCCTTCCCTGCAGTGGTGCCCACAAAGAGATCAGTACTGCTCTGGAAGGGAATGAAGAGGGGCTGCAGCAGGGCCCGAGGAAGAAAGGAAGGGAACTAGATTAGGGGCGACAGCCAGAAGACACAGAGGGGAGCATTAGCTAGAAGTAGCAAAAGATAGAAACCTACCACCCCACTTCAGAGCCCCTGCCGCTAGCATGGGCAAAGGGGGGCAGAGAACATTCCTGGGGGGACCACAAAGAGGTGCTGATGGTAGAGGGGGTGAAGAAAGACCGGCCGGTCACCCAGGGAAAAAATGGCACCAATCTCCATGTGTACAAGAATCAATAAACCTCAGCCGCCTGATGTTTCTCTTTCCTCTTTCTGGGCACGGGGAGGGCGCTGTGCTCTTGGACCAAGGCGAGCAGGCACTTCTCTGCGTCTTTTCTTAGTTCAGGAGGGCCCTGGTACCACACTGGGGTCTGACCGGATTCTAAAGGGTTCAGACCTTGGGTGTTGGAGGGTGAAGGGGGGCCCCGTTAGCACCACTGAACAAAGAGCAGAAGTCAGAGGATTGACATACTTTATTCTGGAGGTAGGAATGGGGGAACATGCTCACTGTGGGGAGGGACCCAGCAGCCCCAACCTGATCAGGCCCCAAAATGCATGCCCATGCCCACTGAGTAACTGGACAGCACCCCTCTTCGGGCAGTCATCCCCGCTCTTCCAGCTGAGTCCATCTGTCCTGGGGGGATCTCCCCACCCCAGGACTGACCTGGCTCAACACCACTGTCCTCTTGTCTTCTTTGGCAAGCTCCATGCGGCAAGATGGGGGAAGGGAGGAGCCCTAGAAACGGTCACTCTGGCCACCAGGCCCACAGGGCAGACCCTAAATCTGTAGGGTCACGACCTTGGAAACCTACGTGATCCTCTAGCCTACCTATGTCTGCGGTCACACCTCGATGCCGGGGTCCGAGCCCCGGCCCAGCCTCTGCAGCTGTTCCTCCTGTTTCATCTTGGGTTTCTCGGTCCTCGTGTGCCACACCAGCACCTGCAAGCAGCACCACCCCCCGCCCAATCAGAATGGGCGCCAGCCACAAGGGGCCCACCTCAAGCTGAACAAGGCCGTGGAGGGGGGCCCAACCCAGGGAGGGAGGAGACGATGCTTCAGTCCAGCCTCCACCACTCTATTTTCTTTTCTTTGCCTTATTCAAACAAGCAGATCCCTTTGGGCTACCCCTGCCCCCCTTTCACAAGGCCTGCTCTCTCCCCCCACCCCACCCGTCCCCTTCTCTTCCATCACCAGACCCTCCACAGGTTTTAAAGCTCTCAATCTCATCAGTAGTTCTTAAAAACACTAAAATAACAAGCTCAATAGAACAAAAGAACTAGGCAATGAGGCTTCACCAACCAGAGGCTGCTTATGCCTGAGAAAGTATTTGCTGTCCCAATACCTCCCCCTGCCTCCCACCCTGTGGTTCCCGACTCTTTACCCGTGTGCAGTTTGCAGCCCGGGGCTCCAGATCCTTGGGGTCAATGAGATGGCTGAGGAGACTGCTCTCCAGGTGGCCCCGGGGGGCAGTGGAGTCAAACTGGGCACTGGGCCGAGACAAGAGAAGGGGCAGTGATACGGCAAAGCCGGCCATGTCCAGAGGGAAGGGCCGGTCTGGCTCCCAGGCTGTGTGAAAGCCAACCACCTGGCCCCCCTGCACCTGGGGCCCCTCAAACCGCAGGCCGCCGACCAGCCCCACCGGCCACACGGAGACAGCTCGGGTTCCCCTCATCTTGAGGACAAAACAGATCAAGAGAGAGGAACATAGTTACAGTATGCAATGGTCCAAGCTCCTCTAAGGGGCCCCTTCTTCCACAGCAGCACCCCTAAACAGCTTTGGATCACTTTCTCTTTTCACACAATCTCCAAAGGACTGCTCTGCCTCTCACCTTTCTCTTACCTCCTCAAAAAGTTCCCGGCTGTAGGTGTTGTCATCATCAGCAAAGTACACGACCCCCCGAGTCCCCACAGGGGGCGGGTCCCTTTCCCCACCAACTGCAGCCTCTTTTCCCCGGAGCCAATCCAGAGCTCGGTTACGCTGCTCCACACCCCGGGGTCGGACCCAGCCTGGCTCCCCTTCTCGAAGCCGCTGTCCCTTCGGTGTGAGGGCCACCAGGTGAGTGAATCGGAGACCAGAGGCGGCCAGTAGTCCTGAAACCAGTGGAGTAGGGGCCTCGGCATCCTCGACCAGTACCCAATGCAGTCTGGGCACCAAGGACAGGGTCTGTGACAGGCGAACCAGCTCAGCCTTCTGCACCAGCCTAAGTGGAGGAAGATAGGGTTAAGGGAAGGAGAGAAACTGGTGGGTGGCGGACAGGATGAGGACAAGATGCCACTTATGTATGGCTGAACCCTGACATAGCCTCTGAACACAAAATGCTCTAGAATGCTCTTCTTGTCCCAGAAGCCTGGATTTAGGATTCCATGGAACCCACACCTTCGATGTTTTTTACTGCTGTGACCTTGACCAGTCCTGTGACCTCTCAACCTGTTTCTAGATGGAAAATAAGAGCCATAGCACCTTCTTCACAGAGTTACAATGAAAATAAAATGAACTGTGTACAAAAAAACCCTCTACTCTCCAAAGAGCAGATCTCTGTCTCTGTGCCCTCTCCCTCCCTGTCTGCACTCAGCTGGGCCCCAGCTAGGTGATGCAGAGATTCCCCAGGACCACCTTACTTAAGAATGACTTCACAACTTTTCCCATGTTCCCTCTCTCTGAACCTCACTCCCACCTTCTCCCACCCAGTTTTAGCTTTTTCCCCAAAAGAGGCACCAGGTTCCCAGTGCCCCAAGCCCACTCAGGGCCTCTCCAGCCAGGCCTGGCTGATCCTCCTCACTCCTACTTCTTCACGTGGTTGGAACATATCCTTCCAGGAGGGACATCAGTCCTGGACCACAGGCTTTGTGTCTGACCCTGGCCCACATCTGGTCCCCAACTATACCATTCGTGTTTTTAAACAAAACAGCCAACCCCAATTTGCTAAGAGAACTGGCTGCCCAGGTGGAGCAGGTACCTAGCATAGGTGGGGGTCACGACATAAATGGTGGGTAAAGCCTCGGGTTCAGGGGGCTGGGCGGGAGCAGGGGGAGGCCGACCAAGCTCAGCTTGCAGCTGGGAGATCTTCAGGTCTTTCCTGCGAAGGTGCTCAGCAGCTGCTCGAAGGTGCGGGGAGCAGTCACAGGGCTGGCCTGGGTGGCAGAAAAGGGGGAAGAGTGGGTGGAGCACAGAAGAGGGGATCATTCCTGCCCCGAGAGCCACAGACCAAAAGGGAGGAGTCTCTCCACCTTCAACCATTATCTCTGTACCTGCGTGGCCCAGACCAAGTCTCTTAACCTCTCTAGGCAGCAGCGTCCTCATCTGCAACACTGGGGTGGGGGGAAAGAGAGGGCCTCTATAGAACGTCCCCTCCATCCCTAAACCTAGGATGCCACCATCTGATCTGTGCCAGCTTGGGCGTGAGCACCTGTCTCTTCGTTTTCAAAAAGAAGGGTCTGAACAGGCTTCCCACTGACACTTTACCTGGTCCTCCCTCCAGGCGCTCCAAAGGCCTCGTCTGCAGGAGCCAGAGAGCACCCACCTGACCTGCCTGAAAGCAGGAGGCAGTGAGGAGCATTAGAAGGGGAGTCTAGAGACCCTAACCCTAGTCCTGGCTCAGCTGCCGCCTGGGCGCCATCGGGTGGGACGCTGCAAGGAGAGGATACCCGCGGACACTCCCAGGGTCCGGGAAGGAGAGGCCCTGTCGGCTGCCCCCGAGAGCCAGGTTCCGATGGAACCCCTGTCCAGGACACCTCGATACCCACCCCCCCCACCCCACCCCTCCCTCCTCACCGAGCTGCAGGAGAGCATAGAGGAGGCCGGTGAGGGACACCAAAAAATAGACGAGGAAAACGTTCTTCAGCTTCAGCTTCATTGCCGGAGCTGGGAGGACCCTGCGGAGGAGGGGAGGACGGAGCTGAGGATGACCGGGGGAGGAGGGGGAACGGAGCCCACCAGGACTGGGAGCCTCGGAAATAATGGCGGGGGTGGCACCTGGGGGGTGAAGCGACTAGCGTAGGGGGTCTACAGGGCCTGGGGAGGTTGGGGGAGGAGACAAGGCTGGGGCTGGGGGTGTGTGTGACCAGGCAAGGGGTGGGGGCTGGGGGGATTCGGGGCCAAGGGGAGGGGGATGACAAGGCCGGGGGTGGGGCCGTGGAGGCAGAACGGGAAAGGTGGGAGGGGGCAGAGACAAGAGCGTGGCGCGACGACAGGAGGGTCCAGGGACGGGGTGGGGCAGGAAGGGGGGTCGTTGGATGGGACCCCTGCCTCACCCTCTACCGGGTCCGGGATGAGGAGCTCACGCCTCCCCCCCCCCCGGCCCCCCTTCCTTCTCTCCTTCCGGGCCGGTCCACGAGTTCACTTCCGGTCACTTATCCTGGCCCATCCCCTAACTTCCGGGGCAAAGCTCTCCTCGGCCCCACCCCTCAGATTTCCCGCGCCGCTCACTTCCGGGAGCAGCGTTACCCGTGACGTAACTTCCGGTCCACGCACCTGGCGCGGCCCGAACGCCGCGGAGCCACGCGGGCCGAACGAGGTGCCTGGCACGGCCACGTGAGCCCTGCCCCCACACGGATTGGGCGGGGGCGAGGGCGCGCCCTGGCTTCGGGAGGGCTCCGCGCGGGCAATGGGAGGGAGAAGACCCTT
The DNA here is from genome assembly GCF_011100635.1 of Trichosurus vulpecula. Classification (NCBI taxonomy): domain Eukaryota; kingdom Metazoa; phylum Chordata; class Mammalia; order Diprotodontia; family Phalangeridae; genus Trichosurus; species Trichosurus vulpecula. The sequence continues at coordinate 272,477,456 of NC_050578.1, forward strand.
CTAGGACCCGAGCAGTGCGGAGAGGGGCGGGCCGGGCCAGGCCAATGCCACGCCCCAGCGCTTTCCAGAACGCTTGAGCCCTGGAGGTCACGCGGTGTCCGGGACTGGCCAAACCCCTGTCATCGGGACCCCACTCTTAAGTACTGAGGGGTCCTCTTCGCTGTAGTCGCGTAAGATGCACGGCGCAAGCGCAGAGCGGGCCGTGTGACGGTGACCCCACCGTCACCTCCCCGTCCCCCCATTCACTGACGAGTCTTCCGACAGTTTCGGTTCTTTTATTGTTTTTCCGTTTATCAAAACCTGCCCCAGCTCGGGCCACGGGGAAGTAAAAAAATGTCCACCCAGATGCCCCTTCCCATATTTCTCGGAGCCCCCAGCCCTGGGCACACATGATCCATTACCCCCCAACCCCTCCCCCCCCCCCCCCCCCCCCCGCAATAAATACACTGGGCAGCCTGTCACTGCCCCAGGGGGGAGGACGGGTCCACAACGGGGGGGGGGGGGGGGGGCTGGGCCCCTCTCCCCCCAAGGGCAGGGAGACAAGGGGCCCGCAGCAGTTCTGGCAGAGTGAGGAGTTGGGGGAAGGAGGAGCCTCACAATCTTCTTTCTCCCCACTCATCACCTACTAGGGAAGGGGGTGGTCCCAGTGTATCGATGGGGTATGAAAATAGAAAGGCTGAAGAGAAGTCACCTGGAGTCCCTTCCCTCAACCAGAGGAGAGGAATAAAAGGGGTGGGCAGGGGATGAAGGTGGAGACCAGTGTCCTTGGGTGGCTAGATCCAGATGCCTAAAACCAAGGCATGAGGGGGAAGAGTCTAGGGAGGAAGAGTTCAGGTCCCCTACAAAGATGGGGTGAAGTCATGGGAAGGGGTCCCGCTGTCGCTGTCTGCTGGGAGAGGAGGGGTCAGGGAAGCAGAGGAGGGATTCCCAACCTCGGAAGCTCCTCTGGCCCCTGCCCAGCTTATGGCCAGTGAATCCTTCGGGCAGCATCTGGGCCCTACTGTGGTTGGAAAGGTGACTCTGGGACAGGGAGCAGACCTCAAGGCAGAGGGAGGGGTTACTCAGGATCTGGCTTGGGCAGGGATAACCCTCGGGCTATCGCAAGTGGATGCTCCAGTCCGCTGCCACAGGGACTCCAGGCTTGCGCAGAGTTAGCACTGAGGTCTCTGCATTGTGATGGAAGCTCAGGACACTTTCAAGCATGTCTGGGGACAAAAGACATGGCCAGTCAGATTTGGACAGGCAAAAACCAGCCTCCACCTTCCCCCCTGGGGGGTGGGGGGGTCAAGTCACTCCCTTACCCTCTGTCTGGAGCAGCACAGAGGCAGGCTTTCCAGCCCCGAGGATCACCACCCGCTCAATCCAGATTGGGGTCTCAAAGTGGCCTTGTGGGTCAGCTGAGCTGGAGGGGGTAGAACAGAGAAATCAGCAGACATGTCAAAGGGAAACAGGGAAGGCTACGCCCCTGCAGCACCAGGGAGAGCTCCTTACCTGGAGGTGAGAGTGTTTCCCGAAAAGGTGAACTTTCGTAGCAGATACTCATTCTGAGTCTGATAGTTGAAAGTATGGCCATCATCTAAATAGAGTTCTCCTTCTGCTGTGCCCTGTGTGGAAGCGGGTGAGAGTCTAGCAGCCACAGAGGGCAGGCAGGATTTAGAGGGACAGGAAGGCTGAAGGAAAGATTCCTGGGTCCCTCACCTGGGGGCTGATTGCCACATAAAGGGTTATGGGATCGTCCTTCATACAGTCTGAAGATCGTCTCACACGCTCCCACCGAGGCACAATGGTGCCCCCACGCTGGAACACAGGGATCTGGGGGAGAGAGAAAAGCCTGGGTCAAGCGTCCCCTCCTTAACATCCATGCCAACCTCCTGTTCTCCCCAGGGATACACAACAAGAAAGGGACAAGCAGTGGACAGTGGGGAGCGCTCACGCTGCTGAGAGTGACCGGGAGGTACAACGTCTGGGGGCCATGGTGCTTCTGGTAGCTCTGAACGTCATACCACACCTAAAGGGAAGGAGTAATGATGGTGGGTTCCCCACTTAGTGTTTGCTTTCACCCCCCACCACACACACAGATACAAAGGCGTGCGCGTGCACTTGCACACACACTCTCTCTCTCTGGTCCTGTCTAAGCCCCTTTCCCTCTGTGAGCTTACCTCCCCTTGGCCAGGCAGGTACACTTGGACTCCACGGGCCCCAGGCTCTGTCACAGGGTGAACCA